>NC_139557.1:81360302-81960302 GCF_965112155.1 Podarcis liolepis
ACAAACTTCCCAGGATCCTCCCATGCTATTCTTCCAATGGTGGCTGGTGACCATTAGGACTGGTGGTGTGGAAGGCAGGGGTCAACAGTAGGTGGAGGTCAACAATAGGTGGAGCCAGAACTAATGACCAGCGGAGCCAACTGATTCCACTTTTGTTCCCACCTTAAAGGTAAAGGTACCCCTGACCATTAGGTCCAGTCGTGGACGACTCTGGGGTTGCGGCGCTCATCTCGCTCTATAGGCCGAGGGAGCCGGCGTTTATCCGCAGACAGCTTTCAGGTCATGTGGCCCGCATGACTAAGATGCTTCTGGCAAACCAGTGCAGCACACGGAAATGCCGTTTACCTTCCCACCAGAGCGGTACCTATTTATCTACTTGCACTTGATGTGCTTTCAAACTGCTAGGTTGGCAGGAGCAGGGACTGAACAACAGGAGCTCACCCCGCCACGGGGATTGCCCTGATGGACCAGCCCCCCTGTACTCTTCAGCTAGCTTACATCAGTGGTAGAGATGATTCTTTGCTATCTCAAACCCCTCTTCTACTTTCTGCTGGGATTGAAGTGCATGACTTTAAAAGACAATTAGTTTCTGCCATTCTGCTTGATGTGAAAGTGTAGCTTTCTTTGAGGCAATTAAGACCTTGTTGAGCCTGCATTCTTCAGCTGTATGCCTGGACGTCAGGAGAGCCAAAGTATTATTTGCCATTTGTTTGGCTTGTGCTGTTCACTCAATTGACTTGTTAATCTATGGCTTTAAAATCCCAATGTAAAGGCAGTTTGCAAACTGATTTGGATTAAACAGCTCAGACTGTATAGAGTTACAAAGAGGATTGCTTTAAAGCGCACCTGGAAATCAAGATAAAGTAACTCTGTGTAAGAAGCAGCCTGGAAACAAAGTGCCATTATGGCAGAATGTCCTTCTAATAAAGCCCTGATAATCACCATCACACGCGTTCTCAATCAGACTTTCTCTTGCGTTTTTGTCATGGAGGAAAGCTAATTATGTGCGACACAAAAACACATTTGTGGTTCTCAGCAAAGTTAGATTTTAGAGTCTTTGTGGACAGCAGCTGCAGGGCATCAATCTGGATCTGTGATAAATGATTCTGACATTTTCTACAGGCAGAACTCACAGGGAAGGCCTTTTTATTTATTCTCAGATGTCAGATTCTGCATTATTGATCAGGTGCCATTCATTAAAGGTTGCTACATACTAGGAAGGGGGGTAGGGAACCCCTGACACAGCCCCTGAGCTACACATAACGTAATGAATTATTCCATGTAGAAGAGCTTCCCTGAGATCATTTTAAGGTTGCACGATGAGAACCTTGTGTCATCTGCTCATACCAAATTATTAAAATGGGGAGGGGAGAGAGAATGATACAGTTTGCCAGACAATGTTTATACAGTGAATGCTAACAAGCCATACATCCCATTCTGTGGCAATTAGTTTTCTGTGTCATTCACAGCAACCCTGTAACTTATTATAGCACTTAACAAGGCACTAAGCAGTGTTGGAGATTATTTACTCCAGTTCTGGCTAGAAAGACTGGATCCATTGTTTAGGTTTCCACCGTACTGGGCTGCTGCAGTCATCAGGATTAAGAGCCAGTTACACTGTGATCTCATTCAAGAATACAGGTTGGCAGCACACAGCCAAGTAAAGCTCATTTTGTTTTCAAACTTATCTTTTTGCACTTAAATTTAACCTTCCTTAATCTGACAATCCCGTGCTTCTGGCAGTAGAAAGGTCAAATTGTAATCTACACTATGGTAAATCCTCTGGCCTGTAAGGAGTGAATTACTCATTTTATGCAGCTCAAACATAAATAAATATTTAAACTGAAATGTTTCAGTAATTTTTGTGACAACCATATTGAACTTAGATTTAAACTCTGTTCAGTTCTTCAATCTTCAAAGATGTTCTTAGGAACCAGATTCCATAACCATGCATTAGTTAGATGAATGAATTGTATCAGATCATCTGATGATTTTAAAACAACTAAACATGTGTTTTCTTTTGTTGATTGCAAAATCTGGAGACTTGAATAAGTACTCCAGTTGTACAATATAATAAAAAACTGTTGGGAGGGTGTCTCCCCCCTTAATTTCTTTTTTCAGCACCATGTTATAGTACATAGAGAGGGGAATCTTTTAACCCTGCTGGCACACATTTCTCCAAAGACAGTCTCTCCTCGGGGATATTCCTTTCTAAGATTACTTATCCACTCTTACTTACCCACTGTAAATTCCCAGGACATTGTTGGCCTCTGTCTGCCTCGAGAGACAATGGAGTGTGCCTCCAGGAGTGAAACCAAACCACTGGAGAATCACAGCGCCTGCTGTGGCTGCAGCAACCGGTAACTTGTAACCCCTGCTGTGTTTGCAACACTGAAGTGACCTCTCCAGGATGCAAGCCTGGGCAGTGTGTATGGAGGTCCACCTGGACACTGCTTCTGACTGCAGTATTCCGGTTATGTCTAGGAAATTCTGGACCTATGGCAACCCTAGGGTATGGAGGGCCCTAGATGATAAGACCCTCTTCTCAGCCTTGCTGATGTGGCTGAAAGGAAAGCAGAGCAATACATTTGGCACCAGCTTGGCTGCAGGAGTTGCTGGAAGGAGGCATACAAGACTCCATCCAACCAGTTTAGGAACTCCACTCTGGATTTGTGTAGGGTTTACTCGTTACCCTTTTCTTTTCCTGGAGATGTCCCACAAAGCAGCAGGTACATTTTTTTTCCTGGGGGTTTAGTCCTGAGGCCTTTCTCATAAGGCAGCAGAGTTTTCATTCTCCTAGCTGGGCTACCTTCTCAGGTTGTCAAGCCCATCTGCCTCGCACTTTTCACTACAGCACATGCAGTAACCGCCATCTTGACCATTGGACCCACACTAGATCTCATCCGCTCAATCCACCAGAACCTATCTTCACATGCAGGGGAAGTCCCTAACGGTTCACTTGGTGCCTGTTTTGGTCTAGCAAGCTGATTGTCAGAACTGTTTTATTTTGCAACTGTTTTAATGGACTTGTTTTATTTGCAACTTAGGACTTATCCAGATCTACCTTTCCTGTGCTCTTTCCAGGTGCTTTAAAGCTTTGCATCCGAGGTGGCTTCTTTTTGTCTGGAGCTTTCCCTACAAAAACCACACACTTTGAACCTCAGTTGGAGCAAATGTCAATCTGCAGAAAACCTGAATTGACGTTTGCTCCAATTCAGCTTTAAAGAGTGGGTTTTCACAGGGAAAGCTCAGGGTAAAAAAACACACCCTACACTTGGAAAGAGTGGGGCAAAAGGCAAGTGTGGTTAAGCTTAATATCTATATTTGAGCCTTGTTCTGAAATAAATTTTCCTTATGGGAAAAAATCCCAGTCCAGACATTGTTTTTTAAAAATCTCATTGCTCTTTACTGAACATCATCTTAAGATTGTTTGTTCCACTTCAAGAGCCACAATCCTGTATATATACATGTATGCTACCTTTATGGTAATGCCACCCCTTTGGATTTCTATTGAAACCCAACAGCAGTTTTGTCCTCCTGCCTGTGTTCTTCTTGACAGATGTTTATTGGTCTAGACAACAGATTTGCTTTCCATCTAGCAAACTCCTACACCTCCACCCCACCCCCCGCTCAATCCCCCGAATCAGCCTCCTTTTATTGAGTGAATATGATTACCATCCTTCGTTCTTCAGCTTGGAACATACTCTTACAAATCTGTCTGTCTTAAATTGTAATTTGCCACCTCATTCCATTTTAGTTTTAAAGAATCCTTATCTGATTGCATCGGTACTCATTATTTTCTTTGCTGCACAGACTATCATATGCAGACCTGGAAGCCTTCTTTTGCATGTAATCATGGAAACTATATGGGTGTAAATAATAACACTGAGTAGGATACTCTGCTCCTTATGCAGAGCCTCAATATCCTTTGCCTTCCTCATGCTGCAGTGGAATAGCTGAGTAGAGATTTATCATTGTTTCTTCCACCCACCCAAATTAAAATTCTCATTCAACCAGGCTGATTTTAATATATGGCTCCTTCACAGTGCTATTTTTAAAACATTTTGGAATAGGATTCAGAGGTTTGGAAGCATCAAGAAAAAATTAAAAGAGTGAATCCTGTTTTGTTATTGTTTTGTTGGCTGGCAGTTCACAACAGCCAACTCTGCAGCCATATCAGTTCTGTGTATGCAGGCAAGATAGTATTGAGAATGGTCTTTTGGGCTTTTCTGGCCCTTTGCACTGGAGCCTACAGTCTGTGGGGTGAAAAGAATTCCACAGACCTTTCAGTTCAAAATATTTCAAATGGGTGAAGAAGTGCAGGATATAGAAAGGGGGAGCGTACTAAAACTTGCCAGTATACAGTCCCTAATATGTTTTAGTCTGCACACTGAAGAAAATGTGCAGTAGAATGGACTGTACAACTTCAGGCTACAAGTGGAAAATGCTGCATTTGAATGCTCACCTCCATTAAAATCAACTCCTGATTTTAGCAGTTTTCCACTTGCAGGTGGGTGTTTCCTTTCCCCCACTTTTAGAGAAGGGATAGGGAACCCTGGGCCCAACAGACATTGCTGGACTGTAACTTCCATCATCCCTTTCTGTTGACCATGCTATGTGGCACTGATGGGATTTGGAGCCCCAACAACAACTGGCTACATTTCCCCCATTGCTGCTTTAGAGAGAGGTGAGCACTCAAAAATATGCTTCCCCTCACTTGCGCTCTAAGGACTCTAGTACTTCATTCCCAGCTCAGTTGGGTACATGTGTAACTAATTCTAACTACTGCACCTAGTTCTTTTCAGATAAATTTTGAGTCCAGAATTTTTTTGCCTCTGACCAGAAGAGGTTAATTTTTGGATTTCTTTTAACTCTGCGAATGTGAGCCAATCAAGGCCTAAATTGAGACCCTACTCTACAGCTAACAGCTCAACAAAGAGCCTAAGAGTTGCAGTAACTGTAGAGTAGGGTCTTAATTTAGGCCTTGATTGGCTCACATCCGCAGAGCGAAAAGCCAAAGGCCTTCCTTTGAGAGCATTTTCTCTACAACAGGGGTGGGGAACCTCAGGCCTGGGGAGCAAATGTGGCCCGCAAGACCGCTTTTTCTGGCCCTTTGAACTAGACCACAACGTGTCTCCAGGCCACACCCATCAACGACCATACTCCTTCCCCTCCTTGAGTGTTTAACTGTGACTGTTATGTAGTGTAGTTTCACCCTGGGCCAACAGGGGGATACTGTATATAGTTTTCACTCAGGTCTGTAGATAGTTTTCACTCAGGTCCGCGCCAGTTATTTTAGGCGGGAACTCTGGGCTGTTGTGGTTACAATGTTGACAGCCGGCTGCCTATAAATACAGGCCGGCTGAGCTGTTCGCAGTCAGTTCTATTCCAGCTTACCATAATAAAGAGCTACTTGAAGAAATCGCTGTGCCGGCTGCTATGTCAACCCACGACTTAATACTGGCGACGAAGGTGGGATAGATGGACATCAGAGCACAGCCAGATGCGGCCAGCCTCTGAACTGAGCTGAATCACTGAGCTGAATCACAGAGCGAAATCACTGAGCGAAATCACTGGGCAGAACCAATTCAGAGTTGACTGTTCTGGCTAGAGCACTGTGTTCCATCCATCGCCCTTCACGCCGGCATCGGAATCATGGCTTCACTTGTGCCTCTACCGCCGTTTGCGCCAGCCTCTGAATCATGGGACTCCTACCTCGCTCGGTTCGACTGCTACCTCCAAGCCAACGAGCTGACAGCAGTATCAAAGGATCGGAAGCGGGGCCTATTCCTCAGCCTCTGTGGGCCTGAGGTGTTTGAGACGGCCCGAGCGTTGGTTGCGCCTGAAGCAGTCCAGGCAACACCATGGGACACGATCCAAGAGAAGCTCCGCAACCACTACGCACCAAAGCCGTCCAAGATTGCTGCCCGCCATGCGTTCTACCACCGGAACCAGGCAGAGGGGGAGTCAATCAACAACTACACCACCGCCCTGCGACAGGCTGCAATGCACTGTGAGTTCCGAGACTTAGACGATGCCCTGATGGATCGAATCGTCTGCGGGGTCCGGGACATCCATCTGCAACGGCGCCTCCTAGCCAAGCCAGACCTCACGCTACAGAAAGCCATTGAGGAGGCTGTGGCCTCAGAAGCTGCTGAACGCTCCGCCCAGGAGATCCGCAAGTCCAGCAGCCCGCGTCTTGCTAGGGAGCCAGTTCCGGTGCATCATGAAGAGGCCAGCAGTGAGGAGGCATCCTCCAGTGAAGACGATGACGTGCACCAGACAAAGCGGGAGCGCAGGAAGTTCCAACAGAAGTCCAAGGGCCAACCGGAATGTGCTGGCTGCGGAGGCAACCATTCCCGTGCCAAGTGTCGATTCAGAGACGCCATCTGTAGGAAGTGTTCCAGAAGGGGCCACATCGCTAAGGTCTGCCGATCGGCTCTGTCTGACACCCCCCCTTCATCGACTCGCAAGTCCAAGTCTTCACTCCAGTCTGCCAAGGAAAGTTGTTTCGCTCTCACCAACTGCCGCTGCCCGTCTGGAACCACGATTGGCCAAACCGACTCGCCTACGCAACGCAAGCTGAACGTCACGGTGCTCATTGAAGGAGCTCCATGTGACATGGAGATCGACACCGGGTCTGCCCTGTCCATCGTGTCATGGAGCACCATCAAAAGACTGGTACCCAGAGTGTACAAAAGGCAACTCGACTCTCACCGCGTACACCTGAGAGACTACCAGGGAAACGACATTCCCGTGGTAGGCGTTGGCCGGTTCCGGATCGCCTTCAAGGATTTTTCGGGCCTGCTCCGGTTGGTGGTGGTCGAAGGTCAGCGGCCAAGCCTCCTAGGGCTAGACTGGTTTGATGCCCTCGGCCTGGAAGTCACCGGCATCAACTGCATCTCTAACGCAGAGAGTGAGGGTCTGGTCAAAGACTTTGCCGAGGTTTTTGACGGCACCTTGGGCCAATATACAGGTACGCCCATCTCCTTTAGCCTTGATCCACAAGTCGCCCCCATCAAGCTAAAGCCACGCCGGGTTCCCTTTGCTCTCAAGGCTAAGGTGGACGAACAACTGGACAAACTGATCGCCCAAGGAGTTTTGGAGCCGGTTGACCACGCAAAGTGGGAAACTCCCATCGTCACGCCTGTCAAGCCAGATGGGTCGGTGAGAATCTGCGCTGACTACAAGTGCACGATCAACAAGGCACTTCAGCAGCACGCTTATCCGGTTCCTGTTGTCCAACACCTGCTGCATTCCCTGGGTGAGGGTAAGGTCTTCGCTAAGCTGGACCTTGCCCAAGCCTATCAACAACTGCCAGTCGATGATGCCACTGCTGAAGCCCAGACGATCGTCACCCACCGGGGGGCATTCCGTTGCCGCCGGTTGCAGTTCGGGGTGAGTGTGGCTCCTGGCATCTTCCAAAGCCTTATGGAGCGTCTCCTGCAAGGGCTTCCGGGCGTGGTACCATATTTTGATGACGTCTTGGTGTCTGCAGACTCACACCAGCAGCTGTTCGAGCGCCTCCGTGCCGTGCTGACCAGGTTCCAGGAGGCCGGGCTCAAGGTAAAGAGGGAGAAGTGCCAGATCGCCGTTCCACAGGTAGAGTTCCTGGGCTATCTTATCGATGCCTCCGGTCTTCATCCAACCACATCCAAGATCCGCGCTATCCAGCAGGCCCCCACTCCAAAGAACAAAACGGAGTTGCAGGCATTCCTGGGGCTGCTGAACTTTTATAACATGTTCCTGCCCCACAAAGCCACAGTGGCTGAGCCTCTTCACCGACTCCTTAGCACTAAGACGCCTTGGGCCTGGGGTCATCGGGAGACGGCGGCCTTCAACGCGGTCAAGGCTCTCCTTTCTTCAGACAGTGTGCTGGTACAGTACAGTGAATCCAGGCCGCTGGTCCTTGCCTGCGACGCCTCACCTTTTGGCATCGGTGCTGTCCTTAGTCACCGTTTTCCAGATGGAAGAGAAGCACCGCTCGCCTACTTTTCCAGGACACTATCTCCGACGGAACGGAATTACAGCCAGCTCGACAAGGAGGCATTGGCACTTGTGGCTGGAGTGAAGAGGTTCCATGAATACCTCTATGGCAGGACTTTTGACCTCATCACTGACCACAAGCCACTCCTGGGCCTCCTCGCCGGTGATCGTCCAACTCCACCGGTCCTCTCACCACGCATGCTGCGATGGACTGTTTTCCTGGCTGCCTACCACTACCGGCTCATCCATCGCCCGGGGAAATCGATGGGCCATGCTGACGCCCTCAGCCGTTGCCCTCTTCCAGCATTTGTGGAAGACCCGGCTCCAGCTTCATCGCTCCTTCTGATTGAGGATCTTCCGGCAGCGCCTGTATCGGCTGCCACTGTGGCCTCCGCATCTGCCCAGGATCGCACCATCAGCCGGGTGCTCAACTGGGTGTGGAGGGGGTGGCCACAAGGGCCCTTTGCATCGGAGTTCCAGCCCTTCGCAACCAGACAACATGAACTCTCAGCTCATCGCGGCTGTCTGCTGTGGGGAGACTGCGTCGTGATTCCCCAGGGACTCCGTCAGCGCGTCCTGGAGGCTCTGCACGTTGGCCACCCGGGAATTGTCAAAATGAAGGCGTTGGCTCGGTGTTACGTCTGGTGGCCTAATATGGACGATGCCATCACTGCCTGGGTGTCCGCCTGTCAAGCGTGCCAGGAGTCGAGGCCTGCACCACCGGCAGCTAAGGGACACACCTGGGAGACGCCAAAGACACCCTGGTCGAGGGTGCACATCGATCTGGCTGGCCCCTTTCACGGCCGGACCTTTATGGTAGTGGTGGACGCCTATTCCAAATGGCTGGAGGTCGCCCTGATGCCCTCCACCACTACCAAAGCTGTCATCCGGGTGCTGCGAGGCCTGTTTGCAACGCATGGGTGTCCTGATGTCCTTGTCTCTGACAACGGACCGCAGTTCACGTCAGGCACGTTTGAGCGGTATCTTTTGGGACTGGGCATCCGCCATGCCCTAACGGCACCCTTTCATCCATCCAGCAACGGGCAAGCGGAAAGAATGGTGCGCTCGACAAAAGAGGCACTGGCGCGCCTGGACCGGGGAGACTGGCATGAGCGGGTCGCCGAATACTTGTTCGTGCAACACATCACCCCTCATGCGGCCACAGGGAGGAGTCCTGCTGAACTGCTTATGGGCCGCCGCCTCAGGTCACCGCTCGACCGGCTACACCCAGACTTTGCCGTGGCTGAACCCCCAGGCTGTGCCAACGCACCACGGTCATTTGTCCCAGGAAACCAGGTCTTTGCCCGGAACTATGTGGGGGACATCCCTTGGGTGCCAGCCACAGTAGTGGGAGTCACTGGACCTCGCTCGTACCAGGTGGCACTCGAAGACGGACGCTTGTGGCGACGGCACATAGACCAGCTTAGGCGCAGGGTTGGGGACTTGGACACTACCGAGGTGCCCCCAACTGCGCTTGCGGCTACAGAAGAGACACGTACAGATGGCGAGGCCCCACCTACACCTCCCTCGCAAACTGCCAGCGTGGAGCCGAACCAAGCCGTTTCAGAACAGACTCAGACCACTCCACTTGCGGAGGCTCCACTCACAGCAGCGGATCCAGGGGAGTTGGTTCCAACGCCACCTAGGGTCGCACCACAGCCTCAGCGAGAACTGTGTGGCCCTCCGGACTTGGCTACCAGTCCCCGGCGGTCTGGCAGAGTTTCCAAGCGCCCAACTCATTTAAAGGACTATGTTGTTGGACAGGTATCACTGTTGGTCTAAGTATGGGAAATGTAACCGATATGCTTTTGTGCTTAATTGAACCATTACGCGTAGTGCTGTATATAAGGAAACCATTACGATTGTAACTAACGCCTTATCTCGGTGGGGAGGGGTGTTATGTAGTGTAGTTTCACCCTGGGCCAACAGGGGGATACTGTATATAGTTTTCACTCAGGTCTGTAGATAGTTTTCACTCAGGTCCGCGCCAGTTATTTTAGGCGGGAACTCTGGGCTGTTGTGGTTACAATGTTGACAGCCGGCTGCCTATAAATACAGGCCGGCTGAGCTGTTCGCAGTCAGTTCTATTCCAGCTTACCATAATAAAGAGCTACTTGAAGAAATCGCTGTGCTGGCTGCTATGTCAACCCACGACTTAATAGTGACAATGCCTCTTCCTTGCCACAAGGTAGGATGGAGTGGTATTTGTGTGTGTATAGAAACCTCTGACTTTCCTATGTCTTGAACACATTTTACCATACAAAGGTAAGACTCAAATCTGTTAATCTGCCCACTTTTGCCTTTGGCCCTGCCCAAACTAGCATGTTTGAGAGGAAGAGGTATCCATGTATTGATTTCCCCCCGCCATTCTCCTGATAGTTAAACATTCATTATTTTTATTCAGCATGTCCCAGTTTCAGTCTCTCATACCCTCCAACATGTTGAGTCCCAAAACTGGGAGGGACATCTTCTTGTCCATGATCCCACACGAGTCACGTGACCCGCATGAGATCATGGGGGGAAATGCATGAGATCACCACATTCAAAATGGCTGCCATGCTCTCGCAGAAAAAAAACCACAGGATGTCCTGGCTTTCCTGGGACACTTGCAGGCTGTGGTCTCTGGCAGCTGTAGTAAATAGCAGCCAACCCAGTGTCGCATGGCACAGCACTGGAATAGATGACTCAGTCAGTGGTCAGACTCAGCATAAAGCTGGTAACTTGAGCTCTTCCACACCAGAGGGGATGAAGCTCTGTTGGCTGTGTATGTGGTGCCATTCTCATAGGATCATTCGAATGCAAGCACTTCTGGTGATGAAAATGCTCTCTTAACTCCTTCACACACTGCCACCCACGTCACACTACTGTAGTTGTTTGCCAGGTGAACACCCTAAGAAGAATTTAATAGTACTGGTGTAAAAAATATTGTGTTTTCTATGAGACCAGGCAGAGCTATATACATTGTGGTGATCATTTGGTTTCATGCCAGGGGATAGGCTATGCAAACATTATAATAGTAGGGAAATCCCTAGGTGAGTTTTAATACTCTTGTATATTTTGTGTCAATTGCCTAGGGCTCAGGGCAAAATTTAATGGAACTAATTTGACACTTGCCAGATGTAAGAGAGGAACTAATTATCTCAGTCTTTCTTTCTTTTTTTTTACTCAAAGATTTTTGATACCTTTCCACTTTCCTGGTGGTCAGAGTTAAGACGTAGCTGATTTTTAAAAACTTGTGTGAGGACCATGTGCCTTATGTGTTAATACATATTGTGTTAATGCATACTTTTGTCGCAGCCCCTACTCTTGTAATCTGGCTGTTACTGGAACTCATGACACTGCAGTTCATGGGTTTCTTTTTTTACACAACTTGTGATTATTTTATGATTTTATTTTCATGTTTTCAAGTGTTCTAAAAGACTATTATCTGAAGAAGCATAATTTTGTTCATGATAAGTAGCAATGGAATTCAAGCAGATGAAGATGCAAGAGTGAATATCTTAGTGTGTGAATGTGTTTACATCTGTTTTCTCCTTCCAATGTATTTTGAAATGCTTTAAGGCCATGAACTTTTTATGAAAAGCAAGAAAGAGAACGATGCATTAAAGCACCAAGTGAATAATAATTGTAAAAGAATTACAGCATAATTACCTTTTCTGAAATGTTTTGAAAGTATTACAAAGACCCAAGGGTCACCGACCTTTCAAAAGGGCGACCAGTTTTTATTTCCATTTTTATAGAAAAGTGAAGTGAAAGAAAAACAACAACCCATCAACACACTCTCTGGGTGTACCTACTTCATAGTACTGTACCAATTTTATCACTGTCGCTTCAGAACATGGAGACAGGCTTCAGACAGATGCTGCTTTTGCATGTAATCATGAATGTGTGAAAGCATTTTGTGGGTTGAGGAGAGGATACGGTTACCAACTTTAAAAAGGTACATGGACATTTAAAAAGGCCATAGCCTGTTGCTACTTCTTTAACAGCAGCTTGATATGCAGGAATCAACACCTTCCACACCATGGAGATTGGACCTATCACTTGGCCCTCTGTTGCTGCATCTGACCCCAGGTTTAGGTCCTAACACCTTTGATCCTGCCCTCTGATTTCCCTTTTCAAAACTCAAACAACTTCTGGGTTGTTGTTGCTGCTGCTGCTGCTGCTGCTTTTAAATGAAGAACTTCACCTTGAGCATGTGAAGAAAGCCATTGCTCAAGAACAGGCTGATCACTTTGAAGGTGTAGGCTTTGTGATGAAGAAGAGTTGAAACAAAGGGAGGATTTGCACCAGGTGCATCTTTTACAACCAAGGGCTATAGCTCAGTAGCTCCTTGGCATGCAGAGGGTTCCAAAATGCAGTCTAAAAAAATGAACACTCACATTTCCCCATATGTTCATCCTAATTGTGCTGGCAAAATTATGGATACCTTGAACTCTACCGATTGAATGACATCAAAGTGAAGATAAAGAAATAAGATTCCAGTATATACCAGTGTTTGTTTATGATGTTCATTTCCCACTCCTTTGGAACAAGCTTCTTTTGTGTGAAAATGTATGTAAGTCATAAGAAGATATAGATTTTATTGCACCATTCAATTTTGCGGCTGCTCTCGGCAGAAATTTATGCTCCTTTCTGTTATTTAAAGCAGTGGCAATGAGGAATTACAAAGCCTACTCTTCATTAACCTCCAATAAGTCTGTTCCTATAGTCAGCAATTGCCATTACATTGATAGACTGCTAATATAGCCTGATAGCTCTGCTCTGCCTCTGTCTCCATGGACAGTGGACTCCTGCCAGCCCCCTCCCCATGCAATGCATGTCCAATAAAATGTGCCAAAATGACTGATGGGACAAGTAGTTCACAAAGACACACTGCTCAAAATGAAAGTGCTCCAGCCTTATGTATCACATAAGCAACTATATAATCCCAAAATGAAATTTTGCAGTGTGGGTTAGAGCTGCAAATACTGCTGACCGAGATCACTGAAGCCTCCATTTCTGATATGCTTAATATATTCCTACACCAAGACAGTAGCCTAAGTGGACTGCAAGTGGACTTCAAAATTCTTGACGGAGCTTGAGGACTGAAAAGATCAGAAATAATAAGAATTATAGATTGAGTTCTGCTTTGTGGTATAACCCAGGTGTAACTCTGCTGGGATCAATAACAAGAAACATAAAACATTTAAAGACATCTCATAAAATTCAATGAGCCTTACGCAAACCGGTGCCAAGAGAAAGCTTCCCATGTGGCAATGTGGGATTTTGTTGGCTTCATATATGAAGAAGAAACAAAAAACAAAACCCCCCAGAGAATATACTGCATGGATTTCTTTTAAACAACCCTCTTGGTGTGACCTGTCTTCTAATGTATTAATAAATCCCAGCAAGAGGGATATATTTTGATCTCACATGGTAGTGAACCAAAGAGATTAAGAGGAGCTATTCAATCTTATTTTCTACAGCATTTGTTGCAGAAGGTACACCTATCGAAAAAGAGTTTGAGGTATTTCCCCCTCCCTTGATGCAAAACAAATGCAACACAAGCTGATAGGGCCACTTACTGGAAATAATGCTTGCATTGAATATTCCCCAGTTTCCATTTTTGATTGAAAATGACTACAAATCAGTCTTAGCAGTGCAATCCTATACACTGAGTTCAAAGGAACTTACTCTCTAGTGAGTGAGTACAGGATTGCATTCTTTGAAAATGCATTGAGTGTATGAAAATTCAGCTTTTTAAAAATAAAAATTCCTGTTCAGTACAGTTTTTCTTCCTGTCTGTTACTTCTTTCTCCATGGCAATCTCAGCCAATTAGGAACCTCATTATGAATGACATCATAGTGGTGCATTGCAAATCAAATTGGTTATTTGATGCATCACTGAGGGCACATGAAGGAAACAGCATGAGGGCAATGCTTCACTCATTAGATACATTGGTGATCTCACTGGAGTGAGTGCAATGCGTGATATCACAAGAAACATTCAGTTATCAGAATTTTGTTCCAAACCAGCCTGCATCCAAAACTTCGTATTTTATCACTTTCATACAAAGTACTCAAGAGTCTAATTATAGTTGCTGCTGATATATGTATATATAGCCTAATGAAATGTGTGGGATTTCTCCTTCCCTGCCCCCACCCTTTGTTTGCTTATAGGTGAAGGTCATGGTCCGCATTTGTTCTACCTTGGCCAGGGACTCCTCTGAATCCAGCTCCTTCTTAAAGGTTGATCCTCGTAAGAAGCAAATTACTCTGTATGACCCATTGTCCTGCGGAAGCCAGAATGCCTTCCAAAAAAGGAGCAGTCAAGTGCCACCCAAGATGTTTGCATTTGATGCCGTTTTCCCTCAAGATGCATCTCAGGTAGGCAAACTGTGATGGGGATAATGTTCAAAGAATTGCATTACTGTTATTCAGAAGCTTCATTATATATTAATATCAGGTCGAGAATGAATTTCTTTTGTAACATATATAGTAAATGTTAAAACCTTACCCAATTCAAAATGTCTAGCCTGACTTATTCCAAAACAAGTGTGTGGGAATGTGCGTGTATGGAGCAAAACAGATCAATATCAGTATGTAAAATTCAACCGCTTCAGGTTTCAGCCTGCCTGCGAGGTTTTGTGGTTCATAGCTGTCAGAACTTTCCTTGTGCGCTCAAAGGAAAGTGTCCTTTGATATCCTTGTGTCCATTGATATCAGCGTGACAGGATCCTTTCTGTCCGTAGACAACCTTCTTTCTCTTTGCTATCTGTTTGAGTATGTACCTCAAGCATCCCTCAGTTTTGCAGTCTTATAATGCTTCCTAATTTATTAGTTCACATTAGTAGTGATAGTCATAATGAGAAGGCTATGATATTTTTTGTAAAAACACCTGCCCCAAACTGTAATGTAGTATCTAAAAAATCTGCACCAGAAAAATGAGGTAGGAGATACGACAATATTCTGTTGCTGATAATTTTTTGCAGGGGCGGGGGAGGATTTAGCAGCAACCAGCCATCTCCTGGTTTGAAGCTGTTTTAACCCTCATCATATTTTTCCTATAGATTTTGTAAACTATTATAACAAAAATTGTTTCAAGTATATAGATAAAAATAGCATTAAAACGTATAAACTGTTATTAACAACAACAAATATAACCTAGTTTTCTTTAAGCAAGATACTGATAATCCCATTTATATTCACATTTCCTCATGAATATATAATCTTCTTCCCCATTATAACAGGCCGAAGTATGTGCAGGAACAGTAGCTGAAGTGATCCAGTCTGTGGTGAATGGTGCTGATGGTTGTGTATTTTGCTTTGGACACACCAAACTAGGTTAGTAAGTTTCATATTCAAAGGATAATGTAGAAGGAATTTGTCAGCTATAACCTCCTGTATCTTGTTTCCTTCAATATGTCAGTCACTCTTGTACTTCCTCTGATTTTTATGTATTCCCTGAATACTTAACAGTGACCAGGGTGGGGGGATGTGTCATTCTCCATCCCACTTGCTCCTCACCATTGTTTTAGCATAATGGTTAAAAATCATGATGATTAGATGAAGGAAGTAGCCACTTTTAAATTCCATGGGGTGCTTATGGTTGAACACTAGTGGCCAGTATTAGTTTGAGAAAATGGTATCCATTCAAGATAATGAATGTTTATAATAATAAAAACTGCACTTACAGATCAGTCAGCTTCAAATAATATTATTTCAAAAGGTTCTCATTGTCATGGTTGACAGCATCCAAAGGTCTACCACTTGAATGGATATACTATTCAGATATTTTATCTCTAGTATTATTTAACTTGGGATTGTAAATTTTATGTGGATGGACTCCACATAATATGCTTATTCATATTTCCTATACATGAAAATGAAAGCAGTGAGCCTTACTTGCAGTTTTACAATTAAATGTAGGTTGTAAAAGGCCCAGTTTTACCAACAGAAGACTGAGGTACAAAAATGAAATTGAAAAGTTAATAGAATATCCATTCAGTAGCTACAACTACTTTTCAAAGGCGGAATCCAACATAATGCTAAGTCTCTTGTTCAATCAGTACAAGGATTTCTCCTTGCTCAACATAAAGTTCTGCGCCTTCCTTCCCCCTGCATGTACCCTAAATCGGTTCTAGGTGGTCCCCCAACCCTTAGGAGCAGATTTGGAGAGGGCATGAAGCATGCATGGGGGGAGGAGAGGGGAGAATGATGCTGGGCAACCATTGACTGGACATGGTTGTGAATACCACTGAACAACACATTATTGCAGATCAGGATGTGCAGTATTTTAAGATCACTCATAGGGTTCCTTTCTTCACATTTTCTGTTTGCAGTCATTATATTATCTTCCTTTTCTCTACTCCATTCCAAACAGGAAAATCCTACACGATGATTGGAAAGGATGATTCCATGCAGAACCTTGGCATAATCCCCTGTGCCATATCCTGGCTGTTTAAGTTGATTAATGAACGGAAAGAGAAGACGGGAGCCCGGTTCTCTGTCCGAATCTCAGCGGTGGAAGTATGGGGAAAAGAAGAAAACCTGAGAGACTTGCTGTCAGAGGTGGCAACAGGCAGCTTACAAGACGGCCAGTCTCCTGGGGTCTACCTTTGTGAGGACCCAATTTGTGGCATGCAGGTGAATACAAAACTCTTTTAAGTTATGATATATACCAAGTGGTGTCATGTTTTTACTACAATGGGTTCAATTAAAAAACCAAAAAAAAAACCCCACACCCAACAACCCTAAGTACAAACTTTTTCTGACTTGGAAGTGTTTACTCTCAGGCACACAAGAAACTTTATGACCTGCAGCTGCAGGGGCCATCTGCTCTCCTGGCCTAAATATTTGCGCCTTTGGCATAACTTGATGTTGAGCAGAGGCCTCTGTTTGCTATAAAATGTGAAAGGATTCAGATCAAACAAAATTTGTCTCCTTCCTATAATAATTTCTCCAATGTATAACAACACACTAAAATATTTACAATATTGCACAAATAGCTGGAGGCCAATAATATGGCTGTTTATATCTTCACAAACTACATTATTTATAGTACTAGGCTTAGTAATGTTGTAGGAAGTATTAATAGCTACTTATTAATTGCTGCCAAGCTGTGAATGGGAGCCCTGGCCAAGCCAAGAACAACTCCCAGTGTTCTTCAGATAGGAACACCCAACTGGTTTAAAAAAACAACACAACACTTCCTGGCCATGTTGAAAGATACATGAGCTGCAGTAGCCGTTTGACTCCCTGCCCCTCCTTTAAATTATGGCTAAATCCTCTAGGCACCCTTGCTGGCAGGAGTTCCTTGTAGACCTCACATCTGAAACAAAATACCTACTGTTCTGAGCATACAGTGACTACTGCCCTTATGGTGTGGGATTTTACCTTGCACTGAATGTGTTGGAGAGATTTCCAGCAAAAGAGGAAGAGAGAAAGTAAACATTAATTATACTCAGAAATCCTGAAAACACAAAGGGCCACACAGACTTCGTTCGGGGTTTCAGTTAACTTGTGCAGTCCATAGAGAATCGTGCCAAAAAATTGTTCAAAGCTTTCTTCAGTGCCTGCAGAAAATCTAAACTTGCCCCTTTTACTACATCTCAGACTTCAGTTTATTGGCAAGCATGTGTGATAACTAAGCAGTCTTGTTTGAAACACACCAAGGTTAGGGGTCAAGTTAGAATTCTGATTAGGGATGGAGATGATCTTGAGCATGGCCAATGGTCACGGGTGTTGGCAGTTGTCCTCTAGCAACATCTGAACAGCCACAGGTTTTGCACTTCTGTTCTAACAGAACACACACATATCCTGACATTATGATGCTCCATGTTTTCCCACTCTGCATAAGGGGCAGCAAATGATGTGCAGCAGGGATAGGGTAAAGCAGGATTGATTGATCTCAGGGGAAATAGAAATTATATCCACAGCTGTCATTTTAAGCAGGAACCATGTGTTTATTATCACACCTAGTTTGGACTTGGCAGAAGGTTTTGAGAAAGCAGATCTGCAAAGCAACTGTTAAGGGTCAGGGGAGTCTTACATTGTCCGTGACAAGACATCCAGCCTCTCAACATATTTACTGAAAAGAACAGGGAAGTGTGGAGGTAGGCTTGCTTGATGGTAACCTTGAAGGCAGATGGAAGCTAAAGTGTCAGTGACCAAAACCTGCCTAACTGGGTCTGAGAAACAGAAACCAGATCCAAAGGAGGACACCAGGTTCAGCATCACAGATCTAGAGTGAAACACCTTGCTTCTTCGTTTTTGGGTTTTTGTTCATGTGGAGGCATTTCACTATGGGGATTCTCTTTTGCCAGAGACGTTCCGCAAAGCAGGATGTTCCCTAATCTAGGGCATGCTGTATTTTGGTGGTGCTAACAGAAAGTACCTTGCCAGTACTGGATCTCAATACACACATTTTATGTGGTTTGTATCCTGTCGGTTGCCTTGCAGCTGCAGAATCAAAGTGAACTTCGAGCTCCTACTGCAGAGAAAGCTGCCTTCTTCCTCGATGCGGCCATTGCCTCGCGTCGTAGCAGCCAGCAAGATTGCCGGGAGGAAGATCACAAGAATTCCCATATGCTCTTCACTCTGCACATCTACCAGTACCGCATGGAGAAGAGTGGAAAAGGGGGAAGTAAGTCCCACTGTTTCCCTGTCTTTTTCTAAGATATACATATACTGTTGTCGTTTAAATGACTATGCAAGGCAGTTCCTTAAAAGTGGGTGCACAATAGTGAATGCACAGCTCCTGGTGAATACAGGAGGGCATGAAGGAGGGCACTGCCACTGACTACTGCAAAGATGTCAGTGATCATCCAGGGCTATAAAGGATCAATTAATACAATATCCTTGAACCTGGCCTTGTAGTGTAAGTTTTTGTTTTTGTTTTATGTAATTTTTATTGGGTTTTCCGCTTTTATAAAAACAAAACACACACAAATAACAACACATAACAAAACATATATAAATTCAGCCAATCCTCGTTTCATAACCTTGTTCCCTGACTTCCCCCCACCCCCCCTCGTGCATCCCAATTCCCAAAATTATATCAGCAAGTTGGTATTTCTCCTCTTGACCATCTTATTCCTCTTATTACCTCTTTTGTAATTAAAATTGATATTCCTAAGTTGGACTTAAGTTCTCTTCCATCGATTTTTCATTTTATCTTAATTAGAAGTCATATCAACCAAACCTAAAAGTCTTAAGAGTTTCTGATAATCTCCTCTTCCTTCCCTCCCTCCCATCCCCGGTTTTTGTCCCTTCCCAATGAAAGTCCAAAGTCGAAATTCTCAGCCTGGGTTCCTCACGTCCGAGGCTTTCAAATCTCTTTCAGTCCCTCTCCGCCGGTCTTGTTGGTAGTCCTTTATGTCAGTCGTCGAGCCTGGAAAAAACTCTTTCAGCATCCAAGTATATTCTCTTCCCACAAGGAGGTTTGTAGTCAACTGCTGGTAAATTTCCACAAAGCCTGTATCCTCAAAACCAAAGTCCAAACGGAGGCCCCAATCATATCTCTTTATTTTAAGCTCCTGTATTCCATATTGTCCCAGGGCCTCCTCCTTCTTCTTCTGCATCTTTCGCAGGCTTGTGGTAGATATGTTCCCAAAGTCTCCTTGCTTGTATTCCACAGATGTCAGCTTTTGGATGTTGCTTCCCAAAGTTACTTTCTCTTTTTCTTGTTTAGTCTCTTCCACCTCTGAAAATATCGTTTCCCCTTCAGCTGTGGATTCTTTCTCATTCAGGTCCTCAACACACACAGCAGAGTTGCCTGTTCCCAAGGTCATAGTCATAAGTTGTTTATTCATGGCCAAGCTCTGCTCTTGTAAGGTTCCCACCAATTGAAACATCCTTTCGATTTCCACTAGTAACTTTCCATCCACAGCCATTGTATCCATTGTAATTTCACAGAGTTCCCCCTAGGGGGAATCTGGTTACTTATTAGTCTTTTGCTCAACAACCCTTTAACTTCTTATTATTACTTTGTTTCCAACAATTTTGACTCAATTGTAGCTCGTCTTAGTCCAGGGGGGTCTTAAACAACAATTTTTCGCTTTAAATTGCCCGTTTGACAGCTTTGACAGCTGTCAAAGTCCGCAGCTCTTACACAGGCACAAAGGCAGGACATTCCCGGACCCGGGAGGGGGGGTTGTTTAAAACAAAAAGAAGGCTTCTGAAACTCCACTCTCCAGCATAAAATTCCCTTAGCCAAATCTTGAAAGTTAATGTCCTTTTTTACTCACCCCACCGAGGGTAGGCTCTCCAGCTTAGCTCTTATGTCGTTGCTTAGATCTTCTGCAAGGGGGGGGGGTGCGGACTTCCTTTTAGAACACCCCCCGGTCGTCTCTAATTCAAGGTAAAAATTTTTAAAGTCCCGATCCGTCTTACTCACGGGTAGTTCTTTCAATCCAAATTTCCAAGGAAGGAAGTCAGCGCTCTCTGGTCATGGCTCGCGGCTTCGCTCCACCGAGGTAGCGATCGACTCTCAGTGCCACGCCACCCCCGTATCCCCTCCGCAGCCTTTAAAAAGGCTCTTTGCGAATCAGGGGGGCGCTTAAGGCACCCGCCGAGTCTTCAGTCCGCAGGCATCCGCGCCTGCGGTTTTTAAGGGTCCCCGCGTCGCCGGCGCGGCAAAGACCCGTCCCCGGTGGAGCCGATTCCCTCCGCAGCTCGGAGGGAATCCGCCATTTCCAGATCGCGTCAACCCGGAAGTCCTGTAGTGTAAGTTTTTGAGTACCAGAGTTATGGGCTGGTGACTGTCCGCCCCCATCAGCAGTCTAGCTGCAGTGTTTTCAATATATGAACCACTGTGGCCACACTATGTCATGAAATGTCTGTTCAGACGTGTCACTTCATCCTATAAATCTCCAAACTCTGCATTGGCTCATAAGGCTAAGTAACTTTACTCCAACTGAAGAACTTTTCTCCCTGCCCTGCAACTGCCTCCCCTTTCCTCCGTTTACTTGGTTGCAACCTGCTGCCTGTCTTCCAGACGACTACTTGACTGCGCCAAAACTAAAAGCACAACCAAAGGCATCTCTCTTCTGGCAGCATTAAAATAGAGGCATTAATTCAGTAGATCTAATAAACGAAATCCTCTCTCTTACCACCAATTCCTTTATGGGTATCATTAAATGATTGAACCATTTAATCCCAAAGGTTAGCAATTTTTGTATTATGTCAGTTTGAATTGCTATGTCTGATGTCCTCTAATAGGAGTTTGAATGAATATTTTTGTTGTTAATAGTTCTTTGGATTATTTTTGATTCAGAAAATGATCCAGTACAAATACATACATGCATGGGTGATAGCCAGCATTAGTCATACACAGCGTGGACCTGCTGATTTTTATAAATCGGTTGAATAACACCCAACGTAAATATAAACACAGTATCGTAGGACACATACAATGTACATGAATCAAAGTGTCCAAACATATCATACAACTGAAATCTTTTTTTTGTATGTATTACAGTAATGACTCACATAGAATTGCCAGGCAGAACTTAACTCACAATGGGCTTATTGATCTTTCCCCCTTCAGGGAAAAGGAGGACTATGGATGTGCAGTCTTTTAGGAATGAGAATGGCCTGCTTTAAGGAGATTGCCATTAAAGTCATGTAATTTTCTATGGTTTTTGTGTGTGTGTGTGTGCACACGCACTTTGTAATTACTTTCTAATGCAATTAAATGAAGAAATCCTCTCATTTTCTCAAAGCTCGATAAATTATATCAAAGAAAAGTCCCCCTGGGCTGCATTCATATTCCACCTCTGGGAGACCTATTGAGCTGGCTAGAGCCCGAGATAAGCTCTGATCTAGTCTAAAGTTAGTTGCGATTAGGCCCCCTTAATTTCTTTTTAAAATGCTGCTCAGTAACATTTTTTGGTATAAAATAGAAATAAATAAGTAAATAGAATGTTGTAGAATGGTTGGAAGCAGAATCATATCTATCTAACAATCAATAAATAGGTGCCAATTCTTAAAAAATGTTAGTGGGTGATATCCAATTTAAGTCATACTCAAAGCGGACCTACTGAAATTAATGGACTTAATTAATAGACTCAGACTAAGAATAACCTTGGATATCACCCAGGGTTATTTTTCTGACTTCCATTTCTTAGTGTAACATGTTCACTTAATTGCAACATTTGTACTACATGTCATGCTCTCAAAAACAATTAGTTTATTGAGAATCTAGTAGTCTGAGGGCAGGGCTAGACGTTACAAAATTGACCACTAACATTATAAGCAAAGCCTAATCTCCCAGCCAATGTTCTGTAATCTGCAATCCAAGGAAACAACTCTTTATATTCAAGATAGCATACCAACGCTGGTGTATAAAACCTTGAACTCACAGTCCGTATGCTACCAAATCAAGGTCAAGGTTCTTGTATAAATTTACGAGGCACTTGACAACTTTGGTCCAGGATACACTAAGAACCACCTGATTCCTTATATCCCTGTCCAGTTATTGAGGTCTTTGGGAGAGTCACTATTAGTGGCCACCCCCATGATACAGACACGTGGCTCATATGCATTCAGTATAGTAGGCCCAATTTTGTGGTACTCCTTCCTGACTGAGATCAGACAGGCCCCCTCCTGGTTGAACTTTGGGGAGACCTTTTTCATTTCAGCAAGCATTTTAAGCAAGTTTTCAGATTTTATGGTTAATTTAAATTGATTTTATCTTTATTTTATCTTTTGCAAACTTACTGTATCCCACTTAGAGGCTATGATGTTAAGCAGTGTATAAATTGTTAAAATTAATAAATAAAACATCATGCTTCAGTGAACCTTCAGAGATCTTTCTTTTGTACTTTGGAGCAGCAAAATATAGTTTATCAGCTATATTAAATTTCTAAGTATTTCTCAAATGCTTTTTGTGTGTATACGGTGCACAAATAATGACATCATGGAAATTTGTTGAATAATGCCCTTTCACGCTCACATTAGATGGCACTCTATTTCTGAGCATATAACACGTTGAACACCGGCCTCTTTAAGTAGTGGGTCAGCATTTCCAACAATACTTTTATGAAATATTCAGAAGCCAGACATTTTTGAACTGAGGAATATCAAGTGGTAATGGTCTTTAGCTTTTTAAGAAGCGAAAATTAAAAACTGCCTGTCTTATCAGGTAGTGTCTCTTGCGTTACTTTTTTCAAAGCATATGTGGAATTCAAGCACATATATTAAAAGAGGCAATAACAGAGGAAAATGAAGTACTGTATAAAAACAACAGGCAATTTCACTTGCCTACATATGTAAGAATGGAGGAGTTGGGATTAGTCACAAGAAAGGGTTTTGAGGAATGAGTTTAACTCTCACGTTTGTTATTGCTTTAATGCTGGCTTCTTTGTTTTTGCTGTCTCTACTCCGTAGGTTATAAAGATCATTAATTTCTCTCTCTCTCTCTCTCTCTCTCTCTCTCTCTCTCTGTGTGTGTGTGTGTGTGTGTATCTCCAGTCTTAAAACCCATTGGTTTCAAGGGGCCTTATTCCCAGGAAACCACATATCATATTCCAGAGTTTATATATTCCAACACCGTACTTACATTAACCTATGAGAATCAGAAAGCTGGCTCTTAATATCCCTCTCTCTCATTTATTCTCTAACAGTGTCAGGAGGCCGTAGCCGCTTACACCTCATCGACCTGGGCAGCTGTGTTAAACCCCTCAGCAAAAATCGTGAAGGAGGCTCTGGACTTTGTCTTTCGTTGTCTGCACTGGGCAATGTGATCCTAGCCCTAGTCAATGGCAGCAAGCACATTCCATACAAGTAAGTGATCTCTCACTGTGTCAGCTCTCTCTCTCTCTGTATTGTTGGCATCCGTCGGTCTCAAGAGACAATGGAAGAGTGTGCCATTGGGGGTAACGTCAAACTGTTGGAGTGTTACAGCATCTGCTGAGGCTGTAGAGGCCATTAGAGGGGAGAGCAGTGTATCGTTCCAAAATATATTCATTAATATCCTCAGCTCTGTTCAAGAAGTGGCAGGGAAAATAATTATAAAAATCAGTAGGGCAGTACGTGGTTGCATATTATCTGTCAACTATTTTAAGCAGCAGAGAAGATTCATTTTGGAGACTTGGCTTTCCAATACCAAGAGAGATTTACTAAGTCTCATACAACAATCTTTTGGGTGTTTATTGCCCATAAGCAGTAAGGATCACCTTCAGGTGAAGGTATAGAAACTTTTTATAATTTGGAAGAGAGCTGAGTCTCCTTTCTTTCAAGTGTGAAATGACAAACACAGGTATGTGTGAGGCAGTGGGATACAAATTTTTCATAAATGTTGTTGGCTTATTTGCAGGGCCTAGATGTGCTTCATCTTGTTTGTCAGCCAGAGCTGCTACAGAAATTTGATCTTTTTGCTTATGATGCTGATGAAACTTTTATGATACAAAGCTATAAACAACAAACAGCTCATACAGAATAATAACACTGAATATTGAACAGAAGACCCTTTTCTAGTCCCATATTGCTAATTTATTTACTTATTTATTTCGTAAAGTTTATACACCATTTTACTGTAAAGAAAGCCTCAAAGCAGTAATAACAAGAACTGAACCCCACAAGTACCAAATTATATGTTAACATTTATCGTAATTTCTATTCATGATCTTGCCCACTATTAATTTTCCAAATTGAACATACTTTTCAGGATAAATTGGGTCTCATTGTATTATTTTTTTAGCATAAGAAATAAAATCATTCCACACAACAAAATGTTGTGGTTTCACTAGCCCTTTGAAATTAAAAACAATACCTCTAGATTAGGCTTTTGATAATATCAGTTGAAACATCTCTGTAATATCTGCATGTTTTTTTCCCTTTGAGCCTGATAAAAGGCAGGCTGAAGAAAATGTGTGTGTGTGACGGGGGTGGCGTACACCATTGGGCTAAACCTATCAGAACATTGATGTTGTTTAAGTTGTAAACAGCTGTTTTTCTGGACAGGGAGAAAAGCACCACCCAAAATGTCTTCCACTCCCCATGCTGGCATATCTCTTGTTGCTGTGATTCACAGCTGTTATTCTACACTTCTTCTGGGTTTCTGCAGACATACAGGTGCCAGAACACTTGCTCATGTTTGCATCTATCTCATGAAAAGAAACACAAAGCTTTCTCTCAGGGAGCTGTTACGGAATCTATTCCCAAAAGAAACATTTGGCCTGCTCATATGGCTTGCTAGCCATCATATAGAAGCAGTCCCAAGGATATGGACATGGAAGGTGCTTAAAGAAGCCAGGGTGGCTATCTAAAGAACTTTTAACTGAGTTAAGATTAAAAAAGGATGTGTACAAAAAATGGAAAAGGGGGGAAACCACCAAAGAGGAATTCAAACAAATAGCCAGCACGTGTAGACACAAAGTCAGAAAAGCTAAAGCACAGAATGAACTCAGGCTTGCTAGAGAGGTTAAAAGCAACAAAAAAGGCTTTTATGGGTATGTTCGTAGCAAAAGGAAGAACAAAGAAACAGTGGGGTCACTCAGAGGAGAAGATGGTGAAATGCAAACAGGGGACACAGAAAGGGCTGAACTCCTCAATGCCTTCTTTGCCTCAGTCTTCTCCGATAAAGAAAACAATGCCCGACCTGAAGAATTTGGAGCAAATGATTCAGCAGAGGAAACACAGCCCAGAATAACTAAGGAGATAGTACAAGAATACTTGGCTAGTTTAGATGTATTCAAGTCTCCAGGGCCAGATGAACTGCATCCAAGAGTATTAAAAGAACTGGCAGATGTGATCTCAGAACCACTGGCAGTCATCTTTGAGAATTCCTGGAGAACAGGCGAAGTCCCGGCAGACTGGAGGAGGGCAAATGTTGTCCCTATTTTCAAAAAGGGGAAAAGAGAGGACCCAAATAATTACCGCCCAGTCAGTCTGACATCAATACCAGGGAAGATTCTGGAGCAGATCATTAAGCAAACAGTCTGTGAGCACCTAGAAAGGAATGCTGTGATCACCAACAGTCAGCATGGATTTCTGAAAAATAAGTCATGTCAGACTAACCTGATCTCGTTTTTTGACAGAATTACAAGCCTGGTAGATGAAGGGAACGCAGTGGATGTAGCCTACCTTGATTTCAGCAAGGCATTTGACAAGGTGCCCCATGATATTCTTGTAAAGAAGCTGGTAAAATGCGGTCTTGACTATGCTACCACTCAGTGGATTTGTAACTGGCTGACTGACCGAACCCAAAGGGTGCTCATCAATGGTTCCTCTTCATCCTGGAGAAGAGTGACTAGTGGGGTGCCACAGGGTTCTGTCTTGGGCCCGGTCTTATTCAACATCTTTATCAACGACTTGGATGATGGACTCAAGGGCATCCTGATCAAATTTGCAGATGACACCAAACTGGGAGGGGTGGCTAACACCCCAGAGGACAGGATCACACTTCAAAACGACCTTGACAGATTAGAGAACTGGGCAAAAGCAAACAAGATGAATTTTAACAGGGAGAAATGTAAAGTATTGCACTTGGGCAAAAAAAATGAGAGGCACAAATACAAGATGGGTGACACCTGGCTTGAGAGCAGTACATGTGAAAAGGATCTAGGAGTCTTGGTTGACCACAAACTTGACATGAGCCAACAGTGTGACGCGGCAGCTAAAAAAGCCAATGCATTTCTGGGCTGCATCAATAGGAGCATAGCATCTAGATCAAGGGAAGTAATAGTGCCACTGTATTCTGCTCTGGTCAGACCTCACCTGGAGTACTGTGTCCAGTTCTGGGCACCACAGTTCAAGAAGGACACTGACAAACTGGAACGTGTCCAGAGGAGGGCAACCAAAATGGTCAAAGGCCTGGAAACGATGCCTTATGAGGAACGGCTAAGGGAGCTGGGCATGTTTAGCCTGGAGAAGAGAAGGTTAAGGGGTGATATGATAGCCATGTTCAAATATATAAAAGGATGTCACATAGAGGAGGGAGAAAGGTTGTTTTCTGCTGCTCCAGAGAAGCGGACACGGAGCAATGGATCCAAACTACAAGAAAGAAGATTCCACCTAAACATTAGGAAGAACTTCCTGACAGTAAGAGCTGTTCGACAGTGGAATTTGCTGCCAAGGAGTGTGGTGGAGTCTCCTACTTTGGAGGTCTTTAAGCAGAGGCTTGACAACCATATGTCAGGGGTGCTCTGATGGTGTTTCCTGCTTGGCAGGGGGTTGGACTCGATGGCCCTTGTGGTCTCTTCCAACTCTATGATTCTATGATTCTATGATATACTTTAGAGCACACAGAGCTTGAGATACAGTGCCCAGTGTCGACTTCACTGAAGTGGTGGGAAACCTGCCAAGCGCTTTACATTAACTGGAGCCTATACACTCTTTGCACTGGTTCCCCAATTGCACTTGTAGCCCCATGAAAATGTTGCAAACATTTATGTCACCTTTTCTTTCTCCAAACCTTTATTGGGCATTACAGATACAGACCATCTTAAAACATCCATATACTACACACACACACACACACACACACACACACAAAGAAATATAGTATCAGAAATTTTCATTGGAGTGTCTTCCCGCTAAATATATATATATATATAGAGAGAGAGAGAGAGAGAGAGTTGTTGCTTTTTCATGTCAGCTCCTAAGATGGTGCCGAGGTAGTATGTGCTTATCAGAGCTTTGCAAAATTCCTTTTAATTACAAGATGAGGGGGGGTTGCCTTGCTGCCCCCCTTCTTGTTCCCTTTTTATTCTTTTGATGAAAGCAATGTTATTTTATGTGTTCTATCTGTTCCGGCAACCCCAGCGTTGTAAATTAGTTTTAAGGAAACCCAACTGTCTTGTAGCCATCACCCGGGTTTCCTGTCGGCTATATCTCTACGCTGCTAGAACTTATTTTAAGGACTTTTAACCTCCACAACCTTTTAATCTTTTAAAGCCCTTTTAAACTCCTCTGATCCCCCTAAACCTTTCAAATATTTTAAACAAACCAAGGGAGAGGAAGAATTGCCATTGCTGAAGAGACTACATCAAAGGAAAATTCTGCTTGGTTTGGGGTTTTTTAATCTCTTTAGCCTCCTTTCTATCTCCTTGCCACCCACAAGTTATCTGTAGTCCTATCTGGACTGGAACTCCACCATTTGACCCAAAAGTAGGGCCCTGTTGATATATGAAGAATCCCAGAAACGAGCAGAGCAAAAAGACCCAGGTGTCCCAATATGGACAATCATACAGGGTCTTTAACACTCAAACAGAGTAACTTGGACAATTAACTTTTGCCTCACAAAGAGCCTATATCTCCTCTAAAAAATCTCTCTAACTCTCTGCACACAGAAACAACTGAGGAGAGAGACACTCCCTGGATGTAACGAGAAGGATAAGGCCATTACTCCCCTAATTGTGGCACAAAGGCTCATTTGTGTCACCACTGAGGGTCGTTGGGAATAGTGGGAGATTGCATCGCACGGTCTTCCCACTGCTAGTGCTCAAGTTTGGGGCAGAGAAAAGTAGGACGTCTATGCATCCTCCTTCACAGAGGACAGCCTTCTGTTTGAAGAAATCCTCTATTTGAAAACTACCCAGTCCAAGACTAATTTATGGATCAAGAATCAAGGGCCTGGAATTTGGCCACCAATAGTTTAGCATCTGGACTTCAAACTGATGAGGTACACAGGTCACCTCATCACAGTCCTCTGCACTATGGTGAGATGTACTATATTTGTGTTTCATTATAACCATTATTTCAAAAATTGTATCTGTCCCTATGAATTAACATATGCAAACTTTATGCAAATCTGCGGCCAGTTTTTTGCAATGTGTGAGATGTAAGGGCTCATGGGTGGTTAGAAGTTGAGCTTGGACCCCCAAGGAGTGAGTCTGGGCGTGATTTGGAACTTAGAGGTTCAAATTCAGAGGATTCACTTTTCCTGCACACATTTCAAATCAGTACAGTGCCTATTTATTGACATGAACGAGGAAGCCTGCTCTAGGTATAACCAATACAAACATTTACGTCATGAAGCTTTATCAATAAAGGGTCCATTGTTTCTACACCAAGCTCTCAAAAAATCCCCACTAACTTCAAGAGAAGATTAAAAAAAAATGCAGTCTGTCATAACTAAGCTTTACAGAACTTAGTTAAGGCAGTAATGAGAAGATTTTTACTAAGATATGTGTGGAAATGGTTGCTGCTGCTTTGTTTCTCTAAATGTGTTATATTATCTGTGTCTGATTTCTAAGATGAATGTGTCTCTGCGGTCCTCAAATGAATACACATTTGCACAAATTCCAGATACTAGTTTATACAGCTTAGTGTTAAGAAAAGAAAAGATGCTCGTTGCTAGGCAGCAATGGTGATAACTCATGGTAATGCTGTTTTGGAAATAATCATTTTATACAGCATAATGACTTTTGGAATGCAAGAGATGCGTTTAGAAAAGTGTAAGAATTTATGAATCCTTTACTAAATAGCATCAGTTTAAATTTATTCTAGTGCACGAATCTTTATTCTGGAGATGCATTTGAATCCTTTTGCATTTTTCACCCCTAGTAGTACCTATCGATATGGTTTGGGACTACATTGGGGTGCATTTCTATAAGCAAACTATAGAGGAACAGCATGTATTTTTCATCGTGTGGTGCAATACTCTGTAAAAATGGATTGCAGCACAGAAGAGGTGGTGGACCTCAGGCCCAGGACCTCAGGCTCTCCCTCTATGTGAGGTGCCTTCACTTCCTGTTCAACCCAAGTGGTTCAGGCTTAGAAAGTGGATGGATTTGCTTGCAGGCTCTTGGTTGGAACATTATTACACATAGGAAGGTGCATAGAGAATCCATTCTAACAGAATACATAGGAAGAATTGTACGTCTAGTGGCATTTTGTTTGAGTAACATTTGATCCTATGATGCTTTGAAGGTCTGCTGAGTTAAAAATGATGTCAGGCAGGAGATGTAGTTAAAGAAAAGAAATGAAAAGCAGGGAAACTGCTTTACTACTCTTGTGCTATCGCCTGTGTACTTGTAAAGAAGTTTGCCGGGTCACAGAATATGTGATGTTGTACCTGTCAGTGCACCAGAAGCACTTGGCTGTCCGCACAGCTGCTGCCCATATGATGAGCCACAGAACTGCAGTTTTGAGCATCTCCCTAGACAGATAGCTCCACCTATCCACACTGATCATTGAGCCCTTCCAGGAAGAGACAGAAAATGCTTCTAACTTGGGCTAAGATTTTGTTTGCACAACAAGTGTTCTTCCTGGCTCTAGGACCTTTTGGTGCACCCTTTGGCTTTCTCGTTCTTCTTCTGTGACTCCAATGTTGCTCCTCTGCTCTGATACTTGGCTTCAGTGGCAGAGGAAGCCGGGTGCGGTAGGTGTGGGCTGGTCTGGGTGTCATCACTGGGTGTGTGTGTGTGACAAAATGACAAAAATATCAGTTTAAAAAATAAATAAATAAAAATTGGGCTCATGAAACTTTTTAGTTCAGTCAACAAACACAATGAAACGTGGCTGGCACTGGGCACCACACCGCAGTCCCCCCCCGCCTCCATAGGCGGCTCGTCCTGCCCCCAGTTGCAGGATGCGTGTGCCACACCAGCACCCGAGTGGCTAGTTATGCTTGATCCCTTGACTCTGACCCCCTGACACAGCACCCAACTCTTGAGACCTGGCGCCCTCCTCTCTGACTGCTTCCAAAAACTCAGCCATGTGGCAAACAAGCTAGAGAATACATTGTGCTTGCAAGATTACTTTTCAACTCTCCAAACTCTGCATTTGATATTCTTGGTAATGCTGAAATATTCGAACCAAACTTTCAGTTTATTTGTGTGAAGCAGCCATTTTTCTCTTTTCAGCGCCAGGAGAACATTTCTAAAATAGCGTGTTTCCTTCTGGGTATGTCTGAATAGGAATGATGTTGACAAATTGGAAAGGATTCAAAGGAGAGAAATAAGCATGATTAAAGGTCTGAGGGGATTGATTGATTTATGAGCAATGAGTACAAGAACTAAAGCTTCCTTGCTTTGGAAAAAAAAAGAATGACTAAAGAAGATATGTGAACAGTTTACAAGATTTTCAAGGGTAGCAACACAGAGGACAGGGAATCATTATTTGTATGTCTGCAAGTGGAATCCATTTGGGATGAAGGAACAGAAACAAATAAAGCAAAGGGAAATAAACTGTCAACAGAGAATGATTGCACCTGAAGGTCAGCTTTAGAGATGCAGGATTTTCCATGTTATAGCCACAACAAATTATTCAGCGCCCTATTTCTAAATTTAGTCTCTTTTAGGAGTGTATGCTGACCTAAAGGCGAGTTGAGGTTGATTAAATATACCTCAGATCTTACCTCAGAAGGTGCTAGACCCTCCTTCATTGGGTTTTTAAAAACAGATGTTGGCTGGCCCTTGGTCAGGTATTCTGTAGCTGTGATTCCTTCATTGCAGGGGGTTGCAGGAGATGACCCTGGGGGGGGGGTGCCTTCCAACGGTACAATTACATGAGTCTGTGAAATATCTGTAAATTTCATAGGTAGAATATTTTGAATAGGGACATGTTTTACAATAACCTACCGAGTTGCTGCAGACAGAAACCAAGAGTTAATCCTTTGATTGTTATTTTAAATGAAGCAATCTGCCAGGGTTTGCCAGCTTTTCAACCCTGCCAGTCTATCCTCTGCTTGCTCTTCCCATTACTTCTGTCCATTCTCCTGGCACAAAAAGTATGTTTAAAGGAATGGGCCTCTTTTTCACTTGTCTATAGGTTGTTTGGATTATTTTTCGTGGCTGTTTCTTACTGAATTGGTGTATAGCCAATTTCTTAGAACATTCCATGATATAGTAGCCAAATCAAACCCATTAAACTGGAAACATTCCCACTCCCTTAATTTGCCCCCAGTGAGAGATTTATACCACTGGGGATGTTTATATGGTGATTAACAGTGCTATAAGAAAGAAACTTCATTTGAAACTTGGCAAAGCTGCCTTTTATAATGCCTTATATGAGTCTCCTATGTAACCACTTTAGTCAAATCCTACGTTTATATTTCCCATCTGGAATAATTTCCCTACATGCTACATAATTCTTCAGTTGGGCAGGCATAATGATTACAGAACTCAAAAACTGTTCTTTTGAAAACAGGTATGATGTCTTAGGCACTTTAGTCATGTGCAGGAAACCCAATGGGCAGGCAGCCACCTGTTGATCACGGCAGTTTTCTGTGAAGTTTAATTTTCAGCACAAATGTCAGTATGTAAAAGGGAGTGACGCTCCTGCCAAACTACAAGCCACCTGTCAAGAATCACTTTTCATGACAAACAACGATGGCTCCTTGTAAGTATAGTTGGCCATCTTGTTTGGCACTACAATTCCTTTTGTGTTCCATGTTTTTCAGTTGTATGTTTTATCACGATAGTGATAAGCAAAAACATGCTTTACATCCCCCCCCCATTCAGGAGCTGCGTTAAGCATGTGGGTGCAGAAACTTTCTGACCCCAAGACACCTTTGGGGCCAACCTGAAGGCAGGTCTCAAGACAACTTTCCAGGTGCCTAAGGGTGCCACCAAACCTTATCTATCTCATAATTTCCTGCACCTACCTGCCAATGGGGCCAATTAACCTATTTAATGACTACCACCCACTATATACAGCCATCACACATCAGCATAGAGTAGGTGAAAACTCCTGACAGCAAAGCCAGTCAGCTGACAAACAAAACATTCCTACTCTGTCCTCTAAACGCTAATCAGCCACTGCCTGCACTGCTAGTAGGGTCGGAAGTGGTGGTAGCCCAATGAATGAAGAGGTCAGGGGCGGAAAGGGCTTAAGTAGCCCACATCGGTCCCACCCTCTCCCTAGCATTGGTGCAGCATGTGACTGCGCATTGAAGCCTTTTGTCAGGCCTCCCTCATTCCCCTGTGCGGCTGCAAAAGCCGCTTGCCACCACAGCCGCTTCTAGAGCAGCAGGCATAGGAAAGCGATAGCTTGCATAGGTGAATGTGCCATTACATAACAGGCAGATGTTTTATATCAACACAAATCATCTGCATGGCAGTTTTTAATGAAGTGCCCAGTCAAGTGTAGAGGAATCAAATTACGGAGAGACGTTTGTGTGAACCTGCTCTCTCTGTGTTGCTTAATGACATAACATGGATGGTGGAAAATGCTAAATTATTTACTTGTAATGGTTTTTAAATTTTCTGTGGCATTTTTCTTTCCAAGGAAATTCAAAACAGCTAGAAGGACAGATAGTTGAAAATATGATCAAAGAATACCAACAAAAAGACCACAGCACATTTTGTGTTCTGCATTTCATCAGCTGCATGAGTTGCATTGTCTTGATTTAATGTCACCTGTCCATGCGCCTTGATTTGTACTAATTCGTCATAAATTTTCATTCCAATTGACACAATTAGGAGCTACTGTTCTTTGTGCCATTTACTTACAAAGGCTGTGTTAAGTGATAAGGAGCACTACTTCAGTTTAACATACTTCTCTCTCCACATCTCTGTTAGACAAGGAACATGGCCATTTTCTTGGCATCTCCCATGTAAAGAGTCCCAATGGTTTTTAACATTGCTCAATTTCTTCTACCACATGACATAAATCAAATTAGTCTGCTGATCAGTTAGCCTTTTCACAGGAGGACAGGGGACAAAAAGTTAGACTTAATCTGACTTTCAGTGGTTACTGTAAAGACACTAGACCTTCTTGTTGTGTATTTGTTTAGAGCATAATTTGCTTATTTTATTTTTTAAGTGATGCTGCCAAATTTGCTGTGGTTCAAGATTTGTTTGGCATGTGAATTTGTAGTTCTTAGCCGTATCCCAAATTGAGTGCCATTTCCCCCTAAATTATTTTCCGTCAGGATTTAGCATAATCTGGGCCTTAAAAAACCTCCTCCCTGGCTCTTCTTTTGTACCCTTTCTAGTTACCTGGTGGCTGCCTCAATAGCAGTAGTGGATAGAGAGATCTAGAGATACCTAGAAACATCCTGGGATATGCTTGCCCCAGGAATTCTGGGAGATAAAATTGTTGTCCCATGGTCCCATCACCTAGGATGCTAACATTCCAGGCACCAGAAGAGGAGAAGTAGGGGGCTTCTCAAGCCTTAAATCTCTTATGCTGTAGATACTGCCATGCCTGGGAAGTGGTCAGTGATGTCATCTGGAGTGCAATAGGGTTTCCAAATATGGAACTGGGTTCCAGAACAACCAGGTTTTTCCCCTTAACTTGAGGAAGGTCTGCACGTCACTATCATTTTAAATTATATTGATTAAAATTTGTATTTTTGTCTTTTAATCATTGCCCAGCATAGGAGACATTCCTGGCTGTTTGGCCGGATCTAAATTCTAGAAATAAATGAATGAAGCCTAGTTCCTGCCACCAACTACACCTTTTCAGTCCTTGTCCATGTATTCCCATTAAGTTTGTTTTCAAACATGGCTTTGAAGGCTTTTTAAAAGGAAAGCTAATCTGCAATAACACCTCTCCCTTATCAGTCTCTACAGCCACAGCAGGCACTGTAACTCTCCAATGGTTTGGCTTTACCCCTGAAGGATCACTGTTCTATTGTCTCCCAAGACGGAGGCCAAGAAGTTGCAGAATTAGTTTATATGTTATCTTTCAGACCATGGATAAACCCATTCCAGAAGATCTACTAATTAATAAGTGACAAATTCATGAAACCTCAAGAATGCTCTTTAATTTAGCTTTAATACCATGCTTTCCTACTCTTGTTCTTAAAGTATTTAACATCTAATAGGAAAGAAATGGAGAGGGAATACTGCTGAAGCAGCAGTCTCTTGAGAACATTGTTTTCAGTATATGAAGCTCTTTGTGACTTATATAGTTCTACAATACAAGGGTGAATCATGTATTGGAACCACATATTGAAATGATCTTAATTAAGGCTTTGTCTGGGATGTAATATTCTTTGATGTAGTAGTTCTTTGAAATTCTGCTTGTAGCAAGTTTCATTTTTTGCTTTGTGCTTTTAGGTTTTCTTTTCTTTTCAGGGAGTCAGAGGGCACTTTGGATCCAGTAATTTGGCGGACTTGTTAGAAAGAAAATACTCCTGTCAAAGAGCTAACTAAATTCAAAAAATATGACTAAGAGAATCAATCACTCATCATAACTCTGCAACCCATCCATTGGTCTTGCTTGTGGCAACTGTTGACATCAGTTGAGGACTACAGTAACACCCACCTCAAAGACTACTTTGTCTAGACACGTTGACAAACTTGGGAAAATGAAGATCATGGCTGCTTTTGGTTCATCTTTCTTTTCCTTTGTTTTCAGTGTAGCTAGAGACATTACTGGGTTTCACACTAGTGAGGCAGTAGGATGGCTACTGCATAACCACTTAAGTGAGAAATGTCCAGGTATGTCATCGTACTATGGTTCCAGAGGGAAAAGGTGTATTTAGTTATATCTTGCTGTCACGAGAGCTTTCACGTGCCAGTTTTATTATTATGGTGGTTCAAGAAAAGAGCACAATGGGTAGGGAAAGCAACTGTTCCAACTTCTCAATTAATCTTAGAGCTCTACAAATAGGCAGAGTGAAATGGCCACCTCAGCAGTGGATGCTTGGGCTAGGTGGCAATGACTAGGTGTTGGAAAATAGTAAAAAGATCTATGCTCCCTAAACTAGCTTGCTGTCTTCAAGTGTAGGTGTGATTGTGGATGCTATTGCAATACCACTGTGGTCAGCTGATACTCAGCTGTATGTGAGATTAGGGAAGCCCGTTTTTCCTTTACCCCAGGCAGCAGAAGGTGATGGGCAACCCCTGATTAATCATAAAATTGTAGAGCTGCAATGCAGGAATCTCAGCTAATGCATCCATGACAGATGTCTATCCTTCCTTGGAGGTTTTTAAGCAGAGGATGGAGAGTCTGCAACCTCCCAAGGGAGTCCACCCCACTGTTGAATAGCTCTTACTGGCAGAATTTTCTTCATGATGTTCGGAATCTCCTTTATTGTAACTTTTCATTGGATTGAGTCCTATCTTCCAGGGCAGGAGAAAACAAGCTTGCTCCATCTTCCATAAGACAGCCCTTTAGATATTTGAAGATGGCTATCGTATCTCCTCTCAGTTTTCTTTCTACAAAGCTAAACATACCCAACTCCCTCAACCATTCCTCATAAGGCTTGGTTTCCAGACCCTTGATCATCTTGGTCACCCTCTGCATACATTCCAGCTTGTCAATATCCTTTCTAAATTGTGGCACCCAGAACTGGGCACAGTGTTCCAGGTGTGGTCTGACCAAGGCAGAATAGAGTGGTACTATTACTTCCCTTGATCTGGACACTATACTTCATCCACTTTTTGGTGAAATATGGCTATCATATGCCTCTTCCTCCTCTGGAGAGTGGCAGAACTAGTTCTGTACACTGTACCTGCTAAAGCCACCTCAGAGTGTTCTGAGGTCTGCAACTGCTGCTGTTGCTCCTCTGGCCCTGAACTGGAAAATAGATTGCTGGCAGTGTAGAAGATTTGGGCCTCTAATCTGGGCATATTTCTTCAAGTATCTGCATTCGTAGATGGTACCCAAATACTTCCCCTTTGTTAGAGCATAAAGTAGATAAAAATTCAGGTCTCGGCCTGGAAAGGCGAGGATGTTTTTCATTTGACAGTCTTAAGCCCTAAGCACCATTACATAAATAAAACCAGCAGAACTCTACATTTTTAGAATTCAGCCTTGCTGCGGGAGAGTTTCTCCCGCAAGTTCCAAAGATCACAGAAGCCTTCTCTACAGTAACTTGAAGCACAGCTTTTAGCATGGCTGCCCCAGTTATGTGAATAGGATTCCTGTCAAGATACAATAAGTGCCTGGTATCTACACTTTCTGGAAACAATTGAAGACAGCCTTGTTCTGACAGGCTTTCCCAGCTGGAAAAATGGGTCTTTACCATAAGTGTTTTTAGCTTTGTTTAAAATCTACTTGCTGTTTTTGTACTCCTAAACTGGTTTTAATTATATTTGTTGTACATTGCCTTGCAACAGTTGTTTAGAATGCAGCTAATAAATCATTGATGGTGATGATGATAGTTTACAGAAGGGGTGAGTGATGACCTCATCACTATCAACATTCAAAAGGGTAAAGCCATCACCGACAGCAGTGAAGCCAGAATGGCACTCCTTTGGGGATGTTCTTTCCATGTGACTTTGGCATGATATAAAGAGACGTTATCCGCCATGTGCTTCCACTAGTTTCTATGAGGTTACAAAGGATAAAAATCAGGGGATTAAATTGTTTCTCTTGTGTGTGATCATAAGCCCACTTAAAGTGATTAAGTAGATGCTGTCAAAAGGAGCTGTTGTTGTACACTGTTGCAAGAGGCATGCATCACATGGGAAAAATAAGTAAACCTGAACTATTGGAAGATGTTAGCAAAGCCATCATGTATTATACTCTCCAAACAGTCATTTAGTTATTGATTTTATTTATTTAGTGTTCATTGGAGAACTTGCTATCTTTCAGAATTAATTGGATATAAAGCTAAAGGAATGCTGAGCCTACCAGCACAATTGGACTGCACAACAGTCTCAGGAAATCAGTGTACAACTTAACACACGTGTTACGACTTGTCAGTGGTGAGATGTAATTATGTGGAGGTAATGATTCCCCTGTAACTTATCGCTAAACAAACATCTATACGGCAGTTCACTTGATCTCATTCTCTGATCATCAGGGATAGACTTGCCTAGTGCACCTACCTTTCTGTAAATATATATAGATATCCCTGAAGCTCTTACATGACTTGAATAGCAGAATTAGTGCAATAATAGAATCTTAATGTTTGGTATACTTTGGATTCTCAGTTGCTGGAGACAAAGAACAGGACACAGTACCCCCTCTTTTCCCCATCCATGCCCCACTACTGCCCCACAGGTAGAGAGGGCAAGTGGCATTGGCTGCTCCAAGCTTCCCCTCCCCACCTGCTCACCCAATTGTGTTGGGTGGCCTAGTGATTGCATCAGCAGAAAGAGCAGTGATAATCACTCATCTGCCCTCTTCTGGCTGGCACTGACAGCTGTGCTTTCTCCTGCTACAGATTGCATGCCCTCTTGCTCACTGAACTGGTAGAGTGGGAAGAGTGCCAGAAATTTGTCCTGTGTTTCTTTTTTAAAAAAACACCCAAAAACTATTTCCCATCAATTAATGAGAAAAGAAATACCAAAATTATCAAAAAGAGAAGAGTTCAGTGAAATTATCATGGTTGGATGCTTACCTTACTTTACCTTACTTGAGACAACAGGCATTCTCAAGTGTCCTTTGTATTATTCTGCCAATCAACCCTTTGGTGGGCTGCACTCTGCAGTCTTCCGAGGTGCTTTCCTTTCCAGAAAAGGAGAAGAAGAAGAAGAAGAGTTTGGATTTGATATCCCGCCTTTCACTCCCTTTAAGGAGTCTCAAAGTGACTAACATTCTCCTTTCCCTTCCTCCCCCACAACAAACACTCTGTGAGGTGAGTGGGGCTGAGAGACTTCAGAGAAGTGAGACTAGCCCAAGGTCACCCAGCAGCTGCATGTGGAGGAGCGGAGACGCGAACCCGGTTCCCCAGATTACGAGACTACCGCTCTTAACCACTACACCACACTGGCTCTCAAAAACCCTATGGCATCCACAACTGGGCTTTCCTGTGAGCACAAGAAAGCAGGGAGGATGCTAACTGTGAACCTGCAAGCTGGTCATTGTTGGCTTTGAAGTCTTTTTATTTTAACAGGCATCAGTGTTCAAAACTTTCCCCCCATAAGGCTCAAGGAAGGACTCCTTTTAAAAACAAAACCAGAGAGTGTGTCAATCTCAGACATTTGGTAGCCAGTCTCCCTGCCTTTCCATGACTCAATTAAAGCTTCGGAGAAGGCACTGTGAGGTAACTCTTTGTGTTCTGAACCCCAACGTACCTGGAGACCCGTCCAGCTGGTGTATACAGTTCCAAGGGCAAATGCTAGCAAGTAATACAGCAATCTGCCAGGTCAGGAAACACAGTCCAGGTTCAATACAGCAAGCCAAATCCATAGTCCAAGAGTCAAGCCAGGTTCCCACCTCTGCAGCCTATCCAGGGTCAGGGAATCTGGAGTTCAGTCCTGAAAAGCACAATTGACATCCTATGTCCTTTAAAAATGTATTGGGGGGGTGTTATTGGGTTGTTGTTTTAATTTTGATTATGTACTTTACGGTTTTATATTCTGATTTTATCCTGTGAACTGCCCTGAGACCTGCAGGCACAGGGCGGTATATAAATTCAATAAATAAATAAAATAAATAAATGGCGGTACTCCCAGGCTACCCAAGCCACGGTCCCTCAACTCTGCTTCCCTTTTATCCATTGAATCTTGATTGCAGCATCTGGGCTTGATGAGGCATGTGACCCTCACCTGTCCTGAGCCTAAGCCGGCTGAGGAATCACACCCCTCCTTCCAGAGCTAGCGAGCCCCACCTGGCCAGCTAGGAAGCTGGACGATGGGCCCTTGCCTGCCTCAGCCTCCTAGAATGTACCTCCCTCTGCTCCCTATGCCTCAGAGCCTGCCATGTTCATGGAGACGGGGGCTCTTCTGGCTTTGGTAATGGATCCTGCTCCTCTGGTTCCTGTGCACTGACTCCCATTCCCTCACCATCTCCTGTTGCCCCGTGAGTACTTTCTGTGCCCCCAACCTCTCCTTCTCCATTCCCAGCTTGCCCTGATGTGTACCAGTCATGGCTACACCCTTCTTCGGGATCCTCTTCTTCCTCCCCGTCATCTTCTCAGGGCACTTTTGAAGAAATTCAAAAGTGCCCTGAGAAGAAGGCAGAAAAATAGAAGCCCATTTTGCAGGGGAAGTAAACTTCTGAGAAGCTAGAGGATAGGCTTCAGTATGGCACTAGCACAAACCTCCCAGGACAGTACTGTTGAGTGAATGTTGGCCGTTGCTCTGACCCACACTCATTGCTCGTTCTTTGCTTGCCCACTTGAGCAGGTGATCAATCAGTGGCAGAAGCAACTAATTCAATTGACTGTGTTCTGTGCAGACAGGCAGGCAGGAAGGGGACCCAATCCTAGAGAGAGAGGACAGGTAATGGTGGCACCTGCTGTCCCCCTCCCCCCAAGAGGACCAAATAATATATTCTTAAGGCACACAATGCAGTTCAACTGCTGCAACTAAAGGGATCAGGCTTTGAGAAACGTCCGGATAAGAGACAGACTAAGAACCATATGTAAGCTACCATGTTTTTCTTGGAGGAGGAATGGTGTACAAATGTGACAAATATACCTTTTATTTCATGTAAAAATGAACATTCAAAAAAACAAGTATACCTCTCTGTACTAGTTGATGGTGGCTTTCACCATCTTGCTGAGCGTATAAGCTTTCTTGGGCATCTACCAGGCCGCAGTTGGAAACAGATGAACTTTTGATCTGAACAGCAAGGCATGTTTTAATACTTTCTAATCCACACTTGATATAATCTTTTGCAATCTGTTGACACAGCACTCCTGGAACATTAGATTCACAATAAGCTTCTTGAACTCTTATGGCTTGCTCAGGTAAAAATTTAAGAAAGTGGCAATCTTGCCAAATGTTTTTTGGGAATTCCTTCTCCTAGTTTTCAAAAGTTAGAGTAATCTTTGGAACTTCAATGCCACACATCTTATGAAAGTATCATAGTAAGTGAAGAAAAATTACTTGCCTTTTAAGGAGAATGAAATTCTGAAAACCTGTAAAATCGACACACAGTATTTCCATACTTAAATTGTTTCACAAAGATGAAGGTAAATGTAGTTGGAACTACTCAAAAGCAGGGCACTAAGAGTTTCATGGCAAATGTTATATATGTGTTGTAAATTAGTTTTAGAATTGAGGGATGACTACAGATGGTAGAAGGAGATCTTTATTCACACCAGTTTCATTAAAGTGAATAGCAGAAATAGACAAGGATTCACAGTTCCAGGATTATTATTATTATTATTTACAAAATATTCTGCCGTAAAGTGTATGTGGTTACCTTGTGCCTTGTACACTTCACAACCAGCCTGTGCCTCTCACTGGTTTGCTGGGGGGGGGGAGTTTGGATAGCCCCACATATGCTGTTCCGAACTCTTTGGAGAACAGATGGAATACAAATGTGATAACTAAATAAACAAATAATTGAAGGATTTTGATATGTCTAGCCAAGTTCTAATGGCCAGTGGGTATGAAAATTGTCCATTAGAAGCTGCCTTAATTTGCTTGACATGTTTCCTGCCATTGGTACACAGAATTTTCTTGACACTAAGGCAAATTTAAAAAAAATAAAATTAAGACTAAAAATTACATAGGAAACTTCCTGATTTGTTTGCTGAGCCACAGCACATGAAAGGCTCTCTACATGCAGACAGTTGCCATGGAGAGTGATTTCAAGCAGTCTTCATGTGGCAGCCATTTTGTGTGTGGTGGCTCCGGGTATATACAAAGCCTGTTCCAGGTGAAAATAATAGAAGTCCATTAAGTTTCCAAGTATATACATAATTTATATATTCCTGGTAAGTTTCCTAATTATCAAATGAAACTCTTCTGCTTTTCAGATTCCACCCTCCACCCCCAAGAATGGGAATGTTTCAGATAGGAATCCCTCCATTATTTACTTCTATTCAGATGAGGTTATTTTTTATGTACAATCTGATTTTCTGAGAAAGTTGAATGACCTCAGTTTTTGTAATGATCTCTAGATACAGATACTTGAGGGTGTTGCTTGATCTGAATTCTTAAGCAAGCCAACGTGATCTGTACTTCCCAGACAAGGATCAGTAATTATTTTTGCACTTAGTAGTGAATTTTGCAGTGCAGTTCTTCTTTGATCAGAACTGCATATGACAATGTACCTTGCACATTAAAATGCATACAGAAATCCCTTGTAGGATAAATTGCATTTTGGTATGCACTTTCTTCTTTTAAAAAGTGCAAAAATACATTCGAAAATAATGTAAATAAATGTTCATGTTTGTATTTTTAATTACTCATTGATGCAGACACAAAACTGAATTACCTTATGAGTGAACATGTGCAAAACTGACACTGACCAGAAACAGACTGATCTGTCTATCCCTAGATTTCCCTTAAAGTTCTAAGTTGGTATACAAAGTGATGTTTTGTGGTTAATGGAGACTGTTTGGACTTGACTCCCTTGGTGCTGTCCTCCATGTGACATACAGTGCTATGGGTCATCACACATCAAAAAGCTTTGGAATATGTTTTCCCTCCTCTTCCATTTTTCCGTATAAGACTACACTTGCCAGTTGTGATGTTGAGGATTGATTAATTGTATTTATGAGATAATTAGGGATAACAGAATTTTTTTAAGGGCTTTCTGTTAGTGACTTCGATATTCTTACTGTATATAATGTTTTGGGCTATTGTAAAAGCATGCTTTTATTTGAAGGAATAAGCTGTATGAACTGAGACACATGTATAGGCAAGAAAAATGTTTAATTTGTAGCACAGAAATAGTTCTGCTTTTCCTTACTGCTGTGCTACGGTCTGAAAGCACCAGGAGGCTGGCACACAAAGGTTTTCTCCGGCAGATGCCAACAATCCTACTGAGTGACCTCCCCAGCTTCCTGGAAAGTTGCTCTATTTATACTGGTTGCAATTCCAATCCGAGTGGTTTGTGAAATTGAACAGCAGTCAATTTATTTTCAGGTACCACTCCATTTGGAATTGCAATTAGGATAACAAGATCAGTTCTCTAGTGCAGGAAATTGGGAAGGTCACGCTACAAGATGGTTGGCGTCTTGATGGGGGGCCCCTGCTACTTCAGATCAAGGGAATCTCACCCAACTGATCTAATTATGAAACCTTCTCAAAAGTTCATGAATATGCATGACACAATCACCAATTTTTGACGTTAATTTCACTTGAGGAAATATCAACCCTCCACGTCTGAGTTGTAATGATTCACAGCAGGGGAGTCCCAGGAAAAAAAATGTAGTATTCTCCTGAACAGAGACACAAGACAGTATTGTGAGACATTTTGTCCAGTATATGCTGTGTCATTAAGGTCATAAGATATTGGCAGCATTTTCACTGTCAGATACGAGGCCACCTGGAGAGTTTCCATGGGCTGCATTCACACAGTGCTTTAGTTCATTTCCCCTACATTTCCCTAACTTAATCCCAGCGCAATATTTGAGCTTTTACATAGTGTAAAAGCCAATTCCAGAAAACTAATGGAATAAAACACATTTTTAGTGCTCATTTCCATGTTATCTGATTCCAGAAAAAAATCTACTTGCAGTCTCCTTAACCCAGAAAATTGTGAGAGTAAAGTGATGAAATTTGGGTTGGCATACCAGCATACAGTTCTTTCCTGTTTTCATGGAGGAATCATTGGGGGGTGGGGTGGGAGGCAGAAGCATGCATGTGCGGAAATGGTAAGAGAGGAGTGATGGTGTCCAATGGCACCTGTTGTTGAGCAAGACACCCACTGATGTGAATGAAGTTTAGCATTAACCTTTCCCTTTTCTCCTGCCGTTTCTGTCTAATGAAAATTGGGCAGAGACTATGAATTGTTTTGGACAATATGAAGGAGAGTTGGCAGAGGAAGTGTGTGCATGTCACACATCCTTTGTGCACTTTCTGTGTAACATTTGAAGTTTCACTTTGGGGAGAAATATGATCAGTAGCTCTGTATGTGGGAGCTAACATATCTCATCAAGGAGATGAATGGGTACCCTCTTTGGATAATATACAGGAAGCATCAATATACAAATAAAGACACACAAGTCACTTGGACTTCCTTTGTGTTTCATTGTTAGCATGTGAAGTTGCTCTGTGCTTCATCTGTGAATACAGCTGGTACCAAATAAATGTTCCAGTGGCTTACAACCAGCCACTTATTGCCATACATACTGTGCTGCTAAAGTCAATGAATTTTAACAAGCTTTACCAAGTACTGTCAAGACTGATTGAGTTTGGAAGAGGTCACTGTCCTGTCTTGCCTCCTAAAGAATGCTATAGTGATTCCAGCTCCTTTGGGTAATCAGATTAATAACAGGGAAGGACATTTATTTGTGATGACAATATGTTATGTTTATACATGCATTCATCAATTCTGGAGACAATGCCAGGATCAGAGCCTTCCTTCAATATAAAGGCAAGAAATCTTAAAAAAAAATTAAGACCCTAGCCTTTGTGTGTGTGCCATGAGTTGTTGGCTGTATTTAATGATGAAAGGAACTGCTATTCACATAGGTATACACATATTTAAGAAGGGGTGAAAATTTGACTTTCTAAGAATTCCTGATTTTGGTACTATGCAAAGTTATTTAAATGTAATCAGTCAGAAAGGTACACTCACAAACGTATGCTCAGCAGTAATTCACTTGACCAGCTGAAGTAATAACTATCGTATAGCAGGAGTATCACCTGATGTCTAACTCTTTATAGATACATTAGAAATTCCAAACATAGCAGCTGCTCTATGATAGCCTGACTACATGAAAGCTATCATGTGATTACCATAAGTCTGAGGAAATTTGCCTTCCAGTTGCATTAATATGACATGGCAACTGTGCTTCATTGCTCTTAGAAGCAATCTCTAACATTCTTGTTCCAAGCATGGTCAGGCATCAGGTGGAGAAAAGGAAACTTTCATTTTCCTCCTGGAGTTTTCTTTTTTGTAATTGCCCAGTGCCCTGTTTGCACAGTAGCTGATGTTTGTGCCATAAATGAAAGATGCAAGGAAGGACAGCTGTTAAAATGTCTCCATTGTTGACCCGCTAGAGGTTTGCGGGTGCCTCTTACTCCTGTTTGTGGAGACATGAGTGCTTCCCTTTATTTTGGCCACTCATGCACTGGACAGTGTCCCCACTCCCCCACTCCTAAAAACTGTTTGGTTCCTCTAACTCCTGCCACGGTGCTTCTGTATAGAGCTGTGACATGGGATTTATAGTGAAGGGAGAATCTAAATTCCTGGGGAATCTCCACATAGGATCTACCAACTCAGCAAGTTCAGGAAGTTGCTCCTAAGGAGATACCAGCTTATGTAGGAGGCCACGTTCTGCCTTGCAGACCGTGCAGCTGCACTGACCCTGCACTGTGTCTGAAATGTGGCTTTTGCTTTCTAAATGTTTGTCCTAGCAATTCAGTTTGCAAGCCACTGAAACAGTGGCAGGCCACAGTACAGGCCTGGTCCTTTCTGCCTCTTGTTACTCTGCCTCTAATTCCTTATCAGGAGACTACCTTTATTAATAGATTGTTGGTTGTGAGTATATTCTGGTACTTATGAGTACAAAATGACTCATGTATGCCATTTATTTGTGAATATTGCAGTGCCTGGTGTGCAAACACAATTACTCTAGTCATCTGTTGTCTGTAGTGTGTAACATCAGCACTATTTTAAAGATCCACCCACAGTCAGCAGTATTGTAGCAGTCAGACTCTTTTCTCTGACATAAGCATATGGATCCTAATTAGTTTTCAGTTTAACTGAGATTTCTTCTGTTATGATAAAATTTATTACAAGCTGCCCTCAATATAGAGATGTAGGCACGTGTACAATATAATCTGTTTCTTTGCATTTTATCCTGATTTTTTGTTGTTTTCTGGTAGGTGCCTGTGAGATGGTTAAACAAGTAGAACATATAGGATCCACCTACTGGTGGACTGGATGATTAAGTGATAGAACATAAGTAGCTTTTTAAAATTTTATCTTAGCAGTGATGTTCACAGATAGAGAAACTCTGCCAATGATGTGCCAAAGGCACAAGTTCGTTTCAAAGAACAGACAAAATGATAGATGAAGAGATTCACTGGTATCTACTCTGAGGACTCACGCTACAATCAGAGCTGGTGGGGGGGGGAATCATTTTTGTTAAACAATAAGTTCCACTGATAAAATCAGAGCTGAGTTGTAAAAATTATAAAGAACAGTTGAGCCCATAGCATAATAGAAAGTAAAATTATGCAAATCATAAAGTACCTAGCCATAGGCTAATCTTACATAATGAAATGTTGAACAACATTTTGCTGGGATAGGAATAGAATCATACTCAAAAACATAATTTAAAACAGAACTGAAGATCCACGAATCTACCAGTAATATGTGTTCAGAACCTTTCAATGTAAAATGAACATATAAATGGTATAACCAAACAAAATAAAAGACCTGTGACACGCTGGTAACATATGAACTGTGCCCGTCAGTTTCCATTCTTTTTAATTTCATACATACTGTTTGTTGTTGTTTAGTTGTTTAGTCGTGTCCGACTCTTCGTTACCCCATGGGTCAGAGCACGCCAGGCACTCCTGTCTTCCACTGCCTCCTGAAGTTTGGTCAAACTCATCCTGGTAGCTTCAACAAGGCCTTACAAATAGCGGGGGAGAGAAGGCAAGCAAAATGGGAGGGAGATAGTGAAAGATACAGGAAATTGAATGCAGATTTCAAATAAATAGATAGATAGATAGATAGATAGATAGATAGATAGATAGATAGCAAGGAGAGACAAGAAGGCCTTCTTAAACAAGCATACATACTGTTAGGTATTCCCAAATTCTCTGCACAATAAGATGTTCAGTGGTTCACTGGTTACCAGGGCTTGGTTTCCTTTGGAATATATATATATATATATATATATATATATATATAGATAGATAGATAGATAGATAGGTATATAGATATAGATATATAGATATAGATATAGATATAGATATAGATATAGATATAGATATAGATATATAGATATATATATTCCAACAACAGAACCATTTAAAAAATAATCAAAATACAAATAGTCCATCTATCTCTGGAGAACAGCATCCAATAGCTCAACTCCCAAAGGCCATGATGAAGAAAGGAGTCTTTGAGGCTCTTTAAAATTAACAAGGGAAGGCGTGACTTTACTGGAGGCTTGCTGGTGCTTTGTAATATTTGTGTTTGTTTAGAAGCATGAAGGTTGAGCACAGGTGGAATTACAGTATTAAACACTCCAATGGCTGTCATAGGTTCAGTACTCCCACATCAGTTTCTCAATGAAGGTGCAGGAGGTAATGCATGCCCCCTTCCCCAAAATGGCTCTCCTCTCCCAGAATACTTACCAGTCATCATTTACGGTAAATGAAGATCTACCAGTTATTCCCTATGGCTGGTGTAGTAGTAACCTTTGGCCCCCAGGTGTTGGAGAATGATAACTTCCATGCTTACTAGGGTTGATGGAAATTATAGTTCATCGACATCTGGAGGGCCAGAAAATCTCCACTCCTGCCCTATGGCAACCGATCACCTTAGTTTACCTTAGACTATGTCCAGCTAGACCTGTTCAGCCAGGGGTTGTTTTTTACCACCTTATAGTTTTTATTTTTACAATCACAAGCACACAGGGTTGGAAGAGACCCCGAGAGATCACCAAACCAACACCAAACCAGTAGCAATGTATTTGCTAAGAAGCAAAAATTGTATTTTTTCTGATGCTTTTTTTGTCATCTGGGCCCATAAACGTGTTTCCGTTATTTAAGAAGTGGGAGTAATATTTTCAATTGGAGAGAGAAACCATTAGTAAGATTATTTTGTTTCTATTTTAAAAATCACCCTGCTCAACTCTGATGTCCACTGTTGTTTAGCCCCAAATTCTGCTCACACAGTTTTTCTCTTGAATTTAGCTGCTGGGGCTACACATACATCACTCTCTTCAAAAAGAAGAAATCAGTTGTTATGAAGATGAGGAAATGTGGAGGGGTATTAACCTTAGCCCCCTTTTAACCCTGAATAGATTCAGAGACACCATTATTGCTTATTGAAAAGGGCTACACCCACATAGCCCTTGCAGGTGGGTCAAGGAGAGAAATGGCCATTGTATATAACACCCATGTGAATGTTCTGTTACTTTTCCAGTCCAGGGTACATCCACAATACATCTCTAACTCCTAGCTTGATCAGGAGAAAATATTTTACTGTAAGACTCTTGCATTTATATGCAGTTGTTCACCACTCTTTTCTGAATTCTAAGAGAGTTATGTTTTGTGCCACAAGTGGTTAATGACCCAGCCCTTTGGATTCTTTCTAAAACTCTTTGATTCTACCACCACCACCCCAGCTTGGAGAAAAGAGAGTTATTATAGAGCGAATTATTGCTTTTGAATAGGATCTTGTATATTGAAGTTAAAAGGAAAAGCACTGAGAACCTCTGTGCTTAACCTCTCTCCCCCTGCTATGAATTGCTTTCTGTATTTCTGGAGAGAAATTGCACATAATGTAAATGTGGCATTATAACACATGTATTTGACTGCCAGAAATAAAGTTCACCGATGAAGAAACTCCACTAAGCTTGTCTCCTGTTTCAGTGGTTTGCCCAGGGCACAAGTCAATTTCAAAGGCCAGACAAGAAGAAAGACCAAGGAGCTCATTGGTGGCCATTCTTCTGAGGACTCAGTAAAGCTTGTAGGAGCTCAGCAAGAAAATGGGAGCGGAGTTGTGCAAATTACACAATTGAGCTTTTAGTATAGTCAGTCAAAATGCCAGGATTCCAGTGAATTATTCACACTTTCTGGCTGTTCTTCCCATTTCAGGAGACCTGTAGGAAGTATCACTGGTAACTCTCAGGAGCTGCCACAATCTATTTGTAATCCATCTAAAAAGATCTGAGAAAAATTCATTATTATTTTCATGGACAATTGGTAAGCAAACCTTTACCAAATCATGTTGTTAAATTTTCAACATGAGTCTTTCCCAGAAAATACATCTGTTCTCTATGATTATTTTTTTTAAAGATATGGTGTAAAAATGAGTATATAATAAATAATAAGATTCCATTGATAATGTTAAAACATAGGCCAATATTTACATAATGACAGGCAAAATTGCTTCCAAAGTTCTAGTCATCTTAAGCATCAGTCATCCTGATGATTGTTCATCTGTTGTGTACTGGCTGTTTAGATATTTTGCAATAACACACTGCTTGTACACTTGTGTGGTGTGTTTTATATCAAATGAAGGTTGATGTAATGGTATTTATGTATATGGTATAAGCATTGAGATTTTAGTTACAATGCATATTTATCTCTCATCATCTCTTTTCAGGAGGCTCCCATATTACCAATATTTTCAGTGATGATTTTGCTATGTCACTGAAAGATATTTAGGCTAAAATATTCTGGATGCTTACATGCAAATATGCCTTACTGAATGTACAGGAATCTGTACAGCATTGTGGCATACTGGGAACAATATAGATCTTGTGTAAATTATGGACTGTATTAGCTCTGTAATAGATTCATAATTATCTGATACTGGGGTTTGTTACATGCTGACTGAGAATAATTTAAAATTAATTTCTGTTGTAAGATTATGTGAAACTTAGTATGACTGTTGGTGGTAGGCAAATGTTACTGCCCAAATTTACTAGAAAGAGTCTTCTAATAATGAAAAGGGTGATGGCAACAATAGCTGTTAAAAGGTCTAAGTACTAGAAAATGAGAGCAAACCAAAGGAAAAATGTATGAGTGAAGAACATTTTCAAACTGTATGTTACATTGAATGTGTGACTACATTTAATGTATCTGTTTGAGTTGCATATCTCAAATGAATATTCATGCGTATCCCAGCTTTGACCTCTACTAAAGTGACAGTACACCTTATGCTTTTTAGGAACAAAGCCACTAAACATGCCATTTCTATGAAATTTACAAAACCAGGTCTGTTTTTCATGTCTTAGTAACACCCTAGCTTACTCTGACATTCATGTTTAATCTTCCTTTTTATAGAACTGCTTGTGTACCAGAAATGACTATGTCATAATGAAAGACAAACCCCATACAGGCAATTTTAGCAAACAAGACTGTGACTATTTTTCAGTGCAATTGGTTGTCACAATTCCTTTCTGTCCCTCTTCCCTTTTTCTGTTTCCTTTCTCTTTTAACCAGTAATCCTTCAAGAACTGGAATTACCTCTTATCTCTGTTTCTCCAGCATACAAAAACAATTAAACCCCATAACTAAGCATAGTTTTATTCTGTTCCACAATGTAAATGTTTATTAAAGCAGGAATGTCTACAGTTCTGGGCCAAGACATTTTGCTTCCTGAGGTGAAAATAGTACTGAAAGCATCTCACTCGGCCCAATGGTAGGTCTGGGCCTGACAGACGTATGGGATCATTGTTAGGGCACGCTGTTGAGGACCTCAAAACCCCAGATTGACTTCCTGTCTAAAATTCTTAATTCCTGTCTATAAAACGCAACGATAGCAGGGTTGCGACATTAATTAATGAATCAAAAAGTTCTACCTCAATATAAAAAATGGAGCTGTGTAGATCTCTTGATCATCAAGCTCACACTGATCTTTAAAAGGATGTGTGTATATTCCAGGCTCAGCAGAAAATTGAGGTTCTATTAGTCCAGCATTTTCTTCTGGAAGCTCACTAGCAGGGCATGCTGTGAAAGTGATGCTTATCTTCTGTTTTATTTATGTCTTTCTTCTAATAATCCGAGGAATTTTGCCCATTTACACAGAGGTTCCATTATGCCATCATAGCTAATGACCATTAACAGACATAACTTCCATGAACTTTCCTAATCGTTTTATCAAAGGTGTTGCAGACAACACCACAAACATCATCTTGTGTAGTAACATGATGTTTAACCTGACCCTCCTATTGAAGAGTATTGACAATTGCACTACAAGGAGTAGGGCTGGGATCCAACCATGATGTTTCACAATTTAGAGAAGACTTAGCACACCACACCAATCAAATGCTGCTATGCTATACCAAATTATACTTTTTCTTATTAGTTGACTAATACAGACAGAAGCAGGTGCAGGCATAATGTTTATATTTACTGACTACATGAAATATATTAGCATTTGCTCACTTTCTGCCAATAAATTACTGTATGACAGCAGGCTCAAGGGCGTACAACGCCTTATCATGTAATAATCACACACCTAGGTGGTTAATAGCATTTGCCATTGGCCTGCTGCCTAGCAAGAAACCATGATATGTGATTTGTATGAGTAGGGACACATGCCATGGCATGTTATATGGCTTAATAAAAAAAATAAGGTTCTGTTTTCAGCTTTAATTTTGCTGTCACCAATGTTTGCATTCCTGTTTTTTTATTGGTTAGAGTCCTACGAGAGATGGAAAGGAAGAATGAGAGGGGGGGGGAGGAAAGATAAAATATTTATGACTTAATATGTTTTAGACCTGGAATAAATACATAAAATTGTCTAAATAATCTCCTAGGGACAGGGGAATCTTGAGCCAATGTTTTTAACTTGGTTCCCATTCTTTTGTATATTTCCTTTTTCGTTTGGAAATGAAATTGGTGCTGTTCATCATCTTCTTTTTTTAGTAATCACCTTGACAATCACAGACAGAACACTCCTTTCTGATCATTCACATTCAGCTCAAGGTGCGAGGAGGTACATCTGAATGCAAGGGAAGCATACTGAATCCTAGTTCTCAGTGAGGTAGCAGCTTTGTGTTTGGGCTTCTGATTGCAGCACTTCAGGCTTGCCAATAAGGGTTCCCAGGGTGGGATGGCTCCCTGACTGTAAAAGGATTCCTGCACACAGAAAAACTAACATGCCAAGGAGAAGGCTAGACTATAATATTTCTAATAATAATTAGTGTGTGTTTATGGAGGCCCAGTACCCACCTGCAACCCAAAATGGTATAGCCGAGGCAGTTTTATTATTTCAATGTCAATTACATATTTGCATTTTTTTAAAGTATCCTTGAGAGGCATGGGAAGGCTCAAACCCATCAGCTGACTGGCAATTCTGTCCTTCTACAGCTTACTGGGGCCTGTTCTCCATCAGTCCTGTTCCTTGCAAGTCTCCATTTCCAGCAAAATGAAAATATATGTATCAGAACTAATTGTTCTGACCTGTCCATACCAGATTCCCACAGCAGCAAGGCAGGACAGTGGCTGAAGCACCATGGATAGATTCAAGTGAGCAATTTGCTGTGACAGAGGCAGAATGTGAACTAAGGCCTAGCTTCCTCCGGTCCACCTTCCCCAAGGTCCACCCCATTTGGGCTAAAGAAGATGGCTGTTAAAGGGCCAAATATTCCTAGTGTGCAAAGGAGCACTTGTTCACTTGTCCCATCTGGCATGGTCCCAGCACCATTTGTCAGGTTGTTAGCAATGGAAGCCCTTGATTCCTTTGAGGAGCCTGGCTCAGGGGGGCAGTAATCCCTTGTACAACTCGAGCAGTCTCACAGCAGCCAGAAAGTCAATATCTGTGATCCACAACATTGAAGAGTCTTCCCTAGAAAGGGTAGTTTGGCTATAGTCAATAACTGGCTGAATAATCAACAACAACATTAGATGGTGGGCAGGGACCAGGTGATTACAGGGCTTGCGATAGTTTCTGCAGTGGCTCCCAATTTGTGGAATGCTCTCCCCAGGGAGGCTTGCCTATCACCTTCATTGTACATCTTTAGGTGCCACATGAAAATGTTTCTCTTCAGCCAGGCCTTTGGTTGATTAACATTCTGTGTCTTTTAAAAAAAGGGGGGGGCATGCTATTGGTTTGTTTTGCTTTTGTTCTTATTTCTATTATGTATTATGTGTTTTTATTTTATATTTTTATGCTGTGAACCACCCTGAGATTTTTGACTGAAGGTGGTGTACAAATCAATCAATCAATTAATTAATTAATTAATTATAACTATATTCCTCATAACACAGAATTCTAACTGCATCTTTGGGAACAGAGCTACTGAATTGCTGTCACACAAGGGTAATTTAGGACAGGGGATTTGTGCCATCTTGAAAGGCCATCTTCAGAATGTTTTGATCCATATTTTGGTATGCTACTTTTATTAAAGTTGAAGTCAGCAGAAATATCTTTTGATATAAAATGTTTTGTGGGGTATTTTTACATAACAATTATCCTTTTTCAAAGTACCTTTGATTACCCCACTAGAAATAACCTAGCTTCTGAAGAATATTGGCTTATTTTCCTTATTGAAATAAAGCACCCATCTTCCTTTATTCTGACAGAGGGATAGAATCAGCTTTCAAAAAAATACAGATGCCCTGTGCATTTGTATACCTATTTGTAGGGTACCGGTATATTTTGAAATATAATAGGTGTGATTAAAAAGAAAAATGAATCCAGAGATTTAAACTGCTGCAAGATCAAAGGAACAGAGGCAGCAACTACTAGGTGGCTTGTGTCTGATGGCATTTTTTCTGTCTGTGTGTGGGGTTTTTTAAAAACATCATTAGCATATCTTATTGAAAGAGATAATTGAACCATTGAATTGGGAGGTCCAGATCTTGAATATAAAATGCAAAATATTTGCAAATTGCATGATTAGTAACCTTTCCTTTGTAGTTTTCTTTTGGGAAGCTGTGTAGCTAGCTATAAGAAAGGAGGCAGCTAACTGTAGCCTACAGCAAAGGGAAGATTATCAAGATAATGCTAGACTTTTTTTGAGTCGAATATGAAACATTGCTGGTTTTTAAAATCATCTGTTGTTATTTATAAGCATAATCTCAATAGATGTAGCACAGGAATGTGCGTAATATCATCTCTCTTCCAACAGCACTTCAGCGTAATTCAGGGTTCAGGTGACCTACACACATCCATCATTTATAAGTCTCGAGGAAGACCACACCAGTTTGCTGATGATGGCTGCATGACTTAGTTATTCTCATGAGACCTAGATGTAGTCTGTTGCCCTTTTGCACTGTCATTCCATGTTGTTCTTTGATGGACGCATGAGTAAATGAAAGGCTTGGTATCGATTTCCATACAGATGTTAATAATTTCTGTGTACATCATCCATGGAATAGTGGTTACTCTTGCACAGAATTTGATATTGCAGTATTCCTTGATGAAGAGATGATGCACGAAGCTTGCACAACAGCCTTTTATCTCTTGGTCTGTGTGGATTCAAAGCTGAATCAGAGAAATGAATGCATTTTTCCTTGCTGTCATCTTAATGGACTTTTGTTTACATCACATGCCATCAAATACTGTAGAGGGATTGACTAGCTCTGCCCACAGGAAGCTGAGAACCGGCAGATTCTGTACAAAACAGAAGGTTGCACTTGAACTTTCTGGGGAAACTTTCAGACTTTCTGGTGGATGCTTTGTTTAGACATGATGAAATGGAGCTATTTGCTGCTGAATGGATCTATTTAGGATAGCAATATGTCTTGCAGCCAGTGTCTTTAGACTCTCTCTCTTAAGAAAAATAATCAGGAAGCAATTTGCTTAACTTGTACTTTATCTGCAAACACACACACACACACACACACACACACACACACACACTCACAATAGAGCTACTATATCTGCACATAGTAACTCTATTGTGTGTGTGTTAGTATCCCACTCCCTCACAGCAAGCAGTTCCAGCAAATTACCCCTTATGGCAGCAGGGGGAAGTACCAGTAGAGGCTGGTGCTCATTGGTTCTGGTAGGGCAGGGAAGCCAATGTTAGGTGGTGCCAGAACCAATCACACCAGGTGGGTTCAGGCCCCAGGAGACCTCAGAGGGCAGCCTTTGCTATTTCCTCCCTAGGGGTGTGAGGATACCAGCAGAGCCTACTATTCACCAAGAGGCAGCTGTAGAGGCAGCATTGCGTGGACATTGCAGAGGAGGAGGCAGATCTGACTTCCAAGGAGTGTGCCACAGCCACTGCTGCCACTGCTGCAGCAACCTCAGGCCGTGCATTCATTGGAGGCCGGATTTGCTGCCCCTGTGGATCCTGACACCCAGTTGCCTTACTTTGTCTCATGGCTGGCCTTGGAGCCAACTAATTTTAGTTTTGTCCACATCCTCCTCCCTGCTGAGTTCTGCAGGGAACTAAGGATGGTGGGGTATAAATAATAAAATTATTATTATTATTAATAATAATAATAATAATAATAATAATAATAATAATAATAATAACAACAGCATTATTGAGGAGGGAGCATAATTCCCATCCATTCCCATAGGGCTCTCAAAGGACAAGTGCCTGGTGAATTGTACCCTTGTTAACTGCATTAATAGAATGAATGGTTCCCACTATCATCACATAACACAGTGACTGTTTTACTCCTGAATTGTCTTGTGCACTGCTGACAAGAGGCAGGGTTTGGTTTGGGGTTGTTTTTTTTTTTAAAAAAAATTCATTTAAATAAGTTTTTGTTGTTGAATTTTTGATGGCACGCCATCGCCTGCAGTAATAATTGGGGTTGCATTAATGGATAATGTTAGCAGAGTTTCTTCAGTGCCAAAGCAATTGTCATGCAATACCATTTGCAGGTCTCATTACAATCATTGGAAGTGATGGAGAGGCGGAGGTTGCAAGGTCTTCTAAAAATGAGTCCGTTCAGTGACTCAGTGTGTGACAGGGAGAAAATGGGACAAACTAATTCCACCTTCAGACATCAAAAAGAATGAGCGGAGGTGAAACTCGTGATGTGTTTTAAGGCCTGATCCTTCTGTGCCTTTAAATCCAGCTGGGTTTTCTTTTAAAACTAGTTAGCCCAGAATAGGTTCCTGGTGATGAGGTGGCTTCCAGTGCTAAAATACTGCTGAAAATGTGCTAGGAAAACAAGACAGGCAGAAAACCCTTGAAAGATAAGAGCCTCTCCATTTCAGTGCAGGGATTTTCCAGCTTGTTCAGAGGCAGATGTAGTGCACTAGAATCCCGAAGAACAATGCTAATTAGTATTCCATTAAAAAGGAAGAAATCTTGCTGAGACCTGGAGTCACATCCCGACAGTCGAAGTGAAACATGGCTCACTAATGTAGCCTTAATTCTTTTTATTTTGCAGAGACAGCAAGCTGACCATGTTGCTCCGGGAGTCCCTTGGGAACATGAACTGCCGTACTACCATGATAGCTCACATTTCGGCAGCTGCAGGGAACTATGCTGAAACACTTTCCACCATCCAGATTGCATCCAGGGTTTTAAGAATGAAGAAAAAGAAAACAAAGGTAAGGACAAGGGGGAAACTCTTTTGTTGCTGTGCTCTGGAAAGAGTATGACAAGCTAGGGATCCGGAAGAAATGGGAGAGGCCTTGAAAGTGCAGCTTCTAACAAAAATCAATATTCTTAATTTCTGATGGTATGGCAGTACATCCGAGTGCATGAGGGAAATCATATGTTCATTGTTAGATGAATGATTGGTTATAATAGGCACAGAAATGGCAGAGTTCAAACTCTGATGTTGCTTTCTTGAAGTCTATGTAGCATGGAATCCTGGTTAAAAGTCAAGCTGGAATAATTTATTAACATCATTCACATTAGCAGCCTAAGGATTGTTAAATGTGAGCTGAGATCAATTAACAGATTCTACAAAATATCACTGCACAACAGTCTCTTCCCAGAAGAGATCTCTGCAACACAGCATGCTGTAGTGTGTGACACCAATGTTAATTTTGATAGCATTTCCCTCATTAACCTTACAATGAGCACAAACTTTTTTTTAAAAAAAAAGACTAGCTGATGTGGTCTGGGTGGTACTAATTCAGCCAGTGCATTTGAAGCATGATATTTTATCTTGAGAGTGAAAATTGAGAAGCTTGGTGTTCTGATCTGAATTCTATATAGTTCTTTTAGAGAAGATTGCATATACCAATGCTCAGTTCTGATAAAAATCAGAAGCTAACATGTATTTACAGCAAGAAAAGGTTGATCCAGCACACGTTATTTTATATCTCTTCTTCTCTAGCCACTATCTAAATAAAATGGAACATTAATTAAAATTTGCAACAACTAAGTAAAACTGTGAAAGTTAGTTGCCTAGGACTTTAGTATGGAGAGTATGTTCCTTCACAGTCACTGAGACTTTTTACTTCTTTTTGAAGTTAGACATGTGGGATCAGGACTTGGTAGAAGTGCCTCTCTAAGGAGACTTGCCTTGTTCCTACTCTGGACAATTTCTGCCAGCAGATAATGGCTTTTTAATTTTGGAAACTTCCTTCTCTTAAGCAAGCAATCAGCTTTTATTGCAGCTTAAGGCTGCAATCCAATACTTACCTCAATAGGACTTCCTTCTGTGCCAACATGTATTATGCTGCTAGCTGTTTGTATTTTATTGCTGGGAGTGGTTTAATTGTTATTTCATTTGATATTGGCTTCAGTAGTTTGTGGAAATCACTTTGAAAGGAGGCTCATAAAATGTATAAAGAAATAAAATGAAAGTCCCACTGTGTTAAAGTGTATCAGAAAACACATATTAACTATTAAAAAAAATGATAACTTGGACAGAGAAGTAGTGGAATCCTTTCTTAGAGATCTTTCAGAAAGTTACTGAGCGCATCTATTTGGCATTATTAAAATCTAGGAAATGTTAGTATTACTTGAGCTTTTGTTGCTGGAAACTGGACTAGAGGATCAATGTGTTCCCTTGCATCCTGAAATGCAGAGGTGAACCTTCTTTTATATAGTTAATGGAAGAAAGGCGTGGGAGGCATGGTTTGTTTTTTTTTCATTCCTTCTTTTCTGCTTTCATCCCCACCGCTGTAATCACAGAAGTAAGCCCCCTTGATTCTAGCGAAATACACTTCCAAGTGTGCTTATCCCAGCCACCTAATTAAGTGATGGGTGTTGCTTACTAAATGCTCATCCACTTTCAACTATATGTTTCAGCTCAAAATCATTAGCCTTTGGTTTTAGCTGTAGACTTCAGTCATCCATCTAAAGTAACTCCACTGTGATCAGTGAATGAATTTCAGAGTAAATAATTGCAAGAATGCCATGGCAGGCTTTTTAATGAATTTGTTTTAACAACTGTCAGAAGGAACCCTGGGATCAAAGTGGCATGCAGCCCAATCTTACACATATTTAGTTGGTAGAGCAATTTACTGAGTTCAGCAGAAGACTTGCAGCACCAGGCATTTTTCCTCAATATGATTGCACAACAACATACCCCAGTAAGTGATATTGCTGTCTGACTGTAAAGGGTATTTATAAACAGGCATGAAGACCATACTATTGACAGCGCATGAGTTGGAGCTCTCCATGATAAGGAGTTGGTCCATGTTATCTTGGGCAGATCACTACTGTCCAACCTCAGTTTTTCATATGAAAAATGGGAATAATATTGACAAAACTCATAACAAAGGGATGAAGGAGAACCTTATAAAAGTAACATGTTTGAAATGAATTGGTTTTCATTTCACTTTAGAACTTGATTTTACTCTCTGTGATTCTGCTAAAGCCCAGTGTGCATGAACAGAGGAGCCGTGAGTGAGGATGGAAGTCAGCTTGCACCTGTGGTCCAGAGTCACTGCAGCTTCCCAGTAAGGAGAAGGGCAAGGCCCTGGGGAGGTCAGTGCTGTGCAGATGCACCTGCGGAGCCAATCTGCCCCTCCTGTTGGTGCATTTGCACTGTGCCCAGCTTCCCACTGCCTCACCCTTCTCCCTCCCAGTAAGCAAGTCCCCTCTCCACCAACTGCTCCTGTATGAACAAATAGAGCAGTATGACAGCTGCTTAAACCCAAGCACATGGAGCTGTTTGAAATGCTAAACCATTTCTGTACAGCAAGCTGCCACGTGGACTTGGCGGCTTTATCCCTGATGCCAGAAGCCACCAGCTTCACATAGCACTCTACTGCATGTTGAATGAAGCAGCCCCCATGCCCAGTGGCCTTTGCAGTAGCCTCTGCATGCATGAAGGCTTATATGAGAGCATGGGGTGTGGATTTCAGCTCCATGGAAGGGGATTCTTTGAAATGCTAACATTTCCCCTGTCTTCCTACCCAACAGTACACGTCAAGCTCTTCAGGAGGAGAAAGTTCTTGTGAAGAAGGGAGGATGCGGAGGCCAACCCAGCTGAGGCCCTTCCATTCTCGGAACGTTGTTGATCCAGACTTCCCCATTCTTCACTTGTCAAGTGACCCAGATTATTCTTCTAGCAGCGAACAGTCATGCGACACCGTCATTTACGTTGGCCCCAACGGCACAGCCCTTTCGGACAAGGAACTGACCGACAACGAAGGTCCCCCGGATTTTGTCCCCATAGTTCCTGCCCTTCAGAAGACCAAAACGGAAGGCAAGCTGGAGGACATGGGTGAGACAGCGCCCAGCACTTCTGAGAGAGACTGCTTGAAGTGCAATACATTTGCGGAACTCCAGGAGAGGTTAGACTGCATTGACGGCAGTGAGGAGACTGACACGTTTCCTTTTGAAGAACTGCCTGTTCAGTTCAGCTCCGACCAAGTGACTAAGTGCCCTGTGTCAGGCCAAGCAGCAGAGCTCACTAGTGCATCAGAAGAAGGCCTGGCAGGCTGCCAAGAACCTGATAAAGATTTCAAGGAAAACCTGAATGCAACAGCCAACAAAATTCAGGGAAGCCATTCCCCTGTTCACACCGGGGTGCTTAATGAGGCACCCACCCCTCCATCACCTAGGAGTGTTACAGGCAGTCCAAGTAGCCACACAAACTGTTCCCAGCAATCCCACAGCACGGATCTGCAGAGCAGCCGAGAAAGCCTGAACACTTGCGGCTTTGTAGAAAGCAAGCCTCGGCCCATGGGTTCCCCACGGCTTGGCATTGCAAGCCTTTCCAAGACATCCGAGTACAAGCCGCCCACTTCTCCGTCTCAGAGGTGCAAGGTTTACACCCAGAAAGGGGTGCTGCCCAACCCTGCACCACCACCGTCATCCTTAAGCAAGGACTCCGGGATGGTGTCCAGTGAGTCTCTGATGCAGCCAGAGATCCGCACTCCTCCCATTGGCATGAGCCCACAGCTCATGAAAAAGTCTGTGTCTTCCAGCAGTGCTGATTATGGGGAGCCCATTGACAACAAAGAGCAGCAGGAGCAGCAGCAGCAAGAGCCACCTCTTTCTCCTGAGTCGAAGAAGGAGATTTTGAGCACAACCATGGTCACGGTGCAGCAGCCCTTAGAGCTGAACGGAGAAGATGAGCTGGTATTCACCCTGGTTGAAGAACTGACCATTAGTGGGGTTCTGGAGAACGGACGTCCAACAAGTATCATCAGCTTTAACAGTGATTGTTCTGTGCAAGCTCTGGCCTCCGGGTCTAGGCCGGTTAGCATTATCAGCAGCATCAGTGAAGATCTTGAATGCTATGCCAGTACAGCTCCTGTGTCTGAGGTCAGTATCACCCAGTTTATGCCTCTTCCAAAAATGGGACTGGATCACAAAGCTGAAGAGGCTGAAAGCAGACGTTCCTCTATCAGCTCGTGGTTGAGCGAAATGAGCACCGGAAGTGATGGTGAACAGTCATGCCACAGCTTCATAGCCCAAGCATGCTATGGGCATGGGGAAGCACTGGCAGATGCGCCCATTCCTGAACTGGCAAGAGGTGTACAGAACAGCAGTGTGGTTTGTATAAATGACAAGCAAAAGCCAGTCACCGAGGAAATATTTGTACTGCCAGAGGTTACCGATGAAAGTATTAATAAAATGTCACCTATCAAAGGTTGTAAAATATCAGCCCTGGGAAAGACTATGGTCACAATATCAAACACCACAAGCCTAAGCAGTTGTGAAGGTTTCATTCCAATGAAGACCAACATTACTGTGTATCCATGTATTGCTGTTAATCCCTTTAAAGCACAAGAGCCGCCTGAGACCATATCTGTAGTGTCGTCACCAGCAAAAGTTCCCCAGCCTCAAGAGGTGAAGGAATCCAGTGTAAGAAAAGAGATAAAATTTGATGATCCTTGGCTAAAGAGGGAAGACAGTGTGAAAAAAGAAAGCTGTGGCCCCAAGGCTGAAGCCATCACTCAACAAAATAAGAAGCAGAAGTCAGCAGACAGGTTTAGCAGCAGTAGCGGAGAGACTTCCAGCTCCCCGGGAACGGAAAACCTGAAGAGGGTTGTAGATGGATGTGAAATGGGACTTCCCAGTTCCACAGCCCACAGCCCAGCACACACTACGGAGAGCTTTAAAAATGGCAGCCTCACAAGAGGCGTTCAGAAGGCCAGCAAGCTGGAGGAATTGGATGCTGTTTCCTATCATTACATTGAGGAGAACAGTGCCATTAGCTGTTCTGTTGGGTCCCAGACTTCCAGAGCTAGCTTGGAAAGAAGGATTGCGTCCCCCAAACACTGCGTTCTCACACGTCCAAAAGGAACTCCGCCGTTGCCTCCCGTGAGGAAATCTAGCCTGGATCAGAAAAATAGGGCCAGCCCTCAGCACAGCACTTGCAGTAGCAGCACCAGCAGCCCTTTGAACCAACCAGCCCCTTTCCTGGCTAGTTTTCCCGATGAGCTGAATGGGAAACAAAAGGGTTCCAGTATGGAGAGCGGTAACAATAGCAGCAGTAAATTGTTTAGTGCCAAACTTGAACAGCTGGCCAGCAGAACCAATTCCTTGGGAAGGTCCAGTGGGAGCCATTATGAGTGCCTGTCTTTAGAAAGGGCAGAGAGTCTGTCCTCTGTCAGCTCCAAGATGGGTCCTGGGAAAGACACCACAATGCCCAGAGCTGGGAGAAGTTTCAACCGCAGTGCAATGTCCTCACCCACAAACTCAGGCCTTTCTCAGTCTGCAGGGGCCTCACCAAAGGCCAGTCAATCAAAGATCTCTGCAGTGAGCAAGCTCCTCTTGGCAAGTCCTAAGGCTCGAAGCCTGGCTGCCTCAACCACCAAAACACTTAGCTTCTCTACCAAGTCCCTCCCTCAGTCTGTGGGGCAGAGTTCAGGCTTGCCTCCAAATGGAAAGAATATGTCCTGGTCTACTCAGTCTCTCAGCAGGAACAGAGGCTCTGGGCTCTCCTCAAAACTGCCCCTCAGAGCTGTCAATGGGAGGATCTCAGAACTTCTGCAAGGAAGCACTGGCACCAGAGGGCTGCAGTTGCGTAGGAACTCAGACACAGATGATCGCAGTGCCGTCCACGGAGAAGAGAAGCCAACTGTTCACCTGCTGCCTTCACCTTACAGCAAGATCACTCCACCTCGGAAGCCTCACCGCTGTAGCAGTGGCCACGGAAGTGACAACAGCAGTGTCCTGAGTGGGGAGCTGCCACCTGCCATGGGGAAAACAGCCTTGTTCTACCACAGTGGAGGAAGCAGCGGGTATGAAAGCATGATGAGAGACAGTGAAGCAACGGGAAGTGCTTCCTCAGCACAAGACTCTATGAGCGAGAACAGCAGCTCCCTCAGTGGGAGGTGCCGAAGTCTCAAAAATCCAAAGAAGCGTTCGAATACAGGTATGTCCTTAGACTTGTACATTGAGAAATAGCACCGAGACCTGCTGAGTAGGTTTCAGAGTTACTTACCTTATTGGGGGGAATGCAAAAAACATTTCCATTGGAAATTAAGGCATTTTAAGGTGATTAACTCAGGAGGAATTGGGCAGAAGAGGATGAACGGCCCTGGGAGACCAAGACATGTGCCCATATTGTGAGCTAGAATAATATGTGACACTGTAGAATATCTTTACTGCTTGCATGGCATGGAAGTTCAGCTGGGGGAAAGTAACAGAGAATTTCTGTGCTTTTTGTTAGGTGAGTAAATATGTGACTATGCCAGGTCTTCTGTTAAACCAACCTTCTCCAGCCTGGTGCTGCCCTCTAGATGCCTTGGTCTCCAGCTTCCATCAGCCCCAATCAGCATAGCCAATGGTCAGGGATGATGGGAACTGTGAACCAAAACAACTGGTGGGCACCAACTTGACTTGGATATCTTCAGACTTCTTCTCCTTCTCCTTCGTCTTCGTCTTCTTCTTCGTCTTCTTCTTCATCTCCTCCTCCTCCTCCTCCTCCTCTGGAAGGGCATTTTTCAGGGTCCATTCTTCAATTGTCTAGACTTTGCTTCACCTGTACAGATGGAAATTACTGTTCTGTGCCCAAAGCAAAGACTCAAAGCATTTTGAACTAGAGCATGAGAATATTACTCTTTCAAGACTACCATCAAGAATAATTCTCAAAAAGACATAACTATTTCCAATTTCCATCACTAGCCTATCTTAGGGCTTTGTTTTATTTTTGTCATTTCTGCCTTATATTCAACAACCCAGCCCAGTGTCCTTTTTAGAATGGCGTTCTTCCTGTTCTTACCAATGAATGTGTTTTAATGAGAAAAGCAGGTTCTGTAGAGGACATTTTCTTACCTCCTGTCTTATTTGTTTTATTTATCACATGTTTATCCTCTTCCTCAGGGGATAAACAGCTTAGGACAGTATGTGGGAGATGAGTCATTTTATCTTCATAACAACCTTATGTTCACCCAAAACTTCCATGGCAGGAATTCAACCTATGTCTCTAATCCCAAGTCATAGAAACCCCTCTGTAGTATAATGGAAAATGTCCAACTCTCTCTCCATTATACCATACTGACTCTTCTAATAGTATTGACTACAAAGATCTGGAGTGGGGGTTATGTGACATTCTAGATGTTGCTGGGAGCCCAGCCATGGGAAGATATGCTACATGTCCCTGTTCAATGGAAAGACTGAAACTCAACTTTGCTCTTTCCCTTCCCTCTGATCCCAATTGGCTGCACACTCTTCTCAGCTATTTGTGGGTTTCGCTAGTGATCCAATCCCACCTTTCAGCATTCCCCATGGATGGATTGACAAGAAATGAAGTAGATATTCCACTAGAAGGGCTGCATAGGTGGAAAGGGCATCCAGTCCTTTTCCTCTGGACCACTGATCCATCAAGGCAAAAGAGAGATCACATTCCAGCAGTGGACTATTGGTTAATTTCTTGTAGACCACCTAGATTCTTATAATGAACTAGATGGGCCTCAGGCTGATCCAGCAATTACTCCTTAATTTGTAATTACAGGTTCAGAATATGTATTTCTAATGCTCAGGCGCATTATGAATCAAACATCATTTGCCATAGACATTCTTCTGCCACTTTGAGTGTAAAATAATATTCTTCAAATGTGCCAGCTGAGACCCATTCATTAATCAGTGAAGCAAAAGTGGATCACACAAGACAGAAGCCATCCCACCCTTCACCCCTTGCTCTCAGTGTGCTGACAATCCTAGAATACAAAGCTAGCACCCATACTAATGACCAAAGTCTAGCAGGCTGAGTAGCAAGGAGAATTTTAACCTACATCAGATGGAGCTGATTTTTGCCTGACCTTGTGAAATGGCTTCATAGGTGAGGGGAATATATACTTTCCAGTTCTAGCTCACTTCATGGGAAGCCCTACTTTCCTATAATTGCAAATGAACTCTGTTGGCCATGGCTGGTCTAAAAGGTATGTGGCCTATCAAAAAAGGATTTGTTTACTATCGCCAAGATGGTAGAGTCATGTTTGTTCTGAGCATGTTCTCAAATCCTTCCTCAAGAAAGGGATGGGACTTGCTCTGTTACAAGGCTGGCACACTCTGGTTATATATTTGATCCTTGGCACACTTTAGTTACATTTCTCCTGTTATAGTACAGGATCCACCTCTTTTTCAGAAGAGGCTGAATAAGCATCTGTCAGGGATGGTTTAGATCTAGAAAATCCTGGCATAATGCAGGTGTTGGGACAGCTTGACCCTTGAGCTCCCTTCCAGCACTCAGACACACTCGATGGGAATGACTTGCCCTGTTGCCCTGATAGATCTTGAATCCATTGACCTTCGGCACAAAGTGTGCAGCTCACCTTTACTAAACTGTGCAAAGCAGGGAATGTGTAATGGAAGAGGGAGGGGGTTAAAGATTAATTTTGAGCTTGGATGCATCTATTTTTATCAGACCACCATTTTTAATGGATTGTACCCATTTCTAATTAAGCCTGGAAGTAACAGGTCATATTTAAACACCTTGTCATTCCTTAAAAAAAAGAAAAAAGTCAATGCAAATATCTTTTTCCCCTCATTAAACAATTGTCAATAAATAAAGCCTTCCACTTTTTATAGCATGTTTTCTCATTGAATTCCCACCCCCCAGCAATAAAGTCATAATTCTATATTGGATGGAAGCACAATCTTTTACATGTCAATAGATTTATGAGGACATAAACATAAGATTATGACTGCAGCAGTGGGCCAGGCTCAAACTGGAGTGGAATGGGGAAATCTGCTAGCATTAATTTATGGACAAGAATAGTCTTGCTTCAGTTTTTTACCCTCTTAAAGGCAGATCTCCTTCCCTTAATCCTTGTCCATGTATAAAAGATTGCCATTGCGATTTAAATATACATAGCTATCTCAAAGAACCCAAGGCATTTCCTATTATTTTAAACTATGGTGTCAAGAGCACTGGACCCTTCCTGATTTGCTGTCATGGACACACACTGCTATAATGGATATGGTGCTGTAGATATGCTCATTTCAGGTCAGGTGACCTTGTCTGGTTTATTTATGATTATTATTAACGGAAATGCTAGCTGTCAGGCGTGATCAACATGAATCAACAGAAAACCCCTTTTGAGAGGCCACAAAGACTTTTAAGAAAATCGCCAGCAGTCTTGTGAGGTTTCACAATTGCTTTTGAAGTTCTCACACACCGAAGAGACAGATTCCTCTCTTCTCCCTGCCTCCTGGAGATTGAGATCTTGTTTTCTTTTGGTTTTCCTTAAGTGCATTACAGTACTTCTATATACTTAAGTAACGGTTTTAGAACCTGAGCATCAAAGGGTACGCAACAGGTTTTGAAAGACAAGAGCAATTTACCTTTCAGTTTTAGTCCTGCTTAAATTTCAGGTTCTAAATTTCATAAGCACAGGAAACTGCTTGCAGCTACCTGATCGTTACATAGCCTAAACAAACACATAGTGTTTAATCATACATACAGGCAAATACAAACACATCCTCCTGTTAGTCACCAACTTCCACCTACCATAACTATGTGTTGACTTTTCTTAGTGCTTTATTAACATTGGGTCTAAACCTTCCATTATTTGCTGCTGAACCCTGGTATTATCCACTCACTGTGCTGGAAGAATGAAAGGACAATTCATGGCAGGTCCAGGACTCAGATGCAGTAAATAACGTTTAACCCTTGTTCATCCTTTTTCATTTTGTATGGGCTTCAGATTTGTTTGCCGTCTAATTCCTCCTTCTGTGCAATATTGCTGCTTCATTGCAGAAGACAGAAAGTGAGCAGAGATAGAGGGAACTCTAACCTCCATTGCGCTCCACAGGACTTCCATCTGCATAAACATTACTAGGACTGGGCTGAAAGGAAATTAAGAGTCAAGCTCACAATTTAGATTTCAGCTGTTCCTGGTTGTTTGGCCTTGGACTCTGTTAACTGGACCACACATATCCTAATGCCATTGCCATTTTAGAGCAGCCTAGTGCCTTTTTATAATGGTCTTTTTCTGACAGATCTTTCCTCCCTCACTACCTCCTAGCATCTGTGCAGCTATTTATTCTCTGGTTTCCTCCTCCCTCCTGTTAACCTCTGCCCTCTAAGAGTGAATGGGCACCATGGCCACTTTTTGTCCAAATAAGAAGGTGTGATTAAATAGCAACAAGATAGCTTAACCAAGGAGGCAAGACAAACACATATAATAGGCTGGTCACAAACCGTTCATTGGAAACAATTACATTTATCCTGACTTAAAAGTGTGAGCCATTGTAAAGAAGCCCCAGTATGGCCTGTGCAATAATGCTGGCTTCTGCAAGCTAGAAGGTTATTTGTCTCACCAGCCTTCACCAACCTGGTGCCCTCCAGATATTTTGGATTATAACACATCAGCCCCAGTCAGTGCTGGCTGAGGCTGATGGGAGTTGTAGTAAAAAAAATGTGGAAGGCACCAGGTCGACAAAGGTTGGTGTACGCCAGGTTTAACATAGCAGATGGTGGGAAAGGCAATGAATGTACTAATTGTGGACATGGCCCAGGCAGTTGAAGACATTCATGTCCCATTGATTTCAGTTGGAGTAGTGGTTGTTGTTGTTGTTAACTGAGTTTATATACTGCCCTGTACCTTGAGGGGGATGCAGGTGGCGCTGTGGGTTAAACCACAGAGCCTAGGACTTGCCGATCAGAAGGTCAGTGGTTTGAATCCCCGCAATGGGGTGAGTTACCATTGCTTGCTCCCTGCTCCTGCCAACCTAGCAGTTTGAAAGCACGTCAAAGTGCAAGTAGATAAATAGGTACTGCTCTGGCGGAAAGGTAAACAGCGTTTCCGTGCGCTGCTCTGGTTCGCCAGAAGCGGCTTAGTCATGCTGGCCTCATGACCCAGAAGCTGTACGCCAGCTCCCTCAGCCAGTAAAGCGAGATGAGCGCCGCAACCCCAGAGTTGGTCATGACTGGACCTAATGGTCAGGGGTCCTGTATTTACCTTTATACCTAGAGGTCTCAGGGCGGTTCACAGAAGAAAATCAAAATATAAAACCATAAAATACATAATCAAAATAAAAACAACAACCCAATAGCCCTCCCCCGAAATAGGTTGTACATGCTTCTCTCACTCATCCTTTGTCCTTGAAAACAGTACAGAACTCAAAAGGTCTTTACTTGGGCTAGATCATTCCTTGCCATTTTAAAATTAGGGATGCTATGCTCAAGGATAATCCAGTGCTATCATTTTTCTGGAAACTAGGTCTGTGCCAGAATCATGCTTTTTCCGATAATGAGGTCAGGCTGTGGTCTAGATACCATGGCTTATTTTTATTTTATTTGAGGCATATGCCACTTTCTACCATATATTTTTTTTAAAGGTGACTTCTAATAATAACCACATTCATACAAATGTAATTCATAACCAACTGAAAATTGATAACAACACATTGAGACTGATCATCCACAGTCAGATTATTCCACCAGGGTGGGGCTAAGGGGCACATAGGCATATGAGGGTCTGATTCCCTCCCTTCAGAACTGTTTCTGCTGCTGCCAAGGTGAAGGCAGCCCTCTCTCACACACCATCTCTTTTTTTAAAAAAAATGACATGATAGCTAAATACGTTAAGATCATGTGCTGTTAGGTCATTGGCAGTTGGGTAATTGTTTTAAATATCGTGTTCATTTTTAAATCGTAGCCAATCCAAACGGGCAAGAGAATGAGCTACAGTGGACCCTCGGGATACAAATAAAATTCGTTCCGGGGTCCTTACTTAACCTGAAAAGTCCGTAACTGGAGGCGCCGCTTCCGCGCATGCGTGCGTGGCAAAACCTGGAAGTATACACTTCCAGGTTTGCCATGTTCGCAACCCGAAAGTTATGTATCCAGAGTGGTACATAACTCGAGGGTCCACTGTATTACAATGCTCTTTCAGAGGTGAATTTGTCTCTCTTGCAATGCAATTCTGTTCATCGCCCTTCAAAAGTTCAGTGTGACTAAGACCTGGGGAGTGTACATAGGATTGTAGCCTTAGCCTGAATATCCATTTTTCCCCAGGTGCAATGCTATGAGCTCATGAGTCTTTGGAAGCTAAAGAATATAAGAAGGCCACAGAAGGCAAACCTGTGATTAGATTTACATTATACAACAGCTCTCAGACATACACTTAAGCTCTCAAACAATCTTCACAGATGCATTGGCTTTTTCATACATGCTATTTATCGGCTTCCAGTTCTTGTCCCCCTGTGGCGTTTCTAATCCATAGCAAGCCCTCGAGCACAGACTGGGTATCATTTGCAACAGGAAGAGGTTTTCTAAGGAAGATCTTCCATAGGCAACTCCCCTCCCTGCAACTTTATTTGGTTTGTATAAAACAGGCTCGGGTCCCTTTTTATATATAGTTATCTAGATCAAAGGGTTCTTGGGTCTGCCTGAAACTATGACTAATTATTGACTGCAATACTGGTTCAAGGGAGAATCCATTTCCCTTCATTAGGAGCATGTGGCTGCATAGGTTTGGAAATTGCCTGTGCGCACTTTCATTTTTAAGGCTTTTGCTTTTCAGTAAAGCAACAAGCTCGGAACTGAAAATGTGCAAAGTACACAAGACAGAGCTCAATACAGCAGAATCAGCATGGCTTGGGTATTTCTTTTTTTTTCTTTTTAAAGAATGGGGCTTCATGGTCAATCTTTTAGAGAGCAGCTTGTTACCGATGGACAAAGGGCCCCAATGTAATTTGCTCCTGGCTGCCTGCCTGCTGGCAAGGGCTGGGCTAGAGCACTTGGAAGGGAGATCAAGCACAGGGATATTGGAGCATATAATAGCTTATATGGTTGGCTGCTTTGGGAGAGAAAATCTAGCTATTGGTTCCTGAGATTTGGTTAGTAGGGCTTAACGTGGCCTCAGCTGATCTTGCATGTCACATAGCAGCAAAGACCACATTCTTAGAAAGAGAGACCTGTTCAATTCAGTGTGGCTCGTAGAAAGCAGAAGAGGGCTCAGGAAATGAAATTAAACCAGACAAGTGGAACCTGCAAGAAAGTGTTGGTGTGTATCTGCCCTCCTAAAAGGGAGGCTTCTGTACAGAATTCCGGCCAGCCTTTTCCTCCAAGCAGGGCATTTCAGGCTCCTCCTTCCTCTTCCTCTTTCTTTTCCAACGATTGCTCCACATTCTGCAGCTCCTTGGTGCATGCACAGTCTTCATTGGCCAGACTTACCTCTCTTGACAATGCCAGTTTCTCCCAAAGAGCTGGCCTATGTGGTGCCCAAAGGGGAGTGTGTTGGGTGTGGCTGAAATACCAGATGTTCGATACCACAGCTGGAGAGAGGCCTGTTACACTCATGTTCCGCTTATGGCTTCTCACAGGCATCTGGTTGGTCACTGTGAGAACAGGATGCTGGACAGTGTCATTTGTATAAACAGAGGATTCAAATTCAAAAATGGATATTTGAAAATAAGTTGTAATATCAATCCAGGTTTATTTAAGAATGAATGTAGAGGGAGGTATTGCATCTTCTGAGAAAGCTGGAATCTATCAATATCAGGGTCACTGGAAGCAACAAAATAATTTCTAAAATAGTTATGCATAGAATGTGGAGATAGTTATACTAACAAATTGAAAAGATCCATTCTACCCAAACTTTAATAATAGTATTATTATTGTTATGGTTTTTTTATTATTTATTTATTTATTTATTTATTTCCCACCCATCTGGCTGGGTTTCCCCAGCCACTCTGGGCACCTTCCAACAAAAGATTAAAAATACATTAAAACATCAGTCATAAAAACTTCCCTAAACAGGGCTGCCTTCAGTTTCATCTGTTGCTTCTTGATAATGAGTTACTACAAGCAGACTAAGAAGTGTCATATTTGGAGTCTCCACCATCCCCCTGACTGCAATGCTTCCACAACACTCTGATCTGGATTGCATGACCATTGCAGCTGAGACACAGACTATTCAGCCTTGCAATGAGGTGTGGAAAGGGGAAGGTAGGCACGGTTGGACCAAGAGGTCCTTTGATTCCTTCCATTTTCACCTCCCTGCTTTGTGCATTTTAATAATGGAATATCAAATACACACATATTTACGCAGATGTAAATATAAAATCGAAATGAAAAACTAAAAGCAGTTCCACACATTGCACAGGAAAAACTTTCTCCTCCAACATTATCTGAACAGAAACTGTGAAACACTAAAGACCTTTAGCTCTAATGCCAAAAAATATGCCGTAAGAAAACATGCTGTCAAAAATGAAGAAACAAACAAGCAGATAATTTCTCTTTGCATCCAAAAATGCCAGAATTCACTCCCAGTTTCAGATGAGCTGCAAGGCACCAGAGATTGAAGTGTGGCTACACACACTAAACTCTTGTGTTGGATTGCAGTTGCAGTGTTTGGTTCAAAAAAAACTTAGTCGCATTTCAAAGCAGCATCTCACATACTTGCTTTGATGATTGCAATAGTGATGGCAATTCATACATAAAAGTTATTTCTTAATCTTATTGGTGATGTTCACAGTAGCAAAAGGAGCTGCTGTGTGTGTGTTTGGTGACCCTTTTAAACACTTAACTCCTGACTGGAAAGCAGAGATGGTGAAATGGGCCCCAATCACAATTTTTTTTGTTCATTAAAAACAACAGCATTGATTTTCCCAGGTCACAGCCAGGCCATTTCATGCAGCAAATCTGTGTTGAAAGGGATCCGAGTAATCATTTTTTACACGCTTGACTACCACGTGCTGGCACTGAGCTTTCGACCGCATGAATATAGGAATGATTTAATAGAGGAAGTAGCAGTGGGCTATTGTGCATGTTGAAGGCTCTGTGGAACATGCATGATTGAGTTGGACACCATTAGACTACTTGTAAATAAAACCTGCTAACTTGGCTGGCTAGGAATTCGCCTACAGGAACACAATTGCCACTAGCTTGTCTGGACCCTACCCCTTCTCTTTCAGGAAAGCTGGGAAAGGGACTGAGCTAATTCATTTTTTTTAAGGCATGCCTTGGACAATAACCAGCTCAGAATCATCTCCATACACAATAGCATTAGACAACTGGCATAGCAACAGTGTGTTGTAATCCAGCCCCAGTGAAGATAAGCATGGGGGTGAGGAGGCGTGTTGCTATTCAGTGGCTGGCTAGAGATGTGTAGCTGTTGGACACTGTCTGCTGTGACCTACATCTTCTCTGGGACTTCTCCCAAATTACTTGTCAATCTGCCATGCTCAATGAGGGGCTGCCTCCTGACATTGCACCAGTACTGCTCATTTACAGACTCTAAATGATCAGCCTCAAAACTAATGACGCTAGACAAGGGAACACAGGGCGGTTATGGGAGAGGTTGGGGGTGATGGCGGAAAGCATTGCTTGGTACAATTAAACAACTGATAAAATAATGGCAGATAAAAATGGGGGGGGGGTTAATGGAGATTTTACTCAGTTTCCCCCATGTGAAATGATGTTCAGTGCTGCCTCCCTAGTCTCAAATAATGCATTTATGTCACACCGAATACATGAACAATAAAAGAATTGTCCACATTATCGGTCAGTCTAGAGAAAATAGTCATATTGTAAAAGTTTTATTTCATGAGATACTCCAGTTGTCCCCAACAGGGATGCTACTATTCTGCTTGCAGATGCAAACCTGGAGTTCATTGGAGTCTGAGAACAGAATAGAGAGCAAGTAAAAAAATAACAGAAAATGGTCAACACGTACAAATACTTTTCACATTCTTGCATCTATCTGATCATAGCCTTTTATCCTCTTTCTTTGTCTCCATCCCACTTTGGGTGTCTCTTTCCTATTGGCTCCCCAGATCTTTGCTGTTTGGTGATAATCTCACACCCAGTTACTTGTCTTGCTGTTCCATTCTGATCAGCAAATCTGGACCCCTAACACAGTACACTGTGTCCCACCCTTAAGGTAAAGGTAAAGGTACCCCTGCCCTTACGGGCCAGTCTTGACAGACTCTAGGGTTGTGCGCCCATCTCACTTAAGAGGCCGGGGGCCAGCGCTGTCCAGAGACACTTCCGGGTCACGTGGCCAGCGTGACAAAGCTGCATCTAGCGAGCCAGCGCAGCACACGGAAACGCCGTTTACCTTCCCGCCAGTAAGCGGTCCCTATTTATCTACTTGCACTTAGGGGTGCTTTCGAACTGCTAGGTTGGCAGGCGCTGGGACCGAACGACGGGAGCGCACCCCGCCACGGGGATTCGAACCGCCGACCATGCGATCGGCAAGTCCTAGGTGCTGAGGTTTTACCCACAGCGCCACCCGCGTCCCTTTTTATCCCACCCTTAGATTCCTCATTTAGACATTTGCCACACTGTTCTTACAAAAAACAAAAGAAGCCACCCTTCTATGCATCAACTTTCTATTTAAAACTCTTGCCCAAGCATGTTCCTATATGCCCTGGTTTGCTCCTCATGTTGTAAATTCTTATCTGCTTTTAGCTATCATATGCTGTTTGTCTCACGATTCCATGACTCTGTATCTTGAGTCCCCTTGATTAATTAGAAAATGATATGCTATCCATATAAATATATATATGGGGATATGGCCATGTTATTCTAATCTTACACTTTACACCAATTCCTTATGATTATCACATTTATTCATTGGCTGTTGCTATCCTGTCTGCACCTACAAGGACTTCAACTATCAGCCATGTTACCAAGCTCAAATCAAGGTCAGCACTCAGATGTTCTTATTCATGTAGCAGGGCTTTAAATGCTGTACCATAACCTGTTGCAATATGATTCTGATTCTTTCAGGGTAGAATCAAATTACTCCACTCCCCCTTTATGAGGGAAGGTTTGGATTCATGACTATGGTTGTATACAATTACCTTTGCCCATAGAAAAAGGCATCAGGATGGGTCATAAGGTAGAAATACTATAAAACTGAATCAAAGATGTATACAAGTTGGTTTTTTTTTATGAGACACATAAGAAGAGCCTGTTGGATCAGGCCAATGGCCCATCTATTTCAGCTTCCTGTTCAGATGCCTATGGGAATCCTACAAGTAGAACTTGGGTGCAACAGCCCTCTCCCCTCTTGTCATTCCTAGCAACTGGAATTCAAAGGCATGCTGCCTCTAGCAGTGGATTGGAGCCATTGATAGTCCTGTTCACCATTAATATGCCTAATCCTTTTTAAAAGAAGTACTTCCTTTGTGTGTCCTTAGTAGTTCAGGGTTGGATGACTCCAAGTATTATAAGAAAGGGAGAAAAAACTTCTACAGTGGTACCTCTGGTTACAAACTTAATTCGTTCCGGAGGTCTGTTCTTAACCTGAAACCATTCTTAACCTGAGGTACCACTTTAGCTAATGTGCCGCCGCGCCACCACTGCATGAATTCTGTTCTCATCCTTCCAGGTTAGTGGAGCCTGTAACCTGAAGTGTTTGTAACCCAAGGTACCACTGTATCTGCTTTCAATTTACCATGCATAATCTTATACAACGTGGTTGCATATCCAACCCCTTCCTTGTCTTTTTATTGTAACTTTTTATTGTGGTCATGTAGTTTGCACCCTATAGCTGAGGCATAGCTGTGGCATTACCCCTGTGGTGTAACTGAATATTATCACATGTTGTCCATTGTTGTTTTAAAGTTGCCCAGGTTTCTTGTCTTGCTAGACTTTTCACAACCAATGCATCTGAACCTTAAAAAACAAATTACTTGATCCTCTCGGAAGGAGGTGCAATGCATGCTGTTCTTAACAGCATGATAAAATAAAATTGTGCTTCTGAGATTGGCAGTTGATTCAGTTAGACTGTATAAAGAGGGATTCACTCATTTTCAGTTCGCAAAAGAAATAGAGATATAAGGGTGAGTTTTGCTGGGAAGCGCATATGTGTATGGATAGACAGACAGATGGACAATAACCTTGCCAAAACTCCCATTGCTCTCTGCTTGCTGTAGAGCAGATGTCCACTGTGTGTTTTATATAGATATAGAAGTATATTTGGTTCATGCTCAGCACTACAGAGTATGTGCATTTGCTGTTTGAACCAGTTAAGTCTTTCCTTTCTGTGGTATCATGAAACCTTAGTGGCACTCACCATAAAACACTACTGTATAGATATATTTTCTTACACAACCCATCTCAAGTGAAATCAGATAAACCACAGAGATTAAATAGAGGGACTCTGGGACAGCAGGAATTCCTCTTAAGTCACCCTATACCTTCTGTATCCAGACTAATAACCAGCTCATTAATCAATGCCTATTTAAAATAGATTGAGTTTCAAATCACCTTCTCTGCAAGTAAGAGAATTGTTTCTCTGCTTGTTGTTCTACAGGTAGGAGAGGAATGTTTTTTTTCTCATTTCCCCTCACACTGTTGTTCATTGTTTACAGCAACATGAACAACCAGTTGCAAATGTAGTTCAAAATGTGAGGATCCAAATAACACAAACACAGGATTCTGGTCAGTCAAGTTCACAGAGGCAAAATACTGGATCTTTAGCAGGAGGTGAAATGTGAGTCTGTTTCCAGAAGAGGAGATAATAGAAATGGGTGGATCTTTTGTGAGGAGAAGTGGGTTGGACCTGTCCCCCTCCACCAGTCTTAGCTAGCCATCTTCCTATTCTTCCCTTCCCGAGAAAATCCTTCATGTCATTCTAAGGCTAGCAGTTCCTGAGTGTATTAGACAAAAAGAACAATAGGAAAAACAAAAGTCCCCTGATACAATAAGAAACATTTAAAAAGCAGTAGCAAAGTGAATTCTGGCCTTAACTGTAGGTGGGATCATGTGGAGTTTCGTATGGTGGACAATATTGTGAAAGGGTGTTGTTCTCTTGTTTGGTAAATGCAGTGAAAAATGCTACTTTTTTTTTTTAAAGGAACAATCTGTCAAAAGATTATAGTTCTCTTTCTGCTAGTGGTTTATGACAGTAAGTCAGTCTGAGATGCCACAAGAGTGGTTCTAGCGCACCATGAGTGGTGCTAGGTTAAACATGTTTAGGTCTGCATGGGTTTATCAAAGCATTGAGTGTGGAGGGAGAGATGGGGTCTGCACCTGCTAGGCTTGCTTCCCTTTCCACCCATGATTGGCTGAAGACATTTTGCTACCTGAGGCACTTCCTCACCTCCCTTCTGTCCCATTGTGTCTCTTTGTGAGAATCATGTATACTCTGAAGATTTGTTCACTCTTAATTATCAGACCCAGTTCCTGAGTTGTTGAGAGTGGGGCAAGGTGAAGGCAAGCAGCTCATTGCTCAGACCAGAGACGGATCCTGACTGGATGCTAAGTGAGATTATGCTGTGCTAAACAACACTAGAATTTTGCAAGAAATAAATTTAGTGATACATTACAGATGTGTCAGCACTTGTGGACTGCAGTATTATTGTATATTTGATGGTAATGTTCAGAGCTAAGAGGCAGCTTTCCTCAGTCTTGTTTCCTGGCATGTTGTAAACTCTTGTTTGAAGAGAAGAATGAGAGTTTTGTCCTTTGATAACAAAACCTTATAACTGTGACCTTGATTAGGTTCTCAGAGACGGAGACTCATCCCAGCTTTATCCCTTGACACAACATCTCCTATAAGGAAACCTGCCAGCCCAGCAGTACGCTGGGTAGATGGACCTCTGAGAAGTTCCCAGAGAGGAATGGGGGAGCCCTTTGAGATCAAAGTCTATGAGATTGATGATGTGGAGCGGCTCCAACGACGACGCATGGGGGACAATGTGAGGCATTCCTAATTTATTTCTGATCTTTAACTCGGAAGATGTTGATTCAATCTTACTATAACTTGTTCATCATATATGTGGGTTTCTGTCCAGCAATTCACTTGGGGCAGAGGTAGGGGTGGTTGAAGCAAATGAATAAACCCAATAGAATAGACAGAAATGTAATTCTCACAGAGATGGAATACCTGGCCAAATTCACACCTCCAAAAGAGAATCTATACAAGAATCCAATAATTCTGGCACTCACACAGCAACTACAATCCTAGATGAAATTTGAGGTTCCCAAACCACATATCCATGTCTACTTCTGTACACAGAGAGCTTCCTCATGCTCCAGTTCTCTTCATCAGAGCAAATAGCCCCATGTGCAGATTCATGTATGCATAGAGCTGTGACTCCCACTGAAGAGAATTGAATACCTTTGCAGAGAGGAGAGCTCTGCACAAAGGTACGCATGAGAAGTCTCTGGTCTGAGAACTGTGAATGTCCCGGGGAATTCAAACCATTGAAGAGATGGCCAGCTGTGTAGGCAAAAGGCTGAGTTGCTGGGTTTCCATTCTTTAGAGCCAGGAGTGTCAAAGCACACACATGGCCTGAACTCTACAACAAGGGTGACCAGCAATAACACCCTCTGAATCAAATGTTCATCAGCCCCCAAATAGCATGGCCATTGGCCAAGGATGATGGAACTGAGTACAAGAACATCTGGAGGGCACCACGTTGGCTATTCCTGCTCTACAGGCAGTTTATATAAAATAAAATTGTGAGTCTTGCAGCACGATCTCTTACCTTGTAGTACAGCATTTACTCAATAGGTGCATTCTGAAGTAAGAGGTTTCACAGCAGAAGTAAACATTTTGTTGACTCATGGATGGTCCCAACCCCACACCTAAGATAATAGGATTATGAAAGCAGATACTTACAAGAAGGATTGGCCAGCAGGAGGAAAAGGCACATAAGGCATCTCTATTGTTCACTTGCATAAACACCTCCACCCCTCCCTGGGCTGTTTTCTCCCCGATTAGTTCATTTCTGATTTTAAATACCAGCCATGACAAAACACTGATCAGGTGGTATATTTGCAAGGAAGAAGAGGTGATGTTTGATTGGCTGAGTACATTTGTCATAACCACTGAATATTCCTACAAATGCCTATATTACTTCTGTGAAGGAAATAAGGAGTTGGGAACATCTAACTTCTAGCTCAGCCCCTCTGAGTTGCAGACTCAAAGTTGAGTTTTCCACTTTCCCTAAAGCAATCATCTTTTTGCAGTGACATAACAACCAGAGCATCTAATGAAATGTATTGCGGAGTACAATGTATTTGAATAATATATTTTAACAAGTCATCTGCCGTTGAAAAGACCACAATAACCAATGAACCCTTCATTGTCAAAGGCCTATTTCTTTAATTTTTTGCTTCATTTCCTGAGTTTCTGTGATTGTTGCTACCAAATTAAAGTTAATTTGGCTGGGGAAGATCTAATCTGGCCTTTATTTCACACACCCCTCCCTTGACTCTCCCCTTCATATATCTTATTGAGCAGCAGGTGATTTGCTTCAACGCTAAACTGAAAATCTTGGAGCACCGGCAACAGCGAATTGCAGAGGTCAAGGCCAAGTACGAGTGGTTAATGAGGGAGCTGGAAGTGACCAAACAGTACCTGATGCTGGATCCTAATAAATGGCTCAGTGAATGTAAGGTTTTACTGCCTATAGTTGGTTTATTTTATTGATACAAAACTTTACTGGTGCTGTAGCTAAGTCATGAACTACTATGTTTATAAGCAAAGCCTGTGCTGATGTTTGACCTGGAGCAGATTTGGATGGACTGCATTTCTAAAACTGTTCCTGCATAATTCCTATTAAACTGTGACATTGGAACCAAGTGGGCCTATTTGCTCAAGAGTCAAAGCCAGGAATTATGCAGCATTCTAGTGAGGAATATTGCCATCACTAGATTAACGCTTATGCGTCTCACTCCAGAGCTTCTGAAAATGAGATTTCCCTCCCCGCCCCCCTTTGCCCTCAGATCACTCAGACATATGAATTATATTTTAAATCTGCTCTCCTGCTGTGAAATAATACTTTCAGGCAAATTTGGTTGAAATGGCTGATGTAAGACATTAATTTGTTTTTTTCTTTTACATATAGCTAGAAAAGGATAGAGTTCATACAGCTCATTCATAAAGAGATTAAAGAATCCCATATTCAAATTAGGAAGGATTCTTCTAAAGAAGCAAACAAAATGTATAAAAGATACAGCCAAAGCTGGCTAAATTAATATGTGAGGGTACCTCAACTATAAAGGAAAAGTATTTTGCTGCTAGCTACTTAGAGCAGAGAATAACACTAAGGATAGGACTTTGGGCACCTGAAAAAGAGGGCTCTAATCCACAAAAGCACGTGTTGCAGCCAACCTGCTACTGCGCAATCCTAAAGTGGTGTTGGTGAGCTCCCACAGTTGAGGAAATGCTATTTGACATTAGTGGGAAGGAAAATCTCTATGCCAACTCCAGGGCTGGTGTAGTTTCTGCCCTTGGGGGTGAGGGTCAATGTGCCCTACCACTAACAGTCCACCACTGACAGTACAGAGCTTCCTGTGGATGTACCAGGCACTCCACCTTCCCACTGATGGAGGCCCTCTTTGCCACAATTCTTATGATGTGGCTTTAGGATTGTGGCCTTAAGTCTTTCATGTGCTATGAAAGGTCCATAAAATACTTACTTTTTATCATGTGGTGAGGGAATTGCATATTACTCGCTATGAGCATCTTCAACGGAGCCTGTTCATAAGTTCACTTGCCTTTCTGCATGCAGATGGTGACTTCTGAACCTAGGAGCATTGTATGAGGACAACTGAAACAAATCTAACAATGTTCTTCCACTGAGGCCTGCTATAGAACCTACCTGTCATAGCAGTGCCCGTTTCTTGCACAAACTCTTTCCTTTCACAGTTCTTTGAATCCAGTCCCTTGAGTAACACACACACCTGTGTGAATGAGCCCTTAAAGATAACAGCAATGTAGGGCTTGCGCTACCAATTTGGGTAATGTGCTGGGCCTTTTGCTTCCTTTCCCACAGTTGATCTGGAGCAAGTATTTGAGTTGGATTCCCTGGAGTACTTGGAGGCTCTCGAGTGCGTGACTGAGCGACTAGAGAACCGTGTCAACTATTGCAAGGCCCACCTCATGATGATCACCTGCTTTGACATCACTTCTGGGCGCCGGTGAAGAATTAACCTCGAGAACATTTTGGACTACTGCCACTCCCCTTTCTCCCTTTTGAACAGCACCCCAAAGACCTAGAATGAGGATGAAGGTTGGTGTCATGTTTTGACTGTGTGTGGAAGAGATTTCCCCCCTCTTATTATGCTGAAGAGTGGTGCATACATTGACTAGATGATGATGATGATGATGATGAAAAGCAAAGATGCTGAGAAACAAGGATGTGGAATCTCCTAGCCTGAAAGAGCACTTTGAGAAATCTTTAAGGACATGTTTGTAAATAGGAACTGCTGGCAGAAGTGACTTTACCCCTCAACAATAGCTGTAGAGGGAGGAAGAGCAGATGTAGGACCGACTGCTGCTGAGAGCACCATTGAAGTAAAAATACACAGGAAGACTGTCTTAAGTGCCTTGCAAATCTTTATTATCCAAACATTTATGTTCATACTTTCTTGTGTACAGATGGTGCTAGTCAAGAAAAAGAAAAAGACAAAAAATCAAAACACATTTTCTGAAATGTATTTACAGCCTGTTTTCCCCTCCCTCGGTGTTTTATCCTATTTCTGACTTGCTGTTTCTACGTAACTTGTGTTTGTAGAGATATTTCTTAACCGATACAGCATATAAATAAATGTTAACTGTCATTTATTGTTACACACGAGAGTAAGGCCACTCAAAGAGAAAAAAGATATTAAACCATGTACATGAAACCCAAAATATTTGATAGTAATGGAAGAGGAGAGGTCCACTTTGTTATTAAAGAACATAAATGTGAGTTTTCTGGCAAAATAACAAGACTTCAGTTGACATCACTAGGAAAACAGAAGTCTTCACTTATTTTTTTGTTGGCTGTTACTTTTTGTACTAAGATTGTGGTATTTACACCACCAGTTTTCATGGATGCTCAAATGAAGATAATTACTTAGTTTATGTTGACCAGGTATCTTCATTCTTTTCAGACCCAGAATCCACTTTTAACCCAAATATGAATTTGGGGACCAATTTCTTAATCTTTTACCTTATATTTGCATGGTGGTGGTGCTCCTGTTAACCCACTAGCACATCTCAGTCCACCAGTTGAAGACCAGTGAGGTTGATTGACCACTGCCTCATTTTTTCTGAGGTGTGTCTAGGTTTGTCCTAGAGGTGCCTTCAATTGGTTACAGAGATACTGCAAATGATTCCCTACCTGTTATGGCTCTGGGTCTATGAACATTGGAATGGTTATGGTAGATCAGACCAGCATCCTTCTAGTTTGTGGAATTTACAGCAATCAGGTGTGGTGGTGGCCTGTAGTTAGGATGGATTTAAAAGGGATTAGGCAAATTCATGGAGAGTAGTCAAGATTGCTATAGGGAACCTTTTGGTTGAGAGGTCAGTAGGCACTGAATACCAGGTGCTGAAGCCACAACAAGGCAAGTCTTCATGTCCTGCTTCTCAGAGACATCCAGTTGAGCACATGAGAAACAGGATGCTGGACTAGATGGACCATTTGTATGATCGAGGAGGACACGTATTATGTTTAGATGCACATCAATACACATCACAGCACCAGCCAAACAGCCCTTTTAAAAAGCTGCAAAACCTGCTCAGTAGAACAAGTAGATCTGCAAAAAATGAATCCAGCCCCCTTTCTCCTTTCTGATCTGTGAGCTACATTTTTAAAGAATTGAACAGCATATGTACTGCTCCATCTGCTGGATTGGGTAGGAGACTTTTTTTTTGCCATGTTTGATTCTCTGTCAAGGAGGACTGCTTCTGTATACATGTACATGTACATATATTATGGATCAGAACATAATACTTCAAAGGGGGAGAGTTAAATGGGCAACACCTGATTGCATCTTTGCTTGATAAAAATCTTCCACTAACTCCAAAATTTGCCAATTTTATTTTTAGTAGTCATGCCAAGATGAGAAGCCACTTGATCCAGCTTTTCTCTTTTTCAGTAAGTTATTGTGAGACACAAAACAAGGCATTCAGAAATACTAAACAACTAGCATCACAATTTACCTTCACAAATGCATTATTAAAAGTTCATCAGATTATTCATGAGTCATTAGAGGAATCTACAGTACAACATCAATGGCACAAATGTCTCACATCAGCTCTGTGTTCTGTGCAGACAGACAAAGACTTCCAAAAGCCTGGCCCTAAAAACATGTGGTCTTCCCTACCTGATCCAAGTGCATGAACAAAGTCTTTTTACCTCACTTTCTTCTGACCCGCCTTCACATTCCTTGAAATTTCCTGCAAAATAAATATTTGCAAGTAAGGTAATTTCCCAAGGCCCAAGCTTGCAACATTTGCAAAGCTACTTCATGGCCTTTGGGTGCCTGGTAAGAACACATGTGCTGTTTAAGATAAGTTTGATAGATCAAACCAGGAAGGCATCATGTGCAAGTGTCATTTGCTGAATTACAGGCATAACTTGGAAGCACAAAATCCTAGGGTCAAATGAGATGTGATGATGGAGGATTGGGCAGTGTCTTAAAAGGCTAAAGGTGGTGTTCAGGTGCCCCAGTGCTTCCTCTTTGGGAATTGGGAATGTAACACTTTCCCCCAAGCTATTTTCTAAACATAGAAAACATCTGAAACTATTTTCCCCATGGGGTAAAATGCAGCTCCTGAGAGGTAGAGGAGGGTGGTGGAAATACCATTCATATGTCCACATCATATACAATGTTGTAGATTAGTATGGTATTTTTTTGTTTGCTGTTCATGTCAAACAAACCCTCCCCCCAATTTTCCTTATTTGCATTCCTAAACACTGACATTAGAAAACAAGTAACAGCCATAGCACACACATCTTCTCACTTTGCTAAAAACAATAAGGTTAAGAGAGTGCATAGATAAACCGATGGAAATCTGTGTGTTGGTAGAGCTATGTTTTATGTGTTTGAGTTAGGGCAGCTACTTACAAGCAGCAAAGCATAACTTATGACGCTCATTGCAAAACTCTGTCCATAAAACCTTTACAACCCCCACTCACCAGCAGGCTGGCCATTTATGCCACTGTATTTTATAGAAACTATATTTTAAAACGAGGGCTGTGTTATTATCTATGCATGTTCTCCTGCCTATAAAGCTGTGTGGCTGTATTTGCCTCGTATAAAGCTTTGAAAAATGGTTTAAACATTTATAAAAATAAATAGAAAAATGCATTTAGGTGTCAATAATTTAAGGTCAGGTGCACTCTAGATCTCTAGGATTAACTCTGCCACTATATGTATAATATAAACAGAGAATGTGTGACCAAAATGGAGAGTGACTATTTGCTCCTTATAAAATGAAACAACACCCCTGTGCCTTTTGAGCCCCCATGCAGGCCTTCTCTAATTAGCAGAGGACTGAAGGAAAGCAGGTGAGCTATATTAGCTCGCAAAATATTTCCCTGATCTATGTTGAGGGAAAGAGCTGTACCACAGACATTTTGGCATCAAGGCATGGAACAGTGATGTGCCTATGGCAAATGGCATATATGATGAAAGACACATGCAAGCAACATCTAAAATGGATATTGTTGATCATAAGCAACATGTAAAACATTAAGCAAAATCTCATTAAATGGTAACTCGCTACCACAGATGTCAGCGGGGAAAGCAGTGGCCCATATGCTCTGGTGACTGCACTTGGCGATCATATGCTGCAGAGGCCAGAGAAGCCTTGGCTGTGATTCTTTGGCTCATTCGACAATTTCCTAACTAATTTTTAGCTAATAACTTCCACCTTGCATGAAGGTTGCAAAATAATAGCTGAGCACCCATGATGCTTCATAGAATTTTTCCTCTGCTCTAGCTAATAGTCAAGAAATGAGAGCAACCAATTTTTTTCTAAACTATTTCCAGATGAAAGTTTTTTATTTTATTGGAGCATCTGCCTCTGGCCAACTAAGCAGATGTGGCATGTTTCTCAAACTTCTGTTGTCAGACTATCCAAACTTGGCCACAAATTTGCCAGCAGAGTTGATATGAACTTCTTTTACGTACCATCTTGAGAATACCTTTTGCTACTGAATTCCTGGTACTCAGATTCAAGCATTAACTTCCAGCCTGCTTGATCAAAGTGGTCCAAGATGTTCCTGTTGAAGGAAAAATCCATGGTAGGTTATTTGAGCCCAAGCAACACCCATTCAAACTGACCTTTCAACCTCTCCCAAGGATGGAGGAGAGGATGCATTTTGTAAACTTTGAGTGGCCCTACTCAGCTCTGGAGCATACTTTATAATAAAATGATGGTAATAAAAGTGGTGCTTAAAGCAGTTTCAGCTATATCTATATGACATATACTCTCTATATGAATTTAGCCACCTTATATATTGTATAATATGCGTGTGAATGGGTATCTGAATAAAACACTCACTCGCCTAAAGATTTTATGTACACATAGATACTACTTTTTCTAAATTTCAGCTCCTTCCCCAATTTCCCAAGCTGAAACTGCTATCTGACATCCATCACCTATTTGACGTATGAAGGACATAATTTATTTGTAAACTCAGGATGTTCTTGCTTTATAGAATTGCTTGTACTTTATAATTTATTTAACCATCATGATTGGAAATGCTTATCTAAGTGCTATGCATTGAAGTGTACATTTGCTGAATCCATTTCATTCTGTCTGTGGCTATGTCCTTTTCCATAGTAACCATGGTATAATAAAGTCACGTAAGGTTGGAGAGAGACCCCTGCTAGGGGGAATCACTTCTACTGAGTCAGTCACGAGAAGTTCCACAAGAAGACAGATCTACACACAAATCGTCTGCTATATCACCTAAGCTCCATTACAGGGGTGGGGGACTTCTTCTTCCAGACCCAGAGCCACATTCCCATCTGTGCAACCTTCCAGGGGGTCAGCCACATGCCAGCAATGGGTGGAGCTGGAGGCAAAAGTGGCCGAAGAGACAAATGTAAATGTTACCTTTGTACATGCTAGCTTCCATGCAAACGTACCCACCATTCCTTGATCCAGGCAACCAAGAGGCATTGTCGGGGTTCAAAGACCCATTCCAGTCAAGCAAGATCACTCAAGGAGGGCTGGTGAGGGTTGGCCTAGAGAGAGGGGGGGATGTGGCCTGAGAAGAGTCCTGGGAGCCAGACAGAGTGGCCTGGGGGGCAGCACTTGACCCCAGAGCCTCTGAGGTTCCTCACCTCTGCTTTGCTGGAAAAAGAACCAACAGGGAGGGGGTGGACCCAGACAGCAGTAGGACAAGAATGGAAAAGTAACCGAGAAACACACACAAAATGGAAACTGATTGAATGAATATGTCAAGCCTTTTGCCATTAAATTGTAAAGTTCACTGTTTGCTGGTTTAAAAAAAGAATCTCTTACCTTTTGTGGTATATGAGGTGTGAAACATATTGTCAAAGATATGATGTTTAAAAGATATCAAAATATAGTGGCATTAAATGTTTACTTTTATCTTACCAATTCTTGTGCTTCCCTGGAAGTCTTCCTTCAGTGAAAACACTTGGTTCCTTCCCACAGGTTTCTGGAGCAGGTTTTTGCCGGCGAATAATGCAGTATTACAAAGTTACTTTAGGAAATGTGCACATGAGAGCCAGCACTGCCTTAAACATCCAATAGGAATTGGATTCTTGCTGATTCCACGACAGGCTGGCTAATTAAATGATTCCCCAAGGAAGTAATAGACATTTTAAGGGATTAAAAGATTTTACCAGTAAGGTTACTATTTACTACAAGATCACTGGTTGATACCACTGTGGGGATCTAAACAAAAGATTGCTGGGAAAGACTAAGATGATGACCAAATCTACATTTCCTCCCATCCTCAGCTATGTATATTGGTAAGGCAAAAACACTCAGATTTGGCCTCATAAAAAGCAATCCAGTCACCTGGTGTTCCACAAGCAAAGCCGCATCAAGAAACACTCTCTCTGCTTTAACATTGTGCTACTGGACCACAGCTTCACACATTCACCAATCAGTCTCCTGCCAAAAAAATGAGGGAAGGAGAAAAGTGATCACATCAGTTCTAGAAAACTCATTTCCAGTAGTGCCTCAATTAGCACTTCATCTCCCAACTTTTCATTAAGGAAAACAGGCACACCCTCGGGTGTTTATAGCACCCCCAGAAACACAACAAGGATCACTGCCTGCAAGCCTTGCCATGTACAGTATTAAACATTGCTGACATTATATACTCAAATACATCCAGACTTCCAGCCTGCTCAATACATGGTAGTGATGGAGTTGAACACTTAATTTCTCTTCCACTGCAATTCCAGTTGCAGAATGGAAGATCCATGATTAAGACTGCTAGCTCAACAGGCTAACACCTGAACAAGAAAACATTTAATCCCAAGCACACAATGTTTTAATACATACGTTTAAAACTGCATGTTGACTAGCACTGATGCTAAAGTCTGAAAAATGAGGAACAATGTCAAGGGTAGGAGGAAAGAGAGAAGAGACAAAAACAATTCTCAACAGCCTGGTGACAGCTGTAGTCAATCAATCAATTTCTTACAGTCAATGACCAGTATTAACAGCTGTAGCCACTTTTCCTGTTTCATTGGCTAAGATTATATACTTTGGAAAATAGCACAATCAGGAAAATAGCAAAGCAGAATAGCAACAGTATTTCTGTACTGGCTATCCCACCACCCTGTCACCAAATGGTTTTTTCCAAGATCAGCAGCAAACATCCCTAAGAGGTAATAATTTATTATTTATTAAATTTGTATACTGCCCTTCATTCAAAGATCACAGGGTAGTGCACAACGTAAAAATACAAAATGAGAACACAAAACACATTAAAAACAAACAAAAACAAACCAATAACCCTCCACTCCTAATAAAGAACAAGTGTATGCCATGCCTTGTGTTGAGCGACTTTTGCTGCCCTAAGAGAGGACAGCTTGGATTGAGGCCAAGGCTGCATCTTTGGGCCTCAGCAGCCTAAGCCGCTTGCCTTCCAAAGGTTATCTGTGAAGCTACCAGCTAAATAAAAATTAAAATTCTGGCATTTGCAGTGAAATTTGTTGGAAGGCACCTAATCCTTGGAATTTCCAGTGCTCATTTGATCTCTGTTTAGAGCTGTGAGCAGAAACAATAACAACCCCCAAAAGGCAGTGGCTAATCCCATTCTGTTTGCAATTCAAAACACTTTCCAGTGTGATTTATTTACAATGAAATATGCACCAATGTGAGTGGGACCAATGTGATTTACAGAACACGTTCAGTAACAAAATCTGTCAAAGATTAAATTAAAATCCCAGCCTAGCAAGCAAGTCTTTTGCCTCTAGGCCTAGAGTAATGTACATAGGCAAAATATTGATTTTGCATAGAGACTGAAGCTTTATTTTGACTGATGCAACTCGGAATTGTTATTGCCATATGGAAAAGAGTTGATGATATTTTTTTCCCAGCCAAGTTCAGTTGGCCCACAACAGCATTCATGCTCCAGACACAGCCAACACAAGGACATTTGTCAGTGCTGGGAATGGGCTAAGAGACACGCTGAAAAGTTGTAGATGCCTATCTTGTTAGTCCGGTTTCTTTGTGTGGCAGGTAAAGAAGCAAGAATGTCTCATCTTCCCTACCTGGTGATACCGCTGTACAACTCTAATACTTCTGTGGTTAATAAAGATGATTAAAAATATGTGCTTTTAATCATCCTTATTAAGAATGCTTTTAATACGTCTCTGCCCTGTTAAAAGCATAACACCTAATTAATACATCAATGGATTTTTATGTTCCATTTTTATAGCTGTATTTCTGACTCTCGATAATCCTATGTTCAGCTTCAGATCTCTTTCTTTCCGATTCCTACTTCATCTGATGCTTGTTATTATTCAAGTGGCAGACTTTGTACTTCATACTATTAAAATAACATTTCAGATGCCTGCACAAGCACAGCTGTCTATCCACTTCCTAATCCCAAACTCTGATAAGCAGAAAGAGTAAGGGGGAGGGGAAGAGAAGATTCACATTCCTGATCAGCCATTAAGTCTGCTGGGTGACCTTTGGGCCAGTGACAATCTATCAGCCTAACCTACCTCATAGTATTTTTGAGAGGATAATATGGGAGAAAACCCTGCACATTGTCCTAACATTTTTGGAGGAGGTACAAAAGGTAGTAAGCAGAACTAGCATTTGTAGCCATCATCACTTGGGAGGACCGTAAAAATATAATGAATCTCATTGTAAGTAAGTCTCTCTACTGCACAACATGGTGTTTGCTGCCACAAAAGAATCCTGTTGTTTTGGTTGGGTTTCTGTTTCGTAAATGGGGACAGAGATTTCACTCTATCTACAGCTAATAAGAAGTTATAGGAGTTCCACCCGTCCAGATGTGAGATGTGTCGTGATTGTTGAAAAGACTAAGGCCTCAAAAATCTGGATGCTTCAAAAATTTGTGATGCTGTTGATTTAACGAGGCTCTTTGCAGGTGTGATGAAACATGGACAATTAGTAGCTAAAATCGGGATCTTCTATGAAGCTGTCTTGGCTTACAGAGAATCATATCATCGGGTGTTCTCGTCACTGATTGACTTGGCTTCATTTCAAGCTCACATGTGAAATCCTGGGTGTGGTACTTTTTTATTTTTTAAACTATCTTAAAGTATTAGAATACCTCAAAAGAGACAACATTAAGGACCATTCACTCCCCTCCATGTTCTTGAGTTGCAGACTTGCCATAAAGGGCAAAACGAATAAATATTCATAATAAGTGCAAAATGGTATGAAAGGCAATTTCAGATTGTCTCTACATTTTGCCATAAATTCTCGACTAATTCTCACATAAAAGGCTTTAGAAAAAAGGGGGAAGGGGACAATCACATTCTATCTCTTCTTTACAATGACCTTTTAAATATTATTATTTATTGGTTCTTTTTGCCACTGATTATTCAGAAATGAATCTTCCGGCTTCCCAATGGCGAGGCATGATGAATTACTTGCTCTGGCAGTTGTGAACGGAACAGTATTAACCCTCCAGGAATGCCAATTTTCTATCATGCTGTTTTTTCTTATAGCTATAGGAAATACATACAGAATGGGCTTTTGTAGTACTTCGTTTTAACATCTGTAAAAGGAGATAAAGGAGGGCACACAGGCATGAGCTATATCAGAAAATCTAGCTATGTAATAATTCACTAATTTATTATTACATTTACTTTCTCTCCAAATAGCTCAAGTTGGAATGTTTTCCTCCTCCTCCTTTTATCCTCACAAGAACCCTGTGAGGTAGGTGTGGCTAGGAAAACAATTGCTCCAATGACACCCAGAGAGCTTTTAAATGAGGCGATCACCCTTTCCACCTCAAAACAATGGCAACAGTGAGCTGGGGGCAGCAGAGGATGCTCTCAAGGGTGCCATTGCACACACAAGAGCTACACTGGCAACCCCAACTCTATGTATATGTACATTTAAGAAGTCTCCATCTCATTAAGAGCTACTGGGAATTGGTTAGATGGTCTAGATACACAGGATTGTGCAGAGCCTAATTACCAAGACTGAATTCTTCATTTTCTTCAGAGAACGAATCTCTACAGTCCCTATTTCAAACCTACAATCTCTCAAAATAATTATAGGTAAAGAATTATATAGCATCCAGGGCCATTGCAAAAACAAAATAAATATGTTGATTTTGTTCTAAGAAGAGACACCAGTAGGCAAATATTAAGGTTGTGTGACATGATATTATATAGGCCCCAGCTGGGCTCACTCATTCAGAGACACAATTTGTGAACCAGCATCTCCCTGTGGACAGTTCAGCTGTCATTAGCTTGGTTCCTGTGATTCTTGTAGCACTTTGCCAAGGTGATGGCACAGAAGTCGTCTCATATCTGAACTTCTGATAATCATGAAAATCAGGAAATTCAATTCAGTTCACATTTAAAAGCAAACTTTTTTTTTCATTTTCCAAAGCCATTTGTGAACACAGCTATCCTTTGAAATTCACTTATTCAAACTTTGCAATGCAGTTCTGCAGCCGATCACCGTGCACAAAAATGCACATACTAGTGATAAGCGTGCATATAAATGCATATACTACTGAAAATAACACACTAAAATGCATTACATGAGGGGAAATTCTTTTGCATCAATGTGTACAATATGCAAAAATGGGTAGTAGGAGAAATTTGCACATTTTATGAGATTTTTTTAAAAAAAACAAACAAACCAGAAACAGATGTAGAAATGTGGAAAACTGAACGGAACATTGGAAAATTGAGACATGGCAGGATCGGAAATGACATATTCACCCATCCTATTGAGAATAAAACTTATTTTTCCTTTGCCACAAAGCGGGGGGGGGGGGCGCGGACCACTCATGTTTTGATCCTAATATACAGGGCAAAACCTGGAGACCCTTAGAAGTGTACCCAACCCCACTAAAATCAATTAGGTTTTAGTGTGTTTATTTATTTATTGCCTGACTACCTTATGGAACACAATTGCCCCTCCCTCCGAGGCAATATGCACAATTTCATAAAAAGGCAACAAACCACAATAACTATACAATCAAAAGTACATTACAACCCATTCAACAGCAGGAATTAACACATCAAAAAGGAAAAGTGGGGGAATGAATTTCTTTCTTTCTTTTCATTTTCCCATCTTGAAATTTCAGAAAACTTGAAGACACTCATATTTCATGGGGGACAGCATTCCAGAAGTGTGGACCCACTACCCAGAAGTAATGTTTTTGATGTAGCAGTCAACATAATATCTTGCATTGATAGAGCAGAGGACAGGATCTCAGTGGCACATTCACTAAAGAGCAGGTATGTGCCAGCAGCTTCGAAGATTTACAACCCTGAATGATTTGAACTGAAGGGAATGTGAATTTCCCTGGTTCTGTGGCTTTCCATGGCTTCCCCTACTTTTTGCCTTTTAAGAAGAAAGAAAGATGCAGCAGTCACTGAGAGAGTGAATCTGATCTTACTTTATGAGCGCAAATGACCCACCCGTGGACTCAAGAAGAAAGCATTCTACTGTGGTAAAGGAAGCAACATAAATGATATTATACGACAAAGTCAGAAAATCTCTTCTTGTTAGATGGTCTTACTGCTGACAAGCAGCAGCAGAGCCTCGTGCCCACAGTCTAAGCTGCCACTCTCCAATCTTCCAACAAATCAATTCTGCTGACTTTTTTACTCCCTTGGCTGCCACTGATATCGTCTGTGATGAATTTAAGGGAAGCTGTCAGATCAAATGCAACAGAAAATGTAGTTTCTGTGAAACTTTGGTGTGAGGAGCAAAAAAAGTGTTACCGTTTGAAACAGAGACGGATCCTTCAGCAAATTGTGTATCATGTGAGAAGACAGAAAGTGGCCTGTAGGTAGAGTTAGCATTATCATACATTGCACTGAATTTGGTTCTGTTGTAATGTAGAAATTATACTGAACTGAAATTTCAGGTTTTATCATTTATATCTCTGGGCTCCATGTTATGAATTTTATTTATTATCCCAAGCACAAAATACGTATTTTTTATTTAGTAGTATTTCTAATTCTAACTCTAACTCTAACAACAACAACAATAATAATAATAATAATAATAATAATAATAATAATAATAATAATAATTACTATTAGAAGTTGTTGAGGTGGCTTGTGACACATTTCAAATACAGTAAAACAGATAAGAGTACAAATTGCTATTTAGCTAGTCAACACAAAGTTACTATTTAAACCTCATTGAGCTTTATAACTGGCTGGTTTTGTTTTTCCAGCATCACCCACACTGTGTGTAAAAGAACAGTGAGAGCAACAAGGTCCCCTCTGCCTTTGCTGCTCTCTGTCTCTCTCCAACATTTACCCTGCAGAAATTAAATTGTCCAACAAATAACTCTCAAACTAAAATAAATGCCTGTTTCATTTATTGCTCCTGCCGAGAGGAAACACAAAGAATGAAATAAACTGTAATCAATGAAAGGGAGTACTTTCCATTTCTGTACAAAATATGTGAAACTTTGACAGCCTCCACGTCAAATGTTAAGTGTATATCCTGGGAGTACCAATGTTTGTTTAGTCTGTTTGCGAAACGGACATATGTATCCTTTTCCTCACCAGGTCTAGTGGTTTAGCAGTTGGCCTCCATGTAACAAATAATTGTGTCCCTCATCAAACTGAATGTCTCCAAAATGCATGGTATATCTCAATCCAGCATCTTCCCCTTTGGATTCTAAATTAAAATTTGTTGAGCATTCATTTAGTCACCATACTTTCTCTCTAAGAATAAGAACCATTGTGACCTACTCTGGAATATTTGTATGATAACGTAGAAGGTTTAATATATTTAATGTGCTGCATAACTACTGAGGCAGGCATTCCAGATTTAGTCATCAAAAACTGCAATCCTTTATCTACTCAGAGGGGCTTATTTCTGAGTACACCTATTGAGGATTGCACAGGAAGAGATTTACAGCCCAAGTTAGGAAATTTTCTAAGAAATGTAATTAGCCGTACATTCGTACCTTGGATCCCGAACACCTTGCAAGTTGAACGTTTTGGCTCCCGAAGACCGCAACCCCGGAAGTGAGTGTTCCGGTTTGCAAACGTTCTTTGGAACCTGAATGCCTGGCGGGGCTTCCGCGGCTTCCTATTGGCTGCAGGAGCTTCCTGCAGCCAATCAGAAGCCGTGCTTTGGTTCCAAACATTTTGTAAACCGAAAGGACTTCCATAACGGATTCCATTCAACTTCCAAGGTACAACCGCACTTTTGGTGAAGCTCCCACTCAGAAGGTCTCCAGAAAATAATTATCAAACGGTCTACCTTTGTTATATGTGAGCATCTTATACACACAGTGGGTGTGGGTGTAAAAAAGATGAGGTGATGGTAGTTCCATATTGATTAATGTGCTGTGACTACCAGCAAAAGATAGCTGCCTTCAGCAGAGGGGGAAAAGAGGTTAAAGAGTTCCCAGTACTCCACTCCAGTAAGGACTATCACAATAAAGGCACTGCTTACACATATAGCGTGCTAGATCTCCAAAATTTCAGGTACATATGCGCACAGCAGAGGGTAGGAAATATAATGTGCCTTTGGGATATCCGTATAGTGATTTTCAGGCTTATCCTTTCAGCAGGGTGTCACACCTATCTGGAGACAGCAGCACCACTAAATGGTAGAATGAGCTGCCCATCTCTTTAAAACTTTGCAACAGCAGTAACACTGCTAAGAGCCAAACTAGAAATGCCACTGTGTGGATACAATTAACATGGTGCCACAAAAAAATGAAAATAGCAGCTGTGAGGGCAGAAGCAGGACCATGGGGACAGGTTTAACAGAGGCTTCCCACCACTGCAAAGAGCAGCTGCTGGGACAATTTTCGTTGAGACTATGGTAATCTAATCGGACAGTTATGATGAGAGTGCATGTCGGATCTCGTCTTCAGTTTTCCTTTTTCTGTGAACCGTCCCTTGGAGCTCTCCGGGCCACATCCTGTTATTTGGCTCTGCCCAATGACCCACCCTTGCATCGCAGTGTTCACCTTCTGTTGTCAGATATTTCGGTTTTTAAGCCTTTGTGCTTTTTTATGTTTGTACATATTTTATGGGCTAATAGCCGTAAATAAATAAATGAAATGAAATGACTATGGTAAAAAGAAACTCCCTTTACTGGCTCACACATGGTCCTAAGCCTATTAAGTGTCCCCCACACATATTTTACGAGTGCTTGTTTTAACATGCAAATTAATTGAATTCATGCAATTTACTAAACTTCCAGTTTGGTCCTTAATGCCTGGATCTGGCCTTCCCCCTGAACATTTTCCCTTTCTTAACCAGCCATTAAAACAACAACAACAACAACAACAACAGTTCTCCTTGGATTATTGCACTCCTTGGGTGGCTGACATGACTCAACCTTTCCTGAAATTTCAATTTTTCAAGTGCACAATGCTACACTCACCATAACTTGCTCAAAACACTTGAGGGGAGATGAGTCTCCAGCGTTTGCATTCATGAGATGAGGCTGTAAAGCATGCCTGGAGTGTTCATTTTCTCAGAAATGTATTCTCACCGAATGGTGTCAAGTGATTGTTGTGAAGAAGCTGACTAGAGATTAATAAAATGACAGTCATGGATGGGAAGGAAGCAGTAAACTGTCCTGGTGGAGGAGGGAACAGGGACAAACGCTAAGGCAGTTTTAAAAGTTTGATGTTTTATTGTGTTTTTAATATTCTGTTGGGAGCAGCCCAGGGTGGCTGGGGCAACCCGGTCAGATGGTTGGCAGATAAATATTGGTATTATTATTATTATTATTATTATTATTATTATTATTATTATTATGTGAAGCTTTCAAAACATGTAAATGGTTTCTGTTTAAATTTCTTATAGAAATATTTGGCTTTGTTAACATCCACTTAAAGCTTAAAAAATTAAGGGCAACTGCACTGGCTAAAATGTCTTGCTCAGTGGCAATCTCTCTCTTCCAATGCATTATTGTTTGGTAACACAGAAAGCGGCCTATGCTAAGTCAGACCATTGGTCCACCTCGCTCAGCATTGCTTACACCATCTGGCTGCAGCTCTCCAGGGCTTCAGACAGGGATTTCTCCCAGCCCTACTTGGAGATGCCAGGGATTGAACCTGGCACCTTCTGCATGCAAAGCAGATGCTTTCCTGCTGAGCTCTGGCCCTTCCTCATACTAAATATGAGGGGAAGCTAAAAGACTTTCCGAAGAATGCAGCAAACTGGGGTAACAAATACAGTGGTACCTCGGGTTACATACGCTTCAGGTTACATACGCTTCAGGTTACAGACTCTGCTAACCCAGAAATATTACCTTGGGTTAAGAACTTTGCTTCAGGATGAGAACAGAAATTGTGCTCCGGCGGCACGGCAGCAGCAGGAGGCCCCATTAGGTAAAGTGGTGCTTCAGGTTAAGAACAGTTTCAGGTTAAGAACAGACCTCCGGAACGAATTAAGTTCTTAACCCAAGGTACCACTGTTGCTGCCATCAGAAACAACATGCCATATTTATATTATTAGTGAATTGACTAGTAGCAACTGCAGATTTTGGGAATTTTAAGATTTCATTTCTAGCCCTGTACAGAGTCCAAGCTTCGAGAACCTTTTAGCAAGGTCTATTAGCCCAACACCCAGGAGATCTGCTGCCAGTCAGATTGCCAGATTGACCAACAGTCTGAATTGGAATAAGGCATTTCCTTGTTTCTTGGTTGCAAAGGAAGATATGAACGCATGCAGATTAAAAAACAACAACATATGTTAAGAACTGGTAACCACTTTTCCAAATGCTGGGTACATGAAATCACATTCCTAGGCATCAGTACAAGGCTAAACACAGTGTTTGAATGACAAAGAAGGCTGGCACTGCAATCCTATGCATGTTAAGACAGAAGAAAATCTAATTATGTTCAGTTGAGTTTACTCACTAGTAATCAGTGTGTATATGATTTCCTTCCTTCCTATGAAACCTACCTCATCCCTCTTGAACCCAACATAGCCAGACAATCACCCCAAGACATGCACCAATCAAGCTCAGATGATATTAAGTCTGTATAACTCAGAGGAATCAGTATGGAGGAGCTGAATCGATTTACAGCTTTAGAAGAACAGATTCAACTTGCATATGCAAATTCCACGGTTAATAAATTAATGGTACTTAATGGTGGATATTCTAGGCAAACTAAAACTGGAAAGGATGTAAAACAAATTCATCCACAGGATCATTCCATGTCTCAAAATGACAGCATGTGAAAGGAAAAGAAGTGATGCAATGCAGGAGAGAAAGCAGCAATACAAATGGAATTCAAATACTTTGGATGTAAGATTTTATTTTTGTTTAATATTGGTTACCATGACATATAAAGAGTACCTTAGCTACCATGATAAATGAAGAAAATTATTTCCAGAAATTATCATTTTCTACGTCATTAATAGTATATTGTACTTTTACCAAGAACTGTCCAATTTCTTTGTCAACACGTTGTTTTGCAGACAGCATACTTCTGGTGGAAATATCAAGAAACTGGTGTGAAAGGTCCCTTGAAGAATTAGCAGAAGAAACAATATACAGGTTACACACCAAAACAACTGGAACCTTTTCCTAACTGTTCTCTGATTAATGAGATCTTGACTACTACATAGATTGTGTAGGGAGACATTTTCTTTCTCCAATGTCTTCTTGCAGGTCTTCTTCATTCTAATGGCAGGCCAGCCTCACAGTCTTCCTTGAGCATCATCAAGTCATGCACTAGGCTGTGTTCTGTCCCATGGGTCACTTTCATGATATCATAAGCCTGAAAAGACAGACAGGTAATCCATCATTCTTTATTGCATGCCTCTCAACTGCTCTGGCTGGAAAGTTCTGCTTTTTCTTTTTTCTTTTAATTTTCCTTTTGTTTTGCCCATTTGCAACGCTCTTCATCTGCAGATGTCCAAAGAGGAATACAGACACAGGTGGCCACACTAGAGGAGATTTGCCACATTATCAGCAGCTACTCAGTGCAAGATGACAGGATGACACCAACAGGCCTAGAGTGGAGCAAAGTCATGAAGATCTAGGAGCTGTGGAGAACATGGCCTCGGCACCTTCCATAAGCAGGTCCAGCTTCCAGAGAAGCTCATTTGCGAAGAGAGCAGGGGCACCATAAGGTGCAAAGGAACTGAAGGAAAACAAAAATCTAAACCGATAGCAAGAGTAGCCCAAATTGTGCGCTGATCTGCATGCAATGCTGCCCAAGGAACTGACTGCGGGAGCTGGAGCTATGCGCCTGGTTTGGGCTATGTGTATGGGTTGATCACAAAATGCCTGCACACTAATCATGCAATCCTAACCATGTCTACTCAGAAATAAGTCATGTTGACTTATTTGAGGCTTACTCCCAGGAAAGAGGAGTTTGGATTGCAGCCTAAGCTAAATATTACAATGTGTGCATACAGAAGTCATTACACAACAGCTGTTTCCTCCACAGGATAAAACAATCATAGTGACTGTTGAGCACCGTAGGACCAGTGGCTTCTCTCATGATTTAAGGAATTGGTTTTATTATTATTATTATTATTTATTATTACTATTCTGTGCACACAAATACGAGACAGGCCACGATATCAGAAGCCACACAGTTGTCTTACCCAAGAATAGAAAGCCTCATTAGATAATTGGTATGAATGTGTCTCTGAATGCAAATAAAAGCCCAGCACATTCATTTGTGTCTAATTTGCATTGGGATTGGACAGGGTACCTAACATCAGCGTATGTAACAGTATGCAAATATGCTGCCGCACCGCTCAGTCATGATGAAAGGAGGGAGCAAACTCCATCATGCTGATGCTCTACAAAGCAAAAGGACAGAGCATTGAGGAAATCATTTCTGTTTCTGCTTTGTCCCTTGATTAAAATGAATGCCTGTTAGAGGCAGCAAAGGAAGGACAAACGTCTAGAAAGCCATACTCATTTTACTTTAATCACACATGCAGTTAATAATGCACAGGGCAAGCTGGAAAGAACCAGTTCAAATGACATATAGTCAGAAAGAGTTCAGCATCACTCTGGAGCAGAAGGGCTTTTTGCTCATGTTCCTTTGAGCTTTTCCCAGCAGGGGATTGATACAGATGGAATATATATTTCGGCTGACAAGTTGATATATTATTATAATCACTCAGAACCAACCTTCCTGTATCACGGGGTATAGTGGCAGCAGACTAGATCTCTTTCCATGTGCAGGGAGGTTATATGCGACTGCAATCTCTGACATCTCCCAGCTGCAGTCTGAAACAGAGCAGCTCAGGAAGGACTATGCCATTTCTCTTGTGCACTATTTAAATAACGAGCCGGTTTCAATTAACTGGACCAGGTAGTCACAGCCCATGCAAGGACGTCTGTAGGGCAATGGGGGTTCCCCACTCCCCCCCCTGAAAATGGCTTGGCGGAGGGTCAGGGGAATCTCCAAAACAGTGCAAGGAGGGAGGAGAGGCCTGGTCAGTGGCTAGATAAGAGGCGACCTGCAACTCTGTAAGCATATGGTCTTGAGTTCAACTGGATCAGTGATGTAGTACAGAACTGAACACCATAAAATCCAACAACAATTCAAGTTCTAACCATTATCATGCATAAGTATTGCACTAGTTCAAATGAATTTCAGAATCCTCATTTGATCTAAGTCCTTAGCGAAGAAAGTCACACTAGTACTTAGGATACATTTACAAGTTTAAAAAGGTACAATTAGTGAAGTGCAGTAGGCAAGGCAATTGTCAGAATACTATACTGTGTATTCACAAATATGTACCATGTACCTTATGGTTACCAGATTTTTTTGCAATGAATCCGGGGACCCTTTCTTTTGTGGGTGAAGCTGAGTAGCAACAGGGAGTCAATAGTGGGGATGGTGAGGCAACAGACCCTGGGCCCAAGCACACATGCATAAAGGTGCAAAGCCCTTCTTTTGCACCCTGTGAAACATAAATGCACAGGTTTTTTTTAAAAAAAACTGGGCAATGGTGCACTGCCCGCCTTCCCTGATTTCCTTTCCCCTCCCCCCTTTGTTTTGACAAATCAGGGAAGGCTCACTGCCGTGGCACAGGAAAAATGGCGGGCGCCACGGCAGCAAGCAGCTCTTGAAGCCAGCCAGAGCCAACTGCACTAACAGACTGGCTCCGGGCTGCTGAGGCTGCTGCTGCCACGTTTCCCAGGGACAGATTTGCAAATCCAGGGACTGTCCCCGGGAACCGGGGATGTCTGGTAACCCTAATGTACCTTGCACTTTGTGACTCTATCACAAGCTCATGATGAGAAATTCCAAATAAGGCAGCTGCTGGCTGAAATAAGCACAGGAGTAGCATGGAATTGAGCTCATGTGGAATAGCACACTATTAACAGAATGTGTGGAGGGAGGGAGAGAGAGTAAAGCTGTAATATTTTTCTCTAGGTGCTGTAAATATTCTTATTTGGGCTACCTTTAAAGCTCAGGATTAAGGTGATAATTTTAATTCACTATATTGTATTAATATATAGGAAGGTCTTTTGTTCAATGGGCATAACAGAGTGTTGCTACCTCTTAGAATGAGGTGGGTCACAGATTTAACAAATATGAAGTGATCACAATGCAAGAATGCACATACCATGTCCACAAAGCAGAAGTACTAAATGTTCCACTCCAAATATAATGAACATTTGTGCATTTGAGACAGATTTTAATCCTGAATCAGCCTGCAAACTATTAACAATTCTAAAAGGAAGTCTGTTAAGGTTTCTTCTTTCTTTTTTAAAAATCAAATATCATAACACCCCCCATTAAAAACAAAAATTATCCTAAAATCCATTTTGCACTTGATTCAATTAGAATCCCTCTGGCAAATTGACAATATAAAATGCAGTACAGCCACCACTGTCTTCCACTCACAGTGACTTTTAAAAGACATTGTTAATTAAAAACTTGTCAGAATTCACGGGACATTTGCTTTCCAACTCAGACTGCCAGCTGAAAATCAGGTGTTATTGTCAATGGCAGCATTTGAACATGACGTTTGTCAAAAATCAAATTTTAGATGTGAACTCCTACTGACGCCAGCCTACCAATTTAAGATTTTGGTCCCCCTCTGCCGTTTTTATGTTAAAATCCTAATCTAAAAGTTTCAGATCGATATAGTACCCCTTCCTTGTCTAGGATTACCAACACATAGATGTGTTTTCACCTACTCCTTAGTCTGTATTCCCCACGCAGCTAGGCAGAACATAATCAATATTTTAAAGGGAGCATGAGAAGCAGACTAAGGCACTGAAATACTCTTTCATTCGTCCATCTTAATAGCTGCTTGCCACTCAAGGTTAGGGGTGATTAATGATACCCCCCAGCTACTGAACAGTAATTACCAACAACTGATATTAAAGGAAGTCACCCCTGGAAACTAGGTAAGTAGCAATGACCCATCACCTCACTGCGCAGCTATTGCCTACGGTACCAGTGTGGATAAAAGGAAATGCAGAGGTGGGGTGGGTGGAAAACGACTGGTGGTTAATATTTCAGCAGCGGGGGTGAGCTGGGAGGGTGAGGAAAATGGCAGCAGTTAGAGAGCGAAGGAAAGGGGAAAGGGTAGAAGCAGAACGAGCAAAACTAACCTCCTTCAAGGTTTCCAGGGCCTGAGGAAACAAGTCGTGACTGCACTGGAGTTTGCCCACTCTCATCATCTGGACGGCCCTCAAAGGATGGAAGCCAGAATAATAAACCCTAGAAGCGTGGAAGGGAGAAAAATCATCATAGCATCTTTGTCAGCTCTCACCTTCACAGTTCCTGCCTCAGTGGAGAGCTATTAGGGTGGGCCTGCAAAGCCATTGTGAATGTTAATAAGGTATTCAGAGAAAATTAGCTACACGGCGAAGAAGTGTGGAATACTGAGGGGAATTAACAAATTATTATTTTTCCTGTCCCTGCAGAATGACTTTTACATTATCCTGTTAGAAAGTGACAGGGGTGGGAGCAATTTGCACACCTCAGTTCGGCAGCACAATAGCTCTCTCTATGCTTCGTGTTAAACAAAGAGGCTTTCTATCACAGCAGTGCTGAGACAGTTTCATTTCCATGGGAGGTTTTTCAATGTGGAGACAGGGTCTGTATTCCGAATCTTCACAGAGCCTGGGGGAAGAGTCCATGCGGGACAGCAGGATGCAGAATACACAACAGTGAAACGTATTCACAACTTCAATTCTGAGGGCTTCCATTTCCCTAGCCACACAATAAAATACACTATGTGTCTGCAAAAATGGCCAAGGGGCTTGCAATACCTAAAATGCCCAGCACAAGCAAATTGATCCTCAAAAACATAGTGGCTAAGAATGTGAGCCAGTTAAATCCCCAGGTGAAATCCTTCCTCAGCCACAAACTCAATAATTGGCTCCAGAAAATATACTATTTCTTGGGAGCATTAATACTGGCCAACCTTACAGGAGCATTGCGAGAGTTCCTGAAATAATGAACACTGTAAAGATAGTAGACAACTAGTCAACAATTGGAGTAGCAGTTGCGGTGTTGCTGTGAAATAGGCACCTTTATTCATTTTCTGGATAGTTCTCAACACATGTTTAGAAAGCAGCAACTGAAAAAGCCATTTTATATAGACCTACATGCCTGTCAGCATCTCTTGACTATGGGATTGCATTCTGGGGCAACGTTCCAAAGCAAACCTGAGCACCTTTTGCTTTACTAGCATACAGGATGGATCTAGCCTGATAAAGGTTTATGTTTTCTTTCCCACTAATCTGATGGGACCAGTACTCCCTATTAACTGCACTGCCATTATTCCTGATTTACATTCACACCCAGAGATGAAGACAGAGTAAGGCTGCTTGTTTGTAGCACGAGGAACACATGTAATGCCCTGGTGTCACTAATTACTTGCAATATTATGTACTGGAAATGTCAGTGTTTTAAAGGCAATCACTCTGCATCTGCAAGATTTGTACAGTGGTGTAAACTATTCAGGATCAGTGTCATTCAGCAAAGGAAAACAACCCATTTGATCAAACATTTATCAATTCTTGCTGGCAGTTCTTCATGCTATTTACAAAAATAATCTTGTAGTGTAGCTACAGCAGCAGGAAGAAACTTAGAAACAAACCCCAAATGGCACCAGGGCTTTTCCTTCTTTTTCTTTTCTTTGGGGGGGGGGTGCTAATTTTGAAAATTATATATCTCAAAGAAACGAACACATAACGTAATACGAAACATAAATAACGTAGGATCAGTACAGCCATCTGCATATTATTTATTTATTGAAATTATGTACCAACCTTCCTCCCCAAGGAGCCCATGATAGCAAAAAGTTGAATAAGCAAGAGGATATGTTGGAAAATATAGGGAGGTGAGCTGGGTTAGATAGTTAAAGGGAAAACTATCATTTTGCTTTGTAAGAGGTCAGCATGTTGTTGGTTTGAAAGCAGCTGCTTTTTCCACTGGCTCCTAAAAGAAGAAACAGGTGTATTCATCTGGCACCTGTATGTATGCATCATTATTATCAATAAACGAAATAAAATCTTGCCAGTTTGTGTAGTCTGTAGTTTTATTATCTCTCAGAGTTCTTAGATAGCATGTTAATTTTACCATTATGGCAAAGCTCCAGAACTTTTCATAGCATAGTTAGATTAATAGTCCAGCTGTGTCTTTCCAACACAGGGTGATAATAAAATAGTGTCCAACCAAAATGTGCCAGATTGAGTCATTGGAGGGAGCACCCCATTTCCCCACAAGAAACGGCACCAACCCTTTTCTATGAAACTAAATAGTAACCATTTGCAAATGGCCCAGGGGTTGATCTACCTTTTCAGTTAAGTACTCACCATGAGGTGGTTTCCCCTCTATATTTACTAGTAAAAATGCTGCAATGAGTGAAACACGTGCAACATGGTGAGATCGTGTCAACAGCTTTTTCAGAGATCCTTGCTTTCTAGCTTTCGCATGGTGTGATACTTGGCAATTTTATCATATGGGAGACCTCTCGTCACTTTGGGCTGGTCTGCACATGTGTGGCCATCACCTGGCAACTGCAGCATTAAGTACTGACTTGCATGCGCCAGTGACCCACCATAGAGCAATCACTGCATACACAAATTGTATACCATCTTGTGGGCCCACTGGATGGAAAGGTAGAAGGGGGTGATTAATGAATGAACAAAATTACTCTGCAGTAGATTCAGTTCACATATTCAGTCACAAATCATAATGTGTTGAGGAACCAAGTACTAACACATCAAGAAATTTAAAGAGATAAAGTATGCTTTGCCTACAGAAGGTTCCAGGTTCAATCACTGGCATTGCCAGGTAGAACTGGGAAAGAACCCAGTCTCGAATCTTGTAGCTGCTGCCGGTCAGTGGAGACAACACTGACTTAGATGGACCAATGGTCTGACTCAGTGAATGGCAGCTTCCTATGTTTCTAAAACTAGCCTTTTATACTGAGGTGCAAAGCGGACTGTCCTATCATTGTGCCATGTGTTCACTGTCTGAGAACAGGACTGTGCCCTGCCTGCCCTTCGTTCCAGCTTCCATCAGCCACAGCCAACATGGCCAGTCGTCAGGGATAAGAAGATGTGGTGCAACAAGGCCTGGAGGTTCCCCATTTCTGTACACCCCATTCAATATCTCAATTCCATTAGCATTCCAATGCCTCAAAGAAACGGAAAGGCTGACTGAGTGAACTGCCCTCCAGCTGCCTGAGCAAGAAGGCACCAGAGCTAATGTGGGGAAGAGGAAGAAATCAGCACAGAACTGTGGGCTCTTTCACTAGCAGTGGGGATTGGCCCTTTGCCCACTTTTGCCTGGCCGCTACCTCCAATGGGTTACTACCACTGAGGCAGTAAATTCACCCTGTAGAGTCCCCTTTTACTCCCACAAGGGTTCCATTTAGACTTAATGGAATAACTGCATCCAATTCCTAAGGTAATCAGAGTTTGTGAAGATTTAGGATTATGGTACATGATACCAGAGGAAGCAGTAAGTAATTAAGCAATGCCAGGCAGACAACCAAAACCACTCACAGCCATAAACTAAAGAGAGAGGAAATTTAAGAGGTGGAGGTAAAGGAAGCGAGCGTGAAACTGAGAGCACTGAGTGCATAAATATTTACAAAGCTGTTTTATTGGGCTGATTTATGTACTGGTCTTATGCATGTGTTTAGTTGCTTTTCACAAGCTTTAAAGCTGACATATAAAATAGCTGTTTAATATCATTTTCTGTAATAAATCTGTTAAATTATTGGAGCATCTTCTGTGTAAGCACATTTGCCGGACCACCTTCCTGAGGAAAAGTGTACAATGTAAATATTTTGGAAGATATTTGAGGGGAAATGTGCTAAGGTTTGGTTCCGTTTAACTTCATGTCTCCTATTGGAAACAGCAAACAAACCAGAAAATACTTTTAGCACCTCGATTAAGTCAACATACTAAATGAGTTACCAAGATGAGCTCCAGGAAGGCTAGAACCTCAATCCAGGAGGTGCTTAATCCATTTAGAGGAGCACAAGCATGACTGGCCCCAAGGACAATTGAGTAAGGCTGTTACATGGAACCAATTCTATTAAGGGTTCCTGTCACCAACCAAAGTCCAACCATCATCCATCCTGGTTCTCACTTGGCACAGGGCCTAGCTAGGCTGCCATCTCTAATTCTCTGGATCTCATGGCAAGGGAAAATGTACCTATAACCTTACCAACTTGTGACTATACAAGGTTCTTTACATTTGTAGACATGTTGGTTCAGAGGCGGCGTGCACTAACTTGAACCTTAAGCAAGGTAAGAACACCATGTGGATGTGTAAAAAGGTACATAAATACGCTGCTCTTCAGTTAAGTAACTTCCTTCTCATTGATGCTACCCAGAACCATATCCTGTGCAAAATAAGGCCATTCAATGCGAGCAAACATTTGGTGTTTCAGATAGGGTGGGGTCATTTATTTTAATGTTATTTAAATTTCTTTTACATTCTTCTTACGTCTATCTGAGCTCAGATATTATTGTCGTAGTTTACTATTGAGGTGGGAAGGTGGGAAGATTCAGACATTGCATTTTATGTGTCCTTCCGTACCCATTCTGGTTTAATTTGAAATTAATCTTTACAGCCCTGATGTCTCCAGGCCTGAACTATTTGCCAAGGGTTCAAGGCATCAGGCTCTTCCATGGCATCAGGTTAGTGAAATGAGCCCACAGCCCTGGAAACAGATGCACATGATGACAGCACCATCCAAGAATGCTGAGAATCATGGGGAATGTAGTTCCCATTGTTCTCAGTATTCCAGGGTGCTGCTGAGAATTGCAGTATTCTGGCAGGAGTTTTAAGAGAAAGCAGTTGCTATGTTTGACTTCCCCGACATTCGGCCTTCTGCTATCATTCGTAGTGCAATTTTCTTTTGAGCTAGGAAACCCAGTAAGCCCAGTTTAGCATTGTCTACATTGAGGCCAGTAACTCAACATATCGCAGAAAAATACATTTCACAGGCACTGGAGGGGGAAAGAATCTATATTTCCAATGTTTGTGGACATTATCATTTCTTTTTAAATGAAGAACCTGGATTGCATATTTGCCTTGATAATCTCTTGTGACAATCAAAATTACTAGCTGGTTTATTGCTCTGGGAAGAAACGGTTCATTTACTTGGTTTGAAATGCACCTGTCAATTTCATTTCCTTGAGCATCCTGTGTGTTTCCACATTATAAAAGGGTATAAAAAGGAGAGGACTGGTGCTTTCTAGATATGTAACACAAGCTTTTAAAATCATACATCTGAGAGAACTTCTCTTTTCTTTGCTTTCCAAGTCAGTTGTTTGGAGCTTTTTTATCCTCTCATGAGCTTAGATTAAAAGCTTAGTACAGAGCAAAGAAAATGACGAACATTTCCAATTCCTCACAATTTAAAATAGGTTAATTGATGTATGCTATTCTCCGTAAACCCATTTGCAAAGCAACATTTGTGCCTCCACCTTCAGCCTGATGGAATTTCAAACACACACGACTTGTAAGCCTTGTGAGTTTATAATGGAAGAAAATGCTTGTTAGAAGATTCCAGAGTCACCGAAGCTGCGAAGGTTTTGATACAGTCCATAATACTACACCTCACTAAAAGTTAAGAATACACAAAAGAAGTACGGTACACAACAGGGTATTTCCTCACCCCCCATGCCCCCCATTATGGTGAAGGGTACCAGACTTCTGGAATAATGTTGAGTGGATGGAGTATAATAATGCCAAAATCAATTTAGAAAGAAGTAGATTCTGCTCCAGTTAATGGGATTATTCTTGGGAAATGATGTGGCAATTTTGTTCCTATTATCAATTTGTGTTCCACCCTAGAATAACATTCTTTCTCCTCTGACTGAGCCCTTGAGTCAGCTCATGGAATCTTCCTGCCTGCTCTGTTTCAAACGTGGTTGATTGCACACACACCACCCCTCACAAACATAATGTTTTATCTGTCAATTTATTGGAAGCGGTTTGAAAAAATGACAAGTAAATTACATTAAGGTGAGGCACAAAGTAAGTAAGGGCAAGATGCCCATAGTTGCTGAATTACATGAAGGTCATGGTGAGTGGTTTTTTTTTTATGATTTGTGTAACTAACCGTCTTGAAGGCTGCAGTAGCTATAGGGTTTCCAATTCCAAGTGCTGTTTTTAATCTATAAAGCCTTAAACTGCTCAGTGCCGCAATACCTCAAGGACCATCTCTTCCCATATGCGCTGACCCAGACTCTGTGATCATCACCATTTGTATACTTCCTCCAGAAGAGGTCTGGAGGGTGGCAACACGGACTTTTCTGCAGTGACTCCCTGTTTGTGAATGTTCTCCCCAGAGAGGTTCATCTGGCACCTTCATTATACTTCTTCACGCACCAGGCAAAAATGTTCTTCTTCAACTGGGTCTTTGGCTGATTAACGGTCTGTGTACAGTGGTACCTCAGGTTAAGTACTTAATTCGTTCCAGAGGTCCGTACTTAACCTGAAACTGTTCTTAACCTGAAGACCACTTTAGCTAATGGGGCCTCCTGCTGCTGCCACGCCGCCGGAGCCCGATTTCTGTTCTCATCCTGAAGCAAAGTTCTTAATCCGAAGCACTATTTCTAGCTTAGCGGAGTGTGCAACCTGAAGCGTATGTAACCTGAAGCGTATGTAACCTGAGGTACCACTGTACTTTAACACGTGTTTGTGGAAGGAGGGGTTATTGGTTTATTTTGTTTTTGTTCTTGTCTTTATTAAGTACTTTGTTGTTTTATTCTGTATTTTATGCTGTGAACTGCCCTGAGATCTTCAGTTGAAGCGCAGTATACAAATTTAATAAAGCATCATAATCACCATGCAGGTCAAGGGATAGAGCCATGTTAAACTCATATATACTACTTCAACACATTCCAATTAGAATACCAGGTATAGCACATATTGCCATAAATATTATTGCCATTCTGGTTCCATAGGCTTAGGGAGAGTTCAACACAACTAATATTACAAGAGCAGATGGACACCAAGATGCGGACAGAAACTGTGGAATCTTACATGGTGGCAGACCAGGTCACACTACTGCCATGCTAGATCTACTTAAATAAGTCCACCAAACTCAATTACTTATGAGTAAACTTCTATAGGTTTGCACTGTGACCCTAGATTGGAGAATGCCAGTTTAAAATAGCATCTGATCCAGAGGGAAAGGCAAATTAAAAACAAAATAAAATAAAACAAGGAAGAGGTAAAGGTGAAAAAGATGTATGCTGGCTTACAGTGTCATTTTGTGACAATAACCTTGGCCTTCATTATCTTCTGACAGCAAATCAATGACCGGCTGCTGCTACAAGACGCCCATGTTGAACTCTTAAGTGGTTTGGATTCCTTCAAAGTGCAATTACAAGGCCAGCATTAGGCATAGACAGGGCGGACCCTTCTGAGCGTGGTCCATGCACATAACCTTGGAAGGAAGCTCCTATGTAGCATTTCCCTTTGTTTCTTAAATGAGTGATTGACACAGCTAGACCCAAGGTGCTGTGATCTGAGACACATACTGTCAGACACTAAATACAGACGGGATGGCAAGAGACTTTATCCCCCTGAACATAGTCTACAATGCAAAGCAAAAAGTGGATAAAATCAGCTGCAAAGGTACTTGAACTAGGATCAATTTGTACAGATTAGATTAAAACAACACACTGAACACTGGGGCACAATAGTTAGCATTCCTAAATTCTTAGTGGTAGGAATGAGTTGTAGATACGGTTGCATTTCGCTTGTACATTCCAAAATAAAGCTATTGAGTCTGAATTCCTGCGGAATCATGGGTACAATGAAGCCAAAATATTACCCTGTGTTTGTTCTCTGCCAATTAACTCTGGAATACTTCTTATCTCTAGATCTTGAATGGACACTGAAATTTTATTTAAAAGGCAATTCCCATGCGCAGAGCAAATAATTTCCTTTCCAACAGAATTCTTCCTTGTTTGATCAGTCTGATAACCACAAATTTATTCATTAATCTTATTTTGAGTTTCATTAAACAATTCTGTAATCTCATAAATACTAAAAATGGTACATTTCTCTCCTTGAGCTAGTCTTTCTGAGCCATATATAATAGGTTTAGCTCAGCTACATTATTAGCTCATTCCCGTAGCACATAAACTACAGGTCACAATTCTTTCTATACCTGGTCTATTCTTGTCCCAAACTGACGCAGCAATCCTAGTGCCATTTACCTGAGAATAAGAACCACTGAATTTAGTAGCACTTAGCAGTATCTATGGGTGATTTGTCTTTAAATCAGATTTTTAGGCTATTTCCACTATGGTGCATTGCATATTTGCAACAGGTCAGGTCCCAATATTCAAATTGGGGAGGGGGAGGGAAGGATATCTACCTTCTCTCAGTGGAAAGTTTTTTGAATCATACCAGTACTGGTTTATCACTAAAGCTGTGTTCTGTTTTTATTTCACATTTGGTGAGCTACATACTTCTGCCTACATTACAGGCACAAATATAATTTATAGGTGTGTCATGTCATTGAAATAGAGGGTCATATGCAGACTCTAAGAGGACCTATTGGGATATATTAATTATAACAAAGCCTTAAGTAGACTGTAATCTCTTTGGCATGAGAAGCCCATCAAGTTGCAAAATATTTTGCAAGGTACAGCTGCTGACAGCTCTGATTCTATCAAAAATTCATTGCATGCCCTATCAGGAAAGAAGAGGAAAAAACATTTACTCCTTTCCATTTTGCACAAAAATCAAACAAAATTGAAAAATATTAAATTACCTCTCTTCTCCAAATCAAGTCACAGAATAGCAGTAAGGGAGCAGAGGTTGTCTATGCAGACGTTTTGATGTTCTGCCAAGCTGAAGCTATAATATAATTTGCTTGAAAGGAAAAGTCAGGAAAATTGCTTTTCGTCTACTGTTGTGCTGTTTTTGCAATCTGCTGTTCTATATTCATTACTTTACATGCTTGCCAGGCTGTGCAGCTTGGCTGACTTGTCATTTGTGGGCATCTCTGTGCTCATCCCTTTGACTCTGAATGCTTAACACAGAAGAGAAAGTGCTATTACAGATAAATTTGTGAACAAGATGAAAACTGTACATCTTGATTCCTGAATAAGTTAACACTGCTTGTAGGATGAAGCTTCTTTAGGCACCATCACCCAACCAGAATCAGTCAACTGTCCACCTCGCCTTCCTGTTGTTGGTTTTTTTTACACATTTTCTACAGAGTTGAACATAAATACATCAACACAGAGTTCTTAAAGGCCGGGAAATATATTGTAGTGTCAGCTTTTGAAGACTAGAATCTGCTTTATTAGGTGTAGCAGGCTTAAATCTGATGAAGGGAGATTTTGCCTATGAAAGCTCATAAATAAACTAGTCTTTAAGTCGTTGCAGAATTCTTTGTCATTTTTGCTGCAACAGACTTAGGTAGCTACTTTTCTGAAGATCAAACAGAAAGAGAATTTGTGCTCCTGAACTGAATAGAATATTTCAAATCCTGCACAGCACTCTATACGGTACATCTGGCCAACTGAAGAGAACAGTATCAGAGTTGCAAAAGAATAAAGAATGTAATGGTCAAAATTACATCATCATCATTATTATTATTTGCATTTATACCCCAGGTATTCCTTCAAGGAGCTCCGCATTTAATGCCCACAAATAACCCTTTGAGGTGGGCTGAGGTGAGAGACAGTGATTGTCCAAGTTCACCCAGTGAACTTCATGGCTGAGCTAGGCCTACCATGCGTCTGAAATGTTGTGCTTTGTACTGGATTTTAGGCAAGTCAATCTCAAACTTGCTTTTTTGGTGTTTTTGTAAAAGAAAGCTCAACAATTTTGGGGGTTTCCTTAAAAAAAAGCTCAACTTTTGGGGTGTCCTGGTTTTTACTTTTTGAAATATGGCAACCTAGGCTGAGCACCGACTTGAACCCGGGTCTCCCAGGTCCCAGTCCAACACTCTATCCACTACACCAAGCTGGCATTACTTCAGAGAGGGAGTGCCATCAGACCTTGAAATCAGTCTGAGAATATTTTGCACCATTCGTTTGTGTCAATATTTTAAATTGTAAACCACCATTGGTGCTTCAGTATAAAGGTAGTGCAGTGGTACCTCGGGTTAAGAACTTAATTCATTCTGGAGGTCCGTTCTTAACCTGAAACTGTTCTTAACCTGAGGTACCACTTTAGCTAATGGGGCCTCCCGCTCCCGCTGCCACGCCATCGCCACGCGATTTCTGTTCTCATCCTGAAGCAAAGTTCTTAACCCAAGGTACTATTTCTGGGTTAGTGGAGTCTGTAACCCGAGGTACCACTTTCTATAAATGCAACAAACAGTATCATATAGCCATTTCTGGATTATTTGAATAAAACTGGTTTTCAAAACTAAATTTTGCCCCCACCATAACTTGGAAGTAACTTCTTTCTTTTATTCTGGGAATTATCTGGAATCTAATTGCTTTTTATAGACTCTGGGCCCTGCCAGTTGTCTGAATATAGTCTACATTTCTAGAGAGATCAGTATACTTGCTTAGGCTGTAACCACGGTCAAAGCAACTGGTACCACAGTTTATTTGTTTTTACTATGGTGTGTGTCCAATGGAAAACTGAAACATACTTTCAGTATAAACAAGAAATTACTGATCTACTGTAAAAGAAGGTGATAGTTAAAAACAACCTAATACAGTGGTACCTCATGTTACATACCCTTCAGGTTACATACGCTTCAGGTTAAAGACTCTGCTAACCCAGAAATAGTGCTTCAGGTTAATAACTTTGCTTCAGGAAGAGAACAGAAATCAGGCTCCAGCAGCGCAGCAGCAGCAGGAGGCCCCATTAGCTAAAGTGGTGCTTCTAGTTAAGAACAGTTTCAGGTTAAGTAGGGTACCACTGTATCATGACCAGATACTAACTTACATTTTTATCTTTATTCTAATAGTTATGGCACATTTTCCACCTTCATTTCTATCCGTATTTATTGCTAATATTACAATAAATGAAAATTCTGCTAATATGAAACAAACAAATCTGTCAAGAACACCACCATCCTAAAAAGATGCTTTGCTGGCTCAAGCACTCACAGGAGGGATCTTGCAGCAACTGTCAAAAAGGTGGCAGAGGCACAATGTGTGGCTCACATGTTGCTTCACCGCAGCCTCAAGATACACTAACAAGAGTGCTGAGGCACTTTAATGGTCAACAGATTTATTGTAGCATATGCAGCTGTGGACTAAAAACATCTGGCCAAGGGGGCTCCAGTCAAAAATGTACGTTACAGCCAATCTGTAACTCACTATATTGACTACCCCACTGGAATCTGTCTGAAAACATTCCTGGCCCAAGAAACTCTTTGAGTCGGTTGCACACTCAGGCCAACCTTGGTTTTCAATGGATTCATTTAGCTTCCAACTTTCTGCCTGCAGTGTGAAGATTGACATCATGCGTATACACCAGAGCTATCTGTTTGCTTTTCACATTTGTCGCTAGCCGTTCCTCCAAGGAGTTCAGCACAGACAATACGGGGCTCTCTCTCCTTCAAACCTCACAGAAACCTTGTGGGTTCAGTTCAGCTGAGATGCAGGAACTTGCCCAAGACCACCCTGTAAGCTTCATAATCAAGGGGGGGGGGTGGATTTGCTGTGTGGTCCTCAACACTGAAACCCTAGACTCTTCCTGCTGAGCTGTACTGGCTCTGTTGTGTTTCTGCATGGCATGCGAAAACTTTGCAATAATTCAAAAGGCGACAAAACATAGCACAGTTACAGTTATTTACGGGAAAACCCATGTCTCAGCTGAGCATGTGTATATTGGCTAACAAATATTTTGGTCCATTAATGGATAGGTGGCAAACAACTTCCAATCAAGATGTCTGTAACTGTAAGGCCCAACTGTTTATGAGATCGACTGCTGATATTAGTATTACCATGCTATATAATGATCTCTTTTATTTTCAACACTACCTTTAAATAACCTTTACAAAAAAGCAGCATTGATATTAATTTATGCACCCTCAATGAACTGTATGGCACAGGGCTCTTTTGGCACTTCCATATTCTCATCCCGGAGCTGTTTTAGACTCATTTAGGTGGCTCCAGATTTGAGGATTTGCCAGTCCCTCAAGGTACATATGCTCTGATTCTCTACCAGTCCAAGGAGTTGAAATGGATCATTGCGGGGAAAACACAGATTGTTGAGACCTCACGGTGTGCTTCCATAGGTGAGGATGGAGGTGAACTATAGGAGGAAAGATACTGTCTTTTACCTGGGAAACTTCCTGTGTTCTTTGTTGTCTGCTGCTATACAAACTGGGATCGCATGTAGCTGGTTAGTTTTAACCATGCCAGCCTCCCAAATTTCTTGGCTTTCCAGCTTTTGCCACTTGTGAGCTGCTGATATCTAGCCCTCCCTCCCTCCCTCCCTCCCTCCGCCTCTCCTATTATCTCTACTGAGAGTATATTTTGCTCTCACTCCCCCATATAAAGCTCCCTTTTCCTTTATATCCTCGCCCTCCTTATTTTTCTTGTTGCTTCCAGCTCATCCTTTGCCTCCTTTACTGCATCCCCCCTGCTGTTCCACTGAGCATGTGTAGCTTGACAGAGTGAGGCTGAAAAAATGTTCAGTTTCTGATCAGAGATTTTTCTCCAATTTAATCTTGAACCTCACACACAAACAGCACAGGGCAGCAAAGCAGAAAAACGGTATGCTCAGGCATACCATACCGATCCCCTTCAGCCTCTGCTGTAGGGATGCTTGTCACTAGAATGGCTGCAAGAGTTAAAAGATTTGAATGAAAACCAGGACAGCAGATGATGCATGCCTCAGTGCTGGAAGGTTCCTGGAAAGTGTTCAGCCATCTGATTGATATCAGCAATCTAACCACGATGCCTTGGCTCACAATCCTAACCCTGATATTAGCAGCCACTTTTTATGCATATCCTTGCATTGTGGAATGCACGAGAGAGAAAGCATTTTTTTTTTTAAAAAAAATGTACTATCTGATTTATTCATCTAAACAGATTTTACTGCTTGCTCCTTAAGCAGTTTTAAAGAAGGGTAATAGAGACTATGAAGCATACAGGTATGATTGAAACAGCTGGTGGATGCAAAAAAAGTGCTTTTAATAAAAAGGCTTAATCAGTTGCCATTCCAACACATAGATGGCTTGTTCAAAAATGCAAAGGTTTTATGGCATTCAGCACATGCAACTCCTACTTCATGCATTATATAAGGAATCCAAGATTAAGCTTCTTATCTGCTAAATATGTAAAATTACAAGGATACCTAAAACAATTAAAAAGAAGAAATATAACAATTGGAATGGTGGGCAGGCAGCAAAGCTTATATTTTGCTTTCCTATCACATGACAAAAGGAGTAAAAATGAGTTACTGGTCTATTTCTTTAGCATATACTTGCACTGTCAATTTTAACATCTTGAGTGAACCAACTTTTAGCATCATTAATACCAGTAGCTAATTGTAGCTGGTTTCTCTCAAAGAAGAAGGCAGGTTATCCAAGCTTCAGTCTAGATTTTTTCAAGCCAGACTATGAAGGTTTGGTAATTGCAACAATTCAGTACTGAGACAACTTGCTCCTTCCTGCTCTAAGCAACAAAACTGCTGCCCATGGTCCTGAAACCCTTCTTCTTGTACTCTGCCCCAGAACCCAATCCTTTCCAGGTTCTGCTTCAGCACAAACCTGGCTTGGGCAATCCTATTCCTTCTCCCATCCTTTGGTTTTGACTGTTGTCTCTTTGTGTCAACAGTTATAAGTACGATTCAAATAGTGACATCACATCCTTTGCATTACATAGTTTTAGGGGATGATGACGACAGAAATGTGTGTGTGTGTGTCATGTTTTCAATGGTACACAAAGATATCCCATGTCTAATTCCAGCCTTGAGTTGTTTAGGCATCAAGAAAAGCCAACTAGTGCCTGCAATCTGCTAAAGAAAGTCCCCTTGATTATCCTTCTAACAGTCACTGCTTCTTTGAAATAATAGAGCATTACTCAGCTGTTTGTGCCTTTTGTAGCCCTAGAACAGAGGTAGGAAATCTCCAGCTCGCAGGCCAGTGGTAGTTCTACTTTGGTCTGTGGAGCCATTTTTGTTAAACTACATCCACCTGTCAATCAGGCGACATCACACTGATAGGTGGGTTCAATGGGTGCAGCTGATCCTTACAAAAAAGCAGGATTGAACCTCCTGCCCCTGCAGTTGATAAGTGGGGAGTTCAGACCTGGTTGGTCTCTATTTCCCACCACATCTATTGGTCAACCTTGACAGGGGGATGAGACTGCCAATCACCTGATATCATTATGACTTCAGATGACTGATAGATGAATGACCACACTCACCTGTCACAGATGGCCCATGGGGGTGGGGAATTAAGATCTAGCCTATTGGGCCAAAAGTATTCCTTACCCCTACACAAGAGATTGAATAGCTGCAGCATTTGGTGCAGGTCTTCAACTGAATAGTACAATGTTTGTTCACCCCCTAAAAAACCTGTCCAGTCACCCTGCTGGAAATGCTAAACCCACAGTTGTATGTTCTTAAACAGTACGGACATACAAAAAGCCACTTTGTTTTCAGATACCATTAATCAGTGCATTTAATGAAAGCTGTAGCAATAAACATCTCTGTCTTAGCAGCCCAGCTCTCAGGGAGCTGCAGCTTCTAATGGCTTTGAAAAACAGTCATAATCTACACCATGAAAAATTTAATTGTTCTTTAATTACCAGTTAGCTGAATAGCATGAGATATGCATGCCTTCAGTTTTTAATAGCTTCTGCCTTTTCCAGCAAATTGTGGAAAGTAATAATGGATGCCTTGAGTATGTTTTACCTTCTGCTTGTACTCAAATTAAAAAGGGTGGAGGGGTAGAAGTCTAGAAAATCCAAAATCTTATGAAAAAGGTTGCAAGTTCAGAGACACATTAACAATCGCAATGCTGAATTCTCAAGTTCAGTCACAGTGCTCAGGTAAGAAGCAAACACATCCTGCAAGGTTAGTGCATAAAGAAATATGCTGCAAGGTTAGTGGATTTCCTGCTTAAATGACTCAGGCTTGTTCTCTGGTTTGTTTCTCTGGGATATAATCATTGCGGTGTCATTCTGTGCTAGTTTCCCAGCTGTTCCTTTTTGGAAAACTAAATGAATAGTAGCTGTATCCATACATGGATAGTTTTAAACATTACTCTTTGTTGGAATAATTTTTGCAAACAAATGCACCATTAGAATAACAAGATATTAGATTGGAACAATTGCGCAGATATGTTTTCTCTATCTCACTAAGGAAGCAGGATGCTAACAACCCTACAATGCTCTGTATTTCGCATGGTACAATTATGTCAGTCATTGGCACTTAAACAAGCTCTTCAGTGTTTTTCAGTGTCAGAAACAAAAGATATTCTAATGTCATGGACTAGCTGGATGCAGAGAAATGGTGGGAAGAAAGCTCCCAGGTGGGATGATGATGAGTTGTCAGAAGGATAAGACTGGGAAGAGGAGGTGTCAGAAGCTGAAGGGGTAACAGGGCTTAGTGAGCTGGGAGAGTCTGTGGAAGAGAGAAATAAAGAATCAGAAGTTGAAAGTGGCGAGTGGGAGGAAGGTCAAGAGGCAGAAATGAGTCATGCTGGTGAAGAGTCAGGGATGCCTCCCCCTCCTGCTGTGACCAGCTCCCCTACCCCTCTGCCTCCCAGAACCAGAAGAGGGCTGAAACAGGTGGAGCAGTAATGGGCTGCATGCAGGCACAGTCTCCAAATGCTTGAAAAAAGCCCTGGAGAGGAGGGGATGGCTATGGGGAGGTAGGGACTTTCAGTTTTGGCCCCTGATTTCATGGAGGAAGACCACTGGGAATGAGCTGCTGTGCTCATTAGGCCTGGCACTCCACCAAGTCTGTGGAGATCATATTTTTGCTAATAAAGAGTTAACTCCAACCCTGAACAGTCTGATTACTGACCAGCATTCTCTGTGACATCTAAGCATCTCATAGTGACAGGCTCTAAAAGGAGGAGCATACTGCTTGAATTGATCCTTAATTTCATTTCCGATTCTTGCAGACACTCCTAATAAAAGGGTTGAGTCCCTTTTGTTTTGCTATGCACAAATATGAATCCAAAGCGTTAAGGTATGCATGCAATACCAGATAATGCAAGCAAGTATGACTATGCAAAATGGTTCTTGCGCTGGTAAAAATAATGAATAATACTATTGGTGACTACAAAATATGAAAAAGTAGGGTATTTAAAGGCAATATATGGAGGAGGGCTGGTGGTCTTCTCAGTGAGTTATGCCGTGTGCTGAATATGGGAAATCATAACGCCCCAGGGCATAAAGCCCAGGCATGGTATTACTTGCCTTCAGTTTCATGAGGGATGGCTCTCTGTTACCAAGCATTATGGGCCATTAAGGAAAGAGCAGAGCTGAAGCGAGCATTGCATTTTAAGCCCTATGGCCATATATATATATATATATATATATATATATATATATATATATTAGGTGCTACTGTTCGCAAAAGTCCCCATATGGTACAAATTTGTGGCCAATGTTTGCATATGCTGGAATGGTTATGGATGATACTTTTGGGAACCCCGTGGCTTACAAAAGGCAAAATTAAATGTAAAGAAGAGAAACTGGTCTCCTGGGAGCATATTGCTAGCTGCCTAGATTCAAGCAAGGGGGAAACACGGCCTTGTTTGGCAGAGTATGTTAAATAACACGTTTAAAACCATTTTGGGAAAGGATCTGCTCAAAAGAAGACGAGGGGAAAGAGGGAAATACCTGCCAAAAGGTCACCTAGACAAACGCAGGAGTGCCCATGGAACCATGTGCAGCCACATGCTTGGGACAATGTCTGCACATTATGAGAAAACTCATCAACCAAAGAGACTATCTACCAGACCTGTTCACAGGTGATGGCTTAAGAGGAGGCAGGTTTCCTGGAATGATACAGGGAAGGTGCTAGCCAAACACACTTGTGCCATCACTGAAGTGCTCATTATGGTGTGCCTTGGCCTAATTTACTGCCTTGTATATGTATCAGAAACAGACAAAAATATGATATATCAGACTTCCAAGGACTGCCATTTGTCAGAGGATTTTAAGTTCTGAAAGCCTCCTAGAGTGCACAGAATGCCTTTGAAGAGGAGAATACTATGTTTGGGCAGTCATAAAAGATGCTTAATTATTCATGCATTCTCATTTCACACAACCACATGTTTTCTGCACTTTTGCCAGTCTTTGCAGATAAGGAAAGATATTTACAAATTCTATTTTTTCCTTTATGCCTAGAACATGTTCCTGATAGAAGGATGCTTCACAATCATGATCAGAGCAGTAAATAGTTGACTTGGAGGAAAAGGCCCCATTGTTAACACTGACTCAACAATTTAAGTGTCAAAGTAATACTACAGATCAGTGATAGGGTACATTGCTGAGCTTATGCTGGAGGACGATATGACAAACCTGTCTACTGAGGCTCTCCTGCTTTTACAGAATTTCATTGGAGCTTTTAGTTTTAATTTGTGTAATTTCACTTCATTGCATTAGCACCATGAAAAGCAAACACGTTAAAAAGGGGTGCTTAATTCAGCAAGCTAAATTTCCAGAGACACGTTTTCCACATTAACAGCCATAAAGAGGAGTCAAGGCCTAAGTTTCACAATAATCATTTTGGAGGGATATATTAATGTAATATTACTTAACGTTACGACAACACTGATTATTTACGTGACTGTGCTGAGCAAGTTTGGTGTAATGATTAGAGTGCTGGACCTGGAAGACCAGGGTTTGAAAAGCCACTGAACCACAAAGCTCACTGGGTGACCTTGGACCAGTCGCTGCCACTCAGCCTAACCTACCTGTTGCAAGAGTAAAATGGGGAGGAGAGAATCATGCACACCGCCTTGAGCTCATTAGAGGACAAGGTGGTATATAAATGCAAACTTGGAACCGATGAGTCTTACTGTTCCTTTTGAGATTCAATGACAGCAGGAGTAGATTGGGCAAGGTGTGCATGATCATCTCAAACATACATGAACTCACCAGTCAAAAGTGAACTGGGATTGGGGGCAGGAGAAGAATGCCAAGACATTAATAATGTTTATGAAAGACTTAGGCCTGCATTTTCCTACTTCTGCTGGAAAACTCAACTCTTTGGCTTCTTTTACTTCCATAATTGAGATAGTATAAATTGTTATTCTTAATACAGGCACATTAGCAGCGATTAAAAATTGTGTGTGCGTGTGTGTGCTTTTACAAGAGAGCCCATGATTCTTTAAAAAAAAAGGTAAGGAAAATGAAGGAGCACTGAGATAGGAAAGTAAAAAGGTGTGGTGACAGGGCTCAACCTCCCCAAATCTCACTGAATGTGTCAACACCCCACATCTTCAGAAAGACAGAAGAGCAACACACCTGCATGTTATAAGAACGTGCTATGGTCAATGCTTCTAAAAAAGGTGGAATTTTGGATGTCTGAGAAAAGGTGAAACAAACAATAAGAAAAGGCACACGGGCAAATGTTTGATGGTGAGATCATGAGACTGCCCTGCAAAAATGTGGAAGAACCCCAGGTCAGAAATAGCGTTTCATGAAAAGCCTATGCTTCATACAGGTTTTCTATATCCAGGAAATAATAGCATACCCCAAAGGGGGGGAAACATATGTTTAAATGTATATTTAATGCTTTTCTAAAACTGTAACAACTTTGGCTTTTTTGGATGGGGGGGGGGGAGATCCACAATCATAAGTCCCATGTTTATTATGTCAAGATGCAGCTAATGAAAGAGATGTATGCTAAGCACTTTCATGAATCAGTCTGCCTTACAGCTCCCATCTGCTCTTAATTGCTTCCCAGCAAACATACACTGTGTCACCCTTTTGCATATTTCCATTGCCCTATCCTAAACACACTTAGGCCGCTGACAGATTAATGCTTAGTTCACTTGAGGTATACATTCTTTGGTTCTTACACATGTTCTTATAAGGAAATGGAACTCGGTAAGCACTTAATCACAAGTCCGGGTAATGTTATTGTACTGAAAACAATGCCTCAGCTTTGCTTCAGTATCAGACTAAGGTATCTCTGTATAAGCCATGGCTGTCACCAGGGCCGCCATGATCCCAGGAAGCTAAGTAGCTTTTGTAAATCTTGCTTAAACACGGCCCACTGATATTTTGCCAAAGGATGACTAATGGGTCTAAAAATACAATGATAAGAGAAACATGGAGGTCACCAAATACATTGTTTGCGTCCTAATTAATTTTGATCCGAAGAATCTGTTTTAAAAGTATGACACTCAACTGTGCAGTGGATAGAAATACTGGGAGATTTAGAGTCTTTTCCCTCTTTTTTTACAATGCATGTACTGTGGGCTCATATATTCTACACTAACTGCAGCTTCTGAGCAGTCTTCATGAGCAGACAAATGCAGAGTGTATTATAGATGCCCTGAGGCTACCAATGATGGCAGCAGACCCCTGTCCAGCAGAAAGGACGACGGCTGGTAGGAACATGGGAGGCTGCCTAATACCAAGTCAGGCCATTGGTCCACCAAGTCTCTCCCTACCTGGAGATGCTGGGGATTGTGCCTGGGACCTTCTCCTGCAAAGCAAATGTTCTCCCACTGGACTGGTATATTAAGATGTACCAGACAGAAACCAACTTGCTCCCTTGTTATCACTGGATTGAGGATCTCTCTCCTATTTGGTTTATCACATATCACTTAAGAATGTCTAACTCCAATGAGTAGTCACACATTGGTCAGTAAATAAAAGGAAATGAACAAGCATGCCAAGCAGCACAATAACCCTGAATTTCCTATTGGTTGTACCCTTTTCTGTAATGTGCTATGCAGTTTTTAGAAACACTGTCCAATTTAAGCCAATATTAAAAGCACACTGGGGCAGATGTTTGTCCTAAGCTCTGTCTGCTGGTATATGAAAGTGAGGGTGGGGACAAAGAGAGAGAGAGAGAGAGAGAGAGAGAGAGAGAGAGAGAGAGAGAGACTATTGGCTTGTGCAATAAGCTCACAGTTTAAAAAAACTGCTATTCCCCACTTGATATTTGTCCAAACTGAGAGTGCTACCTAGAAGGCAGGCATGGCAGAGAGACAATTTGCAGACTAGTTGTGTCCAGAGTCCAGACGGAAAGCAAGAGATAAGTAGGTATGTAGGCAGCATATTATCTTCCTAAGGGGTATCACATGCTTTCCATTCTAAAATGCCAAATTGGTAGTACTGGTGTAGGCTTTTAAAACTATTTTGAACAAAGCAGAGGCTTCTAGATAAATATAGTGGGCAACTATAAAACGAGTTCCCTGTGATAACCTATCTCTGTTTCTTGACATGAGCCAGCAACTCATACATTGAATATACCTATGTTAGTCAGCCATGCCCCTGACTCTGTGACCTTTCATGAAATCTCCTGGGAAATGGCATGAAAGTTGGAAGGGTTCAGGGTTTAGATAATAGGCAGCAGCACAGCACAGTAGTATTTCACAGTCATAGTGTGACCAAACATGAAAAATAAGTCTTTAAAAACAAACAAACTATTTTTTTCCATTGGAACTGATAGATTTGAAATTAAACATATTTCAGAATTTAAAATGCTGTGTAATGCATTATTTTTGTTGTATTCATTTTTATTATTACTTTAGATGGTCTCTAAATCATTGATTATACACATGAATCCATAAAGTTTTGATACAGAATAATCCTATTGAAAATCTTAGAATCACAAAGTTGGAAGGTGCCTAAAAGGTAATCTAACCCAACCACCCGGTGAAGCCCAAAATTCACAACTTTGGTATCCCTTTTGTTAACTTCTTTATTTTTCAGTTTCAAAAAAATACATGTAACAAACAATCCCCATATACACTACAATTTCCCAAAGCAGCCTATTCCACTGTTAAGCACATCAGGCCATTCTTTCCCATGTTTAATCTACAATCCTATTCTTATTTTTATTCATAAATTCTCAAGCAACCTTCCATGTTCAGATTAATGGATTTCCGCAGTTGGGTGCACATCCTTTAGATATAATGTTATTCCTCCTCCCTCTACTCCAGATTTCAGTAATGCCTATCAAATCATATCTGCCTTACTGTATTAAGATTTCAAGTTTGTCCTGCTAATTTTCTATACTCTTGTGTACTGAGATAGAAAATTTGGAAACCATGCTTCTTTCCTGGTTTTTCTCGCATCTTAGCAATGTTTCTGTACAACCTTAGAATTGATTGCACAACTCCAAAGACACTGAATGGTTCTTGATTATCTCACTTCTGTATGTGACATTCTTCTATATGTCTGGTTTTCTCCTCACCCAGGAATTGTGATTTCCTGTTTGCTCCAGAAGCTATTCATCTTCCCCGATAAGCCAAAGCTTGGTAGATGTTCCTTAAACCCTTGCAAGAATACCAGATTGCGCTTGCTGCAGGGTGTAGTTTCATACATCCTCAGGAAGGAAAACAAACATAGTACTAACCTTTCCGACATATAAATGTTCTTTAGAAATGTGTAAGTTGAACAAAATCAAGTGCTTTGCTATGGGCTCTCGTTTCTATCCATTTACAGCAGACGTCTGAAATGCCAGCCAACTTTAAAGTACACTAAGCACATGTTGTGTATCACTTTCAGGGACACCTTTAAGTTACTACTGAAAGGTATTCATGACACGACTGGTGGCAATATTGAGTTTTCATTTATTATTCTTTAATTTCCCCCCAATCTAAGGCAGCCAGCTGCCAAGTCCTTCAAAATGTGTACAACACAGCTGGGGAAAGCTGATACTGCTCTTTAGCAAGTGTTTTCAGTCGTGGCAGTGTTTAGGGTAGAACCTTTATATATAAATTATTATTTAGCATTTTGTAATGAGAGAGCACACTCCTTTCTTTAAGTAATTGAAAGTCTAAATCTAGACTGCAATTGAAGAGGAATCAACCACAAAAGAAACAAAGATGTGTGGGCTTTCGAAAGCTATGAATGGATGCAGTTGTGTGCTTAGGTAGCTTAGAGTCTATTAACCATTTTTTACATAGTGAGATATAGCTTACTAGACAAACAACGGATGCTGAATCTGATATGAAACAATCCCAATTATATGGTCATGAATCACAACCTTCTTAAAGTACACTGGGAGTTGGGGAATGGCCCCTGGCCTGAAACCTGCTGCCAGCTTCCTATATACCTATTTCTTTATTAGATTTCTCACCCACCCTTCACAGGTCCCAGGACAGCTTACAAGAAAGAGTATGATATATAATTATAATTACAGATGAAAGAAGTTACAGCTGTAAAACAAATAAAACTGTTCCCAATGGAGCACAACAGTATAAATTCAGCAGAAGAGATGGGTCCCAGAAAACAAAGTACCTTAACTGTCAAAGGTGAGGGTAAAGAGGTGTGCATTCAACATTTGGTGAAAGCTGTTCAGTGAACATGCTGGATGCACCTCTCTGTGAAGGAAACTGCCAGCTTTAGGGACTTGCCACAGAGAAAACCCCCTCCTGGTCCACTATTCCCTGCACTTCCGAAGGTGATAGAACTACCAAGAGAACTACCCTGTGCAGAACTAAATGCCTGAGAAGCTATGTAGGGATGGAGATGCTCCTTCAGATATATGAGGCCAAAGTTGTTTAGAGCAGGGGTAGGCAACCTAAGGCCCAAGCGGCCATGGGGGTCATTTAACCGGCCCCTGAACCGACCCGCCTACTTGGCGAGTCCCCGCGTGCTGTGCTAAACCGGCGCAGCACGGCGCAGGGACTCACTTCTGCGGTGCCGGAAATCGCGTCTGTGCATACTCAGACGCCGAAAATCACAGCCACATGTGCTCATGCGCACGTGCAGTCTGGCCCACAGAGGGATCTCTGCTGAAGTGAACTGGCCCAGGCAAGGTAAACCTTGCCAACCCCTGGTTTAGCGCTTTGAACACTAATACTTGGGCTTGGAAACAAACTGGCAACCACTCCAGCTGTTTTCAAACAGGGGTTATGTAAGCTCCACATGGAACCTTGGCCAGTAATCTGGCCACTGCATTTTGGACCAGTTGAAGTTTCAGAATCATCTTCAAAGGCAGCAGCAGCACCACCACCACCACCACATTATAATACAACATAAATCTATAATAACTATAGCAAATAAATTTAAAGACTGACGCAAAACACAATTTAAACCCCAACTGAAAATTTAGAGGTCCAAACTGCAGTAAGACCTTCTTGATTATTTCATTATTTGTTTGATATTTTATGAGAGGTATTTCTATGGAACCTCTTGCCAAGAGGAAGGAATCAGATTACGTCTATTCACTTAAAACACACACATGTGCCCATAATGACGATGGCGGTGGTGATGATAAACTAGACTGACATTGCAGGAGTTATTCCTAAATTGCATGTGAGGTTCAGGTTGTGGCTTCATTCCAAAATGGTAGACGGGACAAAGGGGAGGAAAAGACCATCAAAACATAGATTGCAAGCCAATTTTCATTCGCAAATGAACATATGAAGCTGCCATCTAGCCAGGTATTATCCATTCTGACTGGCAGCAAATCTGCCTGACAGAGGTTTTCCCCAGCCCTGTGAACCAAAATCCTTATAAACAGAGATACCAGGGATTGAAATTGGGATTTTAAGCATGCTAAGCATGTGCCCTTCCACTGAGCTGAGGAACTGGCAGGATCTATCCCCAGCCTCAAAGAGATCAGCACCTTCAGGGACAGCAAGCCATAAATTTTGCATTCACCTGGGTTCTGAATCTGTTTTGGCAGAATCAAAGTGCGTTCTCTCAGAAGCAGCATTTTTTACTTTTATTTTTCACTGCAATAAATTGTGAGCTCCTACAGCTTTCTTCCTCTTTCTCTCACCGCTGACGGCCCAGCACTCAGTCTCACGTTTAATGATAGGTGGGTGCTCCCTGCAGACTATAAATAAGAAAGCCATTCTGCAAACCCTCAAATAGGAGATATTTTCCTACCTCTTCTCTATCTCTTTCATGATTTGCTTGAAACGACTTCCTTTGCTTATTATTTCTTTGTCACTGCACGAACGTACAGGATAAAGATTGATGTTTGATGTGGATGTTTTCCACAAGGCCAATATGCTGAGTTTGTTTACTAAATGGCCCTCAAAAAGGTCCACAGTTCTAGTCACAATTACTCCTGGGTAAATATTAAGAATTTTTGTCTTACCTTTCAATAACGCAAGAAATGACAAAGGCATACCTTCCGATATTTCTCCATTGAAAATAGGGACATCCTATTCCATAACAATAATTTTAATATTTTTACCCAGCTCATCTGATTGTGTTGCCCCAGCCACTCTGTGTGGCTTCCAACGTACATAAAAAACATAATAAAACATTAAACATTTACAAAACTTTCCTATACAGGGCTGCCTTCAGATGGCTCGGGGGGCAGATAACTCCTTCAACATTTCTCCGATGAAAATAGGGACATCCTACCATACCCGCCAACATTTCTCTGATGGAAATGAAGATGTCCTAAGGAAAAGTAGGACATTCTGGGATCAAATAAGAAACCAGAATGGCTTCTGTAAATCTGGGGCTGTCCCTGGAAAATAGAGACACTTGGAGGATCTGCCAAGGGATTTCTCTCTCTCTCTTTTAGCAACAACAACAACAACGAAGTCTTGTTACTGCTTCAGGAGAAAGCTTAGCTGCTTTAAACAGCCTGACCACATTCCTGGAATAGGAATAACACTGCATTGTGATATAGTGCAAGGATGAGGAACCAGGGGCCAATGTGGCCCTCCATTCTGCTCTGCCTTATCCTTGAGACTCTCTCCAGGCCACACACCCTTTCCCAGGCCACACCCCCTTCCCCAGACCACACCACTCACCAGCCCTGCTCCACACCCTTCTTACACTGTTTTACATTGAACCGTAGTAATATTGTTTGCTTGCCTGGATGGAGGGTGGAAAGAGGTATGTTTGTAGAGGCTTCTGACTTTCGCAAGGCAGCAATAAAGTCTACTATACAAACCTAAGAGTCACAGCAATGCTCCACTCCATCCTTATCACTGAAGCTCCCCCCCCCCAGGCTGAAAACAGTTCACCATCCCTTCCATAATGTCATTCCCAAGGTAATTCATGGGCAAATGGGTGCAGCTGTCTCCCCCCCCCCCCCACCACCAAAAGAATTCCCTTGGGTAGGTTATCTAATGAATCATTTCATTAGATAAGCATACCAACATTTCTAAAATATAAAAATCCCACTTAATCTGGATGTTCAACTGCAACCGCATAAATTGTTTAAAGTCAGTTCTAAAGAAAGAAGGGCACATTTTTAGTGAACTCTACAAACTTGCACAAGGAGATGTTCTTATCTCTATTCGTAGCTTTATCAGTAATTTCTGTTAATACCCCAATTTGAACATTCTAGCAAAAATCCACTTGTCCATTGGCTCACAATAACATCAAAACACTAGCAGCCTCTAGTGGTGATATACACCGCTTCTATTTTCTTCGTTGTAATGTTTTTTTGTTTTTTGTTTGTTTGAAATGAGGGGAAAATCCTCACAAATCAGATAAAGTGTGCACAGCATTGACAGTACAGTGGTACCTTGGATTACAAACATCTTGAGTTACAAACACATTGGGTTACAGACTCCGCTAACCCGGAAATAGTTGCTCCGGGTTGCGAACTTTGCCTCAGGATGAGAACAGAAATTGCGTGCTGGGGGCAGCGGGAGGCCCCATTAGCTAAAGCGGTACCTCAGGTTAAGATTGGTTTCAGATTTATTCAACAGAAAATAATATTCAGAGTCCACTGGACTCCAGCAAAACTATACCAGAAGAAAATAACAAGTGCAGACAACTGCTGGAGATGTGGGAGTAAAAATGCGAACTTAGTACATATGTTGATTAACTGCCCGATGATAAGAGTGCGAGGTGAGGATATAGTAGGAGTAATAAAAAGAAATTGTTATTTAGGGGAACTGAATTTAATACTAAATTATATTCTGGAAACGTGGGAGATTTCAAGGGGTAAAAAAAAAAAATGGATGTACCGTGCTATATTAGAAGCAAAAAAAAACTTGTTTTGATGAATTGGAAGAGCCGCAAAAAGATTCCATTGAGCACATGGATTGATAATATGGACAGATTAGCTACATACGAACGAATTGCATGTCAACACAAAATAAGAATGGATAAATATGAAGAAATCTGGAAAGAATATTTAAGCGATAAGGCGGATAGTGGTAGGAAGTAGGGGGCGGAGACAGAGGTGGGAAAATATTGTTTAAAAAGGTGTAGTCATAGATATATCAGTGTATTCAAACCTGAATTGTCAAATTGTATTATTATTGTTATTATGGTTTTTGTTGTCTTTTGTGGTTGATGTTTGTATCAAAAAAAATGATTAAATCATTTTTTTAAAAAGAAAAAAGAACGATTTCAGATTAAGAATGGACCTCCAGAACAAATTAAGTTCGTAACCAGAGGTACCACTGTATTTGGGTCACAGGCAGGGACAGAAAAAAGTAAAAATAAATCCATGGAAGGGGGAGCCGACTACTCTCACACACAAAATGAAAAAAGAAGAAGAATGGTGTCTGCACATTTTGTCTCATATCTCAGGTTCTACAAAGGCAAGCTTTTCTTTTTTTTTAAGGAAGCTGGATAGCTGGGAATAATGGGTCATCTCAGGGAGAACTACTGGCATTGCCGGTCCCTCAGTGAACAACCATAAAGGTGTGCCTCAAATTTATTCCATATTTATTTGTTGAACTAATGGGCCATGGATACACTCACTCACCACACTTGCAGACTGCACACATAGACTCATTGCACATTGTCAGGGAACTGCCATCAGTGCCGGAGGGAGAGAGCAAAAGCCAGAAGGATTCCAGAGAGCGTCCAGGGATCGGGAGAAGCAGCCCATCTTCTGGGAAAGAGAATCAGCGTAGCACCAGTGGAGAAGGGGGGCAGATGGGGGAAGCGGTGAGGCGGTCCCATGACTCCTTGCCGGGGACCAGCGGGGAGAGTAGGGGTCCTCCGCTGCCCACGCCCTCCTTGCGCAGAAGGCTTTCGCACAGAGAGAGTAGGAGGAGACTAGGCGTCAAAGAGCTTCTTTGCTGGAAGAAGTTTAAGAAACGCCCACTGACGGATTCTGCCAGCGATTGAGACAGCCACGAGAGAGTGGCTGTCCGGACAGAAAAGGTTCACTTAGGCAACCCAGCTAGGTGTTTGCACCCAGCCGGGGAGATAAGCACCAGCTTACGCACGAGCAACCCCTAGAACCATTACACACATGAACACTTACCACAAATATAGCACACACAGGCACACAGCCCTACAGAGTCAACATTCTTAAATGTGTCAGCATATAAGACGACTTCTTGAGAAACCAAGAGACACAAAGGTTCTTCTCACTTCATTCACTTTCAACTACTCATATGCTGGCCAATCCAATTAAGGTGGCCAAGTGACAGACAAGAGAGGACCAGTGTAGAATCTTAGAATCAAGGAATTGTAGAACTGGAAGGGACCCCAGGGGTCATTTAATCCAACCCCCTGAAAAACTTCATTTCTTGTGTTCTTCTGGACTCTAATGTCTTCTTTAAACCTGCTCCAAGCTCCTTTTAAAGTTGAATCCTGGTTGTTTTTAATCACTAAAAAGAACCTTTGTTTTGGAGGTCAAAAAATACTTAGCATCAGTTAATTAGTTCACTACAGTGTGAATCTATAGCATAAAAGAAGCCATTAAATATGTTTGCCGGATATCTAAACATGTCACTTCAATAAATACTCAGACTGGTTTCACATGATGGTCAAATGAAAACATGTGATCAAATACTGCACTTAGCACACAGCAGTGGATGTCACCCCTGCTGATCGCATAATGGAAACATACACAGCAAATACAGTCCTTGAAGTTAAAATGGTTTTAGAACAGTTCCTTTTAAAGGTGGACATACCACCTCCTATTTGTATGGATGGCTTGTTTTTCAGGTGATTCCCTGCAGATAAGAATATGAATATTTTTTTGCCCCAGAGTTGAGGAAAGGAAAATAGATAGCTGTAATGGAACTGCAGGAGCAGTCAAGCAGTAGATTGATTCAACTGGAGAAATTCAATGCACCCCAACAGATTTGCTCAGATTTGATATCCTGCTGCTTCAGGCACAACTCCTTGTAATGAGAAACTGAAGATTTTTTGTCAGGTGCGTCAAAGCTTGTAGTGATGGCTTGAAGGTAAAAAAAGAACTCGGGCTGAAAATGTCTCTTCTTGGGAAATGCTTTTGCACCTGGTGAGACTAAGAGCAACTGTCTTCAAGGTACATGAGAGGCCAGCAGCTTTACCACACCAGCAACATTTCATCAAATACTTTTTAACAGAACATGTCGTTTCTGTGTGTTTGTGTGTCTCTCTGTCTGTGTGTATAAGGGTGGTGGTGGATGGAAGGTGAGGCGGCAGCGGCAGAATCAACTTGGCTGTAATAAGTAGCTCAGAAACTATGTCACACACCACTAAGCAAACAGGGAAAGAGATATTCGAATGATTGATAAAATTATAATTGTTTTCTACTGCAATCTTTTCCCTGGAAAAGACATGTAGCTTCAATGGTCTGAAGCACCACATTGACAGGTTAAAGGGTAAAAGAAGCATAGCTGAATAGAAGCAGTAAATAAAAAAATGCAAATTAAAAAGGGAAGCCATTTTGTAAAGAAAGAAAGAAAGAAAGAAAGAAAGAAAGAAAGAAGGAAGGAAGGAAGGAAGGAAAGAAAGAAAGAGCAGTAGGCAAAATCCTCTTCTCTCACTGACAAGTCTCTTTCACTGAAATTACTATAAAGGCCAATATAATCTGATATTTTGCCATTGTGGCAATAACTAATTTCATGGCTAATTCACATGTTTTAATTTTGTTTGCACTTTTTTATGTTTTCTCCTTCATTCCAGGAGGAGAAACTTACAGAAGACTGGTCATCATGAGAAAAGAGGGGAGAACCATTACGTCCCTTCTCAAAAATGGCCACAAGCGGCAAACCTAAAAGCAACCAAAGGAAACAGCTATGCTAGCATTTTTTTTTAAGTTCACTGTCTCAAAATTCAGTATTCAGGCGAAGGTGCCGTAGTAACCTTCTACCCTGTAATGCAATCAAAATGAAAATGGAGCTGCTCCAACCTTACAAGCACTTTAAATTATTGTTAACCTCTGCTGCAGCCCTGCTATTTGAATACTACTTATTCCTAGCAACATAGCAAAACTCCATTGAAATGGCTGCTTTTCCTTGAGAAAATAAGGGGAAACGGCTATGATGCTAGTGGTGGTAATTGAAGATACCAAATCTAAGGCTGCCCACCATCATTATTTCCTTTTTTAATAAATGCATTTGGATGAACAAAAGAAAAGAAATGCGGAGGGAAAGAGTACAAAGCTGTATTTCCCCCTTTGATCATCCCGGTCACATTGCTATACTATACAGTTACTACCTGTTTCAAAGGAGAAAGCTTTTCTTTTGATCAAACCATATCAATCGAAACTAATTAGACACCAGGCTAAAACCAGAAAGTACCATAAGGAGTTAAGGAAGAACACGGTGCTGAAGCACTGCCAAAAATATTGTCTCTAAAAATGTACCTGGGAATATAGAGGTTTGTGAAAAGTACACGGGGATCCGAAGCAAAACACTCCAGAGTCCTCCAGGAACGTTTGTGTCATAAACACAATGATCAAACGCACCAGTACATCTCAAACAATCTGCAATTCTGTGTCACCCAGGGCAGAAAAAGTAAACCTATTTTTTTCAAAATGGTTCAGCTGAGGAACAATGGGTTGTAATGTTCCTCTTTTCTGAAGAACAGCTGACATGTTTGATCAGTGCACAAGTTTGAGTTGAGCTAACTACTCCTCACCCCTAATTAGGGTTGCCATATTTCAAAAAGTAAAAACCAGAACACCATGGAAAACCCCAAAGCTTTTGAGCTCCCCCCCATTCCCCCCCCCAAATCAGAGTTTCTCAATTGACTTGCCTAAGATCCAGAGCAAAGCACCACCTTTCAGAAATCCCCCCACCTTTGAAATCCTGGTAATGTCCGGACGTATGGCAGCCCTACCCCTAATGCTACCACATAGAATAATGAACAAATAGTAACATTGATGCAGCCACATTCTTGGTTCATACCCTCTTTCCTGGGATGAAAGCGAATCTTGCAATAAATGACTGCATTTTTATCTTTTACCTGTAGGGCTCCAAAGTCCTGTGACCATAAAGCAAGGCTTCTTCCAAAAGGCCAAGATTTATGCAGGCGTCCATGGCAAAGTCAAGTACTTTCAGCTGGTAAATGTTTGTGTCTGGGAGGCGAGTGGCATTTTTCTTCAGTAACGTCTGGCATGTCACAAGAGCCTGCTCCCATTCTGACGTTTATTTGGATTAAGGATTAATCAACATCGTGCCATTCAAACAAAAGCTCATGAAAAATTACTGTCCAAGTTGGTGTCCCCTACTACATTTTCTGCTAACCAGTTCAATTGTTTTGACTCCGCTGTGTGTGAAGAAATCTCCCCTTGTCTGTCACAAATCTCCCTGTACTTAGTTTCAGGGGATAATCCCTGGTTGCAGTATTTTCTCCTTCTCTCATAATTCTAGAACCAGGAGTCATTCCATGAAGCAGAATGTTGGGAGATTCACCACAGACAAAGGAAGTTCATCTTGTGGCTTGTAGTGCAAACAGAAGCAAAACAGAAGGAAATGGTCCTTGCTACAACTGTCTACACGTTTTTTACTAGATACTGAAAGACAGACAGACGTAGAGCATTTGGTGGGGAACCCTCAGCCCATGGACCTAAACAGAGTAGCTTCCAACATTTCTCCAATGAAAATAGGGACCTCCCATTCTATAAAGATAATTTTACTATTTATACCCCAAACATCTTACTGGGTTGTCCCAGCACTCTAGGCAGCTCCGAACATATATGAAACCATAATAAAACTTTAAACATTAAAAAAAAACTTCCGTATACAGGATTGTCTTCAGATGGCTTTGGGGGTTGGATAACTCTATACCCTCCAATATTTCTACAATGAAAATAGGGACATCCTAAGAAAAAGCAGGACATTCTGGGATCAAATCAGAAACCAGGATGACTTCTCTAAATCAGGGACGTCCTAATAGGGACACTTGGAGGGTCTGAAATAGGCCTGTGAAACCTAGGAAGTGGACCAGGCTGCCTGTTTACATCTACTTTCCCAGGCCTGACATCAAATACAGCATCATGTGCAGAAGCTGCAGTTGAGGAAATGAGAATTATTTAACTGCAGGCGAAATACTTGGGGTTTTTTTTTTGGATTTGGCACCATATTCTTAAAAGGTGCCAAATTTTAAAAGTGCCTAGTTTTGCCTGCGAAGTGCACTTGAGAATACTCCCTATTTTTCCTGGACCAAAACCATGCTGCAAATACAAAGGAATTTGTGGAGGTACAGAGGAGCAATCTTTCTTTGGAGCCCCAGCTTGAAATTTCAATGGCCTGATGTTATAAGAGTCGAAGTGATGGACAAGTGGGTGGCTCCACCCACCTGTTAAGAGTTGAATCTGACACCCCAGCCAAATCCAATTGCCCACTCTAACACAGGCACTGAGGGCAATCTTTAAGGAACGAAGCATTTCCATATTCTAGAAATAGCAAGGAAGAAGTCAGCTTTTATATGTCCTTGCCTCAAAAGGAAACCCATCTGCTGTCGGCCAGAACTTTGGCATTGAAAGGATACCTTCTTGTGACTTTGGAGCTCCCATTTTATTTATAGCTTCTTTGGCTTCTTTCCAGGCCTGCTCATCACCTGCCAACATGTCAGCATCCTGCTTTGGACAGAAACAAAAGCACGAGACAAAAGGATTTGATTAAAAGAAGAGAAGCAAACAATGCCATCTTCCACCATGCAAATCTGAGCAACGAGAAGAAATTATCCAAGATAATTTGAAGTCTGTATTCAATTGAAGCCAATGGCAAAAGTGTCATGCAACTTCACACATCTGGAATGCACACATTAAACAAAGAGTTGGGGGCTTGCTGGAGCTGTGTTCATGCCACTCTTTGTGAATAATTTCTATAGATTTTCTAACAAATGAGCTTATGATGACAATGACCCATCTAGTCCAGCATTCTGGTCTCACAGAGCCAAGAAGAAGATGTAGAAAACCTTCAAGCAGGACCAAAACACAAGAGGATTCTCTCCCCTGTGGTTTCCAGCAACTGGTATTCAAGTATTACCACCTCCAACCATGTAGGTGGAGTATAGCCGTAATGGCTAGTTGCCATTGATAGCCTTATTTTCCACAAATTTGTCTTAATGGTCATTTATGTGAAAATGAATATATTTTGTGAATATTAGTATTTAAGAAGTATGTCAGTCAACTTTGAATGCACAGAAGATTTACGCAAGAAATCACAAATTGGGGAACATCACTTAAATAAGATTGGTCTTCGAATGTACATAAAACAATTATTTATCCTCAAGTGAAGAACTATTTTTTTTTAATGTCATGTCATTGGCAAGAAACCAACTTTAACAAAGTAAATATGGCGTTGTGCTCTCATTACGGTTCAGAATAGTGTTATTCCTTGATATGTGCTAATACTTAGGTGGCTGTGATTAAATGCCACACACTCTAGCCTTTATCATTTACTGACACCAGAAGCTTCCGGGCCACTCATGAAGGTATCTGTGATCAATGTTATATCTTAGTAAAATAAAGTATCACACGAATGCAGCATTCATCGAAAATTCAAAAGTATACTATAACAATATTTACTTGGTTGTATGTTTGATTTTATATATATATTTTAAAAGCAAAAAAAATAAAATAAATGTGTATATAAATCACATTTGGAAAGCAAAATTTTGAGGCATTTCATTGTAGTGTCTAGAGCAGAAGACTGAACATTGCATCTCAAACCACTTTTTCCCCAATGCATGATGGACTTTTGTGGTTATCTAGAGGTGGGATTTCAGCCTATTGTCACCGTGATCTGCCCCCACACCTATGTATCTTCATTCATGCACAACATCTGAAAGAGGCTACTGTTAGCTATTATCAAGGTGGAGGTGGAGGTAGAAGCAAACTGCATATTAAACCCAAAGTGTGAAAATAAAGCAAACCTATTCTCTGCTATATCAGTCTAGCTATGCCTGCATAAGGAGGGACATATAACTTGCTCTGCTTGTCATAGAAAAAAAATCATACTCAATGAATGCAAATTACATGAGGGATATAGTAGATAAAATGGGGGGGGTGGACCCCTTCCACTAATATCACAAAAATATTTATACAAAAGGAGCTTAGGGATACTAATGCAATTTATATATCAATTATCATCCCAAGAGCACAGAAGTTAAGAGGTTTTAATCTGCATTTCTCACACAGAGGAGGAAAATTAATTACTGTGTGTTCCAAATAATAGAAAATATGTACCCAGAGCCCATATTAATTTCATGTGTAGCTTTGCAGCAACATCTTCCCATTCATGTCCAAAGGGAAGAAATAGGAGGTGAACTCTTGTACTACCCCAAGAGATGATTGTATCAAAATGGCCTTGGCTGCCTTGAGATTCTATGACATTCCGCATAAGGAAATTACAAAGAAAGCAGTGTTTCCCTTGCAATTCGCAAATGTACTTACCATAAAATCAGCTATCTGATCACAATAAGCTCACCTGGAAATAATTTGGTACAGAATGAAAGCTGCCACGGATAAAAGGTCAGCAGTAGGACAAAAAAGATCATGTTGCAGTAGCTATGTCAGTTATGTTAATTGTAAAGATCCAGACACGTTAAGCTTTGCATATAAAGCGAATGAGCTAAGTTTTGCCTCTGTCTAATTCAAAGGGCACAGCATCAATTACAGAGGAGCTGACTTGATGTATGTTAATATAACTGAAAGTAGAAATGTGACCCATAAAAAGTAATTACATCAGTGCAATATCATGGGTATTTGTTTATTTCCAGTATTTATATGCCGCTTTTCAGGGCATATAAAGTGGCTCACAATAAATATCTAAAACGATAAAATATAACTAATACAATCTCAGCACAATTGAGAAAACTGAAAACCAGCAGTCTATAAAACACTATGCAGCTCAGGACAACAATGCAGACAGAACAGCTTTTGCCAACCTGTTGCCTCCAGGTACGTTGGATTACAACTCCCATCAGCCCAAGCCAATGCAGACACGGCTGAGATAAACATTTTAAAAAGCCAGGAAATTCACCCGCCTGTCCAAATTCAGAACTGATTTAGACAACTAAATGTGGAGTTGAATGTACACAAATGTGGATTCTAATGCTAAAAGAAGGTGGCTGAGTGCAGCAAGGTAAATTTTTGATCAACAGCAAAACTGATTCATTTGGGGCCAAGAACAAAGAGCTGTATCATACTTAGAGTAGACCTATTGACATTACTGAATGTATAATGGCTATTTTATTTACATCTATTTCAATGGGTGTGTTGAGTATGATGTAGTTGGGATACAACTGCCAGGAGCTTGTGTCAGATATAGGTCAGCAATTAAAAAACACCAGTGCCAGTGTAGTTAACTCCTTATTCAAAGAAACCAAATCAGTGCAGGCCTAGTGATCCCAGCAAGCATTCGCAGTAGATCTTGTCACAATTAGGGTATTGTGAAGGCTGAAGGTTCCCACCTTTCCACAGCTGCCTAAGTCCTCTCCCCTCCAGGGTTTTTTGACAAGCAATCGGAGACTGTGTCTGCATGCAACCAACCTCTCCTCTGCTCTTTTTATTTCTCTGTGTGCTCTGTGAGACTGGTGGTAGGGAGGGGTGAGGAGCAGGTTGCAGCAGAAGGGGGGAACTTCCTGGCTTCTTCAGAAGCCTGCCTCACCTCTGTCTCCTGGCCCTCCTCCTCTCCAGCCTCTGAATCAGGGCTGCTTTCTCCCCTGATTTCCTTCTGCTCAGTAAACTCTGTTTCCTCTTCTGTCACACCTCCGCCTCCAAGTCTGCTCCTTCTTCTCCCTCTGACCTCTCCTCGGTGTCCTACCACCAATCCCCTGGTTCTGGGCCGCCTTCTCCTGGGGTTCCCTTGAGGGTTCCCTAGTTGGTGCCTCCCACCACTTTGTTGCATCCAGCTAGCGCATGACAAAAAAATCAAATATCTTTAATACAGTCAATGACAACAATGCATGAAAAGAGAAATTCTGTTTCTTTATCAACAATGTGAGTTTTGCCACTTATTTCAGTGTGCCAATACCGATTAAGAATTAAGTTAATTCCATTCTTAAACTGGCTAATACCGATTAAGAATGGAATTAACTCTAAGAGGCTGAATTATCTTAATTGTATCCAAGTGCAACTTTCCACATTACACTGGGCTGCATTCAATGTAGTGCTGAGGCAGGTTCTCCATCAGCACAAGTATTTCTCCTTGCACAATGGAAATTATCCCTCTCTCCTCCCCTTCCTCTGCACATCCCCTGAATCTATTCTAGGGGTTCCCCCAATCCTCCTGAGCAGATTGGGGGCGCTAGCAGAATTGTTTAGTTAAATACTTCCCATTGTCTTAATCCCAAATTACATGCCATACCCAAAACATATAAGTGTAAGCCAACAGCACTTTGTGATTAAGTGTGGAAAAGAGCTTACCCAACTCTTTCGCTGGCCATGTTCCTCCAGGAACTTTTCCCTTTATGTGTTTTTGGAACCAACCAATTACACACTGGAAATATTGTGGGAGAGGAGGGTGGGGTGGGTAGCTACTGAAGCAGGGGCACAGCAGGTGGGAAAGGATTAAACACCCTCTCCCAGCAGCACCTCACTTTCAATTGTGCCCTCCAGAAGCTGCATTAAAAAATTTAAAAGATACATCAAAAGAGACGACCAAGGCAGGGAGCCTTGTTTCATGCAATCCTCACTATTCCAGCTTGCCAAGAAAAAATGTCTCTGCCTTTTACAGAGATATCAAAAGCCAGTGATGTTATAGGCACTGCCATACAGTAGAAAATCATGAAATCATGCCTCTAGCATGACAGCAACCCTCTTTTAGGGGAGAACAGTTCTTCTTAAATTTAGAATTAGTTGTTCTCTGCACCCAAACCAATTCCTTGTTTAAATAACCAGCATTTTGCTCATTTTGGAAAATTTATTTAAATTGAACAATGTAATCCAATTGCTCCGTTTGGCGCTTCGTAGATTGTGAAATATTTTGGAAAAGACTGGTGTGGTAGAAAGCAAGAAAAATATATATACCTCTATCATATCTACCTCTGTAATCGTGTGTGGGGATCAGACCTTAGTGTCATGGCCACCTTCCACTGTTGTTTGGCTCACACAGGTGTTTAACTCACCTGGCTGTTTTCCATTTTTTTTGCTGCTGGAGCCGCAACACTCACTAATAGGGCTCCCTCCTGCTTGCAGGGCTGGGTTCACTCAGGGCTTAATTGTTACTGGCAAGCTTTTCACATTTTTTCTTGTATGGAGGCAAGCTACAACAAGGGCATGTGAATCAGCTACTATGGACTGCAGAAGACCACAATTAGAGCTGATGATATTAGGTGATTAACAGCGAGTGGTGATGAAAAGGGACTGAACAATGGGGGGGGGGCGATGAAAGATTATGATCACGTCAGTTGGAGACCTCTGGGAGCAAAAAGGTCTGATTCACTTTAAGTATGGCTAAACTGACATTTTTCCATGCCTGCAGGATGGGTTGCAAGTGGATTGTAACTGGGTCTTTAAAACTGAGTGGAAAACTAGACATCTAGTAGAGGTGGGGATCTCAGGCCTGGAGGCCAAATGTTGACCTGTCTGGCCCATGGCACTCTCCACAAGCCACACCCCTCACCACACCCTTGTTGAGTGTTTAACTGTCTCTTGCTTGCCTAGATGGAAAGGTGTACGCATATGTAGAACCCTTGGGCATTTTCAGGGCTGGAGTGCTGCCTACGATACAAATTAAGAGCCACATCTATTTATTCTGTGTGCCTCTGACCACATCCCCCCCTAGTGTTCGGAATTTTTGGCTTTTTTTGGTTGTTAATATTTTTGTCTGCTTTTTGCTTTGGGGGGGGGAGTCTGAACATCAACAGCTTTTCTTCTGTGAAATGGGTATTTGGTGGTGTCTGTGATGGTTTCTTAGATTTCCAAATGCACCCCGGGACCCCCCAAAAAAACCATTATAACCAAAACTGAATGGTGTAATTAAGACCGTTCACAGAATCAACAACCATACAAATTTCATACAACCGTCAAGTCTTTCTAAAAAATATCTGTGTTGGAGTTGAGAAATGCTTTACTGAAGAATTAATGTTGCAACTTGAAAGAACCACCTATCAGTAAATATGTCTGATTGTGTTCATCCAATCAGATGCCTGAACTTAGTCAGTTTGTTGGTTAAGGTTAAATCCCGTACCACTGAATACCATATGTAAGTGAAAGTGGATTTTTTCCCATCTATAAGCAATTACTTTATGTGTTGCTAGCAACAACAAAAAATACTTGTTAGTAGTTGTGAAGAAACTAAACCAAACTGCGGGAGGCAGTGGAAGACAGAAGTGCCTGGCGTGCTCTGGTCCATGGGGTCACGAAGAGTCGGACACGACTAAACGACTAAACAACAAAAAGTTGTGAAGAAAGGCACTAAGACAGTCCTCAAAATTTTCAAGTAATAATAGCATGGCTGAAATTAAATCATAAAATAATTTTGCTTATTTCAGCATAAAGCTGAGGCCAAAATATTGTTAGAAACATTATAATTATACTGCATATGTTCTATAAGAATTTTGCCCAGATATGTGTTGATCTTAAGCCTTCTTTAACAGAAGCAATAGCAATGTGTTTCAAACAGGAGCATGTTTTATCACTGCCTTAAGGAACAAAGTAGTGGTGTTTTTTAAATGCAGCACACATGAAAATCTCTACAAGTATATAGATCACAAGTTAATGAGGAGACCATTATTTTGGTTTTGTAAAAACAAAAAACAAAAACTAAAGTGAGCAATGTTCTATTTACATTCTGGAATTATAAGGCTATACATATGGGAAAATGCAGTACAGGAACTGCCAATGTAAACTGCTCAAATGGAGGGTAATGCTATGCAGCCCAATCCTATGCATATTAAGGGACAGAAAACACCAGCTCAGATATTAGGGAAGCAGGGGAAAGATAATTCCCTAGCCCCCACCTCTTTTGCTCCCTTGATCTTATGCAATGATATCTTGACCAATACTGCCCAATCATTTGTATATGATATATATTCACTTCTAGATAAGCAGACTTAATTTTGCCTACCTTTCTAAATATATTGTTTGGTTTATTATTATGTAATGTACTTTTGTACTTTTCTGTTGTTAACTGCCCCGTAATCCTCAAATAAGGGCAGTATATAACTTCAATAAATAATAAAAATAAAATACTCCAAGCCCAATCCTTAGCAGCTTTGACCAGCATCAAGTCCCCCTGAGTTCTTTATTACTTACTTTCAATGAACACTTACTTTCAATGACATGTGTTTAGGATTAAATTCTTGCAGTGTAATCCTATGCATGTCCACTCAGAAGTAAGTCCCACTGTATTCAATGATGCTTACTCTCAGGTACATACACACTTGTGGCTAACCTGTGGCCCTCCAGATATTGCTGGAGTCCAAATCCCATCTGTCTCACCTAGCATGGCCAATAGCCAGGGGGTTGTATTCAATGCAGTGCTAAGTAAATGTGTTCCATCAGTGCAAGGATTTCTCCCCCTCTCCTTCCCCCGCATGCCCACTACATCTGTTCCAGGGGTTCCCACAAACCTCCAAACATATTTTGGAATGGTGTGGGGCACATACAAGGAGAGGAGGGGGGAGCCTGTTGCACTTGCACTAACCCTTGTGCTTCTTCTAACACAAGGATTTCATTGACTGAAGAGTTGTAGTCCACCAACATCTGGAGACTACAAGTCAGCAACCCCTGCTGAATTATAGAGTTGTAAGGGACCCTGAGGATCATCTAGTTCAGGTATAGCCAAACTCGGCCCCGCTAATGTTTTGAGACTACAATTCGAATCATCTCTGACCACTGGTCCTGTTAGCTAAGGGTGATGGGAGTTGTAGTCCCAAAACATCTGGAGGTCGAGTTTGCCTATGCCTGATCTAGTCCAACCCCCTGCAATGCAGGAATATGTGGCTGTCCCAAATGGGGATTGAACCTGCAACACTGGCATTATCAGCACCACGCTCTTCCCAGTTGAGCTATGATGTTCTATTATAAATATATTATAAATCAATAGAATTGATTTATAAATGTATAGTTTAATTGCCCAGCTGTAAATCAGGTTCTTTATCGACAGTCCAAATGCAAAATATCACAATAGCCTCTCAACTGTTACAGTAAATCAAGATAAAGTTATAAGATACCATTTTAATGAGAAAAGTGTAACAATAAATGCTGTTTCAGTAACTGGCTATAACAGAGGACAGGGCTAGTCAACACAGACAGAATCTAACCCTGTTATATGAGCAATGCACTCAAAGATAATCATGACTTTAAACCTGTTGCCAGAGCATTCTTTGGGATGTGTAAAGAGACACATAAAGGAGGATTATATCTTTTGTATTAATTAAATCTCCAAAAGCCATATTTCTATAACACCGAATCATAAGGCAAATGTAACTTTTTGTTAACTGAATGAACCTTCACAGATTAAGACTGCGTCATGAATGTGCTTACTATACCCGTTGAGTACAGTGAGATTTACTTCTGAGCAAACATGTCCTGCCATTGTTAATATGAAAGTAATCTCTTTTATACATATACGTTGTAATGAAATACTAAAATAATAATCTTATGGAGCAGCTCTCTTCTACACAGCAGTTTTAAGAGTATTAAGTTGCTAAATAGGGGAGATGTTATCTAATGAATGTGTTAGGATTAAAATAATACGGTGTATGATACACCAGACAAAAGCATCTTTTGTTCAGGCCTGGAAATCTTTAGAGGGAGAGGGAGACATTTTGTAGTATATTTCCATAAAATTATGTAATTTGTGTTAGCTAGTTAATGAGATTCTTCACCACCTTAGGAATTTTTTTCACTTCCCCCCCCCCCCTTTTTGGTAAATAATACATAAATGTTTCAATTTCCTTTTAGCAAAATGTGGAGAATACAATTTATCTTACATGTAAAAAGGGCTGCTCTTAATTTAAGATTACATCTCATCTTATCTTCAAAGCTATGATATTACAACGGGTTCTTCTTGGAGCACAGGTGGGTTTTTTCATCACTCCTTCCTACTGAAGGTTGTGGCCCAGGAAGAAAGAGAATACTGGAAGGAAACCAATGGCTGCGTAGGTGTTGCTGGGAAAGGTTTGGCTTCGAGGACCATGTTGTCCACTTCTTTGAGAAAGGACTGCTGAGTTGCACCTTACAGCGGTTGACAAGAATGTGTTTGCTAAGAGTATTGTGAACCCAATTAGGAGAGCTTTAAACTAAACCGTGAGGGGGAGGGAGACAATATTACAGATGACAGGGGAACACTTGGAACTGGGGATCATAGCTTCATTGATGCCCAGGAAAGTGAGGTGGTGCTCCAGAAACCTGCTAGAGGACAAGAAACTACAGCTGGAGGGAATGACTAATGTACAGAGTCTGGAAAATAATCAATATGAATTTGAGTTCTTAATACAGGATGGCAAATATTATGTAATAGGCTTTACTGAAACCTGGTGGAATAAGACTTATGACTGGAATGTAGAAATTGAGGACTATTCTATTCAAAAGGAACAGACCAAGCAGGAAGTGGGGGGAGGATGTGTACACTTGTGAAGAGATCAATGACCTGCAACAAAAAAGGCAGGTGGATAGTATATGGGTAAAAACTGTAGGAGAAGGAAACAACAGTGACCTTACTGTGCATGTAGAAACCTCTGGTTTTTATGGCCAAAATGTAACCTAGTCTACAAAGGTAAGAGTTGCATCTATTGCCTCGGCCACTTTTGCCTCCTGCCCCAACCAGAACTAGCATGCTGGGCCTTGAAGCCTGCCCTTGAGAAAATGTAATCAGGCTGGAAAAAAAGGTTCCCCCCATCCCAAGGCTTTTTCATTTAGGGGGGAAGTTGTAAGTGGAGGCGTAACAGAAGTGCATAATGTTTATGCAGATAGATAACCTTTTCGCCCTTACTTAAAATATTAGAAGTTGGGGGTCCCCCAATGAAATGGGTAGTAGATTCAGCACAGACAAAATGAAGCAGATCTTCGCGCAGCAGATAATAAACAGTATGGAATGCATTCCCACAATATGTGGTGATGCCCACTATCTCACATAAGGGGGTTCCTGGAAGGAACATGGGTCTGTCAGTAGCTCATTAGCCACCATAGCTAAATGGAGCCTACATGCTTCTGAATACCAGTTCCTCGGATCTACACAAAAAGAGAAGACCATTGCCTTCATGATCTGCTTGCAGGCTTTCGAGACACAACCAGATTTTTTTCCCTTTATTATTAAATCCATATTAATGAACTCAGTTTCTCAAGTTCCCAATGACTGCTTTCTTCCTGATACCTGCCTATACCTAGCCATAAAAAGCAGGCAGGGAGAACGCCTACCCCAGGCAATGCAAAGGATTTCACTGTCACTAAGAGCCTGGATATGCAGAGATGCTGAGATTGCTGGTCCACAAGCAATTTGGAGGTCTAAGTTCTGCTGATGCGTTTAATAGAGCCAGTACAGCACTTTAATTACCATGAAGCACTCGGAGCTCAGAAAATCATTACATACTATTCTCTGCTGTAAATAATGACCACTGTTGGTAGATGTTCCTCCAGTCTTTAAATGACAGTGCCTAAAACAGTTTGCATGCAAATGAGTTCTTGAATCATCCAATTTCCTGAACCTTTCCATTTATTAATTATTAATCTGTTTCCACCATTATGACTGAACCTGCTGTCTAATGACAAGCTTGTTGCTCCTGAGGTATACTTGGGGCTTCAGAGCTCTTTACTACCCCTTGTACTGCCTGTTTTTGCATCCCCCATCCCTTTGCTCATCATAACTACCAAGACACCGATTCTATTATAGATATTACAGTAGGTCACTGGTATCTATATTTGGTTTTTACACCCTACCCCCTTTGACACACATTTTATAGTTAAAGGCTGGGAGCATCAAATCCCTTTCCCAACACAGAGATGCACAGGCTAAATTTAAAGTGTCAAGTTCAATTCAAATTTAAGGAACTCAATTTTGCAAGCCGCATTATCAGCTGTTACCCACATTTCATAACCAGGGGACAGAATTTGAGAGGAATCGAAAACAAGCAGTTAGGGAGTATGCACACTTTCAGAACATACTTTCACTCACACTCACTGCTAACCTGCAGAAAACACGTCTGAACAAAGAAGAGAATACCTCTCATAAGCTGCAAGACATAACATCTACCACAAAATGAAGAAAATATTACAGAAGTGTAGGCCTTTTCAAGCACCTTGTGTAATTTGATGTATAAATGAAGGACAATTTAGAAGTGGCCCTTTTTCAAAGTTTCAGTCCTCACTCACAGGAGCTGTGAACATTTGAGACACATTGGACTCTCCCACAATTTGTGTGACATACTTGATGCAAGATTGCAAAGCACATGATCTATTTAATAATGACGAATCAGATGGCAAACCCAGAGTATTTTAATTTTCTTCGCTGTATCATTTAAAAGGCTACACGTAAACAGAATTTGTCTGCTGACTTCAAAATGTATCTTATTCTGCCGCTGCACATGCACATACCAGCGCCCCTAATTTTAGTACATTTGCACATACCCTATCCTTCTTCCTTAGCAAATAAACCTACAGATGGGAACAGATTACAAAACTGTAAAAATAAATTCATTGTTCATTGTTTTAATATTCATTTTTAAGCAACATTCACAGCAATCTGAGCAGACTATTGAGCTGTTCTATTGTGTAAGCTGTGTTCAGCTAATCAGCCAAACCAGGAAAATGCTAACTATGTATTTCTCACTGTTCTAATAACCTTTATGTAATTGAGTCATATCTCAAGTCTGATACTTCTACCAAAATATTTACATAGCCAAATGGGTTGTATTTCATTCTGAACAGCGCCGCAGCTCGACCATGCTTTGTTTCCCCTTTAGATTAAAGCTCATCATTTTCACACCACCTTCCATACATGACTTCCCATGTTAATTAGCTAAGTACATGGCGAGAGCTCAGCTTACTCATTTTTCTCCTCCAAATAAATAAGTGGTTGTTGATTCACATTGTTACAATAGAAGCTGAATCAGCAGGTGTCCTTCAGTCAGGATTTTAAACAAGTAAAAAGTCAGCATCATGTCATGATCTGGTCAAGGCATGAGTCACACTCATGTCTGGATACGGGAGTGGAACATACAACACATAAAGTGATAACATTTGGATTTGACTTGACAAAGCTGTTTCATCTGGAATTTGACTTCCTGTGTATGCAAACACCAGTGGACATCAGCCCAAAGATGCTGAGAGAAGCAGTTCTTGGAAGGAACTCTTAGCTGTCCTAAAGTGATGCTTCTGCTATGTCTATTATATTTCCCGAATACTTGCAAGTTCTCATTTATAAAATCACCATGGCCCAGGGTTTTAGTGAAAACTGGGACTACAATGTGCCTCAAATGTTAAATGAAAGAAGAATTCTGAAATATCCAGGTGTGTGTGTGCGTGTGTGTGTGTGTGTGTGTTCTGAAGCTAGCTGCTTGATCTCTTTGTGTCAGCATCTATAATTGCTAAGTGGTGAGAATAACCTTTTCCATTTCTAAACGAAGTGTTGCTACAAGCTATAGATACTAATTTGCTGCTGTATGTGGCATGACCAGATCACAGTATCTCTCTTCAATTTTGTATTCCTTCCAGAAATGGAAAACTGTGGACAAGGTCATAAAGAATTTTAAAGAACCTAACAAAGAGGGGTGGGGGATAGCCAGTTGCTGAGGACCTGCTTTCTTTTGGCTCCTAATTCCTTTTCCCATGAAACATCAATGTTTAGTGACCATGTGAAGGGAGAGATGTGTACCCGCTGGCTTCAGCACAAACCTAATTAATCAGAAGAAACAAATGGAACATATATATAAAAGGTGTGCATATGATAGGCTTTTGACAGCTATTTATGGTAGGATTAGCCATACTGACCTATGTGTAGTCTGCTTTGTGGTTAAAACTATATTTTCTATGATAGAAATTTCTATGGTATATTATAGATTTTATGAAATCATTATGTTGTTGTTGTTTAGTTGTTTAGTCGTGTCTGACTCTTCGTGACCCCATGGACCAGATCACGCCAGGCACGTGTGTCTTCCACTGCCTCCTGCAGTTTGGTCAAACTCATGCTGGTAGCTTCAGGAACACTGTCCAACCATCTCATCCTCTGTCGTCCCCTTCTCTGTTATAGTGCATTATTAAATTTTGTTCATGTTCAGGACGTGTCACAATGCAGGATTTAAGTCTGCCATCAATCCTGTGCATATGTTTCTGGGAGTTTGGTTTCTCTGAAATCAATGAGGCTTACTTCTATGCCAGGGGTCTGCAACCCGCGGCTCCGGAGCCGCATGTGGCTCTTTTACATCTTTGCTGCGGCTCCGGGGCGGATACTAGCGAGGGGAGGAGGCGCATTGTGCGCCCCGACACTCCTCACTGTGGCGGGCGCTGTACTGGCTGTGACGTCGCATGGGGGCGGTGCGTGCGTTAGTCACGCACCATCCCGACGTCACCTTCCCGCCCGCTGTCAGATCATGGCTCCGGAGATATATTTGTTTTAAATGTCACAATGGTTTTGCGGCTCCCAGTTGTTGTTTTTTCTTCGGAAACGGGTCCAAGTGGCTCTTTTTGTCTTAAAGGTTGCAGACCCTTGTTCTATGCCAACTTACACAGAAAAGCTGCTTTGTACAGAGGAAGATGATTTGTCCATCTAGCTCAGTACTGTCTCAGCACTGACAAATGGCTATCCTGGGTTTCAGCTAGACATCTTTCCCAGCCCAACCTGGATATTTCAAGAGATTGAACCTGAGGCCTTTTGCATGCAGTAGATGTACTCTACAACTGAACTACAGCCAGTGCTGTAATTCCAGCATAATGAACTGTTGCTACATTTTGGCATAATGGGCACCCCAAGCTAGCATATGATAAAGTGTTAGGGCTTGTTTCCACTGCCCAGCCACCAAATTCCAGTCAAGCCACTGGTCTGAGCCTCATAGGTACCTGAGGCCTGATGAAGGTATTTTGGCTGCTACATGAGACAAGGGAGAATTTGTGCTTCTTTGAGACACTAATTTTGTGGAAATAGCTGATGCTATCTGATGTAGATTCGTATACATTTATTCCCTTGCAAGGCTGTAGACAGAAAACAGAACAACAAAGCTAGAAAGTAATTGTGTGATGGAATTGGCCCCAAATAGTTAACATTTTGTCCTTCTCCTGGCAGAGAAAAAAGTCTGCTTAAATTATCTACCAAAAGGTTTACGTTTCTTTCTAGGCTCCTGGCTTTGTGAGTAATGAGATTCTGTTCCTCTCAGATGACTACAAGGCTGGACTCTCAGGAGAGTGTTGTATTCCAATCCTGTTTCGGCAATTCAACATACTAAGCCTGCCAAATTGTCATGCCATATTAATGCCAGTTTCCCCTTCCAGTAGCCTCTGAATCTACATTTCTGGCAGACCTCTCAGAGTTCCCATTCATTTGTGTGAACTCTGCTTTATTTTCTGCGACCCCATGGCATCACAACCCACTCCGACATGTTCATAAATATTATGAACAGCTCCCTCAGAGAAAAGAGCCTTACAGCAACCAAGAGAGGTAAATAACCACTGGGGTCTCAGTCTCATTTGTCAAAGCCTGCTATTTGGTCTGCACTCGATGCTGACCAGGGTAAATCCTAGAAACCGGAAGCTGAAGGGGCAAGCTGGCCATTAAAACCAGAACTTAGACATGATTCCTGGGCTTTTAGTGACATTTCTGACTAAAATACAATATTGCATCTACCCTGAAATACATACAAGACAACAAGGCCTCTTGAAATTTAACAAAACCAGCTTGGCTGTCCGCAATGGCCAGTCTCAGAGATGAATCCATGTCATTGCAGAATTACCGCCCCTGTTGAGATACAACAGCTGCCCACTACCTGTAATTTCTAGAAAGGATTGAAGACATTTCTGTTTTGATACGTTTTTACAGTTGGGTGGAAAGGTAGGTTAGGGCGAGAGGCCTTTACTGGCCCAGGGTCGTCCTGTGAGCTTCATGGCCAAGTGAGAATTTGAAGTCTTGTCTCCCAGTTCCTGGTCTGACATGCTAACCTGGTTCTCAATCACAGCAGTGGCTCTCAATCAATCTCTGTCATAGGGCCTAAGATGGTTGATGGTGGGGAATTACTCCCTTAGCTACTTGGATCCCAAACTGTTTCGGGCTTTGGACACCAGTAGTAGCACCCTGAATTGAGATCAGTAGCTCACTGGCAGCCAGTGCAGAACTTTCAGGATGGGTCCCATCAGACTTCCCCAGAAATTGTTAAAAACCATCAAATTTCAAGAAATATATGAATAAAGATATAATATCATTGTAATTCTAAAACAATGGAATTCAACAAGACTTACTTGTGAGTAAACATGATTGGTTTTTGCTCTAAATCTGTGATTCCCAACATGGGGCACATGCCGCACAGGGGGGCAATTTGATTTTTAAGGGGAGCAATTCAAGAATGAGTTATTAACAGTGAATGGCCTTTTAGGCTTCCTCCATGTGAATAGGAGGTCACTTTTATAATAATAATAATAATAATAATAATAATAATAATAATAATAATAACAACAACAACAACAACAACAACAAGGCAAGGGGAGTGGGGGGCATCAGAATTTTAGAGATGCTTAGGTGGGGCATGGCCAAAAAAGTGTTGGGAACCACTGTTCTAAATCTTCAGTGTCTTGACCAGCTTCTGAGCAGTCCCTGTTTAAAATATTTGCCACTCATATAATGTAATCTTAACATTGCAAATTAATGCACGAATTCAAGGTAGATCAATGCTAGGGTTTCAGCTTATGAGCATGCACTTTTTTTTACATAATAAAATATTACCTGTAGCAATGTATGTACCAAACAATACCAGAAACCAAGGATACTACAGGAGCAAAAGCTGATTGCTAGCAAGTACAGAGCTTCTGTTAGTTTTTCAGTTTTGAATACAGAAGTAATAACCTGAAAGATATGGCTGAAATCGGTGATACTAAAGCTGTAATCTATACATTTTCCACTAAAAAAGGCTCTCAAAGAAGACCATGTGCAGAATTTTGCAGTGCTCACAGGAGACTACCGTGCTTTATTAATTTTGCACTCGTGAACTAGACTGCCAGACGTTACAAAATGTGACAGGTCTTTTTTAAAAAAACACATATGAGTTTGTTGATATAGTGGCTCATTATCTCAAATAGGAATAGCAGATATTCAAGAGGTAGATTTCTAAATTGATGCTGATGACTTATACATTCTATGAAAGACGATACCATAATTTTCTCTGTGGAGGTAATGCTTGTAGAATGTAGGCATTTAATACTTACCTGAAGACAAAACAAAGTATTCCTTTGCCAGCTTAGCATTTGTAATTTTTTCCTAATGCTATTTGTAAGGTATGTTAGTAGTGAGAGTTCTAGGGGAAAATAAACCTCTTATAGAATTTCTCTTCAGTTGCAGTGCTACAAAGGCAAAATATGACAACCTACTATTTAACGTATGGGATTTTAGGAGGGGCACTGCTGGATGGACAAACTAATAATTACAAAAATATTTTGAAAACACTAGATTTAACCTGAAATTTTGGGCTGGTAAAATGTAAACCAAGTAAACAAAGAACTTATCCAAACACGTGGGAGGTGCTGTTAAATCTAGCATTTTATTTTTATGAGTGTTGCAATGGTGTTGGTTTTGCTTTAATTTTACTATAAAGGGATAACTGATACAGAAATTCAGCAGCAATACTTTTTGGTAGGAGACATTCTTAAAATGCTAAGCAAATATATGGAAATTTCAGGGGGAGACTGTTTCAGAAAAGAAGGTCTGTTCTCACCTCACCCTACTGGCATAGGTTCCTGTGACCAGAATAGGCCATTGTGTTTGGTGTAACTATGTGACAACTACCGCCACTGAAAGTGAGTGACTCATGGGGTCCTTTGGATATAGATGGCAACAGCCACCTTCTGTTTCATCAGGGAAAAGGGTGGGGTATAAATAAATACATAAAACAGCAGCAGCAGCATAGCTGTCCCATACAGGGATCAAACCTGCAACCTTGGCATTATCAGCACCACACTCTAACCAACTGACCTATCCAGCTGAGTGGATATTCCACTATGCTGCATGCAGGGAGTTGGACGAGATGATTCTCAGGATCCCTTCCAATTCTACAATTCTATGAACAGCAGGCCCCAAGCAACAATTTGGGGCAAGTGGCACAGACTGAAGTACATTCCCTATAATCTGGACCATTCTGCATGTTTTCAAACATCCCTATACAACAATGAGAACTGTGCAGTGCTTATTGGATCACACCACTTGCTTTCATCGGTAATTGTAAGGATGAACAGATCATCCTTTCTCCTGTCCATGCTAGCTTCATATATCTCCATTCATAACTCTGTTCCCTCCCATTTCCACATACATCAACTGCCACCTTTTCCAGGGTCCCACACTCTGCAGAGTATAGGGCAGCTGCTGTGCTGCTGCTTCCTTCCTTCAGAAGCACAGGCTGCACACCTCTCCTGTCTTCCCATCAGACCAAGGAAGCCCTGCTCATCGTGGGGGGAAGCAGACAATGCAGCTTACAATTCCCCACCGGTTCCTTATCCTCCCTCGCTCTGCATCCTGCTCTTTCCATGACTCCTTGTGAGGTGAAGAGACTAGAAACTTGCAGCTTCCTGTCAGCCCATCCTTACCCATCTGGGCTATTTCTTAGCTGGACTAGTTGGGGGAACAGTCAGTGGGACAGGGGTGCTTACCTGATCTCCCATCGCTGGCAATGCCATGACTTATTGAGAGGCAAAGGGACAAGACAGTAGTTATGTTGGATTCTTGGAGGTTTTTACACAGAGGCTGGATGGCTACCTGTCCTGGATGCTTTAGCTGATTTTGCAAAGTTTTTTGCAGATAAAATCGCTCAGATTCAGGAAGAAGTAGACTCCACCGTGGGAGCAGGGCTGGGGCGGGAGAGTGCAAGAGTTCTGTCTGGTCAAGTTGAGTGGGATCAATTCCAATCTGTTACCTCCGAGGATGTGGACAGGCTGCTTGGACGAGTGAAACCAACCACCTGTCTCCTGGATCCTTGCCCATCCTGGCTAATAAAAGCAAGCCGGGAAGGGCTGGACGATGGGCTTCGTGGGGTGGTGAATGCTTCCCTCCGTGAGGGAGCCTTCCCAGACCCGCTGAAAGAGGCGGTTATTAAATCGCTTCTTAAAAAACCATCTTTAGATGCGGCCACGATGGCCAACTATCGCCCAGTCTCAAATCTTCCATTCCTGGGCAAGGTGATTGAGCGAGCGGTTGCCGAACAACTCCAGGCACGCCTGGAAGAAGCGGACCATTTGGATCCCTTCCAGTCGGGATTCAGGCCTCATCATGGGACTGAAACTGCCTTGGTCGCACTGGTTGATGATCTCCGGCGGGCTAGGGACAAAGGTGAGAGCTGTTTCCTAGTTCTGCTGGATCTCTCAGCGGCGTTCGATACCATCGACCATAGCATCCTTCTGGACCGTCTTGAGGGGCTGGGAGCTGGGGGCACTGTTATACAGTGGTTCCGCTCCTTCCTCCTGGGCCGTGTTCAGAAAGTGGTGGGGGGGGATGAGTGTTCAGACCCCTGGGCTCTCACTTGTGGGGTGCCTCAGGGTTCTGTCCTCTCCCCCATGCTTTTCAACATCTACATGCGGCCGCTGGGAGAGATCATCAGGAGGTTTGGGCTGGGTGTTCATCAGTATGCGGATGATACCCAGCTCTACCTCTCTTTTAAATCAGAACCAGTGAAGGCGGTGAAGGTCCTGTGTGAGTGTCTGGAGGCGGTTGGAGGATGGATGGCGGCTAACAGATTGAGGTTGAATCCTGACAAGACAGAAGTACTGTTCTTGGGGGACAGAAGGCGGGCAGGTGTGGAGGATTCCCTGGTCCTGAATGGGGTAACTGTGCCCCTGAAGGACCAGGTGCGCAGCCTGGGAGTCATTTTGGACTCACAGCTGTCCATGGAGGCACAGGTCAAATCTGTGTCCAGGGCAGCTGTTTACCAGCTCCATCTGGTACGTAGGCTGAGACCCTACCTGCCTGCGGACTGTCTCGCCAGAGTGGTGCATGCTCTGGTTATCTCCCGCTTGGACTACTGCAATGCACTCTACGTGGGGCTACCTTTGAAGGTGACTCGGAAACTACAACTAATCCAGAATGCGGCAGCTAGACTGGTGACTGGGAGCGGCCGCCGAGACCATGTAACACCGGTCTTGAAAGACCTGCATTGGCTCCCAGTACGTTTCCGAGCACAATTCAAAGTGTTGGTGCTGACCTTTAAAGCCCTAAACGGCCTCGGTCCAGTATACCTGAAGGAGCGTCTCCACCCCCATCATTCTGCCCGGACGCTGAGGTCCAGCGCCGAGGGCCTTCTGGCGGTTCCCTCATTGCGAGAAGCAAAGCTACAGGGAACCAGGCAGAGGGCCTTCTCGGTAGTGACGCCCGCCCTGTGGAACACCCTTCCAGCAGATGTCAAGGCGATAAACAACTACCTGACATTCAGGAGACATCTTAAGGCAGCCCTGTTCAGGGAAGTTTTTAACGTGTGATATTTTATTGTATTTTTGGTTTTTATGGAAGCCGCCCAGAGTGGCTGGGGAGGCCCAGCCAGATGGGCGGGGTATAAATAATAAATTATTATTATTATTATTATTATTATTATTATTATTATTATTATTATTATTATTATTATAGCCGAGATTCCTGCATTGCAGGGGGCTGGACCAGATGACTCATGGGTCCCTTCCAACTCTAAGATTCTATGTTGCCATGACACAAATGTACTGCCACAGCTAATTTGATGTTCCTGCTGGGGCGTTTGCACTACACTGCCTGAGCCCCTCACCGTCTTAGTAAGCTCTAGTGTCACCAGTGATGGGACATTGGGTAAGCACTGCTGTCTCATCACCTCCTTGCTAGTCTCCACTGAAGGAGCGTCTCCACCTCCATCGTTCTGTCCGGACATAGAGGTCCAGCACTGAGGGCCTTCTGGTGGTTCCCTCACTGTAAGAAGCCAAGTTACAGGGAAACAAGGCAGAGGGCCTTCTTGGTAGTGGCACCCGCCCTGTGGAATGCCCTCCCACCAGATGTCAAAGAGAAAAATAACTACCAAACTTTTAGAAGACATCTGAAGGCAGCCCTGTTTAGGGAAGCTTTTAATGTTTAATAGGTTATTGCATTTTAGTGTTTTGTTGGAAGCTGCCCAGAGTGGCCGGGGAAACCCAGCCAGATGGGCGGGGTATAAATAAATTGTTGTTGTTGTTGTTGTTGTTGTTGTTAACAAATAGCTGGTCTTGCATCTTCTCCCTATATCTGCTAATGGGATTTGAAAATCCACATGAAACTCTAAACTTTCATTAGATCCTACTAGATTTTCAGACACAGCATTAATGTCATGTGAAAGATCATATAAAACTTGGATATTATCAGAGAAGGAACCATCATGAAAATTGAATAAAGTGCTGTCTGAATGCAACCCTAGTGGGACTTGCTAAGTGAGCATGCCTCAGATTGTGCTACAAACACAGCTATAGCTAAATAAGCTATGGTGCTCTCAGGTTAATCACTTTGCGCAAATAATTATACCTTATCAAACAATACTGTACTTTAACATAGATTGCTTGCACAAAACTCCTCCAAAATATGCCTTGGATAGTAATTACATGTGAAACAAATAAAAAAGCACTAATCATCTTTTGATAATTATCAGAAAACAGCTGTGATAGGAAATTGGTTACAAACTGATTTTTCAATAGCCACAAGTGTGCACTCACTCATAAAATTATTCAGCACAAGGACTGGCCAGGAGCCAGTGAAGGAGGAAAATAAATCTGATATCACTATAAAGAAGAGAGTTCAGGCCCAACATATTGCATACTGAGAGAATAACTGACAGCTTTATGAAATCCGTGGCCTATGGAGTAACAGTTTGTAAAAAAGAAATCACTGTAATTGTATCAATACAGCTCAGTAGTTGCACACAGAGGGGAAAACAGAGATGAACACAAGGGAGTTAGGTCTGACCACAGATTTTAAAAGCCAGAAAAAAACTGTAAAGGGATTCTGCCTGGTGAAAAAAAATATAGGTTATAGCGTTTTTCCAGGAATTCCTGTATGCTGTCAATATTCTTTGGTTGAGTAAATTCATGTTATAGGAATAAATTAACGGAGATAATAGGGGTTGCCTTTAAGGACGGATTGCTGTAATGTGCTCTAGGTGGGGCTGCCCTTGAAGCTAGTTTAAAAGTGGGTGCAGAATGCAGTGGCTAGGCTACCGAATGGAGAGCCTGGCTATATGTACATAACACTTGTACTGACAGGTCTACACTGGCTGCCAGTTTGCTACCAAGTGGCATTTAAGGTCTTGTTATTAATATATAAAGCCCCAAACAACTTGAGGTCAGGTTATCAGAAGGAACATCTCCTCCCATGTAGACCTGCTAGGTCACCAAGACCTTTTGAGGATGCCCTATTAATTGCACAGCAAGCTACCGCTTTGTCTTGCAACAATGCAGCCACAGGCCTCCTCAGTGGTGATGCCAACTTTATGGAATGTCTTTCCCTCTGCTATATGACAGACACCAACAGTGCCATGGTTTTGCCAATGGTGGATGCACAGACGTTTCTTGACCAATGAGGTGTATTTCTATTGCCTCTGGATTATGCTGCTGATGTTTCAATATGCTATTTTACTGTGCTATTCTACCAAGAAGCGTATGGCTGTTGGGTTGTGGGATTCTTTTTTTACAGTTGTATACAGCCTTGAGATTTTGCCTTGAAATGAAAAGCAGTCTAGGAATGATTTTATAATTTAAAAAACAGTTTCCAAATGAAAAACAGAGGAACTTCAGATTAGAACTCATCTGAGGGGCTCCACTAATGACAGTACTGGGCATGTGGCCCTTAATTTTCTCTTGATAAAGAAGCATTACCAAAGCCTGCAAGATAGCTTGCAAGAGAATTTATCACTAGACAAATTAAATTTTCTTCTGTAACAAGAGAGAGAGAGAGAGAGAGAGAGAAGAAAAGCAACGAAAGTGGAACCGTAAGCCTATGCAGAAGAGTCTATAGGAAGAATTAGAGCACTGTTTACTTTTCATTAGTGGAAAATATACCTTGTGACAAGCCTTAATGAATGTAATGTGAGTAACTCCAAGGGCTGGGGTTCCAAATATGTGGATTTCTTTTCTTTTCTTTTTTCAAAATGCTTTTTATTAGATTTTTCATTGGTTATTCATATACATATTCAGTCCTTTCTTTTCTTTTTTTACATAAACTGTGTACAATATCCGTATTTCTTCACAAGTGACTTCCCACCACCTCATTGCGGCTTCATCTGTCTTCTTTCTATTTACAACTGCTTTGCTTTGCAGTCTCATTCTTTGGGTTTTTGGCTAGTTCTTTCTCATTTATACTTATCTCTTTTCTAATTTGCTCCATTTTATTCTCTCTAATTTTCTTCTGGATGGCATTTTGTTGGGTAGAGAAGCCTCGCATAAAAGCCTTGCTTGCGTCCCAAATCACCCTGATGTCCATTTCCTGGTTTGTGTTCATTTCAAAAAATTATTTTAAAGTCTTGTGCTTTTAAAAATATTTTTCCATCATTCAAAATATTTTCCTTCATTCTCCATCTCCATCTCCATCTCGTTCTCCTGCTGTTTCTTAATTCTAGAGTAACTGGGTTATGGTCTGAAATTAATCTTTGTTGTACTTCTGTGGTTTTTTTCTTTGCTTTTTCAATATTAAATTATTTGACAGCCATATTCTATCTATTCTCCCTGGTGATTGTTTTGCCTCTGAAAAGTGCATGGAGTACTTCTCGTTCGGGTGTTTAAGTCTCCAAACATCGTTTAAATTCAGATTCTCTACCAGTTGAAAGAGGTCTGTGGTAGTCTTCCCTTTTTATTCTTTCTCTCTCGCTGTTCTATCTAGTTCTAATGAGGTTACTCTATTGAAATCGCTTAGTAGTGCTATATTTTCATTACTACAATCCAATAATCTTTCCTCCAGTAATTTGTAAAATTCTACCTTTCTTTCAATTTGGGGTGTAGATTCCTATTACAATTATTTTCTCTCTTTCACATATTATTAGCACTACTATAATTCTGCCTTCTTCATCCTTAAATAATAATTTTGGATCTAACTTTGGATTAGCATAAATTACAATTCCTCTTGTTTTGGATATGTTGGACGAAATAAAAATCTGTTCATTTCTTTATTTTGTAAAGACGCTAAGAAACATCAGCCCCTAAAAGTCAGCAGAAGAGTCCACCCATAGCCTCATCCTTTGACCTGATACTTATTTATTGCTATTCTTTCATTCACATGGGTATTTTTTCAGAATAAAAGCAGATACAAGGACAAAGGCCATTTGCAGTTAGACCCCGAGGGCACCATCAGAAAGGAATGAAACTGTGTATCTATTGTTCTGCCCAGAAGTGGGCTCAAACAACTTACCTTGCTTTGTGAATGGCACATAGGGCAGTCACATTCAAAGCAATATTGGCGCTTCAGGTGCTGCTGACGATCAGGAGTAGGCATCATTGTTTCAATATAGCTGATGGTGAGCTGCAGACAACAAAGCAGGGGAAATTCTGTGGTAATTTGACAAAATACTGCATATTATCCGCTGCTAAAATAGGAGGGATCCTAAGTTTAAAGTATCATGCAATCATATATGAATGACAACAGACACATTCATGAATGACAACATAACTAACCACACAGGATCAGTTGTGAGAATAAAATGGGAAGAATCCCACTGTTCCTCACCCTGCCCATAGAAGAAATGTTTGATGCAAATATCATGGATGAGCTCCATTAGGCTCTTACTCTGGCTCTGGCACATGGAAGAGGTACAGAGCTTTTACTTCTGCTTTCAAATAAACCCCAGTTTAGTGCTATGCCTGAACCTTAAACTCTGACTGAAAAAAGCCAATTTGGTAGACCTGATGTTGGTTTGTTTCAATAGGCCATAGCTAAGACTAACCACAGGGAACGCAGGTGGCGCTGTGGTCTAAACCATTGAGCTTCTTGGGCTTGCCGATCAGAAGGTCAGCGGTTCGAATCCCCGTGACGGGGTGAGCTCCCGTTGCTCTGTCCCAGCTCCTGCCAACCTAGCAGTTCGAAAGCACGCCAAAAAAAGAAAAAGTGCAAGTACAGTGGTACCTCGGGTTACAGACACTTCAGGTTACGGACACTTCAGGTTACAAACTCCACTAACCCAGAAATAGTACCTCGGGTTAAGAACTTTGCTTCAGGATGAGAACAGAAATTGCATGGCGGCAGCACGGGAGCAGCTAAAGGGGTACCTCAGGTTAAGAACAGTTTCAGGTTAAGAATGGACCTCCAGAACGAATTAAGTTCTTAACCCGAGGTACCACTGTAGATAAATAGGTACCGCTCCGGCAGGAAGGTAAACAGCATTTCCGTGCGCTGCTCTGGTTTCGCCAGAAGCGGCTTAGTCATGCTGGCCACATGACCCGGAAAAACTGTCTGCGGACAAACACCGGTTCCCTCAGCCTGTTAAGTGAGATGAGTGCCGCAACCCCAGAGTCGTCTGCGACTGGACTTAACTGTCAGGGGTCCTTTACCTTTTTTAAAGACTAACCACAGGTTCTCTGAGTTTGGATATACAGTGGACCCTCGGGTTACGTGACCTTCGGGTAACGTAACTTTCGGGTTGCAAACATGGCAAACCCAGAAGTGTATTTTACCTGGTTTCGCCACACACGCATGCGCAGAAGCGCTCTATCACGCCGCATGTGTGTGCAGAAGCGGCGCCTCTATTTGCGAATTTTTCCGGGTATGTACGGACCCCTGGAACGAATTACATTCATATCCAGAGGGTCCACTGTAATGCAAAACTGGGGTTAATTAACAAGAGAAGCAAAAGTTTCTGAGAGGGGGAGAGTATAAGCCTGGGTCTCATTCAAATGATAACCTAGTTTATCATTACATTCACAAAATGCTCCTTTACAAAGCTATTGTACTACCAACTTTACTGTACACTTGTGAAACATGGACCACTTATAAACGCCTAGAAAGAGTCCATCAACTGTGTCTGAAAAATTTAACACATCACTTGGGAAAATAGGCGAACTAATGCCAGTGTACTGGAAGAAGCAAAGATCACCAGTGTCAAAGCAATGATTCTTCCAACATCAACTTCGTTGGACAGGTCATGTTGTTTGGGTGCCTGGTTATCATCTTCCAAAGCAACTACTCTATTCCCAACTTAAGAATGGAAAGCGAAATACCAGGGACCAACAAAAGAGGTTTAAAGATGCTCTCAAGGCAAATCTTAAAAAATGTAGTATAAGCACTGATAACTGGGACACACTGGCCTGCGAGTGCTCCAACTGGTGAACAGCCTTTACCAAAGGTGTGGTGGACTTTGAAGAAGCAGAAACTCAGGGCAAAAATGAGATATGAGCTAAGAGGAAGGCACATTTGGCAAACCCTCATCAGGATCAACTCCTGCCCAGAAACCTACTGTATGTTCCCACTATGGAAGGACATGTGGATCCAGAATTGTACTCCACAATCACTTATAGACTCACTATTAAGACCATTTGTCTTCCATGAAAACGGTCTTAACAGTGAGTCCGTGACTCTTACTCAGCTACGAGTGATGGCCAAAGAAGAAGAAAAGAAAGAAGTCTTCTGAATAGCAGCCACAGATTCTGCAGCCATAGATTCAAGGATGCTTAACAATTCCTTAACTGCTTTGAAGTGGGCGCACTGTGCTTCATTCATCATTTTTATTCTTACTCAAAGCTTATTTTTGTGGGATTCTAACCTGTACAAGTTATTTTTTGGTAGCGATCAAAAGCATAAGAGGGATCCAATTATATTTTTGATGGTGTGGACATTAATGTGTTCAGGAAGCTGTATCATCCATAAAACATATTGGGGTTCCTTAATACATTATTAATTTGTAAAGTATTATTCACTGTGTTACCAAAAAGGGAATATCTATTCATAGAAAATACTGTTCTCCCAGTCCCAGCTGCAGGTTTTATTAAAAAAAAAATACCAGCATTTTTTCTTGTTAGTGGAGGGTTAATCAAAGGTGGTTGGATGGCGAACTTACTCTGCAAGACTGTCTGTTCTGATAACTGAAGAAGAGTATTCATTTAAAGATATGAAATGTGACAAGCATTGGCTAATAGGCTTTAATTCAGTGCAGATAGGTTTGAAATACCTGCGCCTGGTGCTCTAGTTATTATATGAATACTATATGCTGAACATGAAGATTTATAGAGTGCATAGAATTAGATAGCCACCCCAAGGGAGCAGCAGAATTGGTTCGAGCAGAGCCAAGGCTGAATGGCAATTCAAATGTAAGTGAAACATTGAGATTGCTTAACTCAGAGTTACGGAATCTTTAGAACAGGAGCCAACTAAATATTTGATTTCTTTTAAATGTAGCAAGAAGTTGAATTTATTCATGAATGAGTCACAATGGTCTGCAGGCAGGCCATTAGGGCTTTCTGCTTCTTGTTCCCAACTTTGTATTTTTCCTTTTTCTCTCTCTTTCCAAACACAGAAAGAGTTAAAACATTTGGAGCCTGACATGGCAGAAAAATGAAAACTGGAGCTCCCACTCTAACAAGGTTGAGGTGTTATAATTGCTTCTGAGTGACTAGGATCAGATTTGAGACTCAAGTAGCCTTGTAATTAGAAGCAGACAGACTGTCAAATAACTACAGCTGTTCTATAGTGGTTTCAGTCTTCCTTATATTAAACCCAGTTATATATGGGCCAGAAAGTGGTCCTATTGCTTCATCACAGAACAAGAATGTTAAGCTTGTCTTCTTATCCTTGCTGATTCTGCCTTTAGCAGTACTGTACTGCTGTGACTTCCAGGAGATTACCTTTAACTAACTGCGTGATTGTAGGCATGTCTACTCAAGAGTTCAATGGGACTTATTCTCAGGTAAGCGGATAAAGGATTGCAGACTAAGAGGGCTGCATTGGATGGAACCACAGGAGAAAATAACTCAGAAAAAGGTCAATCTGGTTGTGACCTTGACCACAGAGATTTGGGTAATTTTGCCTAGTCATTTAAGTCATTAAAGTCGATGGCATCTTCCAAAGACTGGATTTAAAGACTCTTAGCAAGTTTATAGATAAGGACAGAAAGGCAGAGTGTCATTGAGAAGTTTGATTTCATGGACAATCTGCATGTGCCTTGGGACTATATGTCTAATTTGTATGTGTAATCTGTGTAATGTGTGATTGTCCTTCAGAATACAGGGCATTTAGCTGACTCCCTTTTTGAAAGGACTCTCCCTTCCCAATCCATGCCTAAGGCCCCACTGAACCTAGCTGTGAATTTTCATAATTTTAAAGAGTAATAGTCCTATCCTATGCTTAAAAATCCTGTGTTCAATCTGTGCTAGTTTAATTTGGGCCCCATTGGAATTAATGTGAAAGGTTAATTCTGACTAAGTAGTGTCCCACTGATTTTAGTGGGAGCTATGTGCAGCTAATTTAGTCTGGCTCCAAGCTCATATGTTTGAGTATTTTTACTGTAACCTTAACACCAATGCTATTTATTCTTGTATCACTACTACTGAGTGAGATGTTTTAATGTACAACAACAACCAACAGCGGAGTTGGACTTTTGTTGGAATAAACAATTAAAATTGTGACTCAGATAAAAGGAGCTCCCCATAAACTTTGCTGAGATCCAGCATTAGACAGCAAGCCCAAGAGATGAAGTCTGTGAACTCAACACCATATTATATTCAGGTAGGTTGGTTCAGATATCTGAAGAAGTGTGCATGCACACAAAAGCTTACACCCAGAACAATCTTAGTTGGTCTCTAAGGTGCTACTGGACAATTTTTTAAATTTATTTATTTATTTATTTTATTTTGCAAGTAGCGATCTTCTGAGGGTATGCATTGGATATGCCCATATTTGAAAAAGAAAATGGTGTGAAACATTTCTCTGATAAGGAACACAAATCATTTGGGAAGGGCATTTCTCCAAGTCATTTTTAATAAAACCAACAAGGAAACGACCCCTGCCTTGTTACTTTTCTTGCCAATGAAAGGTTTACTGCTTCAGCATGGTTTCAATCTGACAAATGCTTATTGTTGCAATGATTTAGTGAATGCAGCATTCCACCCAGAAGTATCGTAAGTGTTTTTTATCAGGGTAAAGGCACTCAAATACAAACAAAATGAAGTGCCTAGAGGAGGAATGGAGGGAGAAGAATTCATCAAGACTGCCAGTGATTTATGGGAGGTAATGATTATGAGACCCAGACAGTGTGAAGAAAAGATTCCCTTTATCATCTTCTTCCTGATAGCTATGAGATAGGAAGAAGCATCGATATATCATCAAAGTGTTAAAGCTGGTGGCCCTGCAGTCTGGAAGTTATTTAAGGAGATGCAACTGCTGCAGGTGTCTGTGACGGAAGAGAGAACAAGCTAATTACCTCTTCACCCATCTCAATGTCCCGGATGGAGCGGAGGTGGAGCCGGGGACCCTCAAAGACGATCACACAGTTGGGATCACAACTGTTGTTCAGCAAAGATATGCTAAGGAAGGAAAACAACATTGGTTTAAAGGAAAGGGTTTCCAGGTGCAAATATGAAGTCTGACTAGAGAGGCCTCCACTCCTCATTCCCTCCCTGGTGTCTTGAATGCTGTGTCAGTAGTATTTTAGGCCCAGTGCAAAGGGAGGCAAATGTAGTTTCCATGGCACCTGGCACCCACATCAAGAACTCAGGTACATTGGAAAGTTGCATTTCCCAGGTTCTCTTGTGCCTGGGCTGCTGCTGCTGCTGCAGTGCTGAAGACACCAAGAAGGAAGTGGGGTACTTGGTTTACACACTCTGCTGGGAGACATGGAATCTACGCAGCCAAATACTAAAAGCAAGGCAAGTTTTAATTCCAAGACAGATACTTACAAAGTTTGGTGTTGTTGCCACCTTTCCCTGGCTTTTGACACTTGGGATGTATATTGTAGGACTCACCCTATTTTTGAGATTGTAAGTTGTTTTGAACTGTTTTAAATGGCTATAACCCGTTCTGGGACAACAAGGTAAAGGGCAGGCAATGAATTAAAACTATCATCATCATCACTTGTGGCCAATGGTCACTGATGGCATTTATGCCCCTTCCTACCATCACCCAATGCCAAAGAGGTGTTTGCTTCAATGTACTGCAAGTTGCGTCCTCATTAATTTGAGTTCCCTCTAGTGGTAGAAAGGGTCTTCTTCAAATATACAATATTATGGGTTGTGTTCAACCAAGTTTTACATAGAGTAGACCCACGGAAATTAATAGACTTGGGTTAGTTCTGTCTACTAATTCCAATAGATCTACTCTTAGTATTATTAACATTGCATATAACCTTCTGTCTGATGCTCCCTTCCCAACTCTGAATGCTGGGAATTCAACAGGCTCCAGTGCCGTGTGGCTGAATTATCCAAGGCAGGGGGGAAGGAACTGCAGCTGTGGAATTTTCCTGTGAATTGTTTTCATTTCTAAAATTTCTTGATTCATTACAGTACCTGTTTCTCTCCCCCCCCCCCCGAAGCCTGGGACTGAGTGCATCTCTGTGCAATAGAACTAGAATCCTGGAGGTTTTGCTTATGAGTTATGGAATGCCCACAGTACCTGGGATAAAGGCCAACACCAACATTCTGCATCTCTCCATTGCTAATGCTGAAACAGTTGCAGGTCACCTGTAAAAACAAGGTTATAATCCATGATTAGTATTACTAGAGCCATTGAGAAACTTCGTATGCGAGTGAAAGAAATGTTTAAAATACAAGGCAGCAACTGCTGGGTAATTAGAGTAGGGATATTCAAGTCCAGCACAGAGGTACCCTTTCATATTACGGCATTTAAATCTGGGACACAACCTCAAAAAAATAATGAAGCCAATTAGGTGCTGAAATGCCAGTGTCCTTTAAAAGGCTGCCAAAATACAAGTTTAGATATATGCTGAGACCCCATTTTATAGTCCGCAAGAAAACACACAGACACACACAGTTTCATCCTATGGATGTTTGCAGTGTTACATTAATCAAAACCGAATCACCAAATCTGCCTACAGAGTAATTTCACATGTCTTGACAGGAAAGCTGATTTAAATGAATATACAAACAGTAATAAAATGCCTTAACCCTCCCCCACAAAACACCCCACATTAATTAGTCTGTTATTTAACCCATTCATACTTCCCAACCATTTACAAAAGTCATACATCTTAATTATGTTTCTCCTGCTGCTATTGGAAACATAATTCGAGACAACACTTGTGAGCTATGTTTAGTCCATTTCTTTTATAAAAGCAATTAAAGTGTTACAAAAATATTGACCTTGTTTTTCAGTACATAAAAAATTAACAACTCTTTCCAGCTGGGAGAAAAATCGTCCCATTTCTCTGAAATACTTTTCCTAAGTGTCTTACAATAGAGTCCTATAGATCTACGTGGTTTCAGCATTACAGAATGATTCATGCCAAGAGTTACAAGGCTGGTTAAAGCAGTGAGGCAAATATGCCCTGGCCTATTGCTCATCACCATGTGTTTGATGCCTAAGACTGCTGCTTTGGGAGGAAGAAATATGGAGAAGAGATTTTCTGTACATGTGGCAAAAGAGAATGGAGAAGCAACAGGCAGTGGAAGGGTTAATCAAAATCCCCTTCCCTTGATGTCTACTCTGCTCCACATCACACATCCCTTCCAGAGTTGCCTTTCCATTGTCAAAGCAGCTGTTGGGCTTTCATTACACGCACATGCTGCCTTGAGGACTGGGCCAGGTCGTCCTCTCACAGGCTGTTGTGATTTTAGGGAATCCTTCATTTAGTTATTACAAGCATTTATAGACCACCCTTCATCTCAGTAGATCCCAGAGTGGGATACAAATTACAAACTGCACAGAATTACATTTTTAAAAATCCAAACAAAGAAAACAGTTAAACAGCAAAGCAGACTACCTATCACAAATTAGTTCTTACAGAAAAAAACAAAAAAAGTGAAAATGCCTGAGCAAACAGTTGTAAGTCTTTCCCTCAATGCTGAAAGGATAACAAGTGTGCTTGCGTGGCAAGGCCCCAAACCCTTCCCCTTTGTTGGAATAAAGACACTTGACTTTATTTTAGGTTAATGGGCTAAAAAAGGCCACAACTTTATCGGTTACAGAATGTGAGTGGTATTGACTTAGGCATTGGAACCGACCCGACTATATCTGACTCCTGCCCGCCTGCAGGGTCTCAGAAGGGTTAACCACCAGTAGGGGGAGCCCAACAGGGGTTGTGCCATGGCCCTAGCCCCCACCAGGGCTTCAGATGGGGCCATGCCCCCCGGATTCCTTTAACAGAATACCCTTGAAATAGGAGGGATAGGTGATGGCCACTACCTCCCCTCACCTCCAACCGAATACTCCAATGCCTAACCTCCAAACCTTACAAAGTTGTGACGATTTGCTACAAGGTAGGCAAAAAACCAAATGGCTGTTGCCAATTTTCCAAGTCAAAAAAATTCGTACCAGGCCCCTTCAACAGGCAACCAACCAAGGTCCATAGCAAGGTCAAAGGATTAAATCTTAGGAAGGGAGGGTGGGAGAACTGTGCGAGTGGGAACCAGGAAAAGGGGTGAGTTCCTGCTTGCAGGCTGCTCACATACAGCACGCCACGCCCCCTGGCCAACTGGATTGGTCCACCTAGGGCGTGATGCGGAAGGGACTCCCTATGACGTAGGGGCTAGCACACAGGGCGGGGTCATGTCCAGCCCGCAACTCCATTTGCCTGGGGAAGGGAAATGGCTTTCTCAGGGGAGGGTATTATACCAATGGGGCATCACTACAGAAAGAGGCCCTTTCTCACCTCAATGTATGAAGACACTTCCCCAGGAATGGTTATGTGGAAAAGAACCTCCTCTGAAGGTCTTAAGGCATAGGCAGGGTGATCTCTGAGGTCCTTGGAGTTTAGAGGTTTGCCGCGAGCAAAAACAGATAAAGGTATGCAGTGCTTTTCCCCCTCAAAAAATGTTTAGGGGTACTCTCATTTCAACTCAAGAAAATCATCATTTTATAGTTCAAATCGGGGGAAATAAACACAGTAAATGGACAAAAGTACAAAGATTCACAAAATGTTTAAGGGTACGCGTACCCCTGCGTCCATCCAGAAAAAAAGCAGTGGCCCTTTTCTTTCAAGTTTTACATCAAGGAAGTGAATAATGTACAAATAACACACACACACAAAGAGCTTTTGAAGATAAAGCCTTTTTCAACGAGTTTCAAGACACCTTCTGGTATAACTCCATTATGTGCACAAACAAGAAAGAACAAGGCAGGGGTCCATCGACAGCATATTTACAGATCTGGAATACATGAACAGTAAGCGGGGCCATACGAACTACAGATGCAAGCAAACCGTTGACGCTGAGTAATTCTTTGACTGACCGAATTGAGATGTGAACTCTGTAACTCCAACTGGTATTGTAATGTCTCAGATACATGGAGATAACTGAGAAAATGTAGATGTTCTTAAATGTTGTTGTCATAAATATTAAGTTCTCGGAGTTTCTATGCAACTGTTCTCCTCTCTGAATCCACAAAGCTTTGGAGTAGAGTGCGGGGAGCCACCTGATGAGAGATGCAGCTATAGAAAGGCTATTAGTGATTAACACCCACTGTGGATAAAGGGGAGGGGAACTCCACTAATTAGCAAGAAAGGCATTTCCCTTTGCAGCGTTCTTGATCTTGCTATCTCCATACAACACACACACACTAATGATGGCACTGCTTTTTAAGCCTTTGCTATTTTTGTAGTCAGCCCCAGCCTTCTCAGGATGAGACACAGCCTCCATCTGCGGGAGTCTTCTTTGTACCCACTAGGAGCTTTTCCCGCTTCCAATTTATCTAAGCGAAGCAATCCAGGGGTGCCAACAAACAGAAGTTGGCTGATTTCATTTTAATAAAAAATAAAATAAAATGTAAAAGATCCCCCCGCCCCCCACTATTTCATGGAATCTGCAGAAGGGGAGGAACTACCAAACTGAGAAATATAGTGGAGAAAATGAAGAAAGGATGTAGAAGCCTTGTGTTAGCTTATACATACATTCTAAAGATATTTCTTCTGCCTAAGGGAAGTACTTAAAAAAAAAATAATTCCGAATATACTATCATCACTATTTCTAAAGATATTTCTTCTGCCTAAGCGAAGTACTTTTTAAAAAAATTCCTAATATACTATCACCACTATTTCTGTATGATGAGATGATTCATGTTCTAAAAAGACAGAAATTACCCCATTATAAAAACTCCATGTTAAAATAGCAAGTACTTGGAAGAGAAATCAGTCCATAAACAGCTCAGCAGAAGTCTTAGCTCAGTTGGTTAGAGCATGGTGCTGATAAGGCCCAGGTTGCAAGTTTGATCCCCATATGGGACAGCTGCCTATTCCTGCATTGCAGAGGGTTGCACTAGATGATTTCTTCCAACTCTACACTTCTATAATTCTATGGGCATACTAAGCACTGCCTGTTGGATAAATCATTATCCTGTGGATTAAGTTTCTACCTGCAAAAGGGGAATAATCACCATCCTATATCCAACAAGGTTTGTGTAAAAATTATAAAGTCATTTTCATCCTAATATTACTGTGGATGCTTCTATTATAGATACCACTAGAGATCACCTGTTTCAGAAGCAAATTGTCTCACTGCAGAAATGAAAGCTAAGTTACGCCTCTAACACTATACATGTTTTGTGAAAGAATACACAGGAGCAAAACATTAATATTAATATCTATAGCAACTACAGCATGATGGCAACAGCAGCCAGAAAAAGTGGGAGAGGCATGGCAGCATAAGATGGAACAGATGTGAAGGAGGTCTGATGCTGTAGTATTTGCTACGGAGGAGGACCGGGCACAATGTACAAGTTTGCTTTGTGCCTCTGGGAGCGTTCAAAACATTTTAATAGTTGTAAGTTCATACACATGGGTGCTGTATGCAAAAGCTAGAATTAAATGCAAGCACAAGGAGGGAAAGACAAAGAAAACTGCCTTATACTGAATCAGATCATTGAGCTCAGTCTACATTGACTGGCAGTGGTTCCCTAGGGTTCCAGTCTTCCTCTGCCCCACCTGGAAATGCCAGGGACTGGACCTGTGACCTTTTTGCACACAGATCATGTGCCCTGCTACTTAGATAATGTCCTTCCCTTGAAAGAAAAACACAAAGAATTGAGACAAGTGTTGATTGTGTTGGAGAGCGACCAGGATGATAAAGTGTCTGGAAACCAAGCCTTATGAGGAACAGCTGAGGGAATTGGGTATGTTTAGCCTGGTAAAGAGGAGACTGAGAAGAGATATGATAGCCATCTTCAAATATCTAAAGGGCTGTCACATGGAAAATGGAGCAAGCTTGTGTTCTCCTGCTCCAGAGTTTAGAACCCAAACCAGTTACAAGAAAGGAGATTTTGACTAAACATCAGGAAGAACTTTATGACAGGAAGAGACAGTGGGATGGTACTCCATGAGAAGTGGTGAACTCTCCTTCATTGGAGGCTTCTAAACAGAGGTTGGATGGCTATCTGTCATATTTGATTTAGTTAAGATTCCTGCACTGCAGGGGGTTATATTAGATAACCCTCGGGGTCACCTTCCAACACTACAATTCTATGATTCGATGGTGAGCCAAGTTCAGATAACAGGAAGCTCAAGGACTTAAGATGGAAGATGAATGAATGGAGTAGAAATTCAGATTTGTCTTGCAATCTTTTGTTCATACAGATATTCTTACTGTTTTTGTTTGATGTAAACACTAATTTGGCAGTTCTGACAGATTCAAGAACTGAAGAAGTAGATTACATACAATAGCCAACTCATGGGCCTAATATTTATCATGCCCTTGAAGTAAATAATGAAGATATTTTACATGTGTCTAAGACAAGACTTTGTATAGTGTTTTTATCTTATATTTTCTTTCTTTCTTTCTTTCTTTCTTTCTTTCTTTCTTTCTTGATCAGGCTGTCATTCAGCATCATGACAGTCTCTTAAATTTCAAAAGGGCAATCCACATGTGACCCTTGTTGAGGGTGGCCAAGATAGAAACCCCTGCTGGGCATGGAGTTCTAACCATCCAATTCACTGGCTTATGGCCCATATACTCGATTATCATAGTCCACCAAATCCTTCTGCATTAATCAGATTTTTCTGTTTACCAGAACCAGTCTTTGGACTGGACTTACCAAAAGATTCATCTGGTTGTTGAGAAAACTGAACAAATGAGAAAAGGGACATTATGCTGTTATGATCTGGTATCTCACATAGGTTTTTTCACATTTTTTCTCCATTAAACATCAAAACTTTGCAAGTCATTAAAGGCACTAACTTTTTCTAGTTCTTCTTCCATCCATTAATCTGTAAGTGTCTGTGGTTAGACTGCTAGCCTGTGCTAATTTGTTATATTCTCAAATGAATCAGAATGATTTGCACTGATGCCATGGTGATGCATGATGCTGCATTACCTAAGAGCAATAACATGTTCATTTAAGAGTAATAAATGTGGGAATGCCAAGTACAGTACAGTCACATCCACAGCAGCACCTCAGTACTGAGCGATCGGGGACGACAACTCATAAGCCTAATGTTCACTATGACTCAAGGCATTTCATCTCTGATGACCACAAATACAGCTTCTTATTAAATAAGCCCCCCAGTTCCATGCCCTTAGATAATTATAAAAAATTGCTTATAGTGGATAGTCCCTCTAGCCAATTTCTAGAAATGTTGTTGTCTTCAAACAAGGTGAAACGAAGAGAGATAAACAGGCACATTTGTTTTCAGTTTTGTGAAGAAAATGCACCCACGCATCCATTATATGCTCACACCATACCCCAGGTTTATTGTTTACAAATGTTCTATTTAGTATCTACAGAGATAAATAATAGAAATAAGGTCAGATTCACACTTCCACTGAGGATACACTGGGCAGTGAGTGGGACAGACATTGGGTTTGTGATGGGGATGCAGACCATATGGTGACTTGTCCACCTGGTGTGAAGGTTGTGGATGCCATGTGTTGTCCATAGCCTGATAAATAGGGTTAGGTAAGAGTCAGGGATGGTGGTGCATATTGATACCAATGAAGTGGGGAAATGTAGTCATGTGGTCCTGGAAGTAAACTTAGGTTGTGACGCAGAAGGTTGAAAACCAGGTCCTTCAAGATACCTTTCTTTGAAATGCTATCCGTTCCATGAACAGCACCAGACCGATAGGCAGAGCCGAAGAGTCTAAATGTATGAAAGAGACAGTGGTGTTGGGAGTATGAGTTTAGTTTTGGTAGGCACTGGGAATGTTTGGGGACAGGTCCAGCTTGCACAAAAGAAATGTGCTCCAACTGAACTAGAATGGAGATAAAAAGCTGGCAGAAGAGCTTTTGAACTAATTGTTGAGGTAAAGCAGACAGGAGCTACAGAATGTTAAGTTTGGCCTAAATCGTATTTTAAGGATGAGGGTGAATGTTTGTGATCGTTTTGTTTTGCTTCCCTCTCCCACCCTCACTTCATGCAAATCCGGACCTGTGATGCAGCACTACTACCCTCCAATGTGAGCTGCAGGATGACAGCCTTATATTTTTATGCACATGGGAAGACAGCACATGCATCTTTGCCACTTTAAAATACATTTATTTGTGTTTAAAATGTAAGGGCGATTGATATCCAGCTAAGTTGTGATTTAGTTGGATACCACCCATTAATTTTTCCACTTTAACAAGTAGCCAAAACATTGAGAAAAGCACAAAGGCTAATTAAAATAGACTAAAATCTTCAGAACAATATTAAAACTCTGTTTAAAACCAGCAGAAGCTGCCCAAGATCATAAACAGCACACATTTACCACGGGGGCAAAGATTATGTATTCTGTACCTGGCTATTGTACCTCAGTATAAATGGCAACAACAAAACCCTATTTCGAAGCAGCCCAGAGAGATTGCTCTGATTACAGAGAGCACACCTATGCCATTTGAAAACGGGAATTTATCATGGACTGTGAAAGACTGAGATTTGGCTTTACTAACAAGGCAAAATGTGCCATACTATACATATATCGTACAATTAAATCACAACCACTAATTTAATGCATTAGATATGGGAATAGAATCCACCTTTCCATAAAGTCTTGTCCTTTTACCATCTGGAAATGCATCAACTTTAAGGAACAAACTGAATATCTTAGAGGTATCATCATTGTTTTCCTGTTCACAATAACATGATGGGGAAATTATACAGCAAAACAGCTGCCCTGTTTGATGCTGCCCTGAAGACTGTTGCCATTACTGGCCACTAACATTAAATATTAATAGAAATTGAATATGGAGGCAGAACGTGGAGAAAAAGCAGCACACTGAGGAAAATCTACGGGGCTAGATGACATCTTTTAAGCCATAACGCAAAAGCCTCTTAGATAAGAGAAATTATTTCACAAAAAATTTGTTGGTGGTGGTGGTGATGGTGGAGTGTTAAAAGATATACTGGTTAGTTAGAATGAAAACAAGCCATATCAAATGGTTTGCTCTTAATCACGGCATACCTTTTTTCTTTGCTACGCTAGAGAGTATTGGAAGCAAGACTTCACTGTCTACATAGCTTTGGATTTGTTTTCTGGTACCCAGAGTGAACATACTGCCTCTTAAACACATCCTTGCAATCCCTGTGGCCTTGCACAATCCATTTTCATAAGTTCCTACATTGAGCTTCATTCAAAAGCCATCTCAACTGTAGACCAGGAGCTGTGTGCCAGGGTGCACAGCCAAAATACTGGGATGATCCAAAGTGAGATGATGAAGAACACCCACTGGTCCCATTTCCTACCTCCACATGCTGATTGGTTTCCTAGAAATGAAGGTTATGTACATACAGTATGTAGTCCCTATTCATGCCCTGATTATACCCACATTTTGGTCATCTACACGAGACCAATATGCTTTCTGGGCATGATTCTGTTTATGCATGGAAGCCTGTGAAATACATAGAAAATACGTTAGCTGCAATCTACTCTAAGTCAACTATCTTTTCCCTTTCAGTTCCTATGAAATTGCAAGGCTGGATGTGGCTTATACAAAGCGATGGCATATTTCCAAAGATACATAGCTTGGAAATGTGATATAATTTCTCTTTCTTTGGTTGGAAATTTCATTTCTGACAATCCACTAATATATAATGCTCATTTACAGAAAACAAAAGAAAAAGGAATGTTCCATATTTATGTAGTGTTTGTTTCACAAAACCCCATTATACCTTTCTCTTCACCCTCAGAGCACAAGCTATTAAATATTCAAAATCAAACCACATTAATTTTTAGCTCGACACTGCACACTAATGACATTAAGTCAATACAGGGACTATTTTGGTATTTCTCCTGGAAATTCCCAGTTGAATTCTTTCATTGAAAGCAACACATTGAAGAGGCAGAAATGAAATCTGCCCCCATCCCTTCTTAGATAATTGGCAGACCTCACACCTGCCTGAAGCAGGTCGTTTTACTTACAAACACAGCTAAACATTATATAAGTGTACAAGCTGTTCAGAAAAATGGATCTGGACTTCATAAACCAAGCTGTTCTGGTCTTAAAACCTGCTCTTCACTCATAGGGGTCACTGTACACTTTCAGAAATGCCTTTGAATATACTTCGAGTTGCTCATTTGACGCAGGGGTTAAGCAGTGCTTCTTAAACCACATCTGCATCATATATTTAAAGCACTATTCTACCACTAACAGTCATGTCTCCCTGCCAAAAAAAGAATCCTGGGAACTGTAGTTTGTTAAGAGTGCTCAGAGAACTTTGAGAATTGTGGTTCCGTGAGAGGAAATAGGAGTCTCTGAACTACAGTTCCCAGAATTCTTTGGGGGGAAAGCTATGGCAGTTAAAGTGGTATGATGGTGTTTTAAATGCATGGTGCAGATGTAGCCTTTTACTTTGTGAGCCTGGGGTTTCCTCCATAAATTTCTTCTGCCTTCTGCCACTCACACAACTTTGCACCAACCATCCATTTTGCATACCCTATTTGCAGGCAGCACCAGCGATGGAAATTATGGCTATTTTCACGGTGGCTGAGGTGAACACTGAGGGGGATATGAAACTGACTAGCATTGGTGTGGTTACAGATTTTGAAGTGTAGGCGCTTATTGTGATGGCTCCCAGAGCCACACCTCCAAGGAAAGCCCAAGCATGTAAAAAGCTGTGTTAAGTCTCATATACACCCCCAAAGGGCAACAGTACATCACGTGGTATGCAATTTATTGGAAACAGTTGGCAGTTACAAGATGTTTATAAAAGTAAACGCAACTTGTGAAACACATTGACAAAACAGCTCTAGTCATCTGAAAATAAACAATTAACTTTTAATTAGAAATGCAAACAATCATGCACAGCAATATCATCATTTAAACTGCTTGTGTGGAGTGGAATCCCATCAAAGAAAGGTGGAGAAAGGTATCCAAGACACTGCTTGATTATTTGCCTCATTTTCTTGACCTCCTTGGTGCTAATCAAGAAGAAAACTGACAGCCTCATTATCATCTCATCTCATCTCATTCACTTGCCAGAACAAGGAAGTTCTGTCCATTACCCCATATCATGTCATGTCATCGTTCTTGCCTGGGAAAAACCTCCCAGAACTACATTTCACCATGTCCCACAACCGCTAAACCACTAATCACGAGTGCTCCTCCCAGCTCCATTCCATGGAGCATAATTTTGAAATAGTATGCCTACTGGCCCAATGCTTGAATACAGCACACCAGAGGCAGATTTGGGGCACTGGAAAGTGGCCTGGGGCAGGCAAGGAAATGCCTTTCTCACTGCTTCCTTCCTTCAGTCAGGTGGGGGGTCACCAAAATTTAGCCTCACACAGGGCACCATTTTATCAAAGCCCTCCCATGAACACACTTTATGTTTCCAGATGTATTTTACAGACTCTTGCAAAGTTTAATTAGAACTATTAAAGAATCTGATATTTTTCCAGGTTTTTTTTTTTATATAAAACCCCCCTCCAAACCCTGATTTAGTTACACTAGCAATGAAAATGTTCAAGGTTGCTCAGAAAATGCAGAATATATTAATATGAAAAACTAAACCATAATGTATCACATTAAAGCAGTATAATCAGTGCCCAATTAATGAAAAACAATATCCCCCTTGCCAATGCATTTCCTCTTAAATCGCATAAGGTTTTAGCACGATTGGACTTTCATTTGTTTTCTTCAAAATAAGCCTTGCTATCAACTAATGGTGTGGCAGCAGGGAACTCACTGTCTGTTGCATCTGTAAATTGGAAGAATAGTGTTCTGCTTCACATAGATTTTTCCAAAAGTATTTTATACCTGTAGGAACGGAGTAAAGTGCCCGATCTGAAATGAGATATTCGTTTCCCCCATACCTTTACATATCATTCTTCTTCCGAATCTTCGTGTCCCTTTGTAATTTTAAATAGTGATTCTCTCCCCCCCCCCCCCGTCATCTTCTTGAGTTGCCCCTTGGGTTTTAGAATCCCCCTCCCTCCTGAGAATTCCAACCCTTTCCAGAATTTAAGGAGTAGTTCAGAAATTTGTTCTAGTTAGTGTTTGCTTGAATCTTACTAGGCTCTTCTGCCACTTATCTTTTCATTTTTATTTTCTTTCTCTCCTTTCATGTTTGCCTTGATCATTTCAATTCATTTTTCCTAACCTGGTGCTCTCCAGGTACTGCTGGACCACAGCTCCTAGCATTCCTGACTACTAGAAACCCAGCCAGATGGGTAGGGTATAAATAATAAATTATTATTATTACTAGGCCAAGCTGGCCAGGGCCAATGCAAGCTGTGGTTCAGAACTTCTAGAGGATGCCAAGGATGGGGAAAGCTAATTCAGATTGTAAGATTTTCAGCAGTTTTTTAAAATGTACTATGGGTTTCTGGGGGTTTTCCTGTTGTTATTCTGTCTCTCACAGCTACAATAAACCTACCATTAAAATTATGGACTGGTTGTTTCTTCGTCAGAGAGCAAACAGGCAAATTTACCAGGGGATCAAATACTTTCCCCCCCTCACTGTATAATTATTATTGCAATCACACAGGACATCTTTATGAAATTTTGGTCAAATATTCAATATTCCAAAGCTGGTAGGTAAGTTCAGATGACTTCAGGCTAGTTGCAGATAGACAGCAAATGGAGAGTTGAATCAAAACAACTTCTTGGAAGTTGCAGCTTCTCTTTTAATCTTTGCTTTACTCATCAATTATATAAAGAAATACGAGGTTGAATTGAGTTCAGGGCTATTATATACATAAGCCCTTGGAATATGCAACTTTTACGTTTCAGACATATCTGATGTCAATAATTCAAAGTTCAGAAGAAATGGGAATATAATTAACACCCTAGATCAGTTCTCCAGGCTTCCCAGGAACTATTGTGAATTTACTCAACAGTTCAGTTCCCTGAATTGTAAGTGATCTTCAGCCTGTCAGACAATAGTTTAAACAAAGTTCACAGCTGAAAATCTATCACAGTGGACCTGTTTAGTCTCAAAGCAATCCAGGTCTGGTTCTCATATGATGATATACAGTCCACATATTTTTTATTTTGAGTCATGTGGCTATTGTAATGTGAGAAAGTTTCTGTACAAATAGAGAGTTTTGACAGTCGTGCAACTCCGCTCCATTAAACATAATGCAAGTCCCCACTATTTAGAAAGCTCATTTATTTCATATGTGGTCCACAAGATATAAAAGGTGGGTGGGTCAAACTCATATTATGCTCTAAGATACTTTGTGAACACGTCACACTTTGGTCCTTTGAGGAACACCTATTTAATCAGAAGAATCAAGCTGAGCGTACCACTTTGTGCTACAGGTGGAGGGTTACCTTTTGGAACTTATCCCACAGAGAAAAGAATTCCATGCAAAATGAAAATAGCACGTGAGGGAGAAGGCTAGTCTAATTTCTGACAGTCTAGCTTTCCATATGCATGTTGTTTCTGACACAGTACCTCAGGCCACTAAACTGAAGTGATACACACATTTCTACAAGGGGGAAAAATACAACATGTTAACAGTTGCTCCCAGTATCTTTCCAAGCACAATTCAAAGTGTTGGTGCTGACCTTTACAGCTCAAAACAGCCTTGGCCCAATATACCTGAAGGAGCGTCTCCACTCCCATCGTTCTGCCCGGACACTGAGGCCCAGCGCCGAGGGCCTTCTGGCGGTTCCCTCATTGCGAGGAGCAAAGCTACAGGGAACCAGGCAGAGGGCCTTCTCGGTAGTGGCGCCTGCCCTGTGGAACACCCTACCTTCAGGTGTCAAGGAAATAGACAACTATCTGGCTTTTAGAAAACATCTGAAGGCAGCCCTCTTTAGGGAAGTTTTCAATGTTTGATGTTTTATTCTGTTTTTAATCATCTGTTGGGAGCCACCCAGAGTGGCTGGGGAAACCCAGCCAGATGAGCGGGGTATAAATAATAAATTATTATTATTATTGCTACATAACAGAAGATGAGCTAACTGCATCTAAAACAGGGGAAGGGAACTTTTTTCCTGTTGAGGGCCACATTCTGGGGGGGGGGGGAATCTGTCAGGGGACACGTGCTGGCAGTTGGCACAGCTGAAAGCAGCAGTGGACAGGGTCATATAATTGGTGGCCCACCCCTTGTATTGCTCTCTTTCTGCCACTCTCTTTTCTTTCTCTCCTTTCCTCTCTTTCTGACACTCACAGAGGTCTGAACTAATGGCTTCTCACCTTCCACTTCCATTTCAGCTCCCACCTCACCAGATTTCCTCCCCCCTTGCCAGAGCTTTCTTGCAAAGTGCTTTCCACCATTTTTCATTGCTCTGCAAGATTTGTTTTCCCCTTCCCCATTTTCTCTCTCCCTGCAGGCTTCCCTCACCTGCAATTAGCTTAAGGACTGCATGTGGCTCTCAGGCCACAGGTTGCCCCCCCCCCAAAAAAAAACCTAGAGGCTCTCTAAGTAGACTTCCACTACATGAGCTAATCTGCTAGAAGTGCTTGACTTTGACAGACCCTCTCTCAACACAGGATACAGGGCTAGTGACTTATACATACGATGCATACGATATCTTTATTGTCATTGTCCCATACAGAACAATGAAATTGAAAATCTACATAAAACATTCAAAACCCCCTAAAAACTCTGAAACCCCATTTTAAAATACAATATACTATAGAGACTTTTCATTCAGTCATAGGATTCTGTCAGACACTGATGGAAACTGCTTTTATTGTGGGGGTTGGTATTCTGATTTGTTTTTGTTAGTCACATTAAATTAATTTTGTAAAGAAAAGTGTGACAGATAGATATTGATATAAAGATTTTTTTTAAAAAAAAACTAGTGTTATTTCTTTTGACATGATTGGAGCTTCACACTAGCTGAAGATTTGCTGTGTTCACCCAGCCTGTGTGTTGGCCTGGCAAGGTCTGGATAGATCTAAGAGGCAACAGGTTCACTGTTCAATATGCACTTCCAAATGTGGAGCAATGCATTTATTTCCCCTCAGGTTTTTCATTCTTTTACCACCTGTCAATGCACATTTTGTGTTATTTTATCAATGTTGACTGAACCAGATGCTCTCATATACTGCGCACTGTCCGTTTCAGTAATAATTCATTTTTGTCTCTTTTGGATATACATTTCTTTTTAATATGACTGTGAACCTCATGGCCAAGCACTGGAAAGTTACTCCACCTGGACTGAAGTGTGATGGCTCACTCTGAATCCATGTCCACAAGCTACCTTTGCAGGTGAAAATAGGATACCAATAAAGCTGTGTAGAAAGGAATAGAAGATCTTGTTAAATTCCTTTTTTTTCTCCTGCACCATTGACGTCTATGGAATTTCTAACCAGCTTTTTACCAGGTAAGGCTGCTTTCAAGTATAAGGTGAATAGCAGGATAAGTAAGAACAACATCTTCTTGAGGGGGCCGTGTCACTCAACTAATATTTAACTAGATTCCCTCTACCAGGACACTGCTGCCCCATGCTGACCTAAGGGAAAGGTAGAAATGTCATTTGCTAGCTGTTACATAGCACATTGTTATATAGCACACAGTTCTGCTTCCATAGTGATATGTTGGTGATGAAGCCAGAATTAGAATCAGAACTTTTAAAAGTAATTACTAAAATAACAGAAGTCTTATTCATCTCCTTGACCCTGTTGGATTGTCATGCTATGATTTTTTTTTTTAATGTAAGCTATTACTCTTCTCTCTCTCTCTTATCAGCAATGTTTGATCAGTTCCAGCAAGGAAAGAAAACATATTTCATTGTAAAGTATTTCTACCAGATGTCTTGGAAGAATAACAAAAGATGACGTATAAATTAGACAAACACTATGTTAAGCTCACAGCTCAAACAATTGTGGGTAGACAACCAAAGTTCAGAGATCTGCATCTAATCACTGTCTAAAGGACATTTTTAAAGTAAATAATTCTGCTTTGTTATCACTACAAATCTCACCCCAAACTTGCATATCACCAAACATACAAATGTCTTTACATACCTTTCCCCATTGTATATTATGAATAACTTCGTCGTTACGAGGAATACTGTCTGATGATTATTCAGAAGCATGATTTTAGCCCCCCCCCCAAAAAAATCCCATTAAATCCACACAATTTCCCTTTAGAATCATAGAGTTAGAAGGGACCCTGAGGATCATCTAGCCCACCCCTGCAGTGCAGGAATAGGCAGCTGTCACTTATGGGAATCAAACCTGCAGTCTTTGCGTTAGCACCACACTCTAACCAACTGGGCTACCCAGCTTCTTCTATCAGCTATATTTTCTCCAAATATCCTCAGCAAATAGGCCCCTAAAATATAGCTGCAATCAGAATGTTACTAAATAAACCACTAAAAACTGGAATTAAGGAACCTAATGGGCTGTGTTGAGTTGGAGATCCAGTAAATGTTCATCTAAGGATTACTTCTATACCCAGCATGCATAAGACAACATCTCACCAGTAACATGCTAATAAAATAAGCTTATCAGTGGCATTTCATTGCAGATAGGCTATAAAATGAGACACGGGCAGCATACATTTAGATGTAGTGTGGGCGTTATTCACATCTGCATAGAGAAACTCAGAATCATATCTGCTCATTCTCATAGATTTTCTCTCCCAGTGATCTGACACTTTGATCCAGCAAGTCACACAACAACCAAGCATCTAAGATATTACAAGCTGGCACGAGTGGGGATTTCGCGCCCCCCCCCCCAAAAAAAGAGCCAATATAAAAATAGTTACATATTTCAAATTTCACAACTGCATGCATGATGTGAAACCTGCCCAGAAGGTGATGAAACTGCCTAGAAGCTCCCATAGTAACCCATCCTTCACAAAAGCTCTCTAGCTTTGAATTGCATAAAACCTTTTGATGACAAAGTATTTAAGAGTGTTCGTGTCATTTGACATATGCCTCTGTTACCTTATTGATGTATGGCTCTTACTTCCAAAATGTCCTTCATGGAATCTATGTTATTATGATGCCTCCAAAGGTGTGGTGAACCTCCTGTGTCATAGGTCTTTTTGTGGAGGTTGGCTATAAAGGAAGGGGCCATTTTGGCAGTGGACTGCTCTCTCTGGAGAGGTTCACCGGGCGTCCATTTTGTTTCTTTTCAGTGCCAGGCAAGTTCCTTTTTATTCTCCCAGGCCTTTTGAACACCTTTTACTATCATTTGATATTATTCTATCATTTTTTAGTGGTAGGGTGTTGGACTAGGAGTGGGGATACATTGACCCAGCCATGAAGCTTGCTGCGTAACCTTGAGCCAGTCACCAAATCTAAGCCTAACTTACTTCTCACAGTTACTGGGAGGATAAAAGGGGGGGGGGTGTCTCCCACCCTGAGATCCTGAAAGGAAAGAGCAGATATCCTACAAGAAGTGCATACAAATGTCCTCTGTACAGCACCCACAGAAATGTGTTCTTAAACACTATTTTCTGGAATATTTTATGATCAGGTGTTGTTTTTTAAGTGCACAGCAGAAAAATCTTTTGTATAAAAATTGCTTTGACCCCAGTGCTCTGTAAAATTAAAATATTTGATTCCTATTCACCTTCCCCTCTGCCCACAAGTTTCCATAGAAGTGCAAATATTTCATATAACTATCAGCAAATCTGTTATCTACCTCCTCAGTACCTTTGACTTATGGTCCTACTTCTTCATGCTGCACAAGCCTGATTTTAGTGATATACTCTGCACAGACACAATTAATAACATCAGCCCCAAACAGGACAAATAAAAGCTGTCTTAAGCAATCTGGTTCTCCTCTTCCCTTTTTTACTCAAAGGAATGAGGGAGAAGAATGTACACAGGCTAGTTTATCAACAAATACTAAAGATAGGGCCCAGCCAAAGTGAATTAATATACAAGGCATTCAGATGTTCTAGACAGCATTATTTTCCTCCAGTGAAATAAGGTATGCTCCCACACAGACTACTGATGCATATATGAAGTGCTGATAACCAACCACTCTTTGACCCCCACCCCATGATTCAGGTAGGTGGCTGCCTCACTCTGCCTAAAGATAGAACCAGCCCTGGGATCACCACTAGAACCCACATACATCTAGCACCAATGAATTCCCAACATCGCCCACCTTAGCTCAAGAAAGCAAATGTGTGGGTTCCCAGACAGTAAACAGATGGTTTGCTTTAGCATGTTGTCCAAACCTAGGCTCATGGTTACCAAATGAAGCTGGCAACTCCACTTGACCACTTTCAAATGCACCTCATTCGTTGCCTGGTCAAGATTATTTTGAAATGAGCATTATCCAATTTGCAAGCATTTAAACCAGGCTTCTTCAACCTCAACCCTCCAGATGTTTTTGGCCTACAACTCCCATGATCCCTAGCTAGCAGGACCAATGGTCAGGGATGACGGGAGTTGTAGTCTCAAAAACATCTGGAGGGCCAAGGTTGAGGAAGCCTGATTTAAACTAACTTTCAAATAAACAAAGGAAATTTTTCCTTACAGCAAGCTTACTTTCAATGTGGTAATTCAGGCTACAGAATTAGAACTGCCATGCCACTAAATCTAATCAAACTCAATAGCTATAGCCAGGGCCTTTCTTTTTTCCATCTCTTAACTGGCAAATGCTATTGTGAGGCCATTTCATGACACCACCAATTGCCAGGGTGGAAAAAGAGAAGTGATGGGAGGCTGAGGGTGGGGAGAGGTTATTGCAAGTTCAAACCTCCAGAACACCGACCCTTGAGCCAGGGGCAGAGGAGGGAGGCGGTGGGGGCGGTTCGCCCCAGGTGTCAACACTGGGGGTGTGGGAATGAGATTTGGCACACCACCCACCCGCGACTCCCAAGCCTACCCTGAACTGTCAGGGGAAGGGGCAGAGCTGCACCGCCTTGCCGGCGGCCTTCCCCCCTTCATTTTGAAAACTCAAGGGAGGCTTTGGAGTTATGGGCGGGTGGTGCGCCGTTGCCTGCTTCCGGGGGCGGGAGCCTCCCTTGAGCTGTCAAAAGGAAGAGGGAAGAGAGGAAGGCTGCTGGCAAAGTGACACAGCTCCCTCCCCGCTGTCCAGGAAGCAGCCTGCCATGGGTGCCTTGCTCCACCCCCATGGCATCTCGCCCCCTGGGACGCTCCCTGAAGCACTCCCCCGGGATGCTTGCTGTGGGTGGTGCCCCCCCCTGGACACTCCCCCGGTCCCTGGGTGCACAGCATGTGCGCCGCTCTGGGGGCTGGAGCAGCTAGCTCTGCCTTGAGCCCGGCTGCAGCTCCTCCTCCTCCTCAGGAAGGCCACGTGACAGCCTGGCTGTGTGCATGTTGCCTTTGACCAGGAACAGGCCTCTGGTTTGGGCTCAGGCAGTGGCAGCAACACACATGTAGGTGCATGCTCTTCCATCTTCCTTCTTCATTCCCTCACAAAGGGAGATTCAGGGTCTGGCAGGGGACATGGAGAGAATGGGAGGCATGTGCGGGCAGGCCGGGGGACTCAACACAGCCAACCCCAGGGAGACACATTTGCCAGTATAGGTCGAGGCTACTAGCCACAATGGCTCAGTGGAACCTCCAGGGTCAGAGGGATCCTATCACTCATAACAAGAGGTACAGCTCCCTATAAGATGATGTAGCCCAGTATCTTGTAATGTGATTTTGGTTTCAAGATGGTGGCAGTGGCGTCTGAGTTGGAGAATGAGGCGGTGAGTTCCAGCACCCCCCCCCCGAAAAAAGCACTGCCTGTTGCCCTATTATGTTTTATAGGTGGGGCAGAAAGAGAGGCAGTAAAGACAGAAAGTTCCATTTCCCCCCTTACCATACATCTGAACCAAATGGCAATCTCTGTGATTTACTACATTGAAATAAATGAGAAACCAGCAATTCATATCCACCTGTACATATGCATAGTCCTACTCAAGAGTTTTGTTTCTTGGTCACGCCAGAGCGTTATAGGATGCTGAGAATCATAGATAGATAGATAGATAGATAGATAGATAGATAGATAGATGGTAGATAGATAATAGTTGTCCATTCAATAGATAGTAGTAGCTTTAGGCTACTTGGTGACAAGTATCATCTTAAAAGGTGATTCATGGTTCAAAGTTGTATAAGCAAAATAACAAAGGAGAACATAAGCAGTTACTCAAATTCTGAGAATTTCCTTGAATATATTTCTAATGGCAAGTGTTGCCTATAAAGCTGGTGAAACCAGAGGGCAAAATTGCTGAGAAAGTTTCTAAGTTTGCTAATGTTATCATTTCCAAGCCACTTCAAGCCACTGAACACTTTTGATCAATAGCAGTACTAGGGCAGCTCCTCACCACAGAGCAGTAAAGAAAGACTGTTGCTGAGCATCACATTTCACAATATCTAAAGAATGCTTGGGGGGGGGGGTATACCACACACCATAATCCTAATCTCCTTTGGCAGGGTTTACATCTATGACTAATCATTCTGCTGGATGAACCTCTTGGAGTCTATACACTGAGATTTCTATTAACTGATAAGGTGACAGCGAGGAATGGAGCACTCTTGTATCTTTTGCTGCTACAAATTTCAAACAACTTGCAGCTACCACTTGGGACAGGATTTGAGAGCAGGCAGACCATTGGTTTGAGCACATATGGCTGGTCCTGTTTGTAAATCAATCTCCTTTACATCCCAGTTCCAAGCCTCTCCATCATGTTGTGCTTGTCTAAACCGATGAGATACCACCTGGCTGTAGCTGGCTGTTATAACAAGTACATATCAGGTAAAAGAAATTACTGAACTGGCATAGATGGCTTCATGGTGGAAGACAAAATGCCATTAGAGTGGCTTGATTCTCCTCCATTCCCCCAGCCATGCTCCATTACCAACTGTTGCTGCTGATATTTTTGCCACTTACTAGCCATACTATGACAATTATTGTGCTGGTGGCTACCACAGTAACACAGTGACACTATTGTGTCAACTTGAAATGTTATTTTCGGGTTATGGTTGGCTTTGGAATACATTCAAGTAGAATCAGTCTTGAATCTTCAAATAAAATTTCTCAACTTAGAAATCATAAATAAAAAAAGGATGTGATACTGGTAGTATTGACTGCAACGTAAATACAAGATGCCTTCAAGCTTAAAATATGGCAGGTTTTTAAAATTCAAGATATATTCAGTCTGACAGTGTGTACTTTACTGCAACAGATATTTATGCATTATAGCAAACAGGGCTTGTTATTTAGCAATATGCCCTTTAGCATAAATGTTACCCAAGAAGCTACATATCTAGCAATTCAGGTATCCATAGTAACAGCCTGTATAGCAATTGAACTTTGATTTATCAGTTTTAAAATTATTCGCAAAATGAAACGAACAGCTACAGATTTGAATTAATCCATATCCGAGCCTGCTCATTTCCTTGATTTGAATGAATAAAAATGTTTATCCCAATTAACACTGAGCAAATGATTTGCTCTAAATAATTTAGCTGGCATAGTCAACTTTTAATTCTGTTTGTGGGACATATACAAGCAAGTTTAAGAATTCCTGAAGCTTATTCAAGAGCATTGTGTTGTTGTTTTTTAAAAATAATTCCAAGCAATTCAAACCTATTTGATATGAGAAAGTGCAGTTTCACAAATGACAGCCGGAGCCCCCAATCTGAGTTTTCAACTGATTAAAATTCATGTGCATAGACTTGTGTCAAATAAAACAGCATTCTCATTCTTTTGATTAAACAAACTTTTTTTAAAAAAAATAATAATTCAACTCTTATGCCTTAACAAAGTTCTGGGCTCTCTCAAGTTTTCCCTGTTCTTACCTACACATAGGGAGTTACATTCATGACATGGGGAATAAACACCCACAGAGCACTTCTTTTATTTACTTATTTAAAATAGTAGTTGCTCTTCTACTGAAGATCTCGGAACAGCTTCCAACAATAAGAAGCAACAAAATGGTTCACAGAAACTATAGTTAGTGTCACAACAGAGCAGAATCAAACAACAAGATTGTTTTTAATAAAAAAAACAACAACCCAGTCTGGTTAGATAAAAATAAAATCCATCTAGTAATGACATGGAAGCAGTAACAAAACCAGAGAAAATTCTCTGGACAGAGAATTCCAGACCACAACTTGAAAGCATAGCTGTTAACGTTTAAAAGGGAAATTCCCTTATTCTGAATAGGATTCCTTGCAAGAAAAGGGAAAAGTTGACAGCTATGACTTGAAAGGCCCTACTCTAGGAACTACCTGTTTTATTTCACTTGGACCTCTGAAGACCCACAGCTGGGCCTCAGAGGAACATCTATAAACCAAGGCAGGTTCACGCAAGAGGGGGCCTCCCTTTAAGCACCCAAGTGGTTCATTACTTTAAAAGCTCAAAAACAGTGTTAGGAGATTGCATTGCTTTTTGAGAACTGATGATGTATGTTTCATACTTCCAGCCCCAATTAATAAGCATCCTGTGGCATTTTGAGTTAACTTTCATTTCCGAACAGCCCTCAAAGACATCTCCAACGTCTAAATGATTGCACCAAAAAAATATTTCAGGGGGTGCGGATCTCATATATGGATATGTCAAAAGTCCCCCCCCCTAATTATTATTTTAAATTTGTTCTTTTAAAAACTAATAACAAATATTTCAATAAATAAACAAACAAATAAATTAATTAATTATCGCACCAACCTGCTTATTGTTTCACTAGACAATTTACAAAATACATGGAATATTTCTTGGGTGTGGGTTATATGGGGATTGTTTACTATAAATATTTTCAGAAACTGAAAAATAAAGTTTAAAAAGATATCCCCCACTGTGACATAGTGCAATAACCTAATATGCTGTTACAAATGTGAGGATAACTATGGCCAGGTGATCTTCATCCAAGGACGAGTTGCAGTTTTCAGACCAGCCTAAGACATTAAAAGGTGTGCCAAGCCACAGAGATCACTTAGAACTTTAAATATATGGTCAGATAATCTAACAGATAAGAAGCTGGTGTTTTTAGGTACAATCTTGAACACCATTGCGCCAGTCCAACAAGCCACAAATCCACAGCACCCAGATTGCACTTTCTAACTTCACCTTTTCATGCATCCAGAGTAATTTCTGAAAGAGTCAATACAACTTGTTTGTACATATATATGCAGCTGAGTCCCTGGAGCATACAGCTTGCACACGTGTAGCCTTTTTTAGGAAGCTGAGTGTGTAAGGGGAAGGGTGAGAGACCGGAGGTATAATCCTGCTACAATTCTACAGGCATTCTGTGAACACAAGTAGAAATTATGCACAGTCCCTATTTGTGTGCTTAAGTCAGGCTTTTCATCATTTCCTTAGTTGAATCAATTCTTAAACGGGTTGATTACAAAACTCTGTTATGGCAACACCAATTATTACATGTGTGACGCATAAATCAAAGCAGAACTTAAAGACTGCTATCCTGACAGTATAGATTAAAATTGAACATTTCAGCATTTTGGGGCCTGTCATTCATTTACATTCGGAACACTTTCAAGGGGAGGGGGACATCCTGGGCAGCATCCTTGCTTTCAGATGTATTCACAAACATCTAGATGTAAAACATCTGTCACTATGAAAGCATTTTCAAGACAAATGCTCAAAGCAGCTGAATCAAATACTTTTGGTTTTGAAACAAAACAAAAAGCTGCAATTAAAAAAAGAGCCAATCAGCACAAAGAATATATGTCAAAATGATATTTTTCAGATAATATTGAAACCATGTGTCATTTCTGGCTCTTCAAAAAGTGTTATTTGTGACTGAATTGAGAACCAACCCCACCCCCAACTTGGAAAATAATCACATTAAATCCTTAATGCACGCGGGAAGAATTTAGTCCTTGTTTCTTTATGAATAAGCAATATGCAATCCATTTCATCGGCAGATGAATCTTCCACTGAAATTATTTCTCTTATTGCAACATTTGGTAAATGTTATGATTCATTCTGGTGATGTTCTTCCCACACTGACCTGAACGCAGCTATTTAATGCTGCTTTGTTAACATACAGTAAAGTTCAGGGATGGATCAAGTCCAAACAAAAGGATTGTCAAAATGGAGATCCTTACAAAAGCTTTTGTGAGAAACTGTTTTTAAGAAGGCACCATAAAAGACAATGTAGAACACATAAAAGGACCATATAAGACAATGGGGATGATAATATGTGTAAATCATTATGGTACAGCTGGCACATACTCTCTAATATCCCGCAGAGGAAAATGGGACATACGTCTTTTGGAGCCATGCTCTTGTGGGAGTCAGGTGACTCAGGCATAAGCATAGCTCCCCAAAACGTGTGCCTTTGGGCGTCACACTCTCAAGGGAGCCAAAATAGGACATCCCCGGATCCAATCAGACGCTGGGGTGGCTTCTGTAACTTTGGGGTGTCCCGTTTAAATTGGGACAGTTGACAGGTATGAAGTTACCAGTCTGTGGAATGTCGTGGAACATAACAGCTCATACTAGCTGAGGTTTCAGCCTATACTAGAATCTGTTTCTTTGACAAACTGACTCTCTCGCCACAGGGAACAGTTAAGATTAGTACAAATCAGTTTCTCTTTTTTTCTGATAAGACCTAAGGATAAAAATTAATTGCCCGTCCGTGATGGCACTTGATTAGTGTGAAGGCTTTTGCCAAAAGGCTGGCATTTGTCTGAGTCAGTGAAAGAATATTAAAAGTTTAGAAGAATATACTGTAACCTTTCAAGAAATGTACTTGACTTGATCAAAGAAGCACTGCAGACTACAAAGCACAGAAGCTCTTGACTTGTTACCCCAAAAGGCCTTTAAAACCATATTGCTTTCTTGCTTGACATGGTCCCCCCCCCCCCGTCGTGTAAGACTTTCTCTGCAGGTGTATTAATAAAATGAAACACCTGCGAATCCCTCAGCTCTTTCCAAATGATGTCTCTGTTTTTAAACTCTTACTCCAGGCTTCAGATTTGCACAGATTATTCATACGTGTTATTAGAAATTAGTAATTTGACACTATTTCTTTTGTTATTTATATTTTATATTTAACTGTTTTTATTTTAATGTCACAATACAACAACAAAATAGGAAAAGCAACACAGCATTAATATAAAATGTTATTTATTGCTTGATAATTGCTTTTTTTGCTTTCATGCTGCATTTGTTAGCTTGTTTTAATATTGTTTTTGATTTTATTGTTTTGGGAGAGGCTTTGAAAATTCTTAGAAATTATAAAAGGCAAGATCATTTCAAATAAATGTTGGCCTCTCACTAAATCAGAAAGGCATATATATAATTAGTTATGGTATAATTTCTCAACTACTATACTTCTAAAAAATGCCCAAGTGCTGTGTGCTACAAATTTTAAAATACAATACAAGAAAAACAGCTTAATTGCACTTCTGCATCTGCTGAGGTACGCGTTGACAAATCTGTTAAAATAGCTGTTGAATGGCCACAGAGCTTTTAAGGAGAATTCAATAAATGGTGTGGTTTCATTAAGTGGCCGTTGACTTGAGTGAGATTATAGAAGTCTAAGTGGACACTGCTTCACTCTTCATGTCTGTTGGCCCACATAAATTACTAAACACTGAAGCCTAATTCATTCCATTCAAAAGACAAAGCTATATAAATAAAGTATTCTGTCACCAATTCCAAGACTATTTGACAGATCACTGCACTATGTCCATCCCTCCCCAAGTGTTGAAAAATGGCTTTCTCCGCAAACTCCACACATGGCAGTAAATATGCCCCAATATAGGCTTAAAGACTATTGTCTTAGGACAGGAACTAACACCATGCTTTTCACATATCTGTATATTCATAAATGTAATTTGCTCCATTTGTATTAACAGACACACAGATTATATATTTGCAGTATCACTGACATGATGCTATATTTCAAAGCATTTTAGAAACATTTCCATACACACACACACACACACACACACACACACACACATATATATACATATATATATGTCACCATCCTTTGACTAGATGCAACACAACCACCGAAGTCCTTTGTGAGTTAGTGCATTTCTAACACTGAGCTCCCTTCCTAATCAGATGTTGCTTCCAATTAGAAAATGGAAGAACCTTGTTTATTGTACATAGTTGCAGACAGGTTAACAACAGTCTGTCTGAGTGACAGACTAATTTCTATGATGGCTTCTACTTATTACTACTGTAAATGAAGTATTCATCAAAGAAAGATTGTTTCAACTTAATTATACCTACATTTGTAAGAAGGAAAAATAAGCAGCTTATTATCTGAATCACAATGATATGGCAAAGGTTGCCTGTACAGACACATGAATAAACTTTTGAAGATAAAGTCAACAAATTCTTGTTTGGTCCTCATTTTCCGCTCTGCTGGGAAATGAAAAAAAATCCTTCCAGTAGCACCTTTAAGACCAACTAAGTTAGTTCTTAGTATGAGCTTTCGTGTGCAAGCACACTTCTTCAGATACACTGAAACAGAAGTTGCCAGATCCTTCTATATAGTGAGAAGGTAGGGAGGGGTATTACTCAGAAGGGTGGTGGGAATGGGAGATTGGCAGATAGCTGAGATGAGCCTGTTGACGACTCTTAACGACTGTAATAGGTCTTACAGGAAAAGGCAAGGGGTGAGAAGGTGAGAAATGGCTTAGTCATGTATAATGGGATAAGAATCCAATGTCTTTGTTCAAACCAGGTCTCTCCATGGTTTTAAGTTTGGTAATGAGTTGCAATTCAGCAGCTTCTCTTTCCAGTCCATTGTATATAGCCAGGCACTACGTTGCAGCCGCACCTGTTCCAATTCTACAGACAGAGACTCTCACCTAAGAGATCTACAGCAAACCTTTTCAGAACTAAAATACCCAGCAGATGAAGTTAGACAACAGATAAACAGAGCCAGACTTATACCCAGAGAGAACTTGCTGCAAGACAGACCCAAAAAAGAAAATAACAGAACACCTCTAGTCATCACATACAGCTCCCAAGTTAAAACAGTACAACGCATCATCAGAGATCTACAACCTCTCCTGGACAATGACAGTTCTCTTTCTTAAGCTCTGGGAGGAAGACCTTTCATTGCCTACAGACAGCCACCCAATCTTAAACAACTCCTAACCCACAATAATACTACAACCAGACTTAACACGGACACTGGCACCAGAGCCTGCAATAAACCCAGATGCCAACTTTGCTGCCACATACACCCGGACAACACCATTACTGGCCCCAACAACATCACACATACCATCTCGGGACTATTCAATTGCTCATCCTCTAACATTGTGTATGGCATCAAATGCCAACAGTGTCCTTCAGCTCTCTATATTGGACAAACAGGCCAAACCTTACGCCAAAGAATAAACGGACATAAATCTGACATCAAGAATCACAAAACAGAGAAACCAGTAGGAGAACACTTCAATCTCCCAGGACATTCTATACAAGATCTCAAAGTAGCTGTTTTACTTTAAAGGAATTTCAGAAATAGACTGGAAAGAGAAGCTGCTGAATTGCAACTCATTACCAAACTTAAAACCATGGAGAGACCTGGTTTGAACAAAGACATTGGATTCTTATCCCATTATACATGACTAAGCCATTTCTCACCTTCTCACCCCTTGCCTTTTCCTGTAAGACCTATTACAGTCGTTAAGAGTCGTCAACAGGCTCATCTCAGCTATCTGCCAATCTCCCATTCCCACCACCCTTCTGAGTAATACCCCTCCCCACCTCTCACTATATAGAAGGATCTGGCAACTTCTGTTTCAGTGTATCTGAAGAAGTGTGTTTGCACACGAAAGCTCATACCAAGAACTAACTTAGTTGGTCTTAAAGGTGCTACTGGAATGATTTTTTTTTATTTTGACTATGGCAGACCAACACGGCTACCTATCTGCTGCTGGGAAATGGTTGAAGACGACTAACCAAACCAAGGTTTCCCAAACTTTGGTCTCCAGCTGTTTCTGGAATGATGATGATGATGATGTATTTATACCCTGCCCATCTGGCTGGGTTTCCCCAGCCACTCTGGGCAGCTTCCAGCAAAATATTAAAATACAATAATTCATCAAATATTAAAAGCTTCCCTAAATAGGGCTGCCTTCAGATGTCTTCTAAAAGTCAGACAGTTGTTTATTTCTTTGACATCTGGTGGGAGGGCGTTCCACAGGGCGGGCGCCACTACCGAGAAGGCCCTCTGCCTGGTTCCCTGTAACTACAATTCCCATAATCCCTGACCACTGTCTATGGCCATACTACCCTGAACACACCCGATCTCGTCTGATCATAATCCCTAACCACTGGTTTTGCTAGCTAGGGATGATGGGAGTTGTGGTCCTGAAGACCCAAATTTGGGAAACCCTGAACTAAACTAAAATAAATAATGTTTATATCATTTCCTGGTTCCAGTTGTAGATAGGTAGCCGTGTTGGTCTGCCATAGTCAAAATAAAAAAAATTCCTTCCAGTAGCACCTTAAAGACCAACTAAGTTAGTTCTTGGTATGAGCTTTCGTGTGCATGCACACTTCTTCAGATACACTGAAACAGAAGTTGCCAGATCCTTCTATAGAGAACTTGCTGCAAGACAGACCCAAAAAAGAAAATAACAGAACACCTCTAGTCATCACATACAGCTCCCAAGTTAAAACAGTACAACGCATCATCAGAGATCTACAACCTCTCCTGGACAATGACAGTTCTCTTTCTCAAGCTATGGGAGGAAGACCTTTCATTGCCTACAGACAGCCACCCAATCTTAAACAACTCCTAACCCACAATAATACTACAACCAGACTTAACACGGACACTGGCACCAGAGCCTGCAATAAACCCAGATGCCAACTTTGCTGCCACATACACCCGGACAACACCATTACTGGCCCCAACAACATCACACATACCATCTCGGGACTATTTAATTGCTCATCGTCTAACATTGTGTATGCCATCAAATGCCAACAGTGTCCTTCAGCTCTCTATATTGGACAAACAGGCCAAACCTTACGCCAAAGAATAAACGGACATAAATCTGACATCAAGAATCACAAAACAGAGAAACCAGTAGGAGAACACTTCAATCTCCCAGGACATTCTATACAAGATCTCAAAGTAGCTGTTTTACTACAAAGGAATTTCAGAAATAGACTGGAAAGAGAAGCTGCTGAATTACAACTCATTACCAAACTTAAAACCATGGAGAGACCTGGGCTGAACAAAGACATTGGATTCTTATCTCACTATACATGACTAAACCATTTCTCACCTTCTCACCCCTTGCCTTTTCCTGTAAGACCTATTACAGTCGTTAAGAGTCGTCAACAGGCTCTCTCAGCTATGTGCCTATCTCCCATTCCCACCACCCTTCTGAGTAACACCCCTCCCCACCTTCTCACTATATAGAAGGATCTGGCAACTTCTGTTTCAGTGTATCTGAAGAAGTGTGCATGCACACGAAAGCTCATACCAAGAACTAACTTAGTTGGTCTTTAAGGTGCTACTGGAAGGAATTTTTTTTATTATATCATTTCCTGATACTGATACGTTATCTACTCAGAGAGTATTTTAGCCGCACAACCATCTTTTACCTTCATTTTCCAGTTCTGTTTCAGCTTATTCTGATATTTTAATACCTGGTGCTCTTGTAAGTTACATAAAAGGTAATTCAAAAATATGTTTGATGCATTATTAAACAGAACTCTCAATGGCAGCACGGCAACAAAAGTTTCATTAAAAAAATATATCACAATGGAGTTCAACATATTTTTGGCTAAAAATGATTTCAGCACAATTTTGTACAGGACTATTAAATAATCTAATTATTTCTGTTAAGTAAAAGATATATTCTATTATTTGCCCATTCATCACTTTGAACTTTACCCTAATAGACTGTCTACTGAAATGCCAGCTGCATTAGGATGAACACTAGAAGTGGGAGGGAATCAGATCTTAAATGTTTCTAGTACACCTTTTAAGTATAAAGAACAAAAAAGTACAGAACCCATCAGAATCCACATTACTTCCTTGTAAAATAAAGGAGCATAGTTCCCAAATGGCCAAAACCTGCTACCTGAATATCGCTAAGAGAACAGCTAATTTCATTTTGTTTTCCTTTATACTTTCTTCAGACAAAGGAACGTGAAAACGCCAGCTACGAATGTCAGGGGACTTTTAAAAAGAGACACTGATACGCTAATCGCTGTAGCAAGTGATAATCAGAAGCCAATTTCAGCCAGTCAGTATACTGCCATTTAGAATGGCATTTTGTGATGTTTCATTGTACGGCGTACTTTTTTAGTTTTGTTATATTATCCCCACTAGAATTACACAATCACTATTTCAATTTCTTTTCCTATCGTGACACTTTTGACATTCCACAGATACTGTATTCTACAAATGACTCCATCATTGTTCTTAACCTTTCCATGTCATATTCAGTCACTCCACTTCTTTTACTTCTTTCATACAATTCATACTCTTCACATCCCTTTCTCTTAACAGGGTCTGGGCTGCCATTTTTGCACCATACCATGTGCACTACAAAACACAAAACTGGAACTGCAGAATACACTGGCCTAACTGGATGTAACAAAATGCCCAACTCTGTAAATTTATGTTAGGGAGGGATCCAGTTATGTCCATCTGCTTGCATAATGGCTTGCACAATAGAACTGATTATTTCTCTTCTCTTTCCCTCCCCACATCCAGTCCCCCACCCCCTGTGTGCTCCTCAAATCTGCTCTGGAGTGAACTATAACCTGGTTGCTTTAAAATCACTTCTTTTGGAATGCTTGGTTATGGGTACATGGGGCTTATGGCTAGAGAGTACTGGCAGATATCCTTGGTGAATTCTATAGGCTGGACTACGTAAACCTTACAATTAAAACACCAATACAAGCTCAAACATTTCATATCTTCCCACCCCAACTCTCTCTTGTATCACAGAAAGTAAAGTAGTAAACGCTAAGTAAATCTTTCACATAAAGATCTTATGGGCCCAGTATGGGAGCCAACACAGCCATAATTGTATCTTTCTTAAGCTGGGATACTTTAAGCAGCAAATCCTACTTAAGGGTGTCTGGTTTTTTAAACGCCATACCTTTCTATGGCTGGATGGTTCTGTTTTGCTGCCAAGCCTTTTATTTTTCTGTTTGTTTTGATCTTCTCCCTTGAGCAGATTTCTCATCCTTGACAACCTGGCTTCCCATCTTCAAGAATAATGAAACAGCTTCTTTCTGGTTTTTTTTTTAAATAATAATGCAATTTTATCATCGATACTATGTTTCCCACTATAAAGATTTCGAACCTACTGCCTTCACTTCGGATTTCATAAATGAATATGGTTAACAAGCAAAACCATATAAATGTAGCAACTCATATCATTATGAAGGCTGACCTGCAAACCTCTTACAGGTGGGTGTTGGGGAAAAGTTGACATCCCAATCAGTATCAATTTGTAAAAATAATAATAATGAGAAAGTGCGACTCAAGGCCAGATTTCATAGCTTCCCACATTGTCATTTCCTTGTCCTCCCCATTTTTTCTCATAATACACTGATGCTGGAATAGACTTTGGTATAGATACATATTATTTGATTCAGATTCTAAATATGCACAAAGAGTTTAATCATATGTCTTAGGAATGCCAGTGAATCTTATACCTGCCCCTTATAACTATTTGTGTTGAAATTTTTGTCCACTGAAATTTATTCTTTGCAAGAAAGGAAAATATACCAAAACTAAAAAGGACAAACCCATCTGCTATTTCCAGTAAAAAACATTTAAAAATGTGAAACAATCTTGAATAGCCAAGCTAGAAATGTGCATTACTAAATAATAATTTTTAGTTGAACCCAATGCCATTTGCAAAAATAACAATCCTTGCAACTATATCCCAGGGCTGCCATATTTCTCCAAGCCATCAATGCTGATAAAAGATAGGTGTGTTTTACAAGCCCTCTGGAATGGCATCGGGGATATGCAATTTTTAACCTCATTCTGAAAGTGATTCTAGAGCATCGGGCAATCACAGCAGGATTCACCTGCTGATGAATTCGCTTCCCGAGACGAGAGGGAAGTGAAGTGAAGCTTGATGTGATGACCACAGTTAGCTTGAGGGTTTGAACAAAGAGAGGCAGTTCAAAGTATGGTGGCCTAGATCATGAAGGACCTTAAATGTAGGCACTGGGACCTTGAATTTGGGAGAGCCTTGAAGGCAGGGTTGTCACTGTGTAGCAGGCTCCAGCACGATTCTTTGCTGATAAAATTGTCCAGATCCAATCCTTCTTGGACACTAGGAGAATACCAGCTGCTGGGGTGCAACCATGTCTTCATGTCCTGATCAGCCACTGGGGGAAACAGGATGTAAACCAGATGGACCAAATGGTCTGATCCAACAGGGTCTTCATATGCTCTAGTGGACCAATGTTCTTGCTCCATGCTTTGTTTAAATTGGTTCTTTACTTAGATTGTTTATAGGATGGGAGCCACCTTGAAGTTTTCTATGGAACTGAAAAGGTGAGATAGAAGTTCCCTAATAAGTAAGGTTCAAATATATAGATTTAATAGCCTCACATGGTGTGTCCCCCCAAAAAAATCTATGCAAGGAAGAAGATTCTAATTCATTTATTTAATAAATATGCTTTCACTCTTCCCTGTACTGAAGACATTCACTTGCAAAATGAATCTTCCTTTGGAGACTTCACATCCAGATGGGTAATGTTCGCTTAAGCTGATAAGGTAGTGTTAATGAGTTGCTTTTTTTGATGGAAGAGTTGCAGTTCAAAGCCTAATGCTGCCTCAGGTGCAGAGTATGAAACTGACAATATGAATTCATGAATGCCTCCATGTTATTTGCATAATGCCAAGGATGTGCCCCTTGGGAAATAGGAGGCATGGGTCTTTAAAATAAGAATACATCAGTTTCTGTCACCTTTAAAGAGCATTCAGGCACACACGGCAAATGCAGCTCACCGTCATAATGGTGGGGAATGCAAAAACTGCAGCTATGCTTCTTAGTAGGACTGTGGAGTCGGGCAGACTATTGTGTCTAAGTGCAAAGCACCTGCGTCAGGACCAAAAACTCAGGTGTGGCCACCACCAACAGAGAGCACTTCCCACAACCCACATTAACAATGGTGCAAGTTTAAATTGTTTTTTTAAATGCCAAAAACAGCCACAACCAGCAAACAATTGTTAATGTGCATCCAAGATTGTTTTTGTGTGGAGATTTAGTACCAGGCATGAGACTTTAAGTGCAATGATAAAACACAGCAAAAGAGCAAATTTGATTTACCTATGGTTGTATCCAGACCCCTTTTGTACGGTGTTTTCCAGGGTGCAGGAGTGCATGTGTGCATCAGTAACACACAAAAAGGACCCTGATAAATTGTCCACATGGCCACTGAACTTCTTTCTCTTATTCCCAGGGCTCCATGAACTCTTGGTTTTCAGTTTAGCTACCTAAAGGCTGTTTCATTTCCCTATTTTGAAATCATTTCCACATAGGAAAAAGATGTTGAGGAGCCACGTACACCATCATGTATAAAGTATTACGGCTTCCATTTTGCTGCATATACCTTTAGTGGAAACGAACTGTGGGTATATCAGGGGACAGAAAAAGCCACATTAGAACAAAATCAGCTTCATGGATATTCTTTTATTTGACATGGGTATGAATCATTATGCATGCTAGAAGTCTGAGGGGAAATCCTCTGTGCTCCATTCATCAGCAAATATGCAGATCAGCTTCTGTTCTTACACAAATATTGATTTATTTCCATTCTGGAAACTTAATAGCTTAAAGGCATGCAGGAAAACCAATTTGGTAACATTCCTGTTGGTTTTCTATTAAGCAGTGACAGACCACGGCATACAAGGAAGCAGCCACACACCACAGGTAAGCTCACAGGCAGAGATGCAGTCAGATTAGGTGCAAATGTGGCCATAACAATTAGAGTTTTCACTATGCCTTCTAAATACAGGTTTCTTTTGAATAGATGGATCTCGAAACAAGAGAACAATAGCACTAGAAGAGCTGCTTTGTGCTCGGAATCCTGCAGGAATCAAGACTATTTTTCATATAATACATAAATAACAATCCCTGTTCCTGCAGAACTACACGCTGTGCCTTTCCACAATACAACAGCCATGCTATCGATTTTGCATTCAGCATCTACAACAGACTTTTCTACAGATTAGCTGTGTATGCTGCTGCATTTCAGGCTCAGTGTGCTGCAATGTGTGCCCTGATTAATATAATAGTCCAGAGAGCTTTTTTTATATGCCTGCAGAGGCTTGAATGCACACAGCACAGCTTTCCAAAGTTATTCCTGAACAGCAGCCTCTTTCCGTCTACATCCCCACCACCATTTAAAATTCAGGGGAATTTTAAGCGCTTGTTGCGCTTCACTTTGGGGAGGTCTGTGCACTCTCAACTGGAGCCCATTCTAAATTAGCAAAACGTATCATTTCCTTTCTTTTTTAAAGAATAATTTGAGCATTTTTACCCCGCCCTGCACCTCAAAAGGCTCCAAGAGTGCCTGATGTACAATCCATTAAAACAAGACAAGTTTTATTTTAAAGCTGAGAGATATTTTAATTTCACAACACTCGGATATACCGCTTGATTGTAATGAAACCTCAATAGGGTTTACAGAAAGTGACATCAACATAGTGAAGAAGAAGAAGAAGAAGAAGAAGAAGAAGAAGAAGAAGAAGAAGAAGAAGAGTTTGGATTTGATATCCCGCCTTTCACTCCCCTTCAGGAGTCTCAAAGCGGCTAACATTCTCCTTTCCCTTCCTCCCCCACAACAAACACTCTGTGAGGTGAGTGGGGCTGAGAGACTTCAGAGAAGTGTGACTGGCCCAAGGTCACCCAGCAGCTGCATGTGGAGGAGCGGAGACGCGAACCCGGTTTCCCAGATTACGTGACTACCGCTCTTAACCACTACACCACACTGGCTCTCACAGTGTAATCACAGTGATGATTACATTTAAGGCAACAACCCTATGCTTGCTCACCTTACATTTTTGTTGCCTTTGATAGAATGCCAACAGAGCAATCAGAAGGAAGTGGAGGAACCAAGGCAGACAAACATTCTTTTCCTAATACCCTGCTTGGTTCATGCTGGCAGGTTAAAAAGTGGGGGAATGCCCTTCCTTCCTGTGTTTCAAGTCCCCTTCTGCTGCAGAAACACTTTCATTCCCTTTGGTTCCAATGGGAGAGGAATAAATCACACCAGCTCCAAGGCAGGCGTGGTTTGTGCCCTGCTCTGGGGACATGCCTGGGGAGCAGGAGGACTGTGGATCTGCCTCTCCCGGGATGTCCCCAGAATGCTTGCTCTTTGCCTGCTCTGATGTCAGAGCTTGGAAGTCAGAGAGGAACTAGCTGTGGACCTTTTATAGAGGAGGCATCCAATGTCAGATCGTCCTCTCCAAATGTGGAGGCTCTCTCTTGCACCCTTAGAGAGAAAGTTGGATCATATGGCCCCTGGGATGCTGTCCTCCCAAGGTCCATAACATTGTATCCTAAAGGTTTTTAAGCAGTTTTCTCAACATTCCTACTTAGGAGTGGATTTGGTATTGTATTCATGGCCAAATTTGATGCAACAAGTGCACTCCTTAAATCCCCAGCTGGCTTATTCAATAAAAGTAACATTCTCACTGGTCTCCCAGAATACATTTTGAGATGAACTTTATAAAAATCATAAATGTTGGAAATGTGACGATCCACAAGCTACTTTGCTGCAAATGTTTTGGAAATGTCCTGCTATTGAATCTTCTTGGAAAGAGTTCACTTTCAGAATAAATTTAGTCTGGGCATTAAGTCTAGAACATTCATTCAACAACCTCGTTCTGGGATACATTAATGGAATTTAATATGCCAAAATATGCCAGAGCTTTACTGGTATTATTTTGTGGTTTTCAAAATATTGTTCTGTGCTTGTAATTTAAAATTGGATTGGAGGCCTTTTTGACTTGTTTGTTAAAACACCAATTATGAAATTATAGGAGAGAGAAATGTGCACTATTTTCCTTATAAGAAATAATAAATGTACCCACTGCTCTGATTCGTTACATCAGGAATGTATTTAGGAGTACTTACATATTGGAATTTAATCCCTTAAATTGCTATACACGGCATAGCATAGTAATTTAAACAGTGGTTTCTTTTTTCAACAGTTGAGATAATTGTTAGAGATCTAAGAGTACTCTTAACAACGCTCCACTTTCTTATGTGACAGATACTGTATTTACTGGAGAGTAACTGGAGCTTGTCACTTAGGAAAATATCATGCATAATGTGCCATGTATTATGCATGCCTGTGCAGCTCAGCATAGCCAAATATATCCAAACAATTAATAAAACAAACTATGAATACAGAATCAAAATGCTAAATCCGAGGGCACAAAACTGAATTTTGACAAGTAAAAAATTGCTCATTTACCAGGAAAAAATATTCATTATAAAGTAATCAGAGTGCAGTCACTCAGCCAACCTACAGTCTTTTAAAAAATTAAGTATTGCGACTATAAATTGATTAGAGTTTTTAATAGAAATAAATCCGCATGAAATTAGCCAGCCTTCGCGATAGCTGTAGCATTAACCTTTCAAGGCAAGCAAACCAACTGCCAACTTACTTGAACGACTAATTGAAATGGGATCATTATTAATTATGTTTTACCACATACTGTATTCTTTGAGAAATTGTCCCAACTTCATCGGAAAGTGATACGCTACACTATGACAAAACTACTGCAACATGCTCTACGTGGGGCTACCTCTGAAGGTGACTGGAAAACTCCAACTAATCCAGAATGCGGCAGCTAGACTGGTGACTGGGGGTGGCCGCCGAGACCACTTAACAACGGTCCTGAAAAACCTACATTTGCTCCCAAAACATTTCTGAGCACAATTCAAAGTGTTGGTGCTGATCTTTCAAGCCCTAAACAGACTAGGCCCAGTATACCTGAAGGAGCATCTCCACGCCCATCGTTCTGCCCAGACACTGAGGTCCAGCTTCGAGTGCCTTCTGGCAGTTCCCTCATTGTGAGAAGCCAAGTTACAGGGAACCAGGCAGAGGGCCTTCTCGGTAGTGGTACCTGCCCTGTGGAACGCCCTCCCATCAGATGTCAAGGAAATAAACAACTATCTGACTTTTAGAAGACATCTGAAGGCAGCCCTGAATTGGGAAATTTTTAATGTTTGAAGTTTTATTCTGTTTTTAGTGTTATGCTGGGAGCCGCCCAGAGTGGCTGTGGAAACCTAGCCAGATGGGCAGGGTATAAATAATAAAATTATTATTATTATTATTATTATTATTGCTTTTTAAAAAAAAACTATTTAAATGCGTAACGTAGCTTTCCCCAACCTGGTGCCCTCCAGATGTTTTGGACTACAACTCCTGATCATCCCTAACCATTGGTCACGCTGGCTGGGGCTCACTGGCGTTACAGTCCAGGTTAGGGAAGGCTGGCATAAAGATGCAGAATCTCAAATAATCACAAGAGTTTTCCATTTCTTGACAGGATTTGTTTTTCAGCCTTTTTCCACTTTTGCAAAGCAGAGTCACTAAGTTTACCGGCACAATCTGTATGAAAAATCTGCAAAACTGGTTATTTTCATTTACCTGTGCTCTGGAAGCCTCCTGTTGAACTGACAGCTGTGTGGGAGAAATTAAAAGTGTAGGATGTGTGTTGAAGTAAAGCGGGCATGAGGGAGTGGAAAGTTCAGCAAAGCCCGTGACTTTGTACATGTAGCCTCTTAATAATAATAATAATAATAATAATAATAATAATAATAATAATAATTTATTTATGCCCTGCCCATCTGGCTGGGTTTCCCCGGCCACTCTGGGCAGCTTCCAACAGAATATTAAAATACGAGGTATTTATGTAACATTTTTCAGTGTAATTCTAAGCATATTCACTCAAAAATAGGCCCTAATGAGTGCGATGGGACACAGGAGCATTGTCTCATCAGTGAAGTTATAACTGCAGCCACTGTGTGTTCAAAGAATTTAAGATACATGGGGTGGTAGTCAACTAAGCTTTACACACAGTAGACCTTATGAAATGAAAAAGCATGGCAAAGTTAGGTCCATTAATGTAAATGGATCTACTCTGAGTAACCCAAGCCCCAGAAGATAGGCTAGGATTATTCTCTCCATATTCCCCTTTATCCCCAGATAACTGAGTTTGTAAAAACTCAATCATTTAATGTGGCAGCCGTATTTTAATTTCTGTATGCTTTAAAACATGGTGGTGAATCTTTCTTGATTTTATTGTGTTATCTTTTTGTAAACCTCTTTGCAGTCCCGTCCCCCCAATCAAGCAGTTTATAGATTTTATGAAATAAATAAATATTGTAAAATGGTGGGGTGGGAGAGTTCATGGCCAAAGAAAATTTTGGTCCATGGATCCACCAACTCTCAGCTCATACTCTTAGCTAACAGGCTACCCTAGGGCCACAATGCTGGATTATATGTAGTGATTATACTGGTGTCTATACACTACTATAATCACACAACTCCTATGTGTCATCTTTAAAAATTACCACCACCACCATCATCAGAATTTAATAAATTCTACATTTCTTAAGAATAGTTTTCCTTCATGCTTTTGCACTGCAAAACTTACACTGAAAAGAGAACATGTCTGCTAACATCAGTAGCTATGAAGAGAGTGTTCTTCAGTGAGGATTGCAGAATTATCCCCATTACTTGCATTCTACAGCTGAACTTTGCTTAACAAAACACCTTTTTTCCCTTTTGGGTACAAAATGCTGTGGAATCACATGGAGATTTTTTTTAAAATAATAATCACTGTAAGCAGCACTATTTAAAATTGTCAAGTCAGCACCAACATCTTTTTAACACTGAGACTTGTCTCATCCTCAGAAACTAATGAGCAGACAAAGTATCACTTCCAAAATGGCAAAATAGTTGTCCGTGTTCATTGTTCGCTTAAGCTATCTATGGCAATACATATTGCCTTAATTGTTCAACTTAATCAGACAAGAGACCTTTTAGAGAGAGGTGAAAGAGAATTGGAACAAATTATCTGCTAACTAGATGGCAAATGTAGCTGGATATTCTGGGCATTATCTTTTGTTCCTACAAAGTGAAATTTTAAAGATCTAACTAAAGTTCCCTTTTGTTCTCCACCTTGCATGCACAAACTGAATACACACATTCCTCACACAGTACAGATTGAAACACCAACCAAATAATGGGCCTGAGAGGGTGTGAAATTGATGCCCACCAAGAACTCCCACAAAATACCTCATTCTAGAGTGGTCGTGTACCTTACTCTGCTTGAAGGCATCTTCTATATAAATTTAGCTTAAAGAACCGTAACATAGATGGGCAGGGGCCCTGAAGTTGCTCATCAACAGTTAGTACCTGGACTGCACACAGGTCACCTGGCCACACACTCCCTCGCTACATTATGTATTAATTTTCCTATTTAAATTACAGTAACTACAGCTGTAATTTGCATTTAAAAACATATACATTTACATACGCAATTTTTATACGGATCTGTTCCCTCTTTTGACCTCTTTATGGTGATGTAGTTCCCCTTTTTTTTAGGCCACTCTACCACCTTCAATTTTATCAACACCATACATTTAAAGTCTATCCAGTGGACATTTTAAAGTACATTCCTTCCCCCAAAGAATCCTGGGAAAAGTAGTTTCCCCTCACAGAGCTACAATTCCAAGCAGCCGTAGAAAACAACAAAGAACAAAAGGGTTCAAGGAAAAAGCACTTGCTGGGAGATATAATCAGATAAACTAAAGTAGTATGCAGCTACTTTGAGCACATAAAGTGAATTCCCAGAGTAGTGGGGTAGGCCTGAGGTGAGAATTAATTGATGATATTCCTAAATGAGCAACTATTGCTGGTGCAGATCACCCTGCTGTGTACAGCACTGTCATTTTCAAGTCAAGGAAGGCCAGATGAAATCAGAAAAAAGATTGAAACAATATACTATTTTTGTAGTTAATAAAACTACCATACAATTGTGCAAATTTCACACCCACTCATCCACAACTGAGGGATCTTTGATAGTAGAGAAGGAATTTCCATTCTCTTCTTTCCCCTTGACATGGATAAATGTTATTTTCCACAGCGTTTGAGATAACAGTAAATGTGCATATTACACTCCTTGAAAAATAGACACTGCTCTCTCCTGAGAGGACATTATACATTCTTACACTCTTACTAGAGAGGAAGCCCCATTGAACGCAGTGGAGCTTACGTCCAAAAAAATATGGAAAGGATAGCACTGTAAGAAAACTAAATTCTCTGTCAGAAGCCTAGCTGGGCCTCCTGGTTTTTTAAAGAGAGGCTGAAATGTTACCAGTGAAATAAAAACCTTTCAACAGATTGTAGGATTCAGTCTTCCTCCTATGCTGGATCACTCCTGAAATCTATTGGCAGAGCATAATTTGAAACATTATAAGATGAATAAGTGGGAGATCATCATAACTTCTGTAGAACCTCATAATCCTATGAAATTCTAAATGACAAACAACCAAATGGGACTACCTTGCTACTCTCATTGCTAATCCAAAGACTGATCATTTTGTTTCTTTTGGGAGCAGACACTGAAATTTAATTAGGACCTGAGTATTTTTTAAATAATTCCTTTTTGTAAACAACTTGGTCATCCTGTGTGCACAAGTCTGCATCATGATGGATAGTCCTCACCAGACTCTCATTTAGTTCCTTTGAATTTAACGAGGCCCTGATTTATTGCCTTGAATTACATGAGCTTCGCTGATGCCAGAACTAATACTGTAAGGTTGTTTTTGCACTCCAGTGATCAACAGATAGCAATTTGCTGGGCACATTCTCAGGTTCCTAGGTCTATATCCTGAATTTTGTGCGCGCGCACACACACCACCTATAAAAATGAGGAAAACCATTAGATAGAAGGGAAATTGTGCATGTTCATCCACGTTCACAGCCAGTGAACCTTAAATGCATGACTTCAACAGACAACGTTTCACTTGTTTTGTCTACTGTGCGAATTATTTTCGATACTGCAGTTTGCAATGACACCATATGTGTTCAACGGCTGAAGGCCCTGCTGCCTTATCTTCTTTATTCATTTTTGCATGCACTAAAAACACATAGCTCCTTTTATTTTCTTAAATGAATTTTTGATGGACAGCCTTTTGAACTTTCATTTTGTGAGTCCCAATTCAGGAAATTGCTTTGCTGAACTGCTGAGTTCTGATTTCTTTGGGAACTCCAATTTCTGTTCCTGGTCCCTTCTAATAACTTCAAGAGCAAAATTTCAGACAGCCCACTGATGTACGAGTTCTCAAATGTCTCCCCAAATGTAATGCTAGAGAGTAGTTCTGGAACCAAATGTACTATCTCCGTTTTCAAGTAAACTGACTGGGCCTGGCTTCCTGGAACTGCCACCACTTTAACAGAATGTCAAACTGAGTTCCATAGAGGCCTGCAATCCATAGAACCCTGGAACCCAAGTCCCGGTATATAAACAATTTGCTACTCCATCGTTTCTGGACAGAAGAGTTTGTTTTTGTGTTTGGTTTCTACACAACTGCTTATTTGTTCTTATATAACCTTTGAAATGATGCTGTTCAATTTATTGCAAATCTATTCTTCAAAAAATACCCTTATTATTTATACTACTTTTTTAACCAAGTCCCCACCATAACCTTGACAATCCAGAAGTCACTTTCCCTAAGCCCTGGAAGTGAACTGCTGGCAGAAAGAAGAGACAGCTTTGCAGGGAGAGGGGTTCTTGATGCTGTTATTTCCTTTGGTGGCCATTTTTGCATCTCAGGCTGCCTAGCAGGCACCAAAACCTGATCTCACCTGCACCTCAAATCCAACTTTCATTGCCAAGTTTGCAAAAGCAAAGAACGACAGCTTGCAAATGAGCACACATGTTTGTCCAGATTTAGTTCCTTTGTCCCATGATAACGAAGGCTGAAAATGCACATGCAGCAGTTAAGTGCCACACAGTGAACAGATCAGCTCCCATCTTACATGCTGGTATACTGTGTACTAGTTATCACAGCAAACTTGGTTGGAAAGGCATTAAATGTCACAGCTGGTTCCCAGCACTTGCCAGGCTTAAGACTGCACAGCAGCTTCCTCACTGCAATGTACCTTATGCCAATCCACTGTACCAGGTGTTAGACTCTGGGAGCAGGATTCTGCTGGCTTGGAATAAAAATTCTGCACTTTTATGTCTGGCAGAGTAACCAAGTAATAAACCTGCACCAGCTTGTTTTAGCAAGCAGGATAGAAGTTTAGCACAAACAAGCCTAAGCAAACCTCAAGCTCATGCTCCTTCCTATTCTTCCTCTGCCATGGCTTTCACTTCCAGATTTGTTTAACTTCACCTTGCCGTTTCATGCAAACCACTAAATGTGGTTAATGTTAACTAGAGTGTGCTTGAAGTCATCAACTTTACCAGTCTGTGTTTGAAACCACAAGTTGCAATTCAGCAAAAACATCTAAGCACTTCTTGATGGTTGCCCCAGAGAGGGGAGGGAAGAAAGTGTGACATCAAGGATTGTCCAGGCTCAATCATATCATACTGAATTATGGTTTTGCATTATTATTACCTGCCCTTCATGCTAGGGCCCCTGAGCTGGTTTGTTATCCAAACACAGCCATATTGCACCCACAAATGGTGGGAAAGATGGACAGGAATTTGAATCCATGAAACTGGAGATGTAGAATATCAGCTATTATAATCCAGCAGTCAGTGATTCCAAGACTGGAAAAAATGCTACAACAGGTGTAACAAGAGCACCAGATAAATCACTTCCTTTACTTTTTCCACCCTCCCCATTACCTCTTTGCTTTTCTCATACTGCCTGCCTACAACCATGAAAACCAAGATTTCCTTTTCCTTTTTTGTGGCTACAGTAAATAACCAATAGTATCAGAAATCAATGAGCCCCAAGGCGGGTTCTTGTGAGTGCCCAGGATCCCACTGACAGTTGATCAGCTACTACAGATTCCTGCAGAGATCTCTGCAGCCACTTTGCAACTTCTAAAGCCTTTTTCAGACATCTCTTCACCTTGCAGCTTCAACTCATTTATTCCTTTCTCCAAAAGCTATAACTGGTAGTATGCTCACAGTATGCTTCTACAAGAGTGGGTTCAAAATGTGTCACTTCTCTGATAAAAGGATGACTAACAGCTGACCCAAAACAAAAGTTCAACTTTATCACTGCAGTGAAAAGAGTTTCATATATTTGTGTGTATTTTGCATTCATAGTCCAAACAAGTGGCAGTCATCTGTTTCACAAACAGCTTCTTGATTTCCTCCTCCCCACTCAAAACACACCATAGGGCCAGGGCTGGCTATGGCAGTGCCATTGGCACACCTTTGAATGGGCTCCCTCCCTTGGGTGTGGTGCTCACACCTCCCTCCCTTCCCTCCCCTTACATTGACAGTGGTAGGCTGCTGCTGCAGCTACAAAACATCTATTTAATTATTGTATTTATACGAGACTTCATCAAATTAGTTCTCTATGCGTTGTAAAAAGTCATTCTAGCTGACAAGCGCTGCTGGCACCTGCCATTTTAATTCCCCACCATGCCCCTGGGATTCTGACAAAGGAAAACTAGGTTGAATTGACAGCCAGTTCAGCTGCGGAGGCCCTCTAAAGACTTGGGTCATTGGCAACTGCCTGACAGTGGCTGGCCCTGCATTTGTATGCCATCCTATCTAAAGAAGAAACAAACGACTCATAATAGCCCCAACACCACTGTAATGCTTCCAGCAGCCCAAATGGTTTGGCAGAGGATCTGAATTAATAGATGCTGAGAACACAACAACATTGGATCAGATGCATTCGATTGACCAGAGGCATTCAAGTTTTGAAAGTTTCAGCAGCTGTGCATCTGCTCCAGGCGGCACTTTTCTGGTGAGATGAATAGGAGCACCTTCACAGGTTTGCTGCTGTAGGGTCTGTGTCAAGACCCCCATATCCTCAGGCCAACAGGGATGCCAGGCAAGGTTGTCAACAGCTCGGAGAGCGCATCACCTCACATGAGCTGTCAGCCCTCTCTGAAGCAGTCGCATATGGCTAAATAACAAAAACTGTCAAACACCCTAATTGCCTGCTTGCAACTTTCAGAATGTGCTTTTCTGGCCCAGCACAATTTGACTTGGCAAGTCATTATTGAGAGGCTTGTCAGTATTCTGACTTGAATCAATTACAACTGATAGGTTGTCAGATTCACTTCTATAAAGTAAAAAAAAAAACAACAACCCCAAAACAAAAAAACCCCAGGATCCTTTTTATTTAAATTCTGCAGACAAACCATTATTAAAGATCCAGTTTTTAAAATTTTCCTTAGATGTAAGCTAGATGTACCATAATAAGGAAATCTTTGGGGTCATGTAAATACTTTGCTACTCGGAGGACACTGTGTAGAATCATAGCTATGGACTACCAACAGCAGAATTTCAAGGCTACTAAAAAAATAATCTTGTTTGGAACTCTTGTAAATCTTGGGTTACAATAGGTATGAAGAACCTGTGGCCCTCCTGATATTGTTGGACTGCAGTTTCTATCTTTGCAAGAACTAATATTTATTTTCTTAATCTGTTTGGCTGTGCAACAGTGAAAGATTAAAAATAATAAAACCAATAAGCTTTAGTATGTGAAACTTGGAGAGTTCAACTGCTCTCAAGCAGTATTTCACATAACTTGCTCTTATCATTTAAACCCCCTCTCCGAAAGAATGTACCCAGAGCAACAGACCTGCAGCAATGGCACTAATCCCCCCCCCCCAATTTATGAATGAGGATTCTCTACTTCAGGATGCCTGGTGCTTTAGTAAAGGAAGATATAGTCTATCTGGCTTCCTAGCACACACCATGCTTAGCAGGTTACTTGGGAAAACATTTGGCACATAATACAACTCTTTAAGAAGATCACTTGACTCTGCAGAACACATTTGCTCCTTATGTACAACTTGCAACTCAGACAAAATAATAAGGGCTGATTTAAATCAAGTAATTTAGGTAATTATCTTGTTAATGAAAAATGATCTCCTCTACCAGATTCATGACTAGCAGCAATGTCACCCCCATTTAGCATGTTTTGTATATAATTCCTCACTCAGATCAGATGCCTGAGGGGACCTAGTGAAGATAAATATCTCTTAATCTTTTTTTAATGGAACTTAGATGTCTTGTTTGGAAGCTAAAATGAAACTTTAAACATCGAGGCCTGGGATAAGGATGGTTTGGTGAGAGCTCAGTAGCCCTATTCAGGCGTCCGCCCCTCTCACAAGTTTCCCACCACGAGGAAGAGAGCGAGGGCTAACTTGCCAGACTTCCTCTTCCATCACATTCCTGATGGCCTGCCCTTCATTGGGTTGGACATCTGCAGCGGGAAACTGGCTGTACTCATGGGGGTTCCCCATGCAGTTAGGCTTCTACAATGGCAGACTTGTGAAGAGGTACACCTACATCAGGGTACTGTTGTTGTCATGAATTTGGACTACTGACAGAGAGACTAGAGATATTTAGCTCACTTCCACACCATATGTTTATCCCTAAAGACTGCCAGGAAATATAGTTTGTTAAGGGTGATGGGAATTGTAGTTCTGTGATGAGTATGGTGTTGAAGTTACCTAAATGTCTTTAGTCTCTTTGTTACCAACCCTAATTCATAGCAAGAACATGTATGGTGTGAATGTGACAGTAGATGTAGAACATGAAACCCAAGTGACGTTAAACCTTTTCTATACATTTTCATTATAACCAATGAAAGGACTCAGGGATTTAGCTATGAACCCCCTCTTTAGCAAGACTGCATAAAAAGAAAAAAATGTAGTATAAATATAGGACATCTCTTACATGAAACATAACCTTGCAGACCCATACTACATTCCTTCCTCTGCAAGAACTCTGGAATAATACTCCCTTGAGTATTTTGCATTTCTAACCAGCTGCGGTCTCTATAAGAAAGTTAGACAAGAGGTGTTTTGAACATAGCTTCGCTGTGCCAAAACTGTGAGGGAAAGTGCAGCAAAAGCTGAGCTGTATCTTGAAGAATGCTACTACTATCAGATCCAGTTACTGGCAAGTAAACTGGGGTTATGTAGCATGGCAATGCCCAAAGAACAAGCCAAAGTTGAAAGACAAGGCAGAGGCAGAAGCAAAGTGTGGCAGAGAGAAGTAGGGCTGTGTGCCCCTTTATTGCCCATAACAATGAAGAAAAGAACTGAAATTCTCTTTGAAGCTCTAACAGGGAACAGACCTGGTAGGTCTTCCTGAGTCCCATTCAGTTCCCATATCTATGGCCAGATGTCAATGTGATGTATATAGGATGACTGGATTCCCAGATTATATTCTCAATGCCTCAGGTTCAATAACTGCTATGAACTCATATATGGTAATCCATGTTTTACTGATCCTAGATTCTGGCAAAGAATAGGTGTGAGGTGTCAAATCCTTCTCCTCATCTGTCTTTCTTAGTTTCCATGATGCACATACTCATAACACGTTGGTGAGGATGATTCTGGTTGGTATTAATTAGTATTACTGATCATATATATTTCCCACCTATCCTCCAAGGAGCTCAAGACAGTATACATGGTTCTCTCCTCCCATTTTATCCTCACAACAGCACTGTGATGTACGTTAGGCTGAGACATGGTGACTGGACCAAGGTCATCCGGTGACTAGACAGTCAGAACAGCAAATGATGCTGAACAACTGTGATGGCAAGTTTAAACATTTTTTATATCTGCCAAGCGGTAGGCAAACAGGTAGCCAGTACCTGTTATAGTGCTCCCTACAGCTAATCTGTGCTGACTAAACACTACCCTTCAGGTTCCAGGCAGAAGTTCCACATCTAGACGACAAGAAGAAGAAGAAGAAGAAGAAGAAGAAGAAGAAGAAGAAGAAGAAGAGGAGGAGGAGGAGGAGGAGGAGTTTGGATTTGATATCCCGCCTTTCACTCCCTTTAAGGAGTCTCAAAGCGGCTAACATTCTGCTTTCCCTTCCTCCCCCACAACAAACACTCTGTGAGGTGAGTGGGGCTGAGAGACTTCAAAGAAGTGTGACTCTGTTCTAGAGATCCTAGAAGTCAGGGTTGGGGAACATGTAGTGGTCCAGGTGTTGTTGGACTACTGTTTCCATCACCCCTGACCTCTGGTCATCCTGCTAAGGCTAACGGGACTTGGAGTCCAACAACATCTGGAGGGCTACAGGTTCCTGAGGCCTGCTTTAAGTGGGGAAACCACCAGCAGTCTTAATATATGAACACACACCATGGAGTTGACATCCCTAAACAGAGCCACTATTCTCCTGTAATACAATACAGAAAAGGCCACACTTTCTTATGCAAAGAATCTACTATAGGGACAGAAAAGACTTATTCAGATTGTTATAGAAAATGTCTGTACAGATTCCATCTCTCAAGTTTTCTGGCTGTTCTCTTTTCCCTGGAAATTTGTGGTATAACCTCTTCTTAGAGAAATTGTTGGATCTGCTCTGCAATGAATCGCAATTTGCCTCATCTTCATTCATGTTTACTTGTCATTTCCACATCGCAAAGTAGAAAATGAGAGCTCTGCACTACCACAAGTCTCACTGGGGATCATTAGGATTCCCTACTGTTACTTAATCACAGATCATCCAATTGATACGTGAAGTCAATGGATATAGTTCTGTCTTTTATATATTTTAAAATCTCCTTTGCTAAACACAAACGCTAAGTCTTGTATTACAACTTCTGAACATATTTTAAAGCAACTATTAATCTGTCAAAAGTCTATAGTTACAAAATATGAAGTTAGAATGATGCTTAACTACAGGATAGGACATTTCACTACTGTTGTCTACTGAGATCTGTGGCACTAATGAAGATAATAGCAGAAGGGCTGTAGTTCAATGGCAGAGCATACACTTTGTATGCAAAGGATCCCAGGTGCCGTTCCTGTGCTTAGAAAGACTCCTGCCTGAAACCTTGGAGAGCTGTTGTCAATCAATGTCATCCATAATGAGGTATATGGAACAATGCTCTGATTCCGTATAAGACAACTTCCTATGTCTTGATCAAATATTCCAGCCAAACAATTGTACCATTTTCAGATTTTTTTTCCATGGGAACAAAACCTATTCTTACATATTCTCAAAGATATAGCAGAAGAATTTGGGTATCCAGTTGGGCCTTAAATGTATGAAGTTTTTTAAAAGGTTACTTAAATCATCTGTACATTCATTGGAAAAATCTTGCCCTAGATGTATCACAGTAGTAGCTTCATACCTGACACAGCTTGAGATTTCTAAGAAACCAAACCATCGGTGCAGTTTTAAACTCAGTGCAGTTTTGAACAATTCAGTCTGCCAACTTGATTCAGAGTGGTGTCCAGTTGTAACCAAGCAAAAAGGAAAACTTACTCCTTTATCTCAGGAACAATCATGCAAAATTTGATTGCAATACCTGAAGAGGTGTCCAAATGCATAGTGAACAAACAACTTTCCAAAATATATAGTAGAAGGAAGAAAGGAAGTTAGATCTTGGTAGTTGTCTATGGATAGTGAAGTTGGACTATCCAGTGGAAGGCAAGTTGGATTTTGATATGAGAGAACTGGATTCAAATCATACCCACATATCTGCTAGGGACTCACTGAATGGCATTTGACAAGACAATTTTGGTCACATTTTTAAATAGGTGTGACGACAGGCTCAGTTCTTTACTTATAAAATGGGATAATAGAAACTCTTCTCACAGTGTTGCACCAACTTTTATCTACTATATATTTTGGAAAATGGGTTGTCCATTTTTTCTCTATGCATTCAGACATCACTTGGAAGTTTGAATCAAAATGGTGGATCGAAACATGACTTTGGCATGACTTCACCTGATTTTTGGTGTGATGGGTCAAAACTCACAAATTACTGTTTTTTCCGTGTATAAGACTAGGTCCCCCCCCTAAAAATAATTACAAAAATTAGGGGGTGTCTTATACACGGGGTCATCTCCCCCCATTTTCTTAAATTTGAGTCCCCCAAAATAGGGGGCTTCTTATACATGCGGGCATCTTATAGATGGAAAAATATGGTACGTTATCCATTTTAAAATTACATTTTTGTTTTGTTTCTAAACATCCCGAGGCAGTGCCGGGTGCTCCCTGGCATTATGTAAAGTATAAGTAGTAGCAATGGTTGCTGATTTATACAGTATTCCACATTGTCCTTTTACTATGGCCCACTAGTCTGACTAGGCTAAACCAGAAAACTTAATTAAGCAATGCTGATGCTAGGCTGAAAATTTTAGCACACTTGAAATCAGTGAGACATAGCTCTAAGTAAATGTGGGTCAGATCAGGAGAGGTCAGGGACACTGCAGAACTTCCATTCCGGTGTGGCATTCAGAAGTTCTCTCCCAAACTCTGGGGCACACCCGGGTGACTTCAGTCACAGAAGAAATCAAAATTGCCATTTATTAGTATGTAATGACAGCACAGCTGTTTTGAAGGTCAGCCACTGGTGCCTATTGCCCTTGCCAGCTTTTCTGTCCTAACATTCACATTTCCATCCATGTTGGCTATGCTCCCCTCATTAAGTCTGCCTCTTGGGCTGTTTATGAAGCATACTGTTAAAAGATAAATGGTCAGCAATAAAGAATGAGGCTGTGATTGATTATTTTTGTAAAAAAAAATATAAAATCCCTCCCTCTTAGGTTGGCACATATCCTAGAAAACTGGAAGCAATTCTTTTCCTTGTGTTCTCACACAATCCCCATTAGCAGAGCTGCCATAACTATTTTTTTAAAAAAAATATTTCTCATTGGACTGTGAGTTTACAGTTACTTACTAATTTAAAAACGCATGGCAGAGAAAGTGAGCATGGTCAGCTGCATGCATACACAGCCGGCCTGTTTAAAACATTGGGTATGTATTTGTCATCCATAACTAGCCTAGATGTTCCAGAATGTGCTTCAGAGCACCTGCCAAGGTGCCCATATTATTATTTTCTATGCCTCTGTTGTGGCCTTCAGAAAAGATATCTTTTATTTTGGGGGGAGTAGATCCCTACCTTTTAGAAATTTTGATGTTTTATAACGTATACCCAGTAGCTCACCAGGGATATAAAGTCAGATGTGAATGAATGGTACCAAGTGAGCTGTGGCTGGCTCTCAAGAGCTACTCTACTAATCTATGGTGCTTTGTCTAACAGCTCTGACCGGCATGGCCAATTTCATGAATTAGGCTAACATTGCATTTAATTCAGGCAATTTCACAAATTTGGAAGAGGTGCTGTTTGATGGATTAGGTGACTGATAATTCCATGGATTAGTCTAAGACTGTTTCGTTGGATTTGCTTTATCTGTGAATGAAACAATAATTTATTTATCCTATGGCTGGAGGAGCTTTCCAAAATCATGCATGGCTTCTATGTTTTGGGCTTCTTTCCAACAGTTTCTGTTATATGAAATCTGTATGGAAAGCCAGTGTTCCCCAAATGTTATAAAATCAGTGCTCCTCACTCTAAATTCATTCGATTTTCTGTTACCCCACTAAGATCATATACCCCCACTGGTGTGTGTGTGTGTGTGTGTGTGTGTGTGTGTGTGTGTGTGTGTACACACACGTACACACACACGTACACACCACCCTCCATTGATCACAACCCAAAAATACAAGATAAAGAACACAAAACACATAATTGAATAAATCCTGGCTAATGATCTTAAGATCAGCACGGAGAGTGAAGACTACAGAAGGCTATGAATCTTCTTTATTCACTGACTTGTTAAACTTGTGCCCTACCCTTCCAGAAAATAGTCCCCATTTCTGTTCCTTCCTTTTCTTTAGGACCTACATTGCTCCTGCTGCTAGTACCAAACGCCCAGGTAGGAGTGTGAAAATACATTGCACTGGCACAACTTTAATTTGTTATGAAGCAAAGTAACAAAACAAAAGCCCCCTTTAAGCTCTTGTTGCCTGACAATAAACAAAAAATAGCTGGTTGTGTTGCTTAAGCCAAGAATTTTGAAGACATCGTATTAGATTCAACATAAGAGGAGCTAAAGCTTTTCCACTTCTCTGCTCTGATTGTAAGTGTTCTGGTGAGTGGGAAGAAGAGAGACTTCAAAGCTTCTATGTGTTGTCCATTTTCTACGTGAGAAAAGACAGATTTAAAAGCATATGTGGGTGCCAGTTTTTGCAGTTACTCATCAGCCAGGACTAAGAAAACTAAATAGTGCTGAGACTATTCTATTTTTCATTACATTGAAGGATTAAGTTTAGAGATTAGTTAAAGCATCTCTCCACAGCACATACCCATACTTTAATACCAACAGAATCGGGGGAGATGGTGGCAGAAATTCAGTGTTTTTCATCTTGTGTGACTGTGTAGAAAGTGGGAAGAAAGAAGAAACAGTAGCTTACCTTTGGGAAGGAGGACATCAGAGGGTGCCTTTAGCCCTGTTCAGGTGTTTGGTACCCAAGAGTACTGAACACGTAGCAGAGTTTCTGGGAATGCACCCAGCTAGCCCTACCCCCTAGATACCACTGTATGTGCTGGCCATGCCCCTAGCTGGCACACAATCTGTGTCTGCCCAAGTGGAGCGGGGAGGGTGTCCTATATGAATGCAAACGTATGGGAATACTTCGGAGATGAAGTATGGCTTATGAAGATTCTCATCCCCATGAACAGAGCCCTATGAACATACAACTGTTGTTGTTTTCTTTATATATGACTGTGTTTGATATTATAGAGATTGCAATGCTTGTTGCTCTTTAATGCTATTGTGATTATTGTGAGCAGCTTTGAGCTCAACATTTGTTGTTGGAAAAGCAGAATACAAATATTACATCAAATTAAGTGTACAGTACCCTTCACACTGACACCTGTTGCATGGCTGTTGGCTATTGTCTAGCATGTGCTACATTTCTCTAGCCTAGGGTACTCTGAGGGCATAGGGTATAGCCACCTTGATAAGATAAGGAGGCCTGGATCTAATTCAGTGGCTGGATAGAGGTTCCTTATGGATGCCACTTTGAGTTCTATGATGGAACTATAAGATGAGCTACAAGTGTATTAAGTAAATATTCTAAACTTGCTGGTTCTGGATCTCCTTGGTTCCATGCCTGCAAGACTGGGCCACTGGAATTTTGAGGGATGGTCTTTTGTTCAGTTGTACTATGATATAGCTGATATGAGGAAATTGTTCTTGGTGTGTTGGATTGTTTCTCCCTGAAGAATTAAAATCCTTTGATTAAAAAAATGAGGACAAGCACGGCTTAGGAAGGTAAGAGATCTCTTGAATTGGGGGTGTTAGAGAGAGCATCAGCTTAAGAATCTAGCTTTGTGGACTGATCATGCTATTTCACCTTAACTGAGCATGAAAATAATTGCTTATTATAATGAAAACACTGAGGTACAAAAACCTTTATGTAAATATTTGAGGAAATAGGTACCTTATGTAAGGAAGTCCTGGAGAATTATCAGGCATTATTGTTAACCCAGGGATAGAGTGAAGACATGTCCAGGACCCGTGTCCAGGGCAGCTGTGTACCAGCTCCATCTGGTACGCAGGCTGAGACCCTATCTGCCTGCGGACTGCCTCGCCAGAGTGGTGCATGTTCTGGTTATCTCCCGCTTGGACTACTGCAATGCACTCTACGTGGGGCTACCTTTGAAGGTGACCCGGAAACTACAACTAATCCAGAACGCAGCAGCCAGACTGGTTACTGGGAGCGGCCACCGAGACCATATAACACCAGTCTTGAAAGACCTACATTGGCTCCTAGTACGTTTCCGAGCACAATTCAAAGTGTTGGTGCTGACCTTTAAAACCCTAAACGGCCTCGGTCCAGTATACCTGAAGGAGCGTCTCCACCCCCATCGTTCTACCCGGACACTGAGGTCCAGCACCGAGGGCCTTCTGGCGGTTCCCTCACTGCGAGAAGCCAAGTTACAGGGAACCAGGCAGAGGGCCTTCTCGGTAGTGGCGCCCTCCCTGTGGAACGCCCTCCCACCAGATGTCAAAGAGAACAACAACTACCAGACTTTTAGAAGACATCTGAAGGCAGCCCTGTTTAGGGAAGCTTTTAATGTTTGATGTATCACAGTGTTTTAATATTCTTTTGGAAGCCGCCCAGAGTGGCTGGGGAAACCCAGCCAGATGGGTGGGGTATAAATAATAAATTATTATTATGATCATTATTATTATTTACTGTATCACATTTTTAAAGAATGAAACACAAACTGGGCCACAGCAAGAAGGGAAGCATTTAAACCTCCTCTCCTGTCACTGTTTCTGAAACCTTACAGTCACAATATTTAGATAGGAGTTCTCATGAGCAACTGCAGTAAACATGTATTGAACTAATTTCATTAACGAATTTTCTGTTTTTCAGGGATTGAGCAATGATTATAGATGAGTTCCTCACTTCCCATTTGGTTGTTGCATTTCTGCTATGTTGAGTGCCCCAATAATCTGGGTGTGTTGTGTTCCTCCCTACTATCTTTAGTTCCCACCTTCACCCCTCGTGTACCTCAATCCATCACTATCTGCTCACTTAATAAAATAGAATGCAGCTTATAAAAGCATATGTCACACTAAATCTCTAAGGGGCCACCACATTTTTCATTTGTCATTCCTGCAGATTAGTGTGGCTCTTCTCCTGGAAACTTCAACTCAATTTGCCTTCTTGCCTTTTGACATCTGAACATAGTAACTCTTATCTTGAGCATTCCATATTGCCTCATACTCAAAGAACAACAACTTTTAATATCAGTATGCTTTCAGTTCTTTTTCAATGGAAATGTTACATTTCATCATACAGGAAATATAAGTCTTAAACCACTCTTTGGCAGTAAAATATGACATACTACCATAGCACATTGGCCCACACTGGCCTGCGAGTGCTCCAATTGGAGAACAGCCTCTACCAAAGTCATGGACATTGAAGAAGCAAAACTCAGGACAAAAGGGAGAAGCATGCTAAGAGGAAGGCACACTTGGCAAACCCTCACAGTGACCAACTCCCACCTGGAAACCAATGTTCCCACTGTGGAAGAATGTGTGGATCCAGAACTGGCCTCCACAGTCACAGACACACCCTTAAGACCATATTCATGGAAAACAATCATACTCGGTTACAAGTGATTGCCAAATAAGAAAGAATATAACAGAGCAAACAATAAACAAAATTAGGTGTATTTATATTGTTGTAGGGTAAAAGAGAAACATATCAGTTATGAACGTCAGACTACAACATGTATTAGCCTTGTGCAGATTGTCTTCTGACATGCTAGCACATTCCACCTCTTCTACATGTCAGCCTCCACACATGACCAATGAATATATATTCCCACCGTGAATTGGTATACCACAGAGAGAGAGGTTATTTCAATTGTGGAGAATACGTGCACAGTATGTTTGAATACCACGTAGAGGCTATTTGTATGGAGATGGTGGGACTTCCAATCAAAGTTGCCTACGGGCGAAAATAGAAGACTACCTACAGAGGACTAGCAAGGTGTTAGGTGAATGCACGACAATTGTGTACAGTGGCCCCTCAAGACGAATGCCTCGCAAGACAGAAAACCCGCTAGACGAAAGGGTTTTCCGTTTTTGAGCTGCTTCGCAAGACGATTTTCCCTATGGGCTTGCTTTGCAAGACGAAAACGTCTTGCAAGTGTTCCAATTTTTTTTCGCTCCCCCCCTTTTTCTAAGCCGCTAAGCCGCTAATAGCCTTTTAGCCGCTAAGCCGCTAATCCTTTAATAGCCGCTAAGCCTTTAATAGCCGCTAAACCGCTAATAGCGCTAATCCGCTAAGCCGCTAATAGGGTTGCTTCGCAAGACGAAAAAACCGCTAGACGAAGAGACTCGCGGAACGGATTAATTTCGTCTTGCGAGGCACCACTGTAATTCTAACTGTCCTCACATTTGAAATGTTCTTACAGGGAAAATACTTAACGTTGGAAAAAGTATGAAGCATATGTGAAAACTGCTGTGTGCGATTAACATGCACACACACAGAAGCAGCAACTGACCCTGACTACCCAGTTTGCATATAATACATGTACACATCTGAATGCTGACATTTTATTGATGGCCAAATGTATGCATGTTTTGTGCCTTTTCCTGTACAGATATGCTTTCTGAGAAGTTGAATGTATGACAACTGGCCATCTACCTCTGAGAAACTTGCAGAAGATGGGAATTAGATAGATACGAGGCGTGCCCTCCAGCATCCTCTATGAAAGCTGTATTGTGATACATAAGCTCTGCATTTCTCTCAGTGGCTGTTATTCCCACAGTAACTTACAGAGGCCTGATGTGGTTGTTATTGCTTGTGAAACCAAATAGATATGTAACAAAAGAAATACAAAGGATACGGCACAATCCTTATTGCCTGATGGCTGGGGGGTGGAGGGGTTTAGGATATAATGCAATCACCTCTCTCCACTGGCATCTTTCACTGTGTTGGAGGTTCTCAAAACATACAAGAGGGCTGTAAGCTACTGCCAGCAATAGCCAGCAGGAAAAGCCCCAAAATGGATCCTGTGAATTCTTCAAGACGCCCAGTGTTCTAGTCCCTCAGCTATGCAAGTTTCAAGGTGGGGCAGCAAAAGTAGGAGGAACGTCACCCTCCCACTTCCACCCTGGCCAACAAGAGCTGGCAGGCCTTCAAATGTGACTGAGGAGCCGCCATTTCATTCTGTACCACCCTGGCCTCTCATAAGGACTGCTCTGAAAGAAACCAATAAAATGAATAATATATAGCTTCAAAATGTTTGTTTGCTCTCTTTCCTATGAGAAAATTGCTTTATGATTGTGCTATTAGAAATGGGTTCAGCAACCTAAGATTACATCTGGGTATTCATGAGTGACCAAGGTTTAGGTTCTTGGCTTGGGGTCTCTATAAAGGCAGCAGTCATAAAGTTCATATCTGATCCCAAGTCCCATTTCCATCCAAGGTTTCCTCAGAATTTTGTACTGTTGTTCCGTAGGCATTGCTGTTATCTTGCCAATAAGATAAACATATAGAAAGGGAACTGGTTTAGATCAAAAGCTAAATAAAACCCTTCAACCAGAAACAAAAACGAGGCTTGCTTATTTTATATTAGCTTCGTTGCATTTAAGGGCATTAAGTACTCTCAGTTTTTAGCCTGTACAGGAGAAGTGGAAACAACTTGACAACTTTAATCTTTATGTATTTTTCATCTTCATTTATAGACAAGAGGGACAATTACAAAACTCTCTCCCTCCAAAGAAACACACACAAAAGAACTTTAGCTTTGCATGGTTTGGCCACTACTCCAAGAATTATCAGCATTCATCAAGGTTTAGCGTCAGTTATACACTGTAATCTGAAACTGATACAAGTTCATTTTCATGAGCACACATTCAAACTAAAATTTTGCTGTATATTATCCATAATCTATCCAATAAACCAAAATAGCAGAAGGGATACAAACAAACACAGCACGTACAAAAGAAAGAAAAGAACACCAAACAGATGGAATTTGTTTTCCCGTATATACATGCTTTTGTAGATCCAAATTATAAACTTAAAGAATTGCACAGCATCTTTCTTTGTGAAAGCCATACAGCTACCCTCAAGCATCAGTTCTTCAGAAAGACTGTTTCATTTCTTTATATATTTATAGGCAATTAACACTTCACTCACTCATAAAGGAAGCTGGATAAAACTGAATTAAAATAGTTTCAAAGTGCTAAATATAAAGGTATGCATTAAATAAATAAATAAACCTGCCCCACATTGAAATATATCACATTGCTTTTGGTGTCAAGACACAGATTTTAGTGAATTTTCAGCAGGGGGGGGAATCTAAAGATGAAAAGAATAGCTCCACCTTCAATCACACACCCCTCCCAATATTCATGCCTGGCATATAGGGACACCCAAGGCTGATTCACAGAATACTTATCCCAACATCAAGCAACCCTGAGCTTAGTTCACCAAACCAAAAAACCCAATTTGAAGCCAGGGGTTAACAGGCACAGCAATTCCTGCAACAGTAGAGGTTGGGGGATGCTGCTTTGATTCTGGAAATTGCTTCTCTCTGTTTCCACATGAAGTTCACATTCAGTGTGCAATAATTATCTTGGACACACACATGGCTGAGGATGGTTCAGGACTGCTCTGCGGGAAGAAATTACTGAGTGAACTGATCCTAAGATGTGGAGGAGGGGCTTCTATTTATCCAGCATAACTTCTATTCAAGGTTCCTTCTAAAGTTTGATTTCCACAGGAAAACTGAGTAGATAAACTGAAGTGGGATAAAGAGAAATGATGTTCTTGTGTTCTGTTCCTTAGCGGAAGCATTTTTCTAGGAACCATTGTTGTTTAGTCGTTTAGTTATTTCCGACTCTTCGTGACCCCATGGACCAGAGCATGCCAGGCACTCCTGTCTTCTCTAGGAACCAAGGGGGAATCTAAACTGACAGAGACTAAAATTATTAACATCTACACTGCTTTACCAAACAGCTTTTAATGATAGAACAGAGCTATTCTACACAATGCCCATTTCAAGATCCTAACTTAAATTATGCTGGAATAAAGACATTGAGATGTTATTCTCCATTATCAAACCAGGTACCATTATGCTCATTACTCCACAAAGGAAGGTAGTCTTTAGAAAAAAGTAAAAAGTTTTCCAGTTTTACAATTACACCTTTTTTCCATTCTTATACAGTAGTTCTGTTTGACTTCCCACCCAACATTCCATGACAGATCTTTTTACATATTGATTAGCTGCATATACATTAATTCCTTCATCTTGCTTTCCGCACTATTGTATCTTTAATATTGTCAACTGTTCCCCCTACCTGGAATTTATATTTGAGGTCAAATTTTTGTAAATATTCCCCCAAGTACTCCCACTCACTCCTCGTCTGTTTATCATCTTGATTTCTTATTTTAGATGTCATACTGGCTAGCTTTGCATATTCAATTAGTTTATATAGCCAGTGTTCTTTCCCTGGGGTCTCTTTTTGTTTCCAGTATCTTGCACATAATATCCTTGCTGCTGTTGTTGCATATAAAAATAAGCTGTGGGCTTTCTTTGGTAGCTCATGCCCAAATACAGTGGCGCCTCGCAAGACAAAATTAATCCGTTCCGCGAGTCTCTTCGTCTTGCGGTTTTTTTGTCTTGCGAAGCACGGCTATTAGCAGCTTAGCGGCTATTAATGGATTAGCGGATTAGCGGCTATTAACGGCTTAGCGGCTTTAAGAAAAAGGAAACAAACTCGCAAGAACTCGCAAGACGTTTCGTCTTGCGAAGCAAGCCCATAGGGAAATTCGTCTTGCGGAACGACTCAAAAAACGGAAAACTCTTTCGTCTTGCGCGTTTTTCATCTTGCGAGGCATTCGCCTTGCGAGGTACCACAGTACACCTAGAAGAAATGCTTCCAGTTTCTTGGAGAAAGGAAATTTAAAGATTTTCTTTAATTCACTGTACACCATCTCCCAGAATTCCCTTGACTATTTTCGTTTCCAGGTGGAAGGTAATCTTAGAGACTTCGCACAATCCATAATGTGCTTGCCCAAACATTACAAAATGGTAGGTCGCAGAACCACATTAACAGCTGTGAAGTTATGGGGCATTGTGCTCCAATTAAGTATATAGTTCAGGAATGTGTATATGTATGTATATACACACAGAAAGACAAAAAAAGCTGGTTTCCCATGCTGCAATTCCACACTACTGTGAAGTGTAAAGGTAAAGGGACCCCTGACCATTAGGTCCAGTCATGGCCAACTCTGGGGTTGCAGCGCTCATCTCACTTTATTGGCTGAGGGAGCCGGCATACAGCTTCCGGGTCATGTGGCCAGAATGACTAAGCCGCTTCTGGCGAACCAGAGCAGCGCACGGAAACGCTGCTTACCTTCCCACTAGAGCGGTACCTATTTATCTACTTGCACTTTGACATGCTTTTGAACTGCTAGGTTGGCAGGAGCAGGGACCGAGCAACTGGAGCTCACCCCGTTGCGGGGATTCAAACTGCCGACCTTCTGATTGGCAAGTCCTAGGCTCTGTGGTTTAACCCACAGTGCCACCCGCATCCCACTGTGAAGTGTAGGCATACTGAAATTCTATGTGTTTGTTCTATGTGACCTGCACCATTTTATGGGGATGCCCTTCAGGTGTGACAGACCACAGGTTTGGTCACACCTACACAGTTGCAATATTCACGCACATGTGCTGTGGGAAACAATTCCTATATTGTGTATGAATGTGCGATTGTGTGTGTACCCCTGATTCCCAGAAGTCAAAATCTCCTGAATGAAAAGATTCAGCCAATGCTACCAGCACAGAACTAAGCTATCCACTGATTTTCATACAATTCTATTCCATTTGACTAATACACAACTCTGGCAACAATAGTATTGTAATATGGATTCTACCATTTATTACATGTGCGCAACAGCATGTGTATGAAAAGCAACTGAAAGGTGAACAGCAACACCCAATTGTTGCAAATGCTCCCTCATTATTAGATAGGAACAAGAAATCTCCAATACCAATTCTACATAATGCATTCTTTAAATTATGCTTGTAAAAGGAGTTTTACTTCTAACCAAGATTGTGAAGAGAGATTATGTGTGCTTATCAATTTAATAATATTATTAAAGCAAGATTTTAACCAATTGAATACTAGCCTACCGAAAGATTGGATATTGGGATTGCTTCTTAAATGATCTTGTGCCCTTGGAGACTATGCTAGAAATAAAGGGAGGACACCACTAGAAAGAACAACAGACAGCACCACAATACTTCCGCAACACTTCAACAGCACTATTAAGGTGCTCTCCATCACTGGTCTCACACCACCAGTGAGGTCACCTCGTGAAATAATACTTTAACCCTAGACTTACACAACATGCTCTGCATCAGGGCAAAACGAGTCCAACAGAATTTCAGTAAGGCTTCTAGTTTTGACACTTCCGCAGAACTGCAAAAACAGGGGCACTCTCAAGCACCCGATGTGCCATATGGCAAGACATTAGGCCAGTGAACTGCATTTTGGCTGGTAGGTCAAAGGTTGTCCAGGCTTACTTGTAAGACAAATGGAAACCTGATAAAAATTACCTAAGGTGTAATTACATTTTAGTCAAGTCATATAGCTTTGGGTCAAAAATCCATTCTCAGCTGCTTCTGAGTCTCCCAAGTCATAGGAATAAGAAGCTGGAAGTTGATTCTGATGTAAATCAGGAGATTTAATCCTAACCAAAAAGTGGTTGGTCCCTTGATTTATTTTTATATGTGCTCCACAATAACAGCAAGTTAATTGGTGTTTTACTGTTAGCCACAAGATAAATCAATATAACAATCCATTTAACAATGGGACAATTATTGATCTGCATCAGAGTTATTGCTGAAGTATTCATTTAAATGGTCATTAGAAACGTCAAAGCTGTTACTAGTCCCTCTTCCCACCATTATTTCTGTAACTTGTTTACCTGTTCCACAATAAACTAGAAAGATAGTTATTATTTCATAAGTGGAAATCCATTGGAACTGGAAGGTAGAATAATAGCACAAAGAAAAAAACTGGTAAAATTACTCTGTTGACAATGTACCCTTTTAAAAACTGCTGTGAAATATTTTAATAGCTTTGTATGTAGAGAGTCACTGTGGTTTTTAAAAAGAAATAACATAATTTATATTAATTACATTTTAAGTGAATTCCAATTACAACATCAACAATTATAACAGTGATCATGTCTTTGATGAACAAGTCAAGAGTGCTACAGACAGGTTTTTTTGTTTGTGTGTGTAGGATCCGGGTGGCACTGTGGTGTAAACCACTGAACCTCTTGGGCTTGCTGATCGGGAGGTCAGCGGTTTGAATCCGTGTGAAAGGGTGAGCTCCCGTTGCTCTGTCCCAGTTTCTGCCAACCTAGCAGTCCGAAAGCATACCAGTGCAAATAGATAAATAGGTGGCTTCCGTCCTGGTGTTCCGTTGCACTAGAAGCGGTTTAGTCATGCTTGCCACATGACCCGGAAAGCTGTCTGTGGACAAATGCCAGCTCCCTTGGCCTGAAAAGCAAGATGAGTGCTACACCCCTAAGTACTTGCCCAGCTTCAGGAAGGAGGTGTGAGGCTCCGACAAGGTCCTTGAGTGCTCCCACCTCATCCCCAAAGCCAGGCAAAGCCAGGTTTGGGAAGGAGATAGGAGGGCTCTAGGACCCTGCCAGAGCCTCATGTCTCCTTCCCAAAGCTTGATTTAAGCCAGTGGTGAAAGGGCCGCAGGGAGGGGGTCAAATGTTGTCCTTGCACAGAATTGAACATCTTATTCTTGTGTTCAAATTTTCCCAGTGTTCATGCAAGGCTCCCCAATGCCCATACCTGCACAATACTCCACACTAGCCAAAATGGTCTGAAGTGGGCTTGTAAGTGCATTCAGCTGAATATGTGCTTACAAACCACCCCATATTCAGGTACTCTGCTTTACCATTGGATGGGAGTTTTCCTTTCAATGAAAAACTGCAGGTATAGGGGGATGTTCTAAATCAAACAAGGCTCAAAGATTAAAGCTCCCCCTCCACCCCAATTTGGTGCAGACTCTGTGCTGGGAATTTAGGGGGGGACCCAAACACCCTACACTTAAGGCTACTACCTAGACTCTCGCCTGGCCATGAATACCAGCCTATTTTTTTTTCTGTAGCTGCATCTGCTATCTTTTATCTCCCTTGTTTCCAGGGCCTTTTCTCTCACACATGTTCAATATTTAGTCTGCTCCATCTACTTCTTCCTGTGTGAAGTTTTAATCCCAGTCAAACTGACTACTTTCCCTTCACTCACAGAAAGGTAACAGGGCTGCAAGCATTATGTTGACACTGACTGAGGAGTTAAGACTTTATGATGTCACAGTGGCTCAGACAATTGCTGCCAGAGACATCCTCATAAAATGAAATAAAAAACATGAGGAAATTGGGAATGGTGCTGATTTTCTTTTCGAGGCAACAGACTCTGGCCATTTTCAAAAACACATTCTTACACATAATGCTATCTCTTGTACTTGAGTCACCAAAATCACAGAAAAATCATATACACTTTAGATCAACATATTCAACCTGTTGAAATCTTTTAGTTCCATTTATTGTGCCAGGATGTAATTTCCTTTGGAAAGAGACAGCCACATGATTTGTGAGGCAGACAGGCAGTGAAATGACAGGGCTGAAATCATTCATTTATATTTGCTAAGGTCTCTCATAAGCTAAGCACACAGAAATATATTCCCTTAGCCCTGGCATATGCTCTGCTCATGAAATTATCAGGCTATGTATGTTTCGTAAACTCCCCTGCTTGGACCCAAACTTACAGAAGCAATAAGAATGAAAAATAAAGTATGGAAGTTAGACACCCAACACTGTCTTTCAAATAAAATCATTCAAAATAACCATGACTCCACCAGAATGCAAACAAACATATCTTGAAAAATAATCAGAAAGCAGAGTTTTGCAAAATAATATGGCCTTATGTATGATAAAATGGTCCAGTTCAGACTATTGTGAACAAGTGTCATGGCTGAGTACTCTCCTCAACCCGTTACATTGCAGTAAACCAGTGTTCCTTGTTACTTCCAAATTGGGGGGTTAATGTCAGTAAATAAATGGGGAAGACAGTGGAATGTGATTCTGGCTTATTTCCATCATTACTTACTAACATTAAGTCAAAATCTGCCAATTTGGAAGTAGCAGGAAACACTGGCTTCATATCAGGAGAACCTCCCCCCACCCCCCTAGATTAGACCACTTTCCTCTTCTCCGAAGTATTGGATGGAGCATAATCCAACTGTGTCGAGCTTTTGTATTAGGGTCGCCCCAACACTGGTTTTTGTTTTGTTTTCTGTGGAGGCGGGTATCGTTTTACATTTTAAAAAAACATTAAATTTTGATGCCCATTCCTAACAAATTTGTGTGCTTTTAAACCTGATGGTAAGTTGTTTAAAAGCTGGTGTGTTAGGCGACTCAAAAATTACATTAATAGGAAATGAATATTTTTTAAAGGGCTGTAATAAAAACCATGGCACTCATTACAGAATTATAAGATTTTTCACTTGAATGTAATATTTAAGACAATTACCACATTGCATAGAAAGCCTTTAAAGAGCCTTAAAATTGTCCTTTTTTAATAGAAATAAATTTGATAAACACTGGGTGGTTATGAAATTATCCAGAAATGGAAGGAGGAGGTGGTAGTAGATGAGTTTCCTGCACACTGCTCTGATGAATACTTGAAGGTGTCTAAAGGAAAGAATATAGTGCTTGCAGCCCCCCCCCCCTTACTAAATTCATGCTGATAGGCTGTAAGAAAAGGCTGCAGAGAGGAAGAAAAGAAAAATTGCTCCTTGGTGCCTGGTTTTACACTTTCTTGTTTTTTATGTTTGAAAGCTTATCCAGGATGAACAGTGAGTAAAGCTGCCTAGATTACTCCTTGCTGTTCTTAAATGTGATGGAACAACCAAGTTACCTTATGGCTGTTTTTCAGTTTTGCAGAGGCTGGATCTCAACCAATGAATTAAAATTAATCCACAGCATATTTCTAACTGTGGGCAAATATCCAGTGCCACATACTACGTTGTTTCTGGATAAGCAGAAGATCAAGGGTCCACCTCCCCTCAGTAACTCAGTTCCAAAAGTAAATACCTGCATCCAAATCAGTTTTAATGGCTATACTATTCAGACATCATAGCCACAAGCCTTGAGATCTTGTGCTCTTCCCTCACCCTCTCCTGCTCAGGTGCAGCTGCGACCAGATGGGGAATTTCTGTGCTTCTGTTTTAGATTACCTGCAGTTTCGCTGGTCATGCAAACCATAAACTATGCAAACAACCATAGTTTGTTTGAAATTAGTTTGCTTCAATCAAAGCACCATTAGTATTAACCACAGTTTGTCAGGTTTAGACAAAATATTGTACATCAACAATAGAAGAAAAAGCTTTTAAACTCTTCTTTGAGGTCCACTAAAGAGGAAAGGGGGGAGTGTGCAAACTTAAGGCTCACTGCAGCTCATCCCATCACAATAAACCATGGTTTATTCTATCACAATGGTTTATTGTGATGTTTGAATGCCGCTAATGAAGCCAAATAACATGATCAAGTGAAAACTTCACAAGCACAGGTGACATTTACTTCACTGGGTCTTGCATAGGAACTGTTGCTGCTACGTTTTTCTTCAAGGCACTAAATTAACTTAAATCCATCAACTTTGGCTTAACTTCATAGTTGAATGGGCTGTCAGAATTGTTTTGGAAGAAAATCGAAAGTAAAAATGAATTACCCAGGTTGTGTTTTCAAATCTCCTGGAAATCAATTCTTCACATCCTAGAGATGGGACTGATAAAAAAAACCAGAACCCATATGTATACATATAATTGGAACAACACAGAGGCTGCAATCTGCAGCAAATAAAGTGGATTGTACACCATTCCATTTTTGTGTGTGTAATTATTTTTTAAATATGTAGGCGAGTTAAACAATGACTGTATTTGGGAGGGGGAGGGAGAAAGGAAACCTACTTCATACTATAGTGGAAGAAATCTTACCAGTAAAGCTAGAACATCCTGCGTTTTTATGTAACTGTGAATTCAGGAGAGCTGATGGCATGTTAGATTATTGGTCTCCCTGCATAATTTAATTTGGACCCATAGTACAGCAAGAGGGAGGAAAAAGTGTAGATCCTTTATGCAAAAAGGGGTAATTTCAAGATTATCAGAAAAGGGTACAACCACTAGAAATCCTCAGCTTTGGAAGGTGGTTTACAGCTGGTGTTGGATGGTGTAGCAATCCCCCTGAAAGACCAAGTTTGTAGTTTGGGAGTGATCCTGGCGAAGATCTGAGTGCTTTTTATAGCTTTGGATAGTACCCCAACTGTGTCCTTATCTGGATTTGTGCTCTGTGATCACTTCCAAACTAGACTACTGAAAAGTGCTGTGTGCGGGGGTTGCCTTTAAAGGTGGTTCAGAAATATCACCTAGTCTAGAGCACAGCTGCCAGAGTCCTTTTAGGAGTGAGGCAGTCAGCATCTGTAACTGCACTGGTTACCAGTTCAGCTGCTGGACCAGGTTGAAGACCACAGCTGCAAAATATGGATGAAGCCTGAGAAATGAAGGACGAAGGTGAAAACTGCAAAAAAAGGGAGCTGTCTGCCAACTGGGTAATCAGCAAGGGCTTGATTAGGAGATGGAACCACAACCTCATAAAAGGATCATAACCCTATTCCTTACGCAATAAAGTAACAGCAAGTAAGTGAAACCACAATCCTTATAAGTAATCCTTTAAACAAACATTCTAGTCTGTTAATGGTGCTATATGTTGATGGGGGGAAACCCCCTAAACCCAATACATTAATAAATAGTAGAATTTTGATCATTTGTAATATGAAGGGGGAAATACAAGCTGCAGAGGAAATCCTGAGCTAGCCTATGCAAATTGACCTGGTCAAGCTAGGGTCATTAAGAAACAATACAGGGCCATTAAGGGCAATTGGCAATGCAAGAGAACTGAGCTTCCCCCAACCCTGAGAGGTGTCAACAGAGACTGGGGATTTGGAAGTTTGCCAGGGTAGATGGTTATGAGGTGACAGGGAAAGAGTGTCTTTAGCAAGGCATGCTGGGAAGAAGAAGGAGGGAAAGAACAAAGACAGAGACCCATCTTGGGCAGGCTGGATGGAGGCAGGCTGAAAGAGATGCCTTTGACTCCAGTGCTGCACTGCTGTGGGGAACAAGCCATTCTTGAGATGACCATGCTATAAAATCTAGACTCATAGAATCATAGAATCATAGAATCATAGAATCATAGAGTTGGAAGAGACCACAAGGGCCATCGAGTCCAACCCCCTGCCAAGCAGGAAACACCATCAGAGCACTCCTGACATATGGTTGTCAAGCCTCTGCTTAAAGACCTCCAAAGTAGGAGACTCCACCACACTCCTTGGCAGCAAATTCCACTGTCGAACAGCTCTTACTGTCAGGAAGTTCTTCCTAATGTTTAGGTGGAATCTTCTTTCTTGTAGTTTGGATCCATTGCTCCGTGTACGCTTGTCTGGAGCAGCAGAAAACAACCTTTCTCCCTCCTCTATGTGACATCCTTTTATATATTTGAACATGGCTATCATATCACCCCTTAACCTCCTCTTCTCCAGGCTAAACATGCCCAGCTCCCTTAGCCGTTCCTTATAAGGCATTGTTTCCAGGCCTTTGACCATTTTGGTTGCCCTCCTCTGGACACGTTCCAGTTTGTCAGTGTCCTTCTTGAATTGTGGTGCCCAGAACTGGACACAGTACTCCAGGTGAGGTCTGACCAGAGCAGAATACAGTGGCACTATTACTTCCCTTGATCTAGATGCTATGCTCCTATTGATGCAGCCCAGAATTGCATTGGCTTTTTTAGCTGCCGCGTCACACTGTTGGCTCATGTCAAGTTTGTGGTCAACCAAGACTCCTAGATCCTTTTCACATGTACTGCTCTCAAGCCAGGTGTCACCCATCTTGTATTTGTGCCTCTCATTTTTTTTGCCCAAGTGCAATACTTTACATTTCTCCCTGTTAAAATTCATCTTGTTTGCTTTTGCCCAGTTCTCTAATCTGTCAAGGTCATTTTGAAGTGTGATCCTGTCCTCTGGGGTGTTAGCCACCCCTCCCAATTTGGTGTCATCTGCAAATTTGATCAGGATGCCCTTGAGTCCATCATCCAAGTCGTTGATAAAGATGTTGAATAAGACCGGGCCCAAGACAGAACCCTGTGGCACCCCACTAGTCACTCTTCTCCAGGATGAAGAGGAACCATTGATGAGCACCCTTTGGGTTCGGTCAGTCAGCCAGTTACAAATCCACTGAGTGGTAGCATAGTCAAGACCGCATTTTACCAGCTTCTTTACAAGAATATCATGGGGCACCTTGTCAAATGCCTTGCTGAAATCAAGGTAGGCTACATCCACTGCGTTCCCTTCATCTACCAGGCTTGTAATTCTGTCAAAAAACGAGATCAGGTTAGTCTGACATGACTTATTTTTCAGAAATCCATGCTGACTGTTGGTGATCACAGCATTCCTTTCTAGGTGCTCACAGACTGTTTGCTTAATGATCTGCTCCAGAATCTTCCCTGGTATTGATGTCAGACTGACTGGGCGGTAATTATTTGGGTCCTCTCTTTTCCCCTTTTTGAAAATAGGGACAACATTTGCCCTCCTCCAGTCTGCTGGGACTTCGCCTGTTCTCCAGGAATTCTCAAAGATGACTGCCAGTGGTTCTGAGATCACATCTGCCAGTTCTTTTAATACTCTTGGATGCAGTTCATCTGGCCCTGGAGACTTGAATACATCTAAACTAGCCAAGTATTCTTGTACTATCTCCTTAGTTATTCTGGGCTATGTTTCCTTTGCTGGATCATTTGCTCCAAATTCTTCAGGTCGGGCATTGTTTTCTTTATCGGAGAAGACTGAGGCAAAGAAGGCATTGAGGAGTTCAGCCCTTTCTGTGTCCCCTGTTTGCATTTCACCATCTTCTCCTCTGAGTGACCCCACTGTTTCTTTGTTCTTCCTTTTGCTACGAACATACCCATAAAAGCCTTTTTTGTTGCTTTTAACCTCTCTAGCAAGCCTGAGTTCATTCTGTGCTTTAGCTTTTCTGACTTTGTGTCTACACGTGCTGGCTATTTGTTTGAATTTCTCTTTGGTGGTTTCCCCCCTTTTCCATTTTTTGTACACATCCTTTTTTAATCTTAACTCAGTTAAAAGTTCTTTAGATAGCCACCCTGGCTTCTTTAGGCACCTTCCATGTTTCCGTCTCATTGGTATTGCCTGATGTTGTGCTTTTACTATCTCCCTCTTAACAAACTCCCAGCCATCATGAACTCCCTTTCCTTTTAGTATTACTGTCCATGGGATCTCACCCAGCACTTCCCTAAGTTTTATGAAGTCGGCTTTCTTAAAGTCAAGAAATTGAGTCCTAGTATGCTTGGCTGCTCCTTTCCGCTGTATAGTAAACTTCAGAAGAGCATGATCACTCGCGCCTAATGATCCTTCCACTTCTACCCCACTAACCAGGTCATCCACATTGGTTAGGACCAGATCTAAAATGGCTGTTCCTCTTGTTGCTTCTCCCACTTTCTGGACAATGAAGTTGTCTGCAAGGCCAGTGAGGAATCTGCTTGACCTTATGCTCTTGGCTGAGTTTGACCTCCAACAAATATCCGGGTAATTGAAGTCCCCCATTACTACTATCTCCCTTCCTTTTGCATGCTTGGCCATCTGTTCCAGGAAGGCATCATCTATGTCCTCCGTTTGGCTTGGGGATCTATAGTAAACTCCCACAATGAGGTCTCTGTTACTCTTCTCTCCCTTAATTTTGACCCAAATGCTCTCACTTTGGCTTTGAGGTTCTAAATCTTGGATTTCTTCACAGGTATACACATCCCTGACATATAACGCCACTCCTCCTCCTTTCTTGTCTGGTCTGTTTCTCTGAAATAGATTGTATCCCCCCATTATTACATTCCAATCGTGGGACTTATCCCACCAGGTTTCAGTGATGCCTCCATCTGAACTCAGGTGTAAATATGTGAATAAATCATGATTCTTAAAGCTACCACAGTCTCCGCCGCATCTTCAATTCTCCAAAGGACCACAGAACCTGGCTGAAGGCCAAAACCCCTGGAATCCTATGCACATCTCAGCAGGGATTGCGGGTGGTCACATCAATCTAGTACTTTGGTCTGTTTTCTCCCACATTTATCCATAGCTACTGAAAAGTTAACAGCTATAGCAAAATATGATTTTTTTTTTTTAGTTCTATGGCGGCAGCAGAGTCAAAGAGGCAATGGTTTGCTAAAGTGGATGTTAGCAGTAAACAGAAAAATACTTGTTTACATACACACTGCCCCTCCATTGCTGGATTCCTGTTCTTGCTGGAAAGTCGGGCATTTTTAACATATGAATTACAACTGAATTACGTTGGGATTTACCTGAGTAAGAGAACATAGCACTGCAGTTATATTCTAGAAAGTAAGAGGAACCTCTCTTAATAAGCAGAATTCAGTCAATATGTTTACTGAGGTTGTTGCTGCTTGGATAAGCCACAGGTGAAATAAATAACTCCCTATAGTTAATAAATGGACAACAAAATTCCTCTGCAACACTCATCTATCTGCTTCTTACTGTTGATCTGTTGATTTGTATTCTGGAGGCATAAAGTGCAAAGCATTCTATTTAAAAATGGAATTAGCAATTATCACACCAAAAACATAATACAAGGATGCAATTACTGAAACAAATAGCAAAATCTTCGCTTGTCCCTTAGGTCTGCAGATAAAATCGTGACACTCATACACAATAAAACAAATTCCTATTTCCACAGTTTGAACTCTCCTCCCCCCAATAACAATCTCTTATCTGCATCAATCACAGTAACCAGATTACAACAAAAGGCTTTAACAATTTTCAGATACTCCCAGTTTAGAACTACTTATTTTTATTTGTCCTCAATAAAAATGTTTGGAACTGACAAACCAAAGAACTACAGAATGGCAAATTATAGCTTTATGAAGTCTACTTAATTGCTTTTTGCCATTTTAATTTATCTCTCATGTACTGTGACCACCATGTACTATGCATGTCCTTTAGCATGTCTTTCAAGGTCAGCCCACTTAGCCAAACGCAACAGTGTGATGATACACATCATTAGACCCCCACAGGATAGTATAAAAAAAACATATTGTAATAGGAGCATGGCAGGCAAATCCAGCAGATAAGCGAGTGAACACAATGGGATATTTTGCATCCCAAACAAACCTGTTGAGAACCTTGAAATTTATCATATGTTTTTGTATTTCAGAAGAATTTTGGGATTGGGGAATTATCCACTGACTAGCTAAAAGTATGGAAAGTAGAAAGGGATGTCTCTGCATGAGAAGCACATAAGTGGTAATAAAAGGGAATAGAGTGCCCTGATTCCCCCCCCCCCCCCCGGCCGCTTACTATCCCAAATTGCCTGCAGATGTCTTGGGTTTTTGGCTGGCTAATTTATGGAAAGCTGCTGTCATAGTGTTCTGGCAGGGGAACAATAATTAGAAATTTGAACAACAAATATTGCTTTGAAATTGTACCTACTAAGGAAGTCTACTTTGCAACATTATGTGCTCTACCATCCACTCTGTCATGCTTGGTTGAGACTGTGGGAAACAGAATGTTGGGCTTGGTAGGCCTTTGGTATCGTACAACACTTTTCAGGTTTAGTAAAACTTTCTTTTAGGAGACTACATTTGACCTAGAAGATAACTATTAAGACTGGTTACAGAAAAATGGATCACACAAACAAGACAAATGGGTTGAAACACGTCGAGGTGTATGCATTCTCCCAGCACCAACATCTCAGTGCAAAGACTGCTTCCTTTTGCCCTTCTAGCCTTCTAACTTGGGAAGGAAATCAGGCAACAACAATGAAAGCTTGGCTAGTGCAAACCAGCACAACAACCCAGACGTGTTTCTCAAACTTGCGTCTCCAGCTGTTGTTGGACTACAACTCCCATCATCCCTGACCACTGGTCCTGCTAGCTAGGGATGATGGGAGTTGTAGTCCAACAACAGCTGGACACCCAAACCTTCATCAACATGGGCTCCTCCCACTTATGTTTTGGACTACAACTCCAATCAGTCCCAGCCAGCATGCATTTTGTCATCCGAAAACTGTAGTCCAAAACATCTGGAGGGCATCAGTTTGGCAAAGACTGCCCCTGAGCATTGAATGTTTGAATAGCAATGTGAAAGACCTGCATTCCAAAAACAGCAAGGTTCTTTTGGGGTTCACTTCATTCATGCGTAGAGCAATGAAGGGTATGAGCAGAGAGACAGATAATATAAGTAGGCAAGGGAGTTGGACAGTATTGCTCAGAATGAAGAATAACAGCAGGCCTTGAGTTTTATATCTGGGGGCGGGGACCCAGCAACTAACTCACTGGCTAGAGTTTCAGCTTGCTAGCTAGCAGTTACCCACCTCTGACCTTCTGCCATGGTGGTTCAGTGAGTGAACAACTGGCAACTGATGTCTAGGCACTTGGTCTAAACAACACAGCATCTAATACTGATGTTTATCTAACTTACTTCCATGCCTGTAATAATACTGCAAGCATCATTACAAGCATACAAATGTTTGCTGAGGTTGCTATCTGTTGCCAGTCATCATTTATGAAGGTGAAAAAGAAACATAATTTATTTCTCTGACAGCAGAAAATGGCTGACTGAAATATTTTGTAAAATCAAGTGTAATTGGTTTGGAGATTAAAGTATCAAGATGTTACTGCTGTCTTATATAAGAGGCTTATCATATTGGGAGTGAATCATAAGCCATAAGCTGTACTAAACACACACAAGAAACTGTAGGGGGGGGATGTGTGTGTGTATTAGGAATGTCATAGACTTACAACAAAGAGGGAAACTGCCTATGTTTGCTTACTTATCCCATGTCCAGAAGGGAAATCGGTCTAGTGAATATGATTGGTATTTTCTATTGTTGTTGTTTTCAGTCTGCAAATGTTACATAATTGACTATTGTTTTTTTCTCTCTAATCTGCACTGTGTTGCACTGAAATGAAATGGATGAAATAGCATAATGACAATATAGCTTACATAATTAATTACGTAAGGAATGTAAGCTATATGATTTCGCCACAGTAGACAGTGAGACGAATAACACCATTTTTGGTAGAATACGAATGGCAATGGAATGAAAATATGCATGCAACCAATATGGAGTGGGATGGAAAATAATACCTTTGTACATTTCATGTATGTGTACATGCAGACATACAACAGTAACTTTGCACTGGCAGAAGTGGTTCCCAAAAGCTTCTCCTAAAGACTGAAGGACCTTTTTGGAAGAGTATGAGATATGGCACAGAGGGTTGCAGTTGGTGGTTTGGTGACAGTTATGGGTCTTTCCTTGCGTGTGTGGAAGTGCTTCCACTGGCACAAAACCACCACTGGATACAAGCCATATAAAATTTATAGGAATTTGTTAGATAAATATATTAAAAGCTTTCATACTTACAATCCCATGGTAGTTTACAAAAAAATAACATAGTTGAACTGAAAATACAAAAATGTAAAAGCCCCCAAATCATAATCAAACAGTCAAGAGAATTAAAATTATCTCTCAAAAATTTGAGGGGGGGGGGAATATTTGCCTCATGCCAAAAGAAGTAGGTACCAGGTAAACCTCACATATCACAACTTGAAGGCCCACTGATAAGCCACCAGATGCCAAGGACACTCATCATCTTCAACAAAGATTTTAATATACTGATATGGAGACAGGCAGCCCTTCAAAAGATGTTGGAAACACAGATTAAGGTGGAGATCCATTATAGTCTTTGGAGAGAAGAGCCTAACTAAAATATGGAACTTTGAATATAGTTATAGTGAATATTGGGGAAGTTTACTCAGTAGTATGTGCCACTGTGCTCAGTAAATTGCAGCCTTGATAACTCTCAGCATACCATTAAACAGCAAACATAGCATGTAATCAAAAGGCTGTTACACATGGTTTATAAATATGTCATTTTACGCTATTCCAAAATTTCATTGCTTATGACAAATGGTACTTTACAAAACTGCATTACGCTATAAGCCAAAAATGTTATTTTCATCAGGATTTTATGTACTCCACATGTACCACCAGAATACACATAGTAGGGCAATCTAAACAATGCTCTAACCCACCCAGATGGTCAAGCCAGGCATAGTGCCCGAGAAAACACCAAAGGTTGTGCCAGGCCATTACAGTGAGGATCCTATAATTCTTCTTTCTATGAAATATTGGAAGCAGTGTTTGTGACAGCAACAATTAATTTGTAAATGAGTTAATTAAAGAAACCATGGCTAAATGTCCATATAAGTCTTATGTAAACTAGACATAAGTGTGAAAATAGAATTACTCACCCGTACTTAACGGAAGATTAACAGCTCACACCAAGAGTATATTCTCTAGCTGAATCTTTAAAATATGCATGGGGAGAAAAACAGACCATGCAAGTCTCAAGTATGGTCTTATGTCAATCTGCTACAGTTATAGGAAAAGTCCTGCTGGATCAGACCAAAGTCCATCTAGACCTGCATTCTTTTTCCAATAATGGACTAGAAGCTTCTAGAAATCCCACAAATAGGACATGAAGGCAAAAATCTTATAATACAGGCCAGAATTCCAGCATTAAGCAAGCCAAGCTGCAGGTAGGATGGAACGTAGGGCTGTGGGAGTTCCAATATCTCTTCACACTCTTGAATCATCAGCTTTGTATTTGAGGGACAAAAACTTGCAAGAACATTTATCAACAGCTGACATTCTATATCAGTAGTTGGTCGTCTGTATCTGATACTACAATTTACACTGGAAGCTACCCTGAGCATATATAGTAGAGAGTACAGCAGTGCAAATATTTCATTAAACAGAAACACACACAAAATAAAAATATTAATATCAGCTCTGGGCTTGGGATGGTAGAAGATTCTAGCTTTTTTTCCTGAGCATCTGAAGAAACTTTTTTTATCAATGCTTGACAGGAATTTTTATACCTCCCTCTTGGCTTTGCATGAGCCATCTGAGGGAAGAACTGTGTGGCAGAAGGGGCCTTGCCCTCTTGGCCAGGACATAGCCATCTGCTGTGTTACTAGACCTGATGTGAGAGGAAAATGCTTCCAATGATGGGTTGCTCTCCAAGTACAGATGGAGAATTCACCCTAATCAGATTCCAGAGCTAGCTCAGCTGATCTGATCCAGGTGAATTCAAATCGGAGCAATGGTTCCCTTCAGAATCCAGTCCTGTAGATTTCATTACGAAGCGTTTCAAGGGTTACATGCTGTTTCCATCCCTCTCGTAAGTATTTTTAAAGTGTGAGTTTCCAGATGGATTCTTAATAATTTTTCACCTGGAGGCAGAAGGCGACAAACTTTGTCCATCCCTCTGCGAATTGGGATGCAGCAGACTTTCATCCCTATCTCCAAGAATCTGTGTAGTCAGAACTTTATAAATGTGTCCTAAGAACTGTAAAAAAAACACCTGTTTTTTTTCCTCTCCCCACCCATTTTAACTTTTTAGATTGTAAGCCTGAGGGGCTTATAGAGAGAGACTGTCATATTGCTGACTTTTGTAACCTACTCTGGAAGCCTTTTTGGTAAAGAATGGGATCTAAATTGTTTAGATAAATAAATAAAATGTTTCACCATGCCCAGTGGATACCCCCCCCTTTGTAAGATGCTGTTATGGTTATGTACTTAAAACATTGTTGAAATTGCAATATTGAATCCATCTGAAACTGGCCTGGGCTTTGAGTTAATAGTTATCTAATGGCTAGTTCTGCTCTAACCTGTAGATTAAGCACACTCTGAAGATCTATAGATACAATTAAAAATCTCCACTCTTTTCTTTCCAGAAGCATAGAGACACAAAATCAGTGTGAAGACCGGGTATAATTATGAGACCAATTACCAAATGCCCTTGATGCGTTTGTCTAATAGCCCCCACAAAATCTCTAGAAAAGAACTCCAGCAGTTGAACATAGGCAAGTAAGAGTCTTTTCGATGCTTTCTTTTTCTGTAGGAATGATTCTCTCACAACCCATCTAGGAGGCTCCCCAATGTAATCAAAGTTTTCCTAACAGCCTTCGGTTATTAAATGCGGATGCAAAAAAAGGAAGGTCGTTGGCTAATATGCTTTGCTGATCCTCGTCTTTGTTAAACATTGCCTTAAACATGGCAATATTTGCTCTGGTATCCAGAGCAAAACTATGCAAAACTTTCTTAAAAAATGAAGTCTGGAAATGATAAGAACTTCATCTTTAAAGAAAGGTCCAAACTTTCCTTAGCATTGCTATGGATTAGGGCTAGATATCCATGTACATCTTGTAAAATAGGTTGGAATGATGGACTAAAAATCCAAATGGACCCTTGTAAATTTATTATGCCTAGATTAATTATTCCATATAAAAGAATTCAGTACCTGTAAGACAATGTAGGTTATTGATTGCTCCTTACCCTCTTGTGTAATAGGTTATAGTTCTGGATTGTTCCCTCTGCTGTGACTTCAAAACACACTCTCTGACTACTCAACTCTTTGTACATTAACAGGTGGAAATGGAGTGCAGCCCAGATACATACAGAGTCAAGAGGATGACTCAAGTCTAAGGACCGCTAGCTCTACCTAGCATTCATTTGAAGTACCTAACAGGTAATGAATACACCTGTGGCAGCCATACTGCCACAGCCTTCTCTCTCTCTCTCTCTCCACACACACACACACCCCTCCCTTCCCAGAATTTAAGAAATCATTAAACTGCTCAATAAAAATCAACAGCAAAAGCAGAAGAAATAGATAAAAAACAGGGGGGGCAACATCTTACACCTTTTATTTTTGTCAACAAAAGAAGGGGGAGGTAAGTATGCATGTATACACACACATACAAAAAAAAAAACATAGCAGAGGGTCCTTTCAGCATTTATTTGTCATTCTACTGCCAACTTTTAAAACTATGTGCAGCTAATCAAACTCTGTTTTTCCTTTCTCTTTGCTTTGGCTGCTTTCTTATCAAAACTTCACAAAACTTCCATTTCAGCCTCATGAGCCCTGCAGCTGTAAATTAATTGAATAAAATTTACAAACATTATGCACTGGTAGAGCACTTTAAAGGCTTTCCCCTGTTCAGTTGACTTAGCTTGTTGGCATGACAGTTTTGCTTGACACAAGTTCAGAGCCCCTGGAAGCCTTCCTAATCCCACTCTCCAGGCCCGGTGCCTATTCATGAAACCATGTTAACCTAAATCCAGAAAATTAATAAACCTCAAATGGGCTTAAGCACTTGGAAATATCCCTTGACACTCTTTTCCACATTCATTATATTGCAAGCATCTTTTTTTGCACCAGGAAATTTGTGCTCCAAAGGGCTAAATAGAAACTGGCAGAGTCCCTTAAGATATTAGCAGGCAATAAAATATCACATTTAAGATTATTGTGAGCTGAATCACAAATGAAAAATATGTTTACTGCAGTCACTCTATCTGCTAACTGCCAACGTCCTTAATGTCAGATTTTAATTGGATTCCTCTCAATAGAATCAACAGATAATGCTTTTTTCATTATTGACTGTGAAAGAAAAGGCTAAAAATAATATATCGGCTATATATTTCTTAATGTTAAATCTTTCAGCTACATTTCCTTTTAGCTGAATTTTGCCTAATTCAGATAATTCCATCTGTCAGTCAAATACATTTACATATCATGCTAAAATTCCTCAAAAGCTTACATAAACCAGGGTAGTGAGGAACCTTTTTCAGCCTGAAGGGCCACAATGGCCAAGGCCAAAGTGGGAGGAGAACAAATGTGGATTTTATCAGAATTCAAGGATACATTTCAGCCAGGCAAAAACACTCAAGGAGAGTGCAAAGAAGGTTGGTAAGGTGGGTGGCTTCAGTGGCGTAGCGTGGAGGGTTAGGGGGGGCCGGCCGCACCGGGCGCAACATCTGGGGGTTAGGGGGTGCAAATCCACGGGTTAGGGGGCGCAAATCCACGGGTTAGGGGGCACAAATTACTTGCCTTGCCCCAGGTGCTGACAACCCACGCTACGCCACTGGGTGGCTCAGGAGAGGATGTGGCCCGGAGGGCAGCATTTGGGCTGCAGGACCGACTGCCGACACATAACTCATGAGGCCATCATTATCCAGAGGCATTGCCTGAGAGGCTGTGATGTCAATAAGTGCTCACAAAATTCTCTGAGCTGCTTTGCACATTAAGAGAATGTGGCAACAGAAGCGGAATAAGAAATCAATGCATCTCTTTCCACGCTTCTCCTGGTGAGGATATAGCTCATGTATACCACCATTCTTATGTGTCGCTGTTGTTGTTTTCTTCACATGATACTCAGAAGCATAGGAAGAGAACGTGTGAATCATTCAGGAATCCCTTAATGATACTTCCACATAACACACAAAATGGCTCCCATGGACCAGGTATAAAGAGTCAGTCATGTTTACTGCAAGTGCTGCTGCTGTGATGGAAATATTAGAATAACAGAATTGTAGAGTTCCATGTCATACAGAGTCAAGGAGTGATGTGGGTTGTTAGTCTTGGGAAGCAAATGGGCCATGTAACTATCAGATTACTTGGCTTTTTATGGTCAACAACTTTGGGGTTTGTCCTAAAAGAAGCTCAACAAACAATTTTGGGGGGTTTCCTAAAAAAAGAAAAAGAAAAGAAAAGAAGCTCAGCAACTTTTGGAATACTTCTGGTTTCTACTTTTTGAAACATGGCAACCCTAGCTTACTAATATAGGCAGCTGAGGAACACCACAAAATGCAGTTGGGAAGGAAAGGAAAGGGAAGGCATGAGACTTGTTGGCCTGGGAATGAAGCCAGCTGGGGTAGGGGAAGCCATAAAGATAAATTTCTTCTTCTTCAAGGTAAATGGCTGGAACTTTGGCTGCAAGTTCCTAGTTCAACAACAGCAGGACCTACTCGATTGAATCTGCTGACTATCTAATCCACTCATTATTAACCTCGTATCAAGGATAACCAATGGAATATCACCACCATGGAATAAAAATACATGATACAGCCATCTTGCTAAAGCTAGGGAGATTTGGCTCTAGCCAGTGCCTAGATTGGAGACTGCATGGAAGCCCAATTTATGCCACCTTGAGTTTTTCGAAGAGTCGGACACGACTAAATGACTAAACAACAACGAGTTTCACAATGGAAGAAAGACAGCATAGAAAGGTATTAAATAAATAAGCACACACACAAAACTGTCAAAAGATCTCTACTGAAATAATTTTTTTACTGGGGTTCAAAGCTTCCATGCTGAGGTTTTTTCATTATTCCACAAGCATGAGAAATCTATGTAAATTCCCCAAATATGAATAAAATCTTGACTGGCTTTGGGAAAGAGCATTTCAAGGAAAGAACAATTAGTGGGAATATCACCTGGGCTAGAGCAGTTCTTTACCTCCTTGCTTTGTATGGTATTTTGGAGACCTATGCAATGAAGAATCATCTAGACATTATTACATGCAATGGAGGTGATTCAAAGCAACAGAAGCTATCGTTCTTTTAAACGAACAAAAGATTTGTGTAGACAATCAGGTGTTTAATAGAGATAGGGCCAGCTGTTCTAGACAGCATCATTCCATAAGAAAATAGCATAAAACAACCATTATGCAAAGAAAAAGCTGGGACTTTTCAGACAAAAAGCAGATGGAAAGAATACAAAGCAGTGCTAATGTGTTGGCAGTTTCATCATTCTTCTTAATATCATTTGCTTCAGCTCACTAAATCTATAGTTAAGATGATGCCATAGGGGTCCAAATGATATAGTAATGTATACTTAGCACTAGCCTAGACATATGGAATGCAAAAATATAAATCTATTTAAGAAGTCACAATTTAATTTAGTAATGGCTAATATTTCATAACTTCAAAAACCATACTGAAAATAAATCTCACACTTTAATATGCTTTTAAGAACTGTCGTGGGGTTTTTTAGAAGCACTCTGCATTTTGTATTTGAAACCACTTTTTAAGAATTCATAGGTTTCTCTACTCCCATCATCTACTCATCAAAACAAATGCTGTTCTTTTTGTGTTCAGAATGAGAACTCATCAGTGCCTCTGATACTGGTTAATGTGCTCAATACAACTGAACATGCCGAACAAGGATTTGGTACAGGCAGTTGATGACTAGAGGATGGGGTTGTCAGACTGAAAGCTCCAAGCCTCTTTTATTTTTGAAAGCAATGTAGCCTGTGGCACATAGTGCAGATTTGGTACTTGGCCACTACCGCTGAGCAGCAACATCCTTAACAGTAGATGTTGAATAGCAGCATCATAGACGGTACTATGCAAACAAACTGGCTAGCCGTACCCTGTGAGGCCATGAGCTGCTGAAATCAGTAGACTACCCATGGTACTAAGCTTGAGTCAGCTCCTGCTTTTGTGATGGTCCCTGTAGCTTGATGGCCAATCTCGGGTTGAGAACTGCCTCCAACCCCCATGTCACTTGTTGTATCGACATTTTTCAAAGCAAAAAAAGACCTCTGGATTGCCAACATGTAAATCCTGCTAGGCTGTGGAAGATAGAAAATGAGTAAGAGGAAAGAGAAATCTGGCTTTTTGGACTTGGAGAAAGAGTGAGGAATAGAAACCTCTTTCTGGAATACTTATTCAGTTCATCAGTATTTGAGGAGTTGCCACCTTCCAGGGCAACTGCAGAGGCTTTTCTAGGCAGGCTCATCCCCACATGGGGGCGAGGGGGTGGACTACTTATTTTTAATATATATATACTGCTTAACCACAGTCATATCTAAGCAGTATACAAGACATGAAATACAGAAAAGGTAAAAATCAGTTAAAACTATAAAATCAGACTTCAGTTAAAATGCCTGCTGGATTCAGAAGGTGCCAGAGGTTCAACAGCCTGCCTGACCTCAACTGGAAGTTGGTCCATAATACCAACTGCAACTTCCTGCTTGGATACAAACTGTGCTTCTGAGCCTATGTAGGCATTGGTTTGCTTCCATTGCTAGTCTGTTTCCAGTTCCAAAAACTGCAGTTAGATCTTCACTACATCATTAAAAAGATAAAAATAAATTTAAAAGGGAGCACATTGTCAAACTGAGTTCATGAAGTTTTATGAACTTGCTTGCAATGACTTCATTTGGCTCTACATGCATCTCTGTATCTATTGATTCATTTGTTTATGGGCTGGGAATGAGCTTCTAAAATACCATCCCACACACGATACTGTGCACTTAAAATGCACAGCTGCTGCAAAATATTCAGATCACCTTTCTCAGCTGCCACCCAGCATATCAACATTTGGCAAGCTAATAGCCTTCTATTGAATTAGATTTATGTGTTTATACTATTTAACTTTTAATAAGTAAATAGACTTATTCCAATTTTATTTCACAAAAACACACCTGAAATTAATCTGTTCTGCTTCCTTTATATACACACACACACATCTGATCTGGAAGCTAGCCAATCTTATTTCTATTCCATCTGTTTAAACAGAACGTAAGAACATAAGAGCCAAAACATATAGGTGTCTGGCCCCGCCCCAAATAAGGAAGGCACACGTCTAATAGTTAACTCTTTATTGGCAAGAGAAACACTTAGAGAAGCTGTCACAGTCCTCTGGATACACATGCACACATGCTTCTGGCCTCTAAGCAGCTGGCCACAGATCTGGACCCTATGGAGCAGTTGCAGCAACAGTGGAACCACACCTCCCCACTTATGTACCCTCATCTGATGGGCCGTGCATGCACAACCTGAGGCTTCACCTACATGGAAGCTGTTGCTGCTCTCCTCTCTTCAAGACCTTCGTGGGTCTAGGAGACAGTAGGTGGGGGGTGGCGGAGATTAAACTGGCCCGGTCCTCACCTGAACAGTCTCTTCCTCCACCTTTGGCACATCCTGTGCGCCTTCCTCCATCTCTTGACTTCTCAGACTCTTCCTCCTCCGCCTGCCCTGGCTCTGGCCAAATCCCATAAACCACTAGTCCCTTCTTCTGAGTCAGTCCTCTGGCCCCCTGCTTCCACCACGCACTTGTCAGAGCCCTGCTTGTCTCCGACACCATCACTAAGCTACACATGTTCCCGACATTGCAGAAAACCTACTGCTCACATAACATGTAGAAATTCCTTCTAAAATAAAGGTATCCTGCCAAACTTCTAATAGCTCCAACCACACAATTGTCTAGCTAGTAAATGTCAATGCATTCTCCATGTGCTCTTTCCTGGATTGGGGTATCAATAAACAGTGCTTTTTTCTGGGAGGTGCGCAGGGGGACGCATACCCCTAAACATTTTGTGAATCTTTGTACTTCTGTCTATTTACTGCATTTATTTTTCCTGATTTAAATAATAATAATAATAATAATAATAATAATTTTTATTTATATCCCGCCCTCCCCAGCCAAAGCCGGGCTCAGGGCGGCTAACAACAATCAAATAAACAATCAAATAATAACACATTCTAAAAATATTTCATTATAAAAATTAGTTAAAATCAAATTGATGGCAACCGATTAAACAAAATTCTGTGCAGGTTGCCAGAGGAGGGAGTCAGGCTGCGCCCTGACCAAAGGCCTGGCGGAACAACTCTGTCTTGCAGGCCCTGCGGAAAGATGTCAGGTCCCGCAGGGCCCTAGTCTCTTGTGACAGAGCATTCCACCAGTTTGGAGCCGCAGCCGAGAAGGCCCTGGCTCTAGTTGAGGCCAGCCTAACCTCTCTGAGGCCTGGGACCTTGAGGATGTTATTATTTGCAGACCGTAGGTTTCTCTGTGGGGCATACCAGGAGAGGCGGTCCCGTAGGTACGAGGGTCCTAGGCCGTATAGGGCTTTAAAGGTTAAAACCAGCACCTTAAACCTGATCCTGTACTCCACCGGGAGCCAGTGCAGCTGGTATAATACCGGATGAATGTGCTCTCGCAGCGAAGACCCCATAAGGAGTCTCGCCGCGGCATTCTGCACCCGCTGGAGTTTCTGGGTCAGTCTCAAGGGCAGCCCCACGTAGAGCGAGTTACAATAATCCAGTCTGGAGGTGACCGTCGCATGGATCACAGTGGCTAGGTCAGGACGAGAGAGATAAGGGGCCAACTGCTTAGCTTGGCAGAGGTGAAAAAATGCCGCCTTTGTTATAGCTGTAATCTGCGACTCCATAGAGAGGGAGGTATCGAAGATTACACCCAAACTCTTAACGGACGGTGCTGGCACTAATTGCACCCCCGCAAGAGATGGGAGTTGCCCCCTCGATCCTATATCGTCCCGCCCCAGCCAGAGGACCTCTGTCTTCGAAGGATTTAACTTCAACCGGCTCCCACGTAACCATCCAGCCACCGCTTCCAGACATTTAAACTATAAAATGGTGGTTTTCTGGAGTCAAAATGAGAGTACCCCTAAACATTTCTTTTTTGAAAAAAGCAGAGTCAATAAATAAGCATGAAGGAAGCCACACCATTGCCTGCTACAGTTCCAATAACAAGGATGCTGTCAAACCCCCAAACCAGCTCATGAACAACAGTTGTGATCTGCCTTAAAGACCTGTCCAAGGAGCTGCTGTGTTGATAAAGTTGCTAAAAGGATGAGGCTATAAAATGTGATTGAATTGTAATGTAAAGAAATAATTTAAAGGGAGGCATTAGGGTCGTGCAGAGAGTTCTAAAATTTAGCAAAGGGGGATTTTAGCAAGAGAAGCAAATCACTGGCCATCTAAATTTATTCATGGTATAGAGAGGGAGATCACACAAAACCCATGTATAGTTTAGCTTGCTTCACTGCAAAATACCAAATGTGTGTTTTGCAACTCACCAGTACAGTATTGAGAAAATTAAGCCAGAAGACAATTCATCTAAATATATTTAGCAATCTAAAATTTATGCCTTAAAGATTAGCGTACAACAGTCATAGAATATAAAATGGATTTCTCCACAAGAGAGAGTATTTATTCTTCATTTTATATCTAGTATGTTAACAATGATTTGCATTATTGACAGTCCCTGACATATCTTGACACCTTCAATAACAGTTAATATGAGACTCTTCTCACTTGGGGATCAATAGTCACCCCTCCAAGGCACCAGCCTGAAGATTGAAAAGATGCATGAAATAGGAGACACCTCTTCTGGAATTTGTATCTGATAGAATTAATTATAAGGGATGAATAAGCAAGTATTGATTTAGCTCCCTTATACTGTCTGAGACCTTGTCAGAAGAGATAGTAACCCAAAAAGGGATATATATGTGCACTGATTGTCATTAATAAAAGAAAATAAACTAAGTACAGCTTGCAAAATGTTTTTTCTTTCTTTTGTTTTTTTATTGAGAAAATCCAATATAAAACTATGTTAAAATTGTGTGTGTGTGCACATTCATGTTTGTTGAAAGATTTGTATCTGTAAATCTCATTCAAGAAAACTTAATATTGCCAACAGAATACTTTTGAAATCCTTTATTTTTTAATCTCTCCTTTGTTTATTAGAACACATGTAGTTAATTTAATACATTTGGGCTACATTTTCCTGTATATTAGGTCTAAACTGGTGTCAACCATATATATCATTAGGAAGATAATACCATTCTGCATTTGACTGAAAGCACTTTTCAAACATTATGGAACTGGCTCTTTTCCCAAACCAACTATATATTATGAGTTGTTCCCTTCACTGTATAAAATTCATTGATTGAATGAGAAGGGCCATGTGGGTATATTCATTTAGTTGTTCCCCTGATAGAACAAGGGTACTGAGGTAATCAGCATGCTATATCTAGAGATGTGATTGGCAGGTTCAAAAACCTGACAAGCCATGTAAATTCTCCATCTTTCATCAAGTTATTAGGCTGGATTTTTAAAATCTTTTTGAACTTAAGCTTTCCTTTGGAATGTCTTCAGCTTTGTGAACCCTCCAACCCACAAGAGAACAGAACAATAACATGGTACAGGTCAGCGTGTGGAAACGTTTCTCATGTAGAATTGCATGCCATCTTCTGCTGCATACGCATTTTGTGATTTTGTGTCCACAAGGACAGGCTCCCAGCTGTCCTTCTAGCCATTTGTACAGGCTCTCTGACCTTCTTTCTCCAACCTTCTATCTTTCTGTTTCCTTATAAAAGTAATTGCAGCATAGGATATGCCACTAGTCGTGCCAGTTGGTGGCTCCAAAATTGGAGGTGGTATGTGTCTAAATACCAGTTGCTAGAGAGAACAACTGCAGAGAATGGTGTTGCGTTGATGTCTTGTTTGCCAGCTTCCCGTTGGCATATGGCTGGCCACTATGAGAAATGGATGTTGGGCTAGATGGACCTTTGGCCTGATCCGGCAAGTCTCTTCTGAGATTTCTATTCTCATGATCTTCAAAGCATTCTGATCCATGTGCTTTCACATCTGATTCTGAATAAATAGGAGATTGCATTGCCTACCTACAAAGAATATTCTTTCAGGTTATAAATGCGGTCCAGTATATCTGAAGGAGCGTCTCCACCCCCATTGTTCAGCCCGGACACTGAGGTCCAAGGGCCTTCTGGTGGTTCCCTCACAGCGAGAAGCCAAGTTACAGAGAACCAGGCAGAGGGCCTTCTCGGTAGTGGCGCCCTCCCTGTGGAACGCCCTCACACCAGATGTCAAAGAGAACAACAACTACCAGACTTTTAGAAGACATCTGAAGGCAGCCCTGTTTAGGGAAGCTTTTAATGTTTGATGTATTACACTATTTTAATATTTTTTTTGGAAGCCGCCCAGAGTGGCTGGGGTATAAATAATTATTATTATTATTATTATTATTATTATTATTATTATTATTATTATTATATGACCACACACAAATAAAATACTAGGTAGGGCTACACCTCCCCTGAAATATCACAGAATTAAAACCATCTTACTCTCATGGGACAAGGAGAGGAGAGAAGCAGACTAAAATGTAAATTGGCATATTGCTTTTGCATATTGAATATTTCTCTTTTGTCAGTAACAGCACAAGATAAAAACTACCCAAGGCATAAACAATTCTGATTCAGAAACAATGGGAAAGGGTGTTTATATCTGGAAAGACAAAATGAGTTTTTGGAGACAAGGAATGAAATGCGATTGGCGAGCATTCTTCTTCGGATGGATATATATATTTCTATTTTCATGCACTGAGAATGGTTGCAAAGAAGCAACCTGCTGAGCAATTTGCATAGTTAACTTGGACTCAACAGGAACACTACTGAAATCTGAACTTCATTAAACAGGCATATCAAGAGCCCTGAAAAAAATATCCTAATACATTAATGCCACCGGCCACAGATCAATGCCATGTATAACTCAACCATCAGCAGGGAACTAAAAGTTAATCATTTCTTCACAGCCTACTAGCAGTCCATCTCTTCATTTTGCTCTTATGAAGCTAAAGAAGGAGAAATAATTCTTGCTTTACCAAGCCCAAGAAAAATGGCCAATATAAAAGGACAGGCTAGAAGAGACCCAGGGGTACTATAGACCTATCTCTAGAAACATAGTGAGAATTTAAAACAGACATATGTTACAGATCCTATGACTGACCATGAAGCATTAGATAATATCCATTGGATTATTTTGATCTATTCAGTTTCTCCAAACTGGAGTCAGGGAACCTGTGGCCCTCCAGATGTTCTTAGACTGCAGCTGTCATCATCCCTGCCCATTGCTTGTGGCGTCTGAGGCTGATGAGACAAAGACCAACAACACCTGGATGACACAGGTTCCCCACACCTTCTATATGCTAATTAACATTTGTGAAATATCATATATATTCCAGAGAATCGACATCCTGGGTCTGGTTCTAAAGTAGTTTCAACTTTAGGCTACTCAAGAAAATTCACATGGTGAGTCCCTTGCTTGTCCAGCATGAGCACACCTTCAATACATTAACATTTTAAATATATATTTTAATATATTACATGTACGCAGATGCTGCTGAAAAAGTGCATTATTTCGTTGCCATTTGCATGAGATGAACAAATATTATCTAGTCATACGTAAGGTGAATATTAATCAAGCCATTAAAATAAATGAGAAATAGTCAAAATGCTGAGTCACACAAAAGGCTTCATGCTATGAACCAGAAGTCCTGGTCACAAACTTATGGATCTGGAGATCAGAGGTATAGCCAACAAGCCATTTCTCTTGTCCTGGTAGATGGACAAAAGGTTGCCATAAACATAGGAAATACTATTAGCCATATGAATGGCTATACATTTCCAAATTATGTTTTGACAGACAAATGTGAGCCTAAGAAAGGCCAGGACTAGAAATTGGTGAAAAATTTGGTTCAGTTCGCATTTAAAGGGGAACCTATGAAACCCACACTTTCTGAAATAAGCCATAAACCAAAATACAGCCATTCTTCAAAATTCACACTTATCTCAATTTTGCAAGGGAGTTCTCATACCCAGAAATATGTATGAAAATGCATATACTAGGGTAAAGTATGCATAAAAATACAAACATCAGTGAAGATAACGTACAAAAACACTTTATATTAGGTGAAAATGCTATGCAAAATTGTGATTATCAAACAAAATTTCATATAAAAATTTAGCATATTAAGAGAAATGTGCACTAAAATGCCCAGTGATTTTTGAATGAAGGGTATACAAATTTAATTAATAAATAATACTGATTAATTATCATGATTATATATATATATATATATATATATATATATATATATCCCCCACTTATGTGGAAATCTGGAGACTGAATAATGAGAAGCTAAGAGTATTCATGGGGAGAGGGGCGGAATAGTGTATTTGTACAAGTTAGTCAACTAGAACTAAGAAACTGTGTGTGTGTGTCCTGCTGCAATGAGGTTTTACAAATAATAGAGCTAGAAACAGTAACATACCAAATGACTTCACTAGGAATGTTATTATAGCAATCAAGAAGTCTATGCATGTATTTTCCATTTCCGTAAACCTGATGAACAGCAATTACTTCACAGACAAACACCAGTTTTCAGTTTCTGGCTTTTAAAAATGACTGTGTAATGCAGAATAATGGCTATACTGCCATAGCATCCATCACCTTATGTGCAAGCTGAGAGCTAGATCTACTTGGTCATTTAGTTAATGGGTCGAATTAATGAGAGTTAAACAACAACAAAAACACGCTATCATAAATACACTAGATTAAAGGAGCTTTTCATGTTTCACCAGCTTTTTTGCCCTATTTTAAATTAGCATCGCTCAATGTATTCAATGCTTCCTTCTACCATTAGGTGAGATGAAGGGTAGGGGCAGGCTTGATGGCCTCCTGTGGCCTCCCCTCCACCATACGTATGTTAGGAGGAAGGTCTGAGGTGGGAGCCAGCTCTTCTTATCTAGGCTTCACTTAAGACTTTGTTTATTTGATTAAATTTCTATCCCAACCTTGCATATATAAAGGGCTTAATAAATGCATGTCTAGCTTTGGGCAACAGTGTAAGATAAACAATAGCTCACAAAGAGGAATGTGGGGAACACAAATGTAAATCCCCCCCCCCCCTTCTAGCTTATTTGGATTTCAGTTTGCATTGCTAAAATAGGCTGCGATCCTAACCTCATTTAACTTGGAGTAAACCCCATTGCATTCACTAGGTCTTCCTTCTGAGTAGACATGCACTGTAAGACTTGAAGTAACAAACTGGTATCCTGCCAAGTAAAGTATATTAATCTCTGTTTGACTTTATACATTAACTTTATGCCTTACCACTTGGCATTATCAAAAGTGATTAGGCAACCAATACAGTGAACTTTCCATTGGTCCATCCATGCAATCACCATTCATTTCAATCCCCTGCTCATTGTGGCTGTTAAGATTTAGGAAGAGGGGGATTAACTGGATGGGTCCAGGTTAATGTCTCACTACCGGAGGGAGTTATGCACCTTGAAAGATCCAGTGGTCTGGCCATTCCTGAATAAGCCTTCCTGGGTTCCAGAGGTTTTAGAAAACTCCCACCAATCTCCAATATTCCCTTCCTGGGAGAGGTGATTGAGAGGGTTGTGGACAGGCGGCTGCAGGAATGCTTGGAGGAAGCACAGGTCCTGCTAGCTAGTCCAAAAGCAGCTGGAAACCCAAGTTTGAAAAATGCTGAGTCCCAGACCATTTTATCCAGGGATTTCATCTTCTTTTTAAATAATTGTTGATTTTAACATATAAATTATAAAATGTACCACCAAACGTATCACTTATACAATCTTTTTAGACTTCCATCAGCACCTCTGATGATCCACCGTTTTAACCACTTCTTATGCATTTCTTAACTTTATATTGCCTTTATATCTCTTAACAAATCATCCTTCCCCTTCTCATTTTTGCAATACCTCCAATAATACTCCTCACAAAACTTCTTGCAAACCTACAAACATCGTCTGATCTTCACAAATACCATTTTATCCAGGCATTTCATGGATGAAAGATACTGTTCCCAGTAACCTTGAAATGTTTAGCGGTTTTGAAGTAGTTTTAGATGTCTAAATTGTTTTTAAATGCTTTAAATAATATATATTTCTTGTAACTGTTTTACTAGTGAGTTTTTTGCCTCCTGGGGCTCTATCGGGGGCAAGGTTGGGATAGAAATTTAATCAAATAAACAAAGTCTTAAGTGAAGCCTAGATAAGAAGAGCTGGCTCCCACCTCAGACCTTCCTCCTAACATACGTATGGTGGAGGGGAGGCCACAGGAGGCCATCAAGCCTGCCCCTACCCTTCATCTCACCTAATGGTAGAAGGAAGCATTGAATACATTGAAACAGGGCTGGGATAAGAAATGTATTCCAATTATTTAACTGGAGCAAGCTTTTCAGCCATTACCACATAGTGCATACCAATGAAACTGCAAAATGGAACATCATTTCCAGCCATGAATATTAGTTGAGAATACAGTTTGTCATAGTTGTTTTAATATGTCACTTTGGAAATTGTGGCATTGTGGAAGCCATGTATAACTCTATATAGAACCCATACGAATTCTGGGTACCTGTTCTTCAATATCAATTAGATCTTATGAGGCTTAACTATCTCTCTATGCCATGAGAGATACTGTAATATGGTATGGAAATCATAATAAGATTTCTGTCACATCTTTTCCATTAAACTCTCTTTGAATTTTGTCTGAATGTATTTCCCCCCTACTTTTTCTCCCTTTGTATAGTAGAGAGAGGTGGAACTGATCATCAGTTGTTCTGAAGCTGTTTTAAGTCTTCTGTTTAATATATTACCTGAGATATTGACAGGGAAAGAAAAGGCTTTATGAAGTCAATGAGTAATACTGTCCCTGAGGAAAAATTAAAGAATTTTGCAGAGTGAGTATAAAAACCCAACTGCTGACTGTTGAATGAAATGCTCTCCTATAATCTATGGTAGTCAGTCTGATGAATACTTTAGTATCAGTAGAAACAGCTGCATTATCTGTCGGTCATGTTCCCATGCAGGACAAAGGAGTCTGCTCTCTGCGCTGCTCTCTGAATCCTTAAATCTGAAATGAACAACATGCACATTTTTGATATAATTGATTGAGGTTCAGGCTGGATTCATTCTGGATTTATAAAACAAGCTCACTCTGGATTTATAAAATAAAGGAGGACTCGTGTTTACCTTACTATTGTATTAGTAGTTCAGGCAGTACAGCGTAAGACTTGTAATCTGAGGGTCTTGGGTTTGAGTCCCATGTTGAGCATAAATATCCCTTCATGACCCTCACGGTCCCTTCCAACTCTACAATTCTATGATTCTAAGCATCGAGCTACAGTGTAAAATCAGCAAATAGTTCATCTCATCTTCCCATGGGAGCATCCAGCTTGCAAAGAGCGAGACTGTGGATTCCAACACCTTTTTGCAACTGGAAGGAACTCTTATGTACCCAGTCCCAAATGTTCTTTCTCCCTAGGTCCTGATTATTGTCCCTATAGTTACAAGTGTAGTAAGGTTGCTATATTTTAAAAAGGGCAGTCCAGACATAAGAGTTGTTGAGTTTCTTTTTGCAAAATTGCAAAGAAATTGGACATTTTTGAGCTATTTCTGAGGGAAATCGACAAAAACGGCACTGCCGACATGGGTTGCTAAAGGTCCAAATTTTCCCTGCGGCTGCAGTATTCAGGATATGTTTGGGAAATTCTGGACGTATGGCAACCCTAAATTATGCTGCGAGATAGCATAGTCCTCTATAGTACACAGGGCAGGATAGTTCCCCAGTTGCCCAGAACCCATTTTCAGGGGCATAAGGAACTGCAGGGTGCTGAGAAAGTGGTGAAAATTGCCCCCACCATCACTTGTCATTCAAAGGAGTATCCAATTTGCAGAGTTCTAGCCCACACAACTCTGGAGCCGAGTCAACAAATCACAATGAGTACTGAAGTGTCACATACTTTGATCCCCAGGAAGGTTTGTCCTATAAGCCTCTAATTCAGGCCTACAGCCAGAAATGTTTTTGTGAGGGGCCCTAAGGGGACAGGTAATCCGTTCCAGAGAAGCCAGAACATAAAATACTGGTAGCCAAACAGACTTATTTTCAAAGGAGACTGGCTGAGGAATTATTTAGATTTAACAAATGCTGCAGATGAGCCTGGAGGTCCAGCACCAACCGAGGGTGTGAGAAAAATTTATCATATTGACAAGGACAGGACTGCAGTTAAATGTTGTCACTCACACATTTCCCCACTTCCCTACAAGACCTTGCACAATGCATGCAGGTCAGAACAGTTGCATTGGCCTGAGTACAATGTTGCGCTAGTGCAAGGATGCAGAGCACCTGACCTAAGTGCACTGTTGTACTACTATTCACTAAGTAACTAAGATCTTGCATCAGATTTTATCCAGAATTTTTGTTCTGCCTAGCAGCTGATCACAGACACAAGCAGAAATTTTATTAATTTATTGATCTGAAAAAATAGCAACATAAATGTGGTTTTGTGTTTGGGTTGCAACCCTGATCAAAGTTAGCTTGGCTAGATCCCATTAGTTGGAGTGTAAGCTGCCAATCCATGGACAGGAGCTCAGCTTGGTTCCCCCATGGTTAATTAGGTACATGTTCCATTTAGTTCTACAATCTCCCCCCCCCCCTTTCTAGAAAACTAAAATAATATGGTGTTTTAATAGTCTGATGCAAATTACAGCAAGTAGCAATTTGGGTAATTTGAAGCAAACTGTGCTAGCAGCTTCTGAAGTCAATATTGATAAAACCCATCGTAAGTATCCACTGGATCATACTTGCAAATGATTTTTAACATTATGCCTCCTCCTGGTCCAGAGCTCCTTGTGTGCACATGGAACACGTTGCACAAATGGCTTCCTTGTTCATCTTGTGAAGGAAGAAGCTTCTCCCAGCATATCCCCTGACTAGCAGTCACTGGATAAAGCACATAGCTATTTATAAACACACACACACACACACACACACACACACACACACACACGAAAGCCTTTTTTAAAGACATGGTTATTCATCATATGATGCTGCTGACAGGATCTTCTGGGTCTGGGTATGCTATTTATATTCAGGCTTTTCTCCATGGAGGGTTATCCTATATCCATAGTCAGTCCACTTGTGTCCTCCACCCCTGTCTGTAGCCTGAAGTCTGTGGACTGAGTATCAGCTTAATGCTTCATCCTTTTCTCCTGGCTCTGGTGAAATTAATAAAGCAGACTTTGGAATCCTTGCTAGGTTGAAGCCTACATGTGGATGCACAGCCAGCCACCTCACCTATATCTAAACAGGATAATGATTTAAGCAAAATTATATTATAGACTGGAGAAAAAAGTTACCAGTCTTGATATAGGAATGCACTGTTGACATACAACATGGCTGACCATGTAGATCAACCATTTTGTTAGGGTCTCCCCCCCCCCCCCATGCTCATGGTTTTGACAGACAGTTTGAACATTTACGTTCCGCCATGTTGATATATTAAATCTCATTGTTAGAGTGCCAAGCATCTCGTGTAGAAGACAAATCATGCCAAAGCCATGGGCATCTGCAGGGATTTTTCCAGGGTGGCAGAAGTGCTGGCAAAGTAAATACTTTGGTATAAAAAGTAATATAAAAATCAGAGAACAGGTTTAAGATTTCTGGTACATCTGATTACTGAGCAGTGGCAAGGACTGAGTAGATCTGGCCTCTAAGAAAACTGAATTATAGGTCTATCCCTTGGTAAGTTCTCAATGGATAGACCAGCTGTCCATCTACAGATGGACTTGGTATGCAGACCATGTCTTTCTGCTCATGTCTGAAACTATCAATTATTACCTGGCTCCCTGACCTGCTCTAGACCTTAATTAATTGCACTGATGCTACAAATAACTTCACAGCCTTTACCTCACTGGATTTCCCTTAAACACACACACACACACACACACACACGAACAACATTGGACTACACTCCTTCCATCGTTCAGAAAAATGGGTATACCAATATCCATTTTAAAAATCTATAAAATACATTACAGGAAAGGGGTTAGGTTAGTAGGGATATTTTTTTAAGTGAGAAAGGGCTGTATCCTATCCTAGACCCACTCAGAGGAGGCCCATTGAAAATAGTGGCATAACTAACTTGGGTTCATTGATTTCATTAGCTCTATTCTGAACAGGACTAGCACGGGAAACAACCCAGAGTCTGCTCATGTATGAGTCAAAAGAGAAGTCTTCCCCATCTTCAACTCTGCTACATGGCAGGAACAGAGGAAAAAATCTCTTCTCCCAAATCTCTTCTCCCAAAACAGTTCTAACCACCAGACAGAATCTGGGCACAAATGAGCTGCACCGTGTTTGCTGAAGAAAACATCTTAGTAAACCTATAATCCACTGTGACAACACTGACACCTAGCTGCTCGTGTATCCAAACTACTGTACTCCATACATTCTATAGTGGTGTAATGCACTGATCACAAGCTACACTACACTTTTGCAGTTATAGATGCATCCACGCCATCGCAGGTGCTAAGTATTTCTCTGCTTTTAACTCTTCTCATAATCTTGCCACCAGCATAAAACCGCCGCTTGAAAAAGCAGCACACTGCTTCCCCGGTGTTCGGATTAGCTGTTTGGCAAGCCTCTATCAAAATGCTGCTGCCAATGCTTTTGTAAATGTACGTGGGTGGGATTTTCCTTGCCTTAGCTACTCTCCCTCCAGAAGACTGCTTGTTATCCAATAGCAGAAACAACACACTGGATCTCCTCCCCCAATTCAAAATCTTGCAGCACAGCACTTGCTATCAAGCCCAGGAGATTACAGAAATGGCAGCATATGAAGCAATTTGGCAAGAAGGATTTGGATTCAATTTCATCCAACCTATCAATGCAACAAGCCAACGAAATTAAACAATGTGTGCTCAGCGCCTGACTCACCTTTAGAAACAATCACAATTTGATTGACCCATTATTACTAAGAGAGGGTTGTTGTTTTCTAATGAAATGCTACTACTGTACATCATCATGATTTCAAAATATGCAGCTGCAAGTGATTAATTATACTCTGGAAGAACCTAACAACCAACTCTTCTATTTAAATTACATATGGCACCTATTAATTTATTTGCCCTAATTATCAAAGCAGGAATGCTGTACTGCACCCTCTATCACAGAGTCTGCTTCAAGAATTTGCTTGTTTCCCCCTCCCTTCCTTTCTATTATGTGGCTCCACTAATGGCAAGAGTGTATCATAACTTAATTAGTTAGCACTGATTTGTAATCTGCACACTTCCGCTTAATTGGCATTTTTCACGGCACCAGCCTTAATCGTATGTTTTGCATAACTAGCAACCTTTGAAAAAGGAAAGCCTTGGGGGAGGGGAAGCCATAGTTTTTTTGTGAAAGGTGTGTGTGCTGTGCCCTTGCTTCAGAGCCACACAGCCTCTGAAATCCATACAGAATGCATCATTTTCTGGGCATGAAAACTACATGGCTATGCAGGGCAGATTAACAAAGAGTTTGTTCGCATGACACAGTATACCATAGAATAAACAGCCAATGAATTCACATTAGGAGCTGCTTATTCTGGAGTGATATGCTAGTTGACTTCAGAGTAAACTCTGGTAAAGCATGGCCTCTCTAGAGAGGGTGATGATTTCATAAGAAGCTAGAAAAGTCATATTGAGTCCACCCCCCACCCCCCAGCCACCCTGATTTCTGTTACTATTCTAATGGTGGAAATGAGGTTCTTGATCCACCCTCCAGGCTAATGACATTTGAGCACTTGTGGCATTTGCACTAGTAATTGTTTGCAACCATGACATTACTCACTATGCCAACATTTCCTGAAAAAAACGACTTCAATTTAACTGTTAGACATTATCTGTGTGTAAAAATAATAGGTGTATAAACAAGCCCACAAATATCCAAATAGGTAGCTCGCATTAGAAATATGTTGAACACCACCCAGCTCTGTCTGCCTGCCTGTTCCTCCTAGATCTTCAGTCCTGAACGATGGTTATCTGCAGGGAAGAAGGCTCTACCATTAAGCAGAGTGAGCCTTCTGCCTCAGCCTACTGACTCTGGGTATCAGGAAAAGGCAGCAAATTGTTAATAAATGTATTATACTATTGAATTATTATTTTTTACTCCTAGGGAGTAAACATTGTTTTTATTTGCAGCACAGTCTGCCTCAGCCAGCAAAAACATTTATCCAGCCTTGAATACTGTGCCCCTTGATTTTGGTAGGGACCAACATTTACTGTTCCACATCAGGTGCCAAAATATATTGGGCCAGCCTGCTTTTTGCCTGGAGTTCTGCTCCTGATCTGTTAAGACAGTCTTGCTCTAGTCTGTAACCTCAATTTATTGCCATTAAATAAATATTGCCATTAAAGGTGGTGACAACCACTAGCTTAGTTGGCTTTCAAGGGGCCACTCCTTTTCTCTGTCCTAAATCTCCAAAGTATAATTGCCAGGTATACATTACAGCTGTCCTGCACACCCACAAATTGATTCTTAAGACATATTTTAGAAAGTTTACTTTCTTCAATGAAGAGTTTAAATCCAATAACCCAAAAGGAAAAAGTGTAGCTTAGTTCCTATACATTTCATACTAGTCTCAGCTCTCTAAAAAGCTACTGGAGTCCAGAATTCAGGTCCAGGATTTACAGCATCCAGGATCATTATAGGAGTTCTGTGAACCACAATAAGATGGTGTGCCATGATTTACAATGTTGAAACATTTGCATTGTTTCGAATTGTATTTATCAAAGTTAGTTATTTTCCTTTGACAAGAGAAGACACCTTATATTTCTTGGATTTTAGCATGATTCCAACTGTGTGTATTTTTTTTATAAAGAATGGCTCTGCTGGAATCTTGCAGGATGCTCATTTACATTTATTTTGATCACAAAAAACTGAGGATATTGTACACTTTTCAGAAATACTATCTGTCAGCCTGAGGCAAATTTATTTGCTAGACATTGACAGGCAAACAAACAGAAGTTCAAAAAGTTGACTTCCTTAGCCAGTAAATATCAATCAGTGTTATTCAAATCAATAGCTTATGCTCTGGCATTATCTTCATCTCCTGCTGAATTTGCTGAGGCACATGTTGTGAAATGCATCACTAAGTGGTTGCATTATCTTATTACTTTTTGTGAGAAGATAATTTTTGCATTATCTACATTCTGCTGTAGCCTGTGGCTAATACAGAAATAAAACTGAGTGGAAATTAAACAAACACAATCTGAAGATGAGCCTTGAGCAGGGATTTGGAGTAACCTGTCATCAGTATGCTGATAACACTTAATTCTATCTCTCCATTCCATCTGAATTAGGAGAGGCAGTTCAGATGCTTGACCATTGAATGAAGGCAGTCATGGGCTATATGTGAACCAATGAAATGAAACTGAATCCAGACAAGGCGCTATGTACTATATGTTGCTGGTTCTCAAGTCTGAGAAGCAGGGAGAGGGCCAGTTCTTGGCAGGATTGCACTCCCCTGGGAGGAGGAGGAGTTGTGTAGCTTGAAGGTACTTTTTGATCCATTTATGGTGCTAGAGGCACAGGTAACCATTGTTTGTTGTTGTTTAGTCGTTTAGTCATGTCCGACTCTTCATGACCCCATGGACCAGAGCACGCCAGGCACTTCTGTCTTCCACTGCCTCCCGCAGTTTGGTCAGACTCATGTTTGTAGCTTCGAGAACACTGTCCAACCATCTCGTCCTCTGTCGTCGCCTTCTTCTTGTGCCCTCAATCTTTCACAACATCAGGGGCTTTTCCAGGGAGTCTTCTTTTCTCATGAGGTGGCCAAAGTATTGGAGCCTCAGCTTCATGATCTGTCCTTCCAGTGAGCACTCAGGGCTGATTTCCTTAAGAATGGATACATTTGATCTTCTTGCAGTCCATACAGGTAACCTTAGTAAGCTATGAATGCCTATGGCTAGTTCAACAGCTACAAGTCTTCCAGAATAGGGATAGCCTGGCCACAGTGATCCCCATTCTGGTAACAACCAGACTGGACTATTGCAATATTCTTTATGTGTCTGCCTGTGAAACAGCTCAGAAGCTGAAATTAGTGCAGAATGCAGCAGCGAGGCTGTTGATGGGTATATTTGGACAGCTACATATTAACAAGTCAGATTTCCAAGTTGCTACCAAACCCAAATTAAGGTGTTAAGGCAGGTTGGGGAAATGAAACTTGAGTGGGGAGGAACAGAATAAAATTTCCAGTGAAACATTCAGCATTCTGGTTATGGTCAGACCAGCGAAGGCTGGAGAGAAAACTTAGCTAACAGAACAGTATTGGACAGGAAATAAGAAGCTGGGCTACAAGTCATGAAGCTCATTGTCTCATTTGTAATAAAAAAAATTAGGAGATTATTATGAGTAATTGGATGGTCTCATGGATGCCAACATGACGAAGGGTGGTGGGATCTAATTGTACAAGAGTCTTCTGCAGATGGGCTGGTTGGACAAACGAGGGCTATTCCCACTATATGACAGTCTATTTTGTTTGCTCTTCCAAATGGCTTTAGCATGGGAGAAACAGATTAATACCACACTTTGCATATTCCAAGGCTGAGCAACGAAAATGCGGTCAAGTCTGAGCCTTGGTCTCACTATTGGACTGGATTGATCATACATTTTTAGAAAAGAGAAAAAGCCAAAGCAGAATTTATTTATTTTTAAGGTGAAAATAAAGAACACAAAAGTATCATGTGGTTAAATGTTTATGGGGAAATAATGATTATTTCAGACATGCTTAAAATTACCCTGTGGCTGTTGAGGATCTCTTATGCTGTGCTTTGATGGGTGAAGCTTAATAATGACAAGTAGTTCAGCAGACAGTCGTGCATGTTTTGCAGAATTATATTCCCCATCTTGTCTTTTTAATTTATATGCAAGGTACTTGCTAGTCCATGGAGAGAATCTTTTCAAGAATAACTACTCAGTATTTTTGTACTGCGTTGATGAGATGCTTCCAAAATCTGCAAAGCATCAAGGTAAAGTATCTGCAAAGCCTTTGCAAACCTAACCTAACAGCATGTTTTAATATGCAGTGAATTCTCCAATTTGCTTCTACAAAGCACAATTATAATCTAAGCAATGTTACCAAGAATGCTGAATGCTACAACTCTACTACTGTTTATCAGAAAGTCACTGAGTGAAAAAAGCCAGGAAAGTATGATTTACATGCAGGATATCAAAAAAGGATATTTCTCTCAGTGCTAATTTTATAAATAGATTGAGGAGAACAACATTATGATCTTCCTGGAAAATTCCTTTTAATACAGTACTGGATTAATTCTCCATTCAGATATTTCAGCTATGCTTCAGTTACACGAAAACTTTTCACACTACCTTTTAAAATAAAATTATGAAAACAATCATGTACCTAAATAAAAAGTGCTTTACTAAAATGTTAAAAAATAATTTTAAAATTTGTTCCTTAAACATTTTTTTCCCTCAGGCGAATGTTCTTTTCTCCGCTCACTATGTTCACAATGTGGATGGAACATAGTGAGACTTAGGCACAAGGGATGCATTTTACAGTACAGTAGTACCTTGGGTTACAGACACTTCAGGTTACATACGCTTCAGGTTACAGACTCTGCTAACCCAGAAATATTACTTCAGGTTAAGAACTTTGCTTCAGGATGAGAACAGAAATCGTGCTCCGGCGGTGCGGGAGGCCCCATTAGCTAAAGTGGTGCTTCAGGTTAAGAACAGTTTCAGGTTAAGAACGGACCTCCAGAACGAATTAAGTACGTAACCCGAGGTACCATTGTATATGTAACACCAAACCTTGGTTTACTGCTATGTGGACATGCTGCCATGAGCCCAATCAAAGCATCAGGCTTGCATCTCCTTTCCTACAAAGTAGCTGGGAAGAGGACTTCTTGGGAGATTAGTTTCACTTTCAAAGAATGTCACCTGGGCGAGTTGTACAAACTACAAATCTGGCTCACAAGAAACTGACAAATTTCAAAACTTTGCCACAAGATTCTTTGCTAGTTTTGATGTGTAAGACTACTTACCCCTCTAAAAATTCATTAACTTTGAATAGGAACACATAGGAAAGGTAATTGATTTGTAAATCTGTATTATTGATGACTAAGATATGCATGTCTATTGTGCGCTACGTAAAATAATAATTTTCAATTATGGGTATTTCCACATCAACGGATGCTGAAACAGAACACAGACTTGTGCAAAATAAACCAATTGCAGTGGAATGGAAAATACCAGACGAAAGTGCAAATGAATATCATAATGCTTTAAGACATCTTTCTACATTTCTAGGAAGCACTAGGAACTGCCAGTCTGGGAGCATCCCTTTACAGCTTTCTTGAAATCACATGGAGCAGGACTGGAATTTGATGGCAGATAATAACGGAGCCCTGATAAAGTGCAAAACAAGTATCCAGGCAAGAGACTGTTTTTGACATAAAGTATTCTTTTTAGACTTTTCCAGTTATGTGATCAAACCTGCCACAAAGCATGTATGGCACAGCATATTCTAGTATAATGATTTTATGAATGCTATTGTCATATTAGCTTTTCAAGGAAGACTGAATTCAGAAGGGAAGGGGTTACTAAGTCTGTGATGTGAGCAAAAATTATTAAAAGAGTGAAGGAAGCAAGGATAAGCTGGTTTTATTATTATTAATTTAATACTTTCATAATCTGCCTGATTTACTGAGGCAAGGCATGACTTAGCATGATATGATCCTATGTAATAAGTTTTATGGAATCATTCAGCTCGGGGGTTTTGCTGTTATAACTGCACACATCCCAGCTGCACCAAATAGATGATGAAATCAGGGACTTAGCTCTCTATGCCCATGTAGGAAACGGAGAGCCAGAACAAAGGCATACGTGTCACTCTTAAAACAGGTACAGAAAATCCCACGGAGCAAATATACACTTTAGGGGGGAAACTGGGATTTTCTAAAATACAACATTAGGGGTGTATTATAAACAAAACAGGATGAGTCTTTATATGTAATGTGACTACAAGATGTTATCTTGACAAAAACAATACAGATGCAATGTACTGTTCTTCATAGTTTTTTTAAAAAACAACACTAAGCTCCATTTTGTGTCATTTGAACTGATCTGTATTCTCTGTTAGAATTCTCAAGTTTACATGAGCTAAATTGCTAACCTATTTTAGCCAGTCAGAAAGGCCACTGAAAAACAAGCAAGACTGCACTTTAATAATACAGGAGGATATGACAGACCATGAAAGCTAATCCATATGAAAAGCAGGAGGAAAGATTTTTGACTCTCACTTCTAAGAGCTAAAACAGATGAGTAGAGGTCCCCGGCCGTACCATTTCGGAGAGCAGATGAGAAAAACAATGTTTGACTGCTGCTCTGTACGAAATGTTTCCAATATACATGAAGCTAGTACATAAGGGAGGTTCTAGGTGAGCAGTCTAAAGTGTTAGAGCTCAGATACATTTTTCTGAAAATCTAGCTCTTTTAAGCTCTAAAGAACAGGGAAGCAGAAAGAACCACAAGTGAGTGGTGCTTCCTATTTCTGATTTTCCGGTGTAGCATCATTGTATCTAATAGCGAACTCAGGTGGTTGAGTGTCTATCACTTTGGAAGGTGTACCACCCACCCTGCTGCCCAGTGGCATCCTCATACAAGCCAACAGAGGCTGTCTCAATGGAAAATGAAGGCTACAAGTTCAAATGGAAACCCATCCAGGTTAATATGCCGCCTCCAAGTCAGGATCTTACATTGTAGCATCCTCAGAGGTTCATCTACACAAGTCAAATCAGGATATGCCATATGGTTCCAACATAGCCTACTTCAGGTTGCTGCACATTCTGCAAAACATCTGGCATGTGACTGCTTGTAAACCAGGTTGGTTCACAATATACATATACTTTTCCTATGATTACAATGTTACTACGCGTATGCATATAAAAGTTAAGCTATGTGGCAGCATTTGAGACAAATCAACATGGAGAGCATGTGGTTATGTAATGGGTTAAACATGCTATCAAATATGCGCATACTACTGAACTGTTCAACAAACTCAAGGACAACACTGTTTCATTAATTCTTGGCATGTATAAAAATATGCAGATGCTATACAGGTAGTGAGCATAATTAAGCCTGTGACATTAATGTGCCTTTCATAATTAGCAATTGAGCAATAAAGTAATAGACATAAGTTAATGCTGATAAGGACAAAGTAATGCACACATGAAAAAATAATCCTAGCAGCAAATACACATTTTTGGTTACTCCGGGGTGGGACAGGCATGGAATATAATTACAAATGAGTTGAAAAGTCAGGAAAGATGTTATAATTTGGAAACTGAAATAAAATACCATGCTAATAAATATTAATATAGAAAAAGTACCAAAGAAATTGTACTCTGAAGCAAATAAAACGGGATGCTTAATTAAGATGTGAGAACACGAGAAGAGAAGGAAGAGCTCCAGAACAGAGTGATATGAACGTCTCAGCATGAACAACAAACAAATTTGGGGGTGGAAGAATAAAGCATTCCTAGTACCACTGAAATCAATCCATCTTAATATCTATTCACTTAAATCAAATGTAAGCACACTTAACTTTTTCTCACTGCGAATTCATAAGGAAAAATTGAAGAACCTAGAGATGAAAAGAAAACAAAATCACATGTAAAATATATGCTCAGAGACTTTCTTTCACCTAACCATAAAAAACAGAATTCTTTCATTCTGCAATTACCGCTTGCCAAAAGCAAGGGTATGCCCATAATAATTAGAAAATTATTTCAAGTAAGGCTACATATTAAAATAGCAAGTGGCATTATATTTTCTCTAAGGGCCTCAAAAATGAAATGAAGTCAATGGTGGAAATAATAATACTAATAGTAGTAGTAGTAGTTTGGATAGCCTCTCCAACGGAATGTGGAGAACCATGTTGTTGAGTCAATACAGTATGTCGAGAAAATCAGATATATTTGAGGGTCTTGCTATTCTGTCAACGTTCTGTGCGTAACCCACCAGATGCTGCTACCATGCAAGCCTCATTAAAATTAATGGGAGTCACTCAGGAGCAGCGCTCAGTGGATTTCTCCCTCCAACACTTCGTTATTACTATTGCTATGATGCATATCACTGCTTTATGGCATTCTCTGCGAATTTAACGTTTTAAAAATAGAATCTCTATAAAAATTATCTAATATTTTCAATCCACGGCAAAGGAAGAACAAGGGCATCGGGAGTGAGAAAAAGGTGAGAGAGAAATAAAACTGCAGGTAATTAACAGTGATTCATGGCTTTACTCAGTCACAGGCTGTGTCAAAAATGGGAGGGAGATAAAGCCTGAAAACTACACAACCACTCCCAGAGGTGGGGGGGGGGCAGTGGATTAGGTCCAGCATCCTATTAATACTTCAGAGGTGTAGCATCTTAAGCTGAAATCAGGAGGGACTGAACAGTTTAGCACATCAGAAGTTATAAGATAAAAGAAGCAGTGTGGGGGCTATTTCACTTGTGCAAATGGTTTCCAAGTGATCCTTCTCAGCCATCCCCAATACACATGCGCTTAGTGTGTACTGGTGCTCCACAAATATAATATCCATAGAATAGCATCTTGAACTGCTGTCAGCAAAACTAAAACTTTTTTAAAAATAACATTTCTAGGGTTTTCTTTCAATACATGTAACTTTGAACGAGGCTTGCCTGCTTTCAGTTATCCATAGGAAAATGCCCAGAAGTTCTCATGAAATTACTGTACATTGCAGAAAGACTGAGACAAGGAAGCAAATCTTGTTCTCCTTGAGAATAGTCAGTTTCTGCCTTTTATCCACAAGCGAGTTTTCCCTAATTATGTAGGTACTTCAAAAAACTACACCATAGAACTATTGGGGGATATTCTCAGTTAACTTGCAAAGTTTACTGGAAACTTGGACATAGTAAACTTACCACAACTGAGCCCCCAAAGGAGGAAACAGCTACTTACCTGTAAAGAATAAAACACCCATTAGATACATAACTCCCCACAAATGGAGTAAAAAGTAATGCTTTCTAAGGGGATGAGTTAGGGGGGGAAACAGCTTGAAATTAGTGACTACATTTCAGCATAGTGTTATGTTGATTTTTCCATTGAAATCAATGGAGTTAACTACAGATATCAATTGTTATAAGCACCCCAAACGCGGAGCTAGATTGTGGCCATTATATCAATAGCACAGTCCTTTGCATGGGTACTAGGGGTGTGCATCAGCTTTACCTACTTCCAAATTACAATAAAAGTAAGGGTAATGTGGGTTAGGTTTTTACATGTCCAAGTTGAATTGCCCTGTTAACAAGGTGTCTCAAGTGAGATCAAGGACTTCTAGCCACTCTGTGGTCTCAGGTTGAAAAGCAGCCATTGTATAATGATGATGATAATAATGTGAAATGCTGCAAACTTGAGCAGAGAGTGGGTGGTGAACAGGGAGGAATCTTCCTTTTTAATGGACAGGTTTAGGTTTTAATCACAGTGAATACCCAGGGCACTCCCAGTTACAATGATCTGGGAAAAATATGTTGAAGTAAAGAAAGTGTTTGTTTTTCAAATGGAATTCTGCTGCTTCTCCACACAACCACTTCCCCAACACTGCTGGCATCCATCTGTCTTGGGAGACAATGGAGGCGTGTGCCTTTGGGGGTAAAGTCAAACCATTGGAGAGTTACAGCACCTGCTGTGGCTGTAGAGACCAATACAGGAGATATGTTTTGTTGCAGCTGGGGCGAATGAAGGCATCTGGTTGTGCAAGTCTTCTGCACCCATGGGAGCAACAAAAGAGCTTTATTTAGGCTGCTGAAATGAAGAAAGCTTGGAAAAGTGGGGGACAAGGAGCTCAAGTCTTACTAAAAGCAGATTCCTATGCTTAGCATGTGCTCAGACCAGTGGCGTAGCGTGGGGGGTGCAGGGGGGGCCGGCCGCACCGGGCGCAACATCTGGGGGTTAGGGTTACGGGGCGCAAATCCACAGGTTAGGGGGCGCAAATCCACGGGTTAGGGGGCGCAAATTACTTGCCTTGCCCCGGGTGCTGACAACCCACGCTACGCCACTGGCTCAGACACCTTCTTGTGCCCCACAAAACACTATTTTTGCACCTCATAAGGGACTGGATCTTGGGGTTCTATATTAAAAACCAAAGCAGATCCCCTGAAGTCTGCTCATCACTGCTGTAAGTAACAAGGTACTTGACTTGGACATTCTCACCCATTATGTCAGCTCCTTTCTCCCACAGAGGCACATACAGTAAACAGAACACATGACTTATGGGGAGCCATGGAAAAATGGCTGGGTATTTCAGAGTTAAAGGTCCAGCAGGAAATCAGAATCTCTTATCTGGAGTAATTTAAAGAGACCCTTGGTTTCCTGCCTGTCTAGATCACATATGCTTTTTTATGGGAGGACAAGCTTTTAAAAAAGAAGTCTCATTTCTTCTGAAGGATTAACATAGGGATCTTTTTAGGAGGCTGGAAAGCGAAGCCTTAGAGATATGAAAAATGTTTTTATAGACTATGCTTTGCTATATCCACTGTCCAGCTAACCAGAGACTCAACTCTTCCCCATCTCTCTTTAGAAAATTTTGCAAACAAACCTAAGTCCCCCAAGAGGGTTTCCTTTTCATAGTTTGAAATTTTTGCTGCATTTTCTACAGTTCTCTAGACTCCAGCCCTGCCTCAGGCAAATTCATTCTTCCTTGTGTGATAAATGGCATAAAGGCTGTTTGCTTTCTCATTCACAAAAGTACTCTCTGCAATTGAAGTCTCATTGATTTGCCATGCACACACCTTTTACAAAATGCACCATTTTACGGGTGAAACAGATGCACATATATCTGTAGAACATTTAAAAATAAATTCAAATATGTTATTAAGTTTGAAAGGTAAACACTTTTAAGGAATAGTTTTCAACTGGTTTCTTAAAAAGCTGCTTTTAAAATACAGACTAACTACGGAAAGAAGTTTAGCCATGTTTGCAAGGCACATGGCACATTAATGAAAGCTGCATTTACCCTGCTTTGGTTTTGATGGCCCTCATCGCACTCATAAATGTTCCAGGCTTCATGCAGACCTATTAAGCCTCTGTTGCTCAGCAAGTAAAGGGAGTCAAATTGGACCATGACTAAGGTTGGCAAGGGGCAACCCTTGTGTAGACATGGCCAACATTATACCCATCTACCCATACCTTCTTGGTGGTACACATTCACATAGATAGAGCTGAAATAATCAAAGTTCCAGTAACGTCTTGAACATTATAAATTGCTTTAATGTGGGGGCTCGCTATAAAGAAACAACGGCACTGAAATCTTTATATGATATTATACTGAATTAAAAACTGGGCTGCAAATATAGTTTAAAGACAGATTTTAAAAAGCATACTGGGCAATTACAACAAACAAAACATTTTTATAAAAAAAGTCCTGTTGCTATATTCCAAAAATTGAAAAGAATCATGGATAAGGAGCAGCCAATTTGCAGAGTATGTAGGGTATTTTTAAGAAATGGTGTGAAGCAATATTGTTTGTATCTCTTGTTTTGATAAAATAATATTAGAACAACATACAGAGCAAATCCAACAATATCATATTGAATTTCAATGCTTTACCAGCACTCAAGAGAAAACACTGAATGAAAACATTGCTATAGAGAAGATTAAATCAATAACACCTTCTTTTAAAAATGGAAAACCACTTAGTCTTGGTGGTATACAATTGATTATTACAGAACAGTTTCACTCAGCTCAGCTTTTTTTTTAACAAGTGCCCATCAGTTTGACAGGTAGTGTTTATGAGGTTAATTCAACCTGCCCCGCCCAAGTCAAGCTGCACTGGGGAAAGTAGGGTACCTCTTCAAAGTTACTTCAACAGACCAGCTTGGCATATTGCATACAGAGGTGACACCTGGTCCAGCTTGCCTGGAATGACTCTTGCTTTCCCTGGTCCAGAACACACTTTGCCTTCCAGCACTACTAGCAGCAGCAAACATGCCTCTCGAACTGCAGAGAAGAGTTAAATAAAGCGAGGAAGAAGAGCAGAGGGCAAAGTATACTCATTTCCAGGGACTGGGTGAAAACTGTTGATAAAAAGATGCCTCTCTTGAGCTTGGCAAACAAGGAAATACACTCAAGTCTTAAATTAATAATAAAAGTCATTTCACTGCATGATTTCTTAAAAAAATGGGAAGAACTTCAATGGAAGCAGGGCAGTAGATGTGGAAGACTTTATATCAGTCAATGGCACTGGTCTGATCCCCTAGTACAGGAATGAGAGAACCTGTGCACCTCCAGAAATTATTGGACTATAATTCCCACCATCCTTGACAATCGGTCATGACAGTTGAAGCTGATGGGAACTGTAGTCCAGCTGCATCCAGAAGGCCCTAGTACCACATGACCTCCCAGGCCAGGACGACTTGGCCCAGGTGAGTTCAGAAAGTCAGCATCTGATTTGCCGGACTCCAATTTGAGTTCCACAGAACCAGGCAACCCAATGCAAGTTCGAAGATTTAATCTCCAAATACGTTTTCCTATTTAGTATGCTGGATACTTATGATATAAGAGTCTTGAAGTAGAGGGCTGTTTCCCAGATCCACTCATGCAACAACCCGGCCCTCTGTGATTAATCTGCCACTCATCCAGAAACTGTTATTTTAACTAATAAAGAGATCCAATCTTGAAGAGATTATCATTTCCGATGCCCGGCTATAGCTAAAAGAACTCCATGCATACATCTGCAAGATGAATAAACATGCTGGCGCTGGCTATCACACAGCTAGAGCAACTAATAATGGTTGGCGATATGGATGCGGCGACTGATTGTATGGGTAAGGGTAGATGAGCTTGATTTATTCTTCTCAGCAGTTGCATTGCTAATCCAGGGGTTTGCTTCATGTTATCCCTCCTCCTTTTGCTACTTTCAATAGAATTAATTATTTCAGCTTCCTGTTTATGCAGCAGCAATTCCAAAAAGACAAGAGTCCAGAGTTGACGGTTCTTGCTCGCATACATTCTCGAGAGAACCACAGGAACAGTGAAGGTGTGACATACCTAACCATTCTGTTTGCTAGGAAGCTGACCCTCAAAATCAATTGCGATGCACAGTGTAAGAGCACCCCAGAGACAAACCGAAAAATAGATGCAATGGGACTATATACAGACATATAGAACTCGATAAGTGAACCCACTGTACAACTGCACACATCATGTTTTGTTCAAACTGAGCAAGGGCAAAACCAGTATTCTTGCAGCAGAACTGGCTATGCCACTGATTGGTTGATACCCACTTGTCCCACTCCAAGCACTTTTTCAACATTATAAAACTGTATTCTGCTTTAAGGAAAGGGGAGGTAGATATCTCAGTAAATGTGCATCCAGTGCTTTCAAAGGAAGACCAGAACACAGCCCACTAAAGCATGGATGGCCTTCTCCAGCACTGCACTCCCAGTTATGATTGCCCCCCACTGCAGGGAGGGGGTCCTAATATAAAGGCGATTCTATTTGGAAAGGGATAGAGCTGATTCCTAGAGAGAGGAGAGACCCCACAGAAATTGCTAGAGAACAATCCAGCAAATTGCTGAGCAAATTATATAAATGATAATCTGGCCAGGATGGCAACAGGGTGGATCATCTACAACTGATGAAAGTGAGCAGTTATGCCATTTAGTGGTGGTGTGGGGGGGGGGCTGGGAAAACATAAGCTGAATTTCAGGGAAATGAGATGGTGATGTTTTGCTCTTGGTGCTGTGTAGAAGCCCTATTAAAAAATGAATAAAGCATGGCTGTTCCACAGTAAGTGCCCAGTGTGGAAGCAGCCCAAGTCCAAATCAATTTCTTATCCTTTCACATCCAGTCTGCTCCGAGCAAGAGTTCCTTTTTTTACTCCTTTTTTACTAGCATTCTCAGCTGTATTCTTACCTAAGTATAAACATACACAATTCAGTTTTGGTAAATTTTTATATTATGGAAGTAACAGGATATTTTCCCAGCTTGATTATTCCCAGTTATGCAAATATGAGTTCACCACACAAGAATTTTAGCATGTTTCCGAAAGAAAGAAGAAATTGCACCAACGTATATTCCCTTGTAAATTATGCTGTCAAAGCTCTGAAACTGTAGGTCTTGCAATTAAAAACATATTTCCCCTTTCTGAGCTATAATCCAAGATGATATCTTGTCAGACAGTCAGCTGGCAACCGTATTGCTTGTCTGTGTTTTATAGTTATTTCCACTTTCCAGATACTTGGAACCACTCCCAAACCTGTCATATAGAAAGTGTGGATATGTGCTTGGCATTTTGCATCCTTTCACAGCCGTTGTAACATACCGCTTGTTATCTTCCTCCTGTTCTGCCGTTGAGGACTTACTGGGTCGTTCTTTGTCTAGCTCCTCCCCTTTGACTTTACCACCCTGGGTGACCCTGCTGGGAGTACAAAACTCCTGACAGCTTCGTTCACAAGGGTCATAGGAATGTGCAAGCCCACTCACCACAACAAGGTGATGATCCAGCGAGTGAGCTTTCAGACAACACTCACCTTGTAACTGTGCATTGCCACAGCGCAATCAGAAGCAAGTCTTAAGTTCACGTGTGCCACCTACCAACCAGCCACCACACTGATTATTAACATGATATATCCCATTATCAAGAATCCCATAGGATGTGGCAGCAGTGTCTTAAACTATACTAAGAAAGCTACATACCTTTTAGGGAAGGATGGCTCTTTAAAAATCCCAAACCGTGTCAGACTTTATAAATTCTACAGGCAACTCCCCATTTGTGTGTGATCAGCACCTGTGCGGCTGCCAACGTGTGCACTGTTTTCAGAACTGCAATGGGGCAGAGGTGGAATGGGGCAGGCTAACGCGTGTCCCACCGATGCACACAGTAAATGGGGAGTTGCCTATACTAAAAATGTTAAAATTCACTTAGGAAGAATTCACATCCTAGGACAGTACTATAAGATCCAATCATATATGTCACATTTCAGTTCTGCTGGGATGCTTGGCTGGTAGTTTCAACCTTAAGTGAAATCCCAGGGATCAAACATTCAGCAGAAGGTCTTCTTGGCATTAGCACCTCATAATCCCTCTAGAAGTCAAGAGTGGCATTAACACTGTAAACCAGGAGTCTGGTCCACCAGATGTCGCTGAACTACAATACCCATCAGCTCTAGCAAGCACACCGATTATACAGCTTTTAGACACCTGCCATGTTTGGACAGGTCTTTCCAGGCTGCAATACTGGTGAGTGTGGTGGACCAATCAATGGACTACTGATATTATGTGGTGCATTATTAGTGTGTTTTATGTATTCGTTCGGTGTAATCTTACCCGAGGTCTTCTGATGACAGGTGTGAAATAGGTTTTTTTTTAATAAATAACCAATTTCATTAAAGACAGGTAGACAACTGCAGGCATAGGTGTCCACAGATAATCCAACCTCTACATATTCATCCATAGTGAGATCACTCGACATTATTTTCATGCTAAATTTGGCAGCTAATTGAATTCAGTCTGTATGTCTAGGGAAAGTTATTTTTAGTGTAAAACTCTTGGCGCGCAAAGGATCCTTAAAACAATGTCCCTGCGTATTGCAATGAGCTTTTTTTTTGGAGGGGGGGCGGTTAATAAATCAAAACTAAGGCTTTCAAGGTAGCACTTTAGATAGTTAGGTTCAGTTGCTGTTAAACTAACTGCCCATGTCTTATCTTCATTTACTAGCCACCTGTCTAAAACGAAACCACCTTAAGAACTGTAGCTTAATATATAGAATGAAATAAAAACATCAGTGGTATTGAACAGTGTCTAATATAAGTGTCCAGTGTGATTTATTTCTCTCCTCAGTGCCTAAGGGAGGGCAGTAGAGGTCAGGTAGTCTTTGATAATGGTCTGAAGAAGGCTGAGAATTACTTTCACAGTGCAAGAAAGTCAGCCTTGGTGTCTTTTGTGCCAGGAAGAAAAACCTCACTGCTTTTGCCGACATAGCAAGTCAAGGAAGATTACTTGAAAAAGTATATTGAAAAGACTTTGTGAAACTGACATTAGTTTGGTAATTCCTACCCGTAGACAAGGATTATGCATGTGTATCAGATCTTAGGAGCACAAAACATGCTACACTTCCCATAACAAAGTAAGTTGTTTATTGATTTCCCCAAAGCTCATTATGGCCAAATGTTGTTAATACACGCTTTGCATGCATGCATATATGTTCTTATCAGGAATAGAAAATACAAGCATGCTTTGTAAGGCAAAGGCAAAATGGATGTTTGGACTACAGGAGCAGCCAGCCTAAGGGTGGATGTCAATGTAACGCTAAGTGGAATAAGAACAACATGGTATGCTCACACAATGGGACTTTCTCCCGCCCCCTGGCATACCTGTCAGAAAGTGTATGCCAAGTCCAAAGTCCAGTGGTCAATCCACACAAGCATAGTCCAAAGCCAGGATACACAGTCCAGGGTCAATCCAAGTAGCCAAGTCTGAAGTCCAGCAGTTAGGTTACAGCCCAGAGTCAAACCCAAAGCACAGTCCCATGGAGGTTCAAGGGCAACCAAGTCAAGATCCACCAACATGGGCAGTTGAGCAGACAAAGCACCTCAGCTCTGCTTCCCTTTTATCCATTGAATCTTGATTGCAGCATCTGGGCTTGATGAGGCAGGTGACCCTCACCTGTCCTGAGCCTAACCCACTTGAGGAATCACACCCCTCCTCCCAGAGCTAGCGAGCCCCACCTGGCTGTTAGGGAGCTGGGCTGTGGGCCTATGAGGTAGGCAACATCCTTTATTTATTTTAAATGTTCATATGTCACATTTAATGGTTAAAACCCTTCCAAGGTGGCTCACTATAACATGTGTTAACAGACCAATCTGCCCCTGTCAGGAGTAAGCATGGACCAATGATACCAAATAGTATGGGAAACAGCCCTACTAGAAAAATTAACTAATAAACTGAAACTGACACGGGGACAAACAGAAGACGATGCCTTCACCCCGGTATGGCTCCCCTTTATCACATACACAGCCCAACAGGACAATGACAATAATCCACCAACAGCATACAAATCAATATGGCTAACCTGATCCAAACCACCCACCCACCTCACTCACACACGAAAACAAAGATCACCACAGCCAACCACAAACAAACAACCACACCCTAGGCCAACCCCAACCTCTCTCACCACCAAAGAAACACAAGTGAACAGCAGAGAACCTATACGAGCAACGCTGACACCAAACCCTACATACATTAAGCAAAATAGAAACACTGCCACCCGACCCCACCCCCATCCATCTTCCCTCTCTCCACCCCCCCTTTCTCTTTTCTTTTTTTCTTCTTCTCCCCCTAATGTCTCAACAAATGAAACGGATTTGTAAAAATGTTACATGGGGGGGGGGGGAAATACGAGGCATTACACTTACTTCTGTAAAACAAGAAAATCCTTAATAAAATATATTTTTTAAAAAAAGCCAGACCAATCTGCCTGGAGCTTATGGTAGCCCAAGGCATCTTGGGCCTGGGGTTGGGGAAGACTACACCAAAGTAATCACTAACAGAACCAGCCATAATACAGTGGTGCCCCGCAAGACGAATGCCTCGCAAGACGGAAAACTCGCTAGACGAAAGAGTTTTCCGTTTTGGAGGTGCTTCGCAAAACAAATTTCCTATGGGCTTGCTTCGCAAGACGACAATGTCTTGCGAGTTCCTGCTGGTTTTTCCCCCTCCCCCCCTTTTTCTAAGCCGCTTATCAGCTGATCCGATCAGCAGATAAGTCGCTAAAAACTGCTAAAAGCCGCTCATAGCGCTAATCCGCTAATCCTTCAATGGGCTTGCTTCGCAAGACGAAAAAACCGCTAGACGAAGAGAATCACAGAACGGATTCTTTTCGTCTTGCGAGGCACCACTGTACTCAAAAACCAACAAACCCAACATTAAAAATTGAGCTCTGTATAATAAATACAGATTAATTCAATTCAACAACACAGTAAAACCTATTTAAGCTACAGAACAAACACGTCTGTGGGTTCTCCTAAAGGCCTGAAGTGAAGGGGCCTAATATCTCCCATTTGGCAACATGTTCCACAAACATTCAGCAGGGCTGCCAGAAAGCTGCAACCAAGCAAAAGAAATGCACCCAATTCCTAATGAGGCATGAAGGCCACTAAGTGATATTGAGCAAATTGCTAGCTCTGTTTTCCTCCTCTCTACCCGAAACGCAACTCCAACTTCCAGTTGCCTCAGGAAGCAGAGGTGGAGGGAAGCACACTCCATGCCCAGGGACCAAGGGTCTCTGGGAGGATACATGCCATGCCTTCCAAGATGAATACCACAGCAAGAGTGTGGCACCAGCCATCAACCAGAGAAGTAGCAGTTGCAGCCTAGAGCTTGTTCCCACTCCTTTGCCACAAGTAACAGCGTGCATACTCTGTCACTGTTGAGATGAATGAGGGCTGATGGGTCGATTGAAGCATCTCTCTTGAAGCAAGGGAAGGTCAGCCTGGAGCCCTGGACCCTGCTGGATACAGATCCCTACTTGCAACTTACCTCTTCACTCTGGCATCATCAAACTAATCTTCCTTCTCTACTTTTTCCCGCCATTCCTCCTACTCTTGTGTGTTTTGTCTTTTTTAGATAAGCCTGAAGGCAGGGTGTGACTCCTGAGCACCTTTGAGTTAGGGTGGGACCAATATATAAATAAGCATGGTGCTGTAGTGTCCACTTCAAGGGCTGCTCTCCAGCAGAAATACAACAAAGCAGGATTCCATCCTATTATATGGTGTGTAGTAAGCGCATGTAGGTCCGTGACAAAGAACAACAGAAAGCAGTGAACCTTTGTTGCTTGCCCATTTGTGTTAGGAAAATATTTATTGTGAAAAAGTAAGGCTCTCAGTACTGATGTGACTGTTTGGGAAATATGCACCATATTATATTCAGTCAGAGAAAGAGATTTTTCCAGGCAATTTTGGTTGTGTAAATGTGAACAGATGAATAGGCTGTCTGTAGTGCTTTGTTCGCCGCATGCAAGAAAAAAACCAAAACAAGGCTTTTGAGTTTTCTAGCTTTTCACAGCAAAGACAGACATAATCATAGTTATAGACAGCAATAAAACGGCACACAATGGGGGAAAGGAGCAAGTTCTGTAGTCCTAGATAATTTGACATATTCAAGTGTGGCCTGACTGGGGGTGAGGGCGAATGACCTTGAAGATAATTAAGCTGAATTGTAAGGCTGGGGCTCAGTCAAGTATGACAATACATTCACATCTTCATAACAACACTAAGCAGCCATGAAACAGAGTGGAGTATTGATGCTTTCTTGAAGTCAATTTACATTTTAACCACATTTGGGTTTTATACTTTGTAGCTGCCCCATTTCCAAACCAGTGGTTTCTGCTTGAAAATGTTTGGTGCAGAAAAGTTGAACTTCTATGAATTTCCCAAGAAATGTTGAGCCAGGATTCCTGTCTAGCCTGCCTAGCAAAAATCATGTCAAAACCTCTGTAGGAAGAAAGTACCCTATGTTTTCCCCCTGGTTTCTGAGGATAAGAAACACATACTAAAAATATATAGAAATGAAAGCTCGAACTTCTGAAGCTGCCAAAAATCAAGAGAATACTGACAGAATTGATCAAAACTTCCCCATACTGAGTGGAATTAGCTCAATCTCATCTTGCAGTTTGATAGCTGGTAAACCTACTAAATAGTGCCTGTAGTGATGAATTGCACAGCCTGAAGGAACAACTGGATCTCTGTGGCAGAAGAACCTTCACTGTTTGAAGAAAGTAGGCAGAAGCTTCCATTTGACACTAACATACGGCCAGTCGTAAAGAAGCTCATAACTTTACAAAAGCACCACTGAAGAGTTAAGAGGATGAGCTGGACTGTATTCTTTATTGATGCCCTAACCTACACTTTACCTCCGATTGCAAATGCAGTTGACTTCTTCTTTAAAAGCTCACAGACAGACTCTGATTCATGTATAAAACCTGTCATAGATGGCTGAAACTCATCATCACTTCCAAACTCAGTTTAACTTCTAATGTTAGTTATTAATTGTTGATTCAGCTTGCTCGACATGTGAGTGGGAAAAAGGATCAGCTCCCTGCTTACCTCAGTTTTAAAGCTGCAACATGCTAAAAGTATGTGCATACACATTTTGTGCAATATGTTCCGCTTGTATTTCGGTATTAAACTTGATCACAAAAGCGTTTTTGAAGCAGCTCCAAAAATACAATACAAATGTCATTTGGATAACAACTTTCTTTGCTGAAGTGTTGCTATTTAGCAAACTACAGTATTTCGGGTTTATTTTTTGTAATTACCCACTCATAAATCAACTTAATAAAACAGTCCAAGCATAAAGAAAATGTATCAAATATAGTATCCATCATACTATAAATCACACTAAGATGGGGAAGTTAATAGGCCGCCTCCAGGCTTTCTTTTACAACTATAAAGCCAGCATAAATATGAAGCATAAAGCTTTTTGGTTTGGCAGTATGCTCTATAGCAAACCACCCTTAGGATAAGTTGCCTATATGTTCTATAAATTCTTTTTCAGTAACAGAACCTTAGATTGATACTGAAGTAGTTTCAAAGCTGCAATCTCTCTTTGACAATTTGAAATTGAGATTTTCTTTAAGGATCCAGTAAACCTAGAGTGACAAATTCTCCTGCTGATTTTCAAATTAGCTTTCATTTTGTATATACTACACTACTTCATGGATACATAAAATCCAAGGTCAAGATGGTATATCATCTATTCCAATCACCCACATATGATAGTAAGTTACAATACAGTCATACCTCGGGTTACAGACACTTCAGGTTGCGCGTTTTTGGGATATGGATGCGCCGAAACCCAGAAGTACCGGAACAGGTTACTTCTGGGTTTCGGCGCTCGTGCATGCGCAGAAGCGCTGAATTGCAACCTGCGCATACGCAGACGTGGCACTGTGGGTTGTGGACGCTGCAGGTTGCGAATGTGCCTCCCGCACGGATCACATTCGCGACCCGAGCGTCCACTGTACACCCAGAATAGCTGGGGCAACCCAGCCAGATGAATGGAGAAAGAAAGAAAGAAAGAAAGAAAGAAAGAAAGAAAGAAAGAAAGAAAGAAAGCACCCCACCAAGGTTGTCAGTTCAATAAAAGACATGGCTTTAAAACCTTACTAAAAGTTTTTACAAGTGCAGCTAACAAATCCTTATTGCAATAATATGTTAGGAGAAATGTACTACCCAAAATCTCTCATTCTGTGAAACAATCAATGACAAAGGAGACTTTTTAACACAGTAAATCTGACACATGAAATCTGCAAGAGATAGAGGAGTCACTGCCAGGAACTTCATAGTCTGCAGCTGAAACCTAGACTGGTGCCGATCTTGGTAGTGGGTGGGACAGGGCCTTAGATCCCTCCCCCAGGTGAAGACTGGAATACACAACAAAAATTTCTGTGATTGGCAGTTGTCTGGAATGGCCAGTTCTCTTATAAATACTACAGCTCCAGCTTTTTTACTTTTGCCAAGACAACATTGTAGAATATTCCACTTGCTGCACTGCAATAAACTCCAGCAATAAACCTCAGAGGACACACACACACAGGTCCTGGCAGACAGCAACTGGGAGTATAATGTCTTCAACACTTGACTGCTGTAAGAGAAAAAAAGATTCCAGGGAAGCCACAATTGAGGGTGCAAAGCAGGATGGATTAAGTTGGCGGCTAACACTGTTGTTCTCCCCCTAGAAGAGAGTTTTAGGATGCCTGCAGAAGGCGAGTTTCTTGAGTCACTGTAACAGCCTGCAACTCCTGCTGTCGTAATGCAATGCATGCATGCTCTGAATATTTCTCTAGAGGTTACTGTCCACCTGAGCTGACTATATATTTGCATTAACAAGCAATCTTGCTCTTGCTCTATATATTGCTCAGAATCAGCTGTATTACAATTCTGCCAGACAAAAATGTTACATTTTAATTCGAAAGGTTTTCAGGTTCCATAGAGTTAACATCAAACCGTGTGCATCTGAAACCTACAGATACTGGTCTAGTTAAAGAGGCAACTTTTGTACCTCCCTGTTTCAAAATCCACATGGATTATGAGAATAACAAGCGTGGATGTTTAATGCTGGACCTTTTGTGGACTGCTGTGCTTCTTCGTTGCCCCACAAGTTAGGCTAATGATGTGGCATTCGAGAAACAAATACAGTACTTCCTTGGTAAAGAAGATTAGCTGCAAATTAGGATCACATTAAACCTTTTAGTACACAATTCAGTAAAACAATCTGACCAAAATAAAGATTTACTGTGTAGAGATTAGTCTTTAACACACACAAAGGGGAGGAATAATGTTTGGTTCACTAATTGCTGGGGGGGGGGGGGACAAAGCTATCTAAACAATGGCCTGGCTCAAACAACACAGTGAGCTAAACTATGCTTTACTGGGACTGTGTGGGCTCCCTAAAAGTAGCTCACAGCCACTTTGTTCACTCCCAGTCCTTTTTGCTTCTGGGCCGAACGAAGTCAAGAGCAAACGTTAGCTACAGCTCAGGGTTACTGAAGACAGAGCTTAACCATAAGTCCCCGTCTGGATGACACACTAAGCCAAACTTAGCTCAGCTTGACAGTAAAAAGGACTGGGGAGGAGAAAAGGTTCTGCAAGCCACTCTCCAGGAGCCTGCACATTCACATGGTCCCAGGAAGCCATAGTTCAACTTCTTGTGTTGTGTCAACCAGGCCAATGTGTAAGGTAACAATAATGATATCTCTTATCCATATATGGCTTATCCACCAACAGGCACAATGAGAAACAGCTGACCTGCTGAAGCTGTTTCCAAAACCTAGGTATCTCTTTGCCTATCACATTCATTATTTTCCGCATTTCATAATTTCCACCATGATGATGACGCTTTGCAATTTTGAGCATTACACAAATTACTTCTATTCCATTCCGAGTTCAAACAGAGTTAGAAAACCAGAGGCAAGCGCAGCTACTTTCAGTTCACTGTCATAACGCAATTGCTAATATCACTCCGCTGCCAGGCGTATATGGGGAAGAGGAAAGTGAATCAGTTGCCTCTATATCTCATATTACAGTGAAACATTGTTTAAAACTCAGGCATTCCACAGCTTGAAGACTTTAAATGCTATGATGTGCCTCTTGCACAACAATGCATAAATGAAAACAAGTGAAAAATGTCAAAGAAGGGGGGAAATGGGGAAAGAGATTAACATGTAAAACTTGACATGGATTTTCTGCTTAAAATGTATATGGACTTGAAAACCAAGTTAGCAATCCACTTCTCTTATGGGGTTTGACCCATCCTTAGGCAGAGCTAAGTGGGACTCTGATGGCCACAAGTTTACCACTGGTTGCTGCTGCTGTTAATTAACAAATTTATAGACCACTTCATAGCGTAAAGTAATTCAAGTGGTGTACAAGTTAAAAACAGAATAAACCACAAAAGCACCTGTTCTAAAACAGTATGTGTACCATCATTGTTCAAATGGCAAAAGCGTAAAAATTGGGCTAGTCACCTAGAAATTTTGTATGGGAGTTTGTTGATGTACTGCATCTGAATTTTTCACAGTTTTTTTCTAGTATAAAACACCGTAGAGTAGCTGTAGAGTGGAACTGTTCTAGCTTATTCAAGTTAAGAAATTGAAGCAAACTAAATTCCTGACATCAGTCTGTAAAATCCTTTGTTGTATCCAGCATCACCCCAATACCCGCTGCCCGGGTATGAAGATGTTTTTACCTTGATTTCTTATCCAACGATTATCTTACATGGTACCAATCAACAGTCAGCTCACTACTGGGGATGTATTTCTTTAAATGCAGCCCAAAGTGAATTGCACACTTTTGTAGAACTGGCATGAATTGCGTCCGAAACGTAAGAAACCATAAAGGGGGTTTGACAGGGTCTAACAGCAGCTGAATACTACTATAGCAAGAGAACACTTCCTCCTATAGTCTGTACATCATGAGGGTTCTATTTGCTTCCTGGTGATAAAGTAGTGACTTAAGCTGTGAAAATTACTATCATCCATCTCACCCCATGCATTCCCATGCTTGGGAAGAAGAAATGAATGCGATAGTACGTGTTTTGCAAACAAAAAGCTTCTGCTAGCTTGAAAGGAAAATGCTTTTTATGTGCTGTGCCAAGAGTTATCAGACAGCAGGCAAAGGAACTGCAGGCACCCACGCGGCCCAATGGAACTGCCGTTGTGTTATGGTGCTTCAAAGAAACTGCAGCTTTTTATGTGTTGGACCCAATTCAGTCCTGCTGTGATCTGGCACAGTTTCTCGGAAGTCAATGAAGTTGCAACAACCCCCTCACTTCATCTAAAACCTCGGGTTTTTTAAAATTTTAATTTCTGAGCTTCATGGGCAGGAAGTATTTCCTCTTAATAGCATGTTTACACATAAAATGAAGGGCTTAGGATTTTCTGCAGAAGGATTCCAAGTGCTCAGAATGCAGCAGGGAGTGCATCGTCCTACAGAGGATGTTGCCTTGACTTCAATTAAGGTATGTTAAAGGGTAGAATGTTTTTTTCTGGTTATATAAAGACTCTGGAGCATACATTCAGGCCCTCAAATACTGATTTGTAAGGACTTCTGGGATGGAGTGGGGAATAAACACAAAAATTATCAGCCAACTGGAAGAGAAACGCTGACAACATACTAGACTCAAAAGGAAAAACAGGCAAGCATTTAGAAACACTCATTGAGACCTCATAACTATTGCTATGATTAGAATAAAAATGGAATTGCCATTTTTCCCACTGATGGAAGCACATATACCCATTTAGTAAGTTGAACCACATTAAGAAAACATAACTGAAGGATATGCATGAGGCTTTTGTAGCCTGCCAAGTTGCAATTCATAATACAGTATTCATACAGTTCTTGTGCCCGTTATTCAATAATACACTGGTTGCTACCCACAACCAAATTTAAAGGATTCCTTTAGAGTAGGGATCTCAACAGATAATTTCAAAGGAGAACCAAGATCACAGAATAATAGAATCACAGAGTTGTAGAGTTGGAAGGGACCCTGAGGGTCATCTAATCCAAGCCCCTGCAATTCTGGAATCTCAACTAGATCATACATGGCAGGTGGACATCCAACCTCTGCTTAAAAACCTCCAAGGAAGGCGAGTCCTCCACCACTTGTGGGAGTCTGTTCCACTGCCAAACAGCTCTTACTATCAGAAAGTTCTTCCTCATATTTAGGGACAGCCAATGAGGTACCATTCATTTGTTACTAGACTACAAACCCCATCATTCCTGATCATTGTCCTTGCTGGTTGGGGCTGACGGAGTCCAGTAACATCTAGAGGGCACTACGCTGGCTATCCCCGCTGTATATAAAGGCAAACTAGACATAACAAGAGAGTCTTGTTTGATGATGTTCACACATGTCTCCCCATTAACGTTTAAGGTGGTGGTGATAGCAGTCAGATTTTAATTTCAAAATTGCCACTGGGTGAGGGGAGCAAACCTTCCCCCTACCTTACCTCACTGGAGGGGCTGGAAGAAAAGTGCCCGAGCCAAAGCAGCCTATGCTCCACTCTTCTACATATTCCTCTTCAGCTCTTGCCTTTCCTTTTGAAGTCAGTTCCCCATCCTTCCTTTATACGTGATTTGGGCTGGCATGTGAGCAACAAACATGGCTGCCTCGTCACATCTAGTACGATCCCCAAGGCATTTTTCAGTGTTGAGATTCAATGAGAGACCGTAAGCACTTGTTGCTATTTAGGTAGGGGGAAGGCAGGTTGTAGAGGACATTTTATAAAGCAATATCTGAAAATAACATGGTAGCAGTATTACAAGGTCAAGCAAATTATACTCCCTGGAGATTCTAGAAGTCGAAATGTGCCTTCTTTTTCAGTACTTTTTACTAAAAACCATCAGAGGAAAATCAGGACAGAAAAATTGCATAGAAATTGCCACAAGTCACATGACATAGCTGGCAGGAAGCTTGACACTAACATTTTGAAACATTAAAGGACTAAACATCCCCATACAGGTTGAAAAGAGTATTTGGGAAAGCAGTAAATTACCAAATTATATGGAAGATTTTAGATTTTTTTATGTGAACATTAGTTTTGAAAGCAACAGAATAAGGGGGGAGAATCTGTAGGAAATTACATTGACCTCATAAATAATTACATTCATGACTAAAACACGGATGCCCAGTTTATTATTCTTTGTCAATTTTACTGCACAGCATCTTATACTCAGGAAGGCAACCCAAATTACTGTTGGGAGTCAGTAAAAATGAAGGCCCAATGGATCACAGCATATGAGTTAGAATAAACTAGTCCAAAAAGTTACTTTAACATCAGACAAAAGCAGGATAATTAAAAGAAATTAGGGAAACACTAAATTGTACAACCAAGGCCACAATCAGATACTCAGTTAAAATACAGGATATAGGTTCAACCGCCTACTATATTTAAGGCACACAAATATATTATTTATTTACAAATTATTACAGATTATACAAAACAAGTACGTATATAAATATAATTATCAACATACACAACTCAAAATGTGTGTGTGTGTTATATTTGAAATCTGGCAGGAATCTGAAGGGCGGGCAGAGGAGCAGGATGGTGATCCAGGGGAAGGGCCCAGTGATTTGTTGAGTTGTGGGCCACCCATGAATTAGGGAGAAAAGGAAGAGTCCAGGCAGTCAGAGGCTGGAAAAGAGGATGCAAGGGAAGAATTGCAGGGAATCACAGAGGTTGAAGAGACAGTCCCATAGAGAGCTCCGTCTCCAAGGACAAGGAGGGGCTTAAAGCAGGCTTCCTCAACCTCGGCCCTCCAGATGTTTTTGGCCTACAACTCCCCCAATGGTCAGGGATGATGGGAATAGTAGTCTCAAAGTTTGACTTAAAGCAACTGGAGTAGCTGGAGCTGCCATTCAGGAAAAGTCACTGGTTGCTTGTGCATACTGCGTCAGTGTTAGGATTGTCCTACTCACGTGTAGGACCTTGGCAAAGACACATGCCTGACTGGTATGTTCTCTCCCTCCTGGTCGGTCGGGAGCTTCAAAAGCTTTCTCCCGCCCGAACATCACAGCGACTGATACCAAAAGGCATTTGCACGCTTAGGAACAGCAGAGTGTTCGCAGTTTGTGTAACAAATTCAGTAGCACAGCATTTTGGCTAAACTACTTTTTACATATAATACACTCAGAGCATTCTGACTCAGCTCCTTCCTCTTCCTCATCAGACAGCAAAGAGAAAAAACAAAGGACAATAGTCCCACATCACGGAACACAGTAACAAAAACATCCTGTCTCAGTCACTTCCCACTATGTGGAATGAAAACATATACCGTCATGTGATAGACAACAATCCCATGACTGCAGACATGGGGAATGAATCCTAACAGTCAGAAGAGGGGGTTTAAATGTGCTGATGGAGGCATGGAGGCTGTTACTCCAACTGTCCAGGTCGGAAGAAGGAGATGCCTAGCTAGCTATTTAGCAGGAGTGGTGCATGCAACTATTGCAATTTAGGAGCTGATGTAGTCAAGTGCTTTGCCAATAAAGAACTAAACTTCTAATCATGAGTCCTCATTGGGGACTCGTGTTCAGGACACACATTCATTTAAAGCCAAGTAGTAAATTTCAGATGTTACAAAGAAAAGAAAGTCTCCCATATTTACCAGCAGTGCTTTTCTTCTGGGGGGATGCAGGGGTACATATACCCCTAAACATTTTGTGAATCTAAAGGGAGAAGAAACCATTTTTTTTTTAAAAAAAAAAAAAGTTTATTCTCTAGCACGGTGAATTGTCAGTTCCATTGCTACCCCCAATGGCGGCCTCATTTCCTGTCATGGTGTTTCCTCAGATGGAATGAGAGTACCCCTAAACGTTTCCCCCCAAAAGGCACTGTTCATCAGCATCTTGTTTTCAGAAAATTGACAATGACCAGCTATTACTTGGGAAATTATTGTAGCTACCATAATTAGTTGTTATTAACTGATTAGTTCACATAATATGTATAGAAGGCATTGTTGCTATAACCTTAGTAAACAACTCTGAAAAACAGTACAAAATAACTTGGACTCTGACAATCAATCAATCAATCAATCAATCAACCAACCAACCAACCAACGCTGTACTCACTCAGGGATTTTACAGTATGGTGAGCTTGCAAATTAACAGTTACTTATGGCAAGAATAAATTGCCCCCATCACCAGAGCTTACAAAAACTTTTACAGCTTAGGTTTTCCCAGGGCTGAATCCTAGTCATTTCAGCAGCAAGCAAAATTTCAGTATCTGAAGGAGAATGAACTGGTATTTTCACTTTTGTGCTTGAAGCTCATTGCTTTGTTTTACAAAGGTTGCCCCCAGCTGCCTTTATATTGTGTTTTGCACCTGATTAAGTTTCCATAATTGATTGAATCAGCTTGTTTGTATACCCTTTCTATTTACCACCTTCTACATGCCCTGAAGCTAAACCATTTGGAAAGTCAGTTGTCATAGCCTTATTTGATCATTTCTAAACAATGTGTCTGGAAGGACAGCAGGTCCACACATGCTGGTCCTAGTGTCTATTCCCCTGGTTCAAGACTTCTTTGAACTGCAGTGTGGAGCCCTAAGAGAGTGGTTGCTCCAGCAATGAAACAACTTAGACTGGGAACTCTAAGGTTAGGAAGCTGCCTTGTACTGATTCAGACCACTGGTCTATCTAACTCAGTATTGTCTACTCTGAATGACAGTGACTCTCTAGGGCAGTGCAGTCCAACACACAGCCCAAGGGCAGTATGTGGCCCTTGAAGTGATGAGGGTGATCTGAAAGGTTGGTGAGGGAGATGTCTGATCTGAAAGGTTGGTGAGGGAGATGGCTCTGTGGGATCCCTGGCCACATGGAGACCTCTGGGCAGCCCTGCTTTCTCTAGGAGGAGAACCCAGGTTTCAGGTCTGTACGGGGCTAAATTCTTGTCATGAAATTCTCCTCAATATTGTTCCAGAGTAGAACTCCAACATATAGTTAGCAGAGTAAAAACTTTAAACACGTTGCAGGATTCCCAAAAAGTAGACCAGAGGCAATTAATATTTCATCCAGCTGAAGGCAAAGGAGCATAATGGTCACAAATCCAATACAAGCAGGACTGTCCATAAGAAATCCGTAAGACTAAACCTTAACACTATAGCATACTATGTACAGAACACCACACCTGAAAGAAGAGAGATAGAAAGAGAAAGTGAAACCCAGGCTCCTTCTGACCTTACTTTTATAGTCAGCATGACCTTGACTGAAAGAGGTAAGAGAGCCAGTTTAAGCCAGCTGTACTCCTCTGAAGGACTAATCCAAACATCATGAACCTTCTGCTTGATTCTTTCACACAGAGAAGCTTCCAGAACCCTCTTGAATTAAGTAGCATAGGAAAGATCTCCACACATCAGATGAATACTTTCTGCACTAAGAAATGCAAAGTGACAACCCTAATACCCTCCCCCTCCCTAAAAGAAAACACTCAGAAACAGGAGAGGCAACAGATCAAATAGAACAATTTAGAGAATTGACTCAAATGGGAAGTTATTCACCCAGTGAAACTGCTTAAGTAGGAACTTAATCATAGCTCACAGCTATCAACAGAAGAGTCATGAAGAGTAAGGGATTAAAACATACTTGTCTTTTCGACACCTGATATTCTGAACACTGCCTTATACTGTGTCAAACTACTGGGTCTGTCTAGCTCAGTACAATGGTGCCTCGGGTTAAGAACTTAATTCATTCTGGAGGTCTGTTCTTAACCTGAAACTGTTCTTAACCTGAGGTACCGCTTTACCTAATGGGGCCTACTGCTGCTGCCGCGCTACCACAGTGCGATTTCTGTTCTCAACCTGAAGCAAAGTTCTTAACCCGAGGTACTATTTCTGGGTTAGCGGAGTCTGTAACCTGAAGCGTCTGCAACCCGAGGTACCACTGTACTGTGCAAACTTTCCAGCAGTGGCTCATCAGGATTGCAGATAGGTTGCATGGAATCTAGTATTCCATGTGTAGAAATGAACATGCACAACTGTGCCTCTTTGCACTAGGGCAGCAAAAGATGAGGAGCATCTCTGCAGATCCATTTATTGAAGCATGTATGGGAAAAGTTTCTATACATAAAGAACTCTTTTCAGACAGGTAACAACTACCTGTCTTGTTCATGCCCCCAAATTTAAATCCTCGTATTTTAGGAAGTACGTTTTAGAAAAGTGCATTTCTAAATATTTTTTCAAATAGTGCCATTTGCACAGGGTAAGGGGTCAACACATCATGCTTGATGCCCCCCAAATGAGTAGCCATTGCTTCCTCTGCCCCCTCCCACCTAGAGAGCACCTGGGTCACATATATGGGGAGGGGGGTTCTGGTTCCCCTGCCCCCCAACTGCCTGAACACAGAAAATACCTTCCTCTGTTTTCTACTTTCTATCTTATTTCCAAATGCTTTGTATCCGCATATTTGTATTATATGATAAATGACAAAATAAAGCCAGTAATATAATAGTCCCCCCCAAAACAAGATTATCTCTATCAGTATTTTAAGCATGCATTACACTAACCATGCATGCCTTACCAAATTTGGTTTTGCCTGTCTAGAGATGCAATAATTATGCATGTTTAGGGCACTGACATTTTAAAAAGACCACCATTCTTGATCCTTGAACCCCCACATGACTATATTTTAAACGCAGGCTAGACAATTTGCTATTTTACTGCTGCAAACATTTCCATCACATGAAAACCTACAAAGATGCACATAATTCACTCCATCTGGTCATAAATATCACTAGATGGTGATGTACTCTGGGGCATATAAGCCTTATAAAAATCAAAACCATTTTCCTTCTGAAAGTACATAAAGCTCATTAATGTGTTTCTATTAAAAGATGACAAAAAGCATCTATTAAAAGATGAACCCCCCCCAAAAAAAGCCCCTAACGCAATAACGTTGAAGCGAAACTAAATAGTTTAAAAGCATGGGAAATGTATAACATAGATGGAACAGTAACATCTTATGTTGCATTAACAAACCTTTAAAAATCAAAGCCTGCATAAGAGGAAGCCACCCAGGTTTTTACAACCAGAAACAAAGATTTTCAATCAAAAGAAAGAATAGCAATTTATTTTAAATCAGCCCTTTCAAATCTGTGGCCCTGAGCCATACACGACACACCAGCCCCATACTGAGACCTGTCCGGTGCCTGATAAACCACCTCTAGTTCAATGGCAGATCACCTGACTGGTTGCAATATGGGCTGAGTGTGCTGTGTACAGTCTGGGGCTGCAACTCTGACCTGTCAGGTTGTGGTTGTTGTTTAAATGCAATTTAAAGAACTGAGATCCAAAGAAAAAATAATATATAGTCATTTTGTTTAACTTCATTAGAGTGCCTCAATGCAGCACTTAGGAAGAGAGGTGAACTAATGCCAGTGCACTGGAAGAAGAAAAGATCACCAGTGTTGAAGCAGTGATTCTTCAACATCAACTTCGTTGGACTGGTCATGTTGTTTCGATGCCTGATTATCTTCCAAAGCAACTATTCTATTCTGAACTTAAAACAAACAAAAGAGGTTTAAAGACTGTCTCAAGGCAAATTTTAAAAAATGTAGTGTAAACACCAACAATTGGAAAACACTTGCCTGCGAGCGCTCCAATTGGAGAACAGCCTTTACCAAAGGTGTCATGGGCTTTGAAGACACTCGAACTCAGGATGCAAAGGAGAAACATGCTAAGAGGAAGGCACACTTGGCAAATCCACACTGTGATTAACTCCCGCTCGGAAACCAATGTCCCCACTGTGGAAGAATGCGTAGATCCAGAATTGGCCTCCACAGTCACTTACGGACTCACTGTTAAAACCGTGTTTATGGAAGACAATCTTACTTGGCTACGAGTGATCGCCAAAGAAGAAGAAGAAACATACATACATAGGGACTGAGAGCTATAAACCAGTTTAAAATTTTTAATTTTTTTTTAAAAAATCAGTTTTGTTTGAATAGGTGTCAATGTTTTGCTTTACAGTGGTGCCTCGCAAGATGAAAAGAATCCGTTCTGTGATTCTCTTCGTCTAGCGGTTTTTTCGTCTTGCGAAGCAAGCCCATTGACGGATTAGCGGATTAGCACTATTAGCGCTATTAGAGGCTTTTAGCGGCTTTTAGCAGCTTATCTGCTGATCGGATCAGCTGATAAGCGGCTTAGTGGCTTAGAAAATGGGGGGGAAAGGGAAAAAACCCGCAGGAACTCGCAAGGCATTGTCGTCTTGCGAAGCAAGCCCATAGGAAATTTGTTTTGCGAAGCAACTCCAAAACGGAAAACCCTTTCATCTAGCGGGTTTTCCGTCTTGCGAGGCATTCGTCTTGCGGGGCACCACTGTATATGATAACTTATGACATTTCAAGGAAAGATTCATGTGCTACAACTTCCAACAAGGTTTGAGCCAAGTTTCAATATTATGCAAACAGGTACTCTACAAATCAGGAACCAAGCCTGGTCAGAAAATCCAGAAAATTACAGCTGCATCAGAGCAAAGTACGGTGACAGCTCACTGGCAAGAGTAGAAAAGAGGCATGCATGAAACAAACAAACCATGCAATAGGAATAAACACAGAATTTAAAAATGACAAGTATTTAAGATATTCAACACAGGGAAAACAGTCAGTTTCTCTCCCCCCCCCCCATGGGATAGTTAGCGCTGCTCAAGGGTTACTAATGCAATTACAGGCATGCCTCATTTTAGCCTGCTTCACAGAAACTGCCTTTATTACAAATTGAAGGGCTGGAGGAGCTGGTGGTGGATTGGTGAAGAGGCTGCAGGAGTCTGTCCCTGCTGCACAGCGGCTCCTGCTGCTCCTTACATGGATGCAGGTGCAGCTGCAGGCAACCTTGCTGCTTCCGTGGGAACAAAGCCCACCATCACCACTGCCCCTCTTCCGGCCACAGGAGTGGAGCTTGCTAGGGCTGGAGCTGATTTTTTTTTCCCCACCTTCTGCAGCCAGTATAGTGTAAAGGTAACTTTTATATGTAGTGATCTGGAACCAAAACCTCTGTGGTATCCTTGTATGCCATTCACCTGAGCATTTCTAGGCCTAGCGGATCCAACAGCAATCCATGCCTCATATTCTTTGATAAATATTAAACACTAATACAGTGGTACCTTGGGTTAAGAACTTAATTCGTTCCAGAGGTCCGTTCTTAACCTGAGGTACCACTTTAGCTAATGGGGCCTCCCGTTGCCGATGCACCACAATTTCTGTTCTCATCCTGAAGCAAAGTAACCTGAGGTACTATTTCTGGGTTAGCAGAGTCTGTAACCTGAAGGGTCTGTAAGCTGAAGCATCTGTAACCCGAGGTACCACTGTACTGAAATAAGGACTACATGCAGACTGAACCCAACCCACTCAATATTTACTTATATTGTGACTATTATTTAATAAGTAAGATGGTGGTTCTTTCAAGTTCAAAATAAATCATCTGGTCTGTCTATCTTATGCCCATAGCCTGAGCAGGGATGCATGAATTCTCCAGTCAAAGAAGCAAAGGATGATGAATTCTTCAATAAGGTGGTGGCTCCGATAGGAATAAAAGTAGAACCTTCACTGCTGGTGATGCCAGAGCAGTGGGAAGGAAATCCACCATCTTAAACATAAAATAACAATGAAAAGCTAATGGTTTTATCTGATGAAGCCATACTCTGAATATATTGGTGGCAATAAACAGAAATGACTAACTCGAGTCTCTTAATTCCAGTGGATCTTTTCTGAGTGCAGATCCATGCCAGATATTTAAAGCACATTCAGTGCACATTTAAAGCAGATGGCTTTCCCCAAATAATCCTTGCGGGAGGCAGTAGAAGACAGGAGCGCCTGGCATGCTCTTGTCCATGGGGTCATGAAGAGTTGGACACAACCAAACAACAAGGGTGCTGTGGATTGCAGCTCCATAAGGACTAGGAACCAACTTCAACCTTCTGTAAGAAGACAACTCATATAAGCTCAAAGCAAACTAAGATGAAAGTTACAGGTAGCCATGTTGGTCTGTAGTAGTAGAAACAAAATAAAAAAAAATCCTTCCAGTAGCACCTTAGAGACCAACTAAGTTTGTCATTGGTATGAGCTTTGACAAACTTAGTTGGTCTCTAAGGTGCTACTGGAAGGAATTCTTTTATTTTGTAAGATGAAAGAAAGTCAGAACCCCATTATTTCTAAGCATCTTATTACTAGTTTCCACTTGCTATTTTTTCTCTTTTCTTCTTTTAAGCAAAGGCTATTACCAACTTCACATCTGAGTCAGTGTAAAAGCTAGTGCATGTAATAAAAATAAATTCTGTGACAGAAGAAAGAATGATAATACGCTATGAAATTTTCATAGCCAAAAAAGCGCTTTGATTTGAAAATGTCATTTTGACATGTGTAGATGCAGATGCTTTAAACTAGACACACCCGTGTTAGGAATATGTTTTACAATATTTAAACTTCTGCATGCAAAATAGTGGCATTGTTGCTTGTAAATATGCTAACTACCTCCTGTAGCGTCTTGTAAATATGCTAAGCACCTCCTGTAGTTAGTCCCCTACTTCCATTATAAAGAAGAGCAAAACAACAAATGCCACTACTCTTATTCTATACTTGCTTTTCCCAGGTGTAAATCTACCCTGTTTGCTGCTACCAGGCAAACACAGTGACTGACAGGTTTTGCAATTTTACCATAATTGTGAGCTTTGCTTTCAATCATTGTGCTTTTGAAACAGCAGGGAGTGATGATGTATGTTCGGTTTTAAAACAGCAAAGGGCATCACAATGCCAGCACCTAATAAATCATAAAAGGACACATACTGCTGTGCTTGCATTTTCTGCTCCCCCTCCTCTTCCAGCATGCTTTAAAAAAAAAAAAGCAATTCCAATTACTGCAACATTTTACCTACAGTCTTTGTACCAGCATAGTTCTATGCTGTTGTAGGGAATATTTGGCCGAGATTACATTTGTGTTATATAAATATATACCTCGATTTCCAGGAGTTATTTTTGATTACCGGGATTACATTTCAACGTTTATTTAAAGCACATGACTTCCCCCAAAGAATTCTGGGAAGTGTAGTATCCCAATGTCTTATTTCCAGGGATGTTCAAAACAAAGCTCAATCAGTCAGCCTAATTGAAGCCTCTATGTCCCTGCACCCCAAAATAGATTTGGCCTATTCCATATCATATATCTCCTTGGCTGGGGTGCTGTCCTCTTTGGGATGCACAATAATTCTTTCCAATCAAAACCATTGTTTTTTATAAATGTACTTTAATGCATGATAACCAAGGATATCACAATTATAAATAAGGAGCAAGGGGTGTACCTTGGACCACCCCAAATTATACACCCACACCTCCAGGAGAGTGTTCACTATGAAATGGCTTAAAACCCTGTTGGATTCAACACTTTATTTGGACCCAAGACATTGCCAAGCAAGTGTAGCCACAATGCATGATCCCTAGTAAAGTCACAAAACATTTCGGTACGGGAACAATGCTTAGTTTTGCATTCAGATTTAAAGGATATTGTTACTGTGCCCCTTGAGATACTGAGATGTGTATTTCCTTATGTCCAGATGAAAAATCAACAGAGATGAGGGTAAGGAAGTTTTGGGGCACATCCATGGGAACAATATGTGGCATGCTATAATACGTAACTTGCTTTTAGCTAGAGAGCCACAGATAATAATATGTTCATGAAAAACATAAATTAACCATTTTTTTCATGCCTATGGTGACTACTTAGAAAATTGAGGTAATTTTCATCTGTTTTAGTATTTCAGCTTTTGTATGTTTTAAAGTATGGCTGTAGTTTTTTTCTTGATTTTCTTGTTTGGTGGTACTGTTGCTAAACAGCATAGGGTACACACGCTTTCCAATTTCAGTCAGCCCCCATCAAACCCCCAAAGAGAAACAAACTTCCCTGGATGGGTCATTTTGAGTCTACAGCTTATGTGATGATTCACAATCAGGAAACAATTCCTAGCATGCCTTTTCATAGTATATGGGTGACCAAGAGACCTGATACTACTAGCTCCATAGTTTCAGAAATCATAGGGATTTTCTTCAAGCAATAAGTTTAAATCCAATGCTTTTAAAAACTGCCCAGAGATCATGTGTTACCACTTTCAATGCAGAGTTTGTCTTAAGAGATGGATGCAACCAGGGGTGACACATCCTGTTTTGCCACCTGGGGCGAAATAGGAATTGCTGCCTCCTGCCAGGCTGGAGGTGATAGACTGCGGCATCACCTTAACTGAGGTAAAGCCTGGTCTCAGAGCTGCCCCACCCCAAAGAGAGATGCCTCCACACACTGCCACACAGGCGCCTGGAAAGCATCCCCTGGCCAGCCCCAGAGACACCATTCATCTGGAGAGCTTGTAGCCAGGGCTGCTGCAACAAACAGCTTTGGGAGGCAGAGGCACAAGGGGGCACCAGAGGTGAGAGGGAAGGAAAGAGGGACAGAGGCTAGTGTTGCCCGCGGCACCCCTGACCATAATTCAAGGCACCCCATGGTGCCATGGCACATTGGTTGAAAACCACTGCCTTATTCTATATTTGCATTCTAAAACTGGTACCTCCACATGTGGGGAAAAATTAAATCAACCCTTGAAAGCTCTTGCTGCACTTTCATGAACGTTAAAAAGCAATGAAATTGGACATCTATTCAGTTGCATTCTTGTTACCAATGCATCACATATTTAGATCTGGAGGCCAGATTGCTAGATATTATGTATCTTTAAAACAGGTTAATTTCATTTATTTATTTCAGCTTTTTATATATTCTGCCCTTTGTCAAAAGTTTTTAAAACACAAAAATCAAGACATAAAATCCACAATATATGAATCGCTATAAATATGCTCATCAAAATAAATCCACTCACTTACAGGAATCCAATATCTTACTGCCCATATGCCTGACTGAAGAGGAAGGTCTTCAGCTGCTGCTGAATGAGAGGCAATATTGGCACCAGCCAAACTTGGGTATGGGGGTGGTGCAGGGAGACCATTCCAAAGCTGAGAAAGCTCTCCTGCAAATCACAGAGGTGAAACCTCAATGAAAAATGGTCCACCAACAGGTCTTATCTAGCTGGCCTTAGAACCCTAGCAAAACAGTACAAGGTGAAGGGTTTCTTCAGGTAGAAAGGACATAAGCTGTTTATTTGTTGCATGTTTACTTTGGTCTTATTGGGGAACCCATAATGGCTGTATAGTTTCAGTCAATCAAAAAGTTTATTGCACTAGCCATAGGCCATGTCAAATCCATAAAATCAGAAATGGTTTAAAATACAAAGCAAACAGCTACGGTGTAAAGTACAAAAGAAAAGATAACAGGGATACCACCATAGCCAGGACGGACAAAATATCAGTTTAGACCTCCGGGTCCCGCATACAATTTACAGCTATTTTATTCAGTTCCCTCTACCTAATCTTTCTTGCGGCCAGAGTGAAAAGGGCCACTTTATGTGTCACAAAGGCACTGTTTTCACTCAAAGGAAACTAAACCCACTCAGCCAAGAACTTGGCTTTCTTGTGCGAACCAGGGTTTCAGAACACGCTCCCTTGGCTCTGCTTATAAGGCACAAGAGAACATATAAAGGGAAATATCTTCTACCTGATGTTGCCTACATATACAGAGTCTGTCTTCATGTGCGATCTTATAATAATGACCATCAAGAACTGCAGAGGGCATCAGTTGAAAACACAGCTTAGTAAAAGCAGCTGTAAATGAAGTTGGAAAGAGTTTAGTCAAGTAACTTGCTCTAAAAAGTTCTGTATTTAAAACTGGGTACCAAGGAGAAAAATTAGATTTTCTCTTTAGTTGGGGATCCCTTATGGATTCCATCCAGAAGAGCCAGTCCTTTAGCTGCTGCTTATCCAAGTTCATAGCAGAGTTTATTACTAGCGTGCAACCAATCTCACCTTGAAGAAGGTGTCAAGCCTAAAGATTGGAGGAGATGTCTAGTAGGCTAATTGAGCGGTAATTTTGTGGGTCATTTCTATCCCTTCTTTAAAATTGGGGAGATGATACTCATTCCATCCAGGAAGAATTTGACCCATATTATTTATGTAGGAGAATAAGCCGGCCAAGATGGGTAGCTACCATTCCATGGGATCCTCAAAAGGCTTAGAGAGCCAGTGTGGTGTGGTGGTTAAGAGCAGTAGTCTCGTAATTTGGGGAACCGGGTTCGCATCTCCACTCCTCCACATGCAGCTGCTGGGTGACCTTGGGCTAGACACACTTCTTTGAAGTCTCTCAGCCCCACTCACCTCACAGAGTTGTTGTGGGGGAGGAAGGGAAAGGAGAATGTTAGCCGCTTTGAGACTCCTGAAGGGGAGTGAAAGGCGAGATATCAAATCCAAACTCTTCTTCTTCTTCTTCTTCTTCTTCTTCTTCTTCTTCTTCTTCTTCTTCTTCTGGAGTGGATATCTTCACCAGGAGCTTTATTAGATTTCTGACCAACAGTAAGGGGTTTTATTTATTAGAGACTGGTTGCCATTCAGGTAAATTTGACTGATCTTTACTCACTCCTGATGCGTGAGATTGCCCTGATTGAACTCCAACTATGTTAGAGAAATATTTAACCCAACCTGAAGAGGGAATTGAGGCTTTAAAAAATTATCTTACTTCAGTCAAGCCCTGGGATACTAATTCCCAGACTTTATCTTCATTCTGCTCTGTCATGGCTAGACCCAGTTCCTGCCACTGCCAGCTTTCTTATCTTTAAGCAGCATATAGTTTTTAAGTCAAAACCAAAACCTTGAGGTTGTGGTGATAAATTAGATCAGATCCATTAAGACTCTGCATTTTGCATGAGTTGTTGTTTCTGAACGGTCTTCAAGAGCACCCCCATTTAGAGCAAATTGCAGTGTTCCAAACAGAAGGTTAATAGAACATGGGTAACTATGGGCAGAGACGCGGGTGGCGCTGTGGGTTAAACCACAGAGCCTAGGACTTGCTGATCAGAAGGTCGGCGGTTTTAATCCCTGAGACAGGGTGAGCTCCCGTTGCTCGGTCCCTGCTCCTGCCAACCTAGCAGTTTGAAAGCACGTCAAAGTGCAAGTAGATAAATAGGTACCGCTCAGGCGGGCAGGTAAACAGCGTTTCCGTGCGCTGCTCTGGTTCGCCAGAAGCGGCTTAGCCATGCTGGCCACATGACCCGGAAGCTGTACGCTGGCTCCCTCGGCCAATAAAGCGAGATGAGCACCACAACCCCAGAGTCGGTCACAACTGGACCTAATGGTCAGGGGTCCCTTTACCTTTACCTATGGGCAGGCTATCTCCATCCTGAAATGGCAATTGTTGACATCCATCTGTCTCAAGAGAGAAGTGTCTCCAGGGGTGAACCACTGGTGGCTGCAGAGCCTGGTAACTTGTAACTGCTGCCTCACACATTGCTTTTGCTGCATTAGCAGCACTGAAGTGACCTCTCCGGGGCATGAGCCTGGGCAGTGTGTATGGAGGTCCTGGGCTGCTCAAACAGCTAGACTCCCCTCTTGGCTTCACTGATGGGATCCAAAGGAAAGCAGAGCAATACATTTGGCACCAGCTTGGCTGCAGGAGTTGCTGGAAGGAGGCATACAAGACACCATCAAACTATCTTAGGGACTCCAGTAGACTGGCAATAGCTGAAACACTTGATGCAGGGCCTGCAAATGAGCTGGCCAGATGCACAAAAGCATATCAGTGATAGGTTTGCCATCTGGTCATTTTAAAAGGTGGTATGATGGGTTCCTTTGAATACACTGGCCATTTGTCTGTAGGTTTCATTCTGTTGTGCTGGAATATACTGATGTAAAAGCATTTCAGCGGCTGGCTGCTGCAGCAAGAATTATTGAACAAGGCAGGGGAGAGAGATGTGTTCAGTCCTTAAATAATTATTTGCAACAGATGTTAAAAATCTAGATTAATTGCAAAATCAGCCCCTTGAATAGGAATATTCTATTTCAGGAAAGAGAAATACCTGTGTGCTTGCAACATATGGTACATTGCTAATGAATATGTTCCCCAAATAATTTATTCCAAGAGAAAATTTCCTCCTGAAAATACTGTGCCATTTAGATAAATGCTGCAGCACCAGCTAGTAAATTCTTAAATGTTCTGTGTGCCATATGATAAGCCAAGGATGAAATGCTACACCTAAAGCCAATAAGCAGGCTATTGATTGTACATCTCTAAAGTGCTCCTTCGGTCTATATATTTTGTTATCCAATGTTATTCTATATCCCTCAGCCTCCGCCCCGCAAAAGTGCTGCTGCCCAGCCAGCTATCCAACATCATCTGCTTGTGCATTTGCCTCTTCCTTCCACACTGTAACAGCTACATTTCTCCTTACTGAATTGCATTATGTTGCTCTCTGGTTTGCTCCCCTGTTTATTAAAACCAAGCTACATTTTTCACCTGCCCTCCAGAGTATTTGCAATCCCACCTAGTTCTGCTTTGACTGATAAGAGTAACAGAGTACTGTAACCTATACCATACAGGGAGTCTGTGACAGAGAGGAGGGGTTTTAAATGAGGTCTCTAGCAGAGGCTGTGTGTGTGTGTGTGTGTGTGTGTGTGTGTGTGTGTGTGTGTGTAAAAACAAGTCTCTTGCTCAGAACAGAGGAGTGATTCTGATATAGCCTAAGGCCTATATCACATTTCACAAAGGGCTGTTTTTTATTCCTCCTCTCTATGCTATTGTGTCTGTCCTATACAGTGGTATCTCGGGTTATAAACACCTCAGGTTACAAACACTTTGGGTTCCGCTAACCCGGAAATAGTACCTCGGGTTAAGAACTTTACCTCAAGATGAGAACAGAAATCGTGCGGCGGCAGCGGGAGGCCCCATTAGCTAAAGTGGTACCTCAGGTTAAGAACGGTTTCAGGTTAAGAACAGAACAACCAGAGGTACTACTGTACATCCCTCATAACACGAGATGGAATAGGAGCATTCCATGTAGGGCTGGATTTCACCCAGTCCAAACAGTCACATGGTTATTCCGCTTAGAAACACATGGAATACATTCTTCCCTGTTGTAGCTATACTTTTGGATTAGGACTGGCTGAGTAGTGCAGAGAAATCATTGGCCAGGGAACAGGAGACAATTCAAAAAGAAGTTTAAATTTCTGTGCCTTTGAGATTAAGAGGGGAACATTTTTAAAATTTGCTTGGCATTTTCATTGGGAGGGTATTGCCCCAGCTGCCACCACCCCCACCCCCGTGGACTTGGCTTCACTGCCAACAGAAGCGCCTAAAAAAATCTTAAAATGTACTTGAATCATTTAAGACATTAATATCTCATTGCTTGTGGCAAGCCTTGCTCCAGACACTCTGTTTTTAAAAGACCTCTTGATTGTGGTCCTCAAAGGCACAAATCTTTGAAAATGCTGGACAAAATAAAGAATACTGATGGTTGGCAGAGCTCTTTACCACCATACGTAAGTTGTAGTAAAAGTCATCAGCTAATTCGTACATTTCTCAACAGAAGCAGAAAAATACTTTCTCTTGTCCTAAAAAAAAATTACAGTATACCACAAGGATTTATAAACTATAGCCCTCACTACAATAAACACAAATGGAGCTAAAGCACAGAATCCTTTTGCTTCTAATACATTCTTACATATATGAGGATTACAATTAGAGGATTTTTTTTAAAAAAAGAGAAGACGAAGCAGCAGAGAACACACAACAATCCCAGTAATCTGAGAGTTAAATCAAACCATACAATTTGTGTGTTATGTGCTGACCTCAATAACATTGTGACTTTCAGGTTATCCATTGATTTCGGGGAATCAAAAATGCAATGCAAATTAGGCATTGCCAGTCAATTAGTTCTTATCACAGTCCAACAGTCTCTAGTAGTGGGCTGACCTGCCATTCTGCATCACAATAGGGGGGGAAACAAGCCTTTTACAGCCAGGTACCTGTCCTCAAAGCAAGATGTGTCCCTTTCCCAAGAACAGATGTAGCCAGTAATATGATTAATGCATTTGCAAATGGTACATGTGCTGACACTAACAGCTGTCAGCAATTTCAGGTGGCAAGGGCTGAGACTCGGCTCTCGCCATATAGGCAGGATGCTCAGATCAGACGAACCTTCTGACGGAACTTGCTGTGCTCTCTTCGTGTTGTTATTTTTAAGGAATCAGCAGTTGCAATCGCAGTTTATGAGACTTAGCGTGGGAGCAGTTTTAAGAAACTGCCCATAGCCTACAATATGTTAATTTAAGCTTTACAGGACACTTAAAATCATTTTCTGTGATTTAATATCAGTGGGTGCTATAAAACTGAAAATTCATTATGGCCCCTTCAGCAGCTATTGCTGAACATCTAAACTACCCAAGTCATTAAAAGGCCTGTCATCACAGACCACCAGAACCTCTGGCTCTTGTAAATTATTGGGACTTAGACTGTGGCTGCAAGTGCTAATCTCATCATAAAACAGAAAAATAAATTACTGGTATCAATTATCTGCAGGAATAATTTCCATCAGTAAATTAAGTTTTTCTACAAGTTACACCATTACTGCATACTTACCTTTATTGAGTCATTCATAAAATCTTCCAGAGCTAACTGAAGAAGCAAAAAAGAATTTAAAAAAAACTTTCTGGCTCTTGAAACGGCAACTAAGAGCATATACTGATATTGTTAATATACCCCAGTATTTTCAAATGATAAAACAACTGCCTGTTGTGCATTTTGTTTGCACTCAGTTCCTCAGTGTTCAGATTATTTACCATGCAAAAATGGAAGAGGCACACACCAAAGTCCACTGAGAGCAGTACAAATATTTTCAGTGGGCTTTTAACATGTCCTGAGACAGAAAAGTAGAGAGGTTGCGAAGCCCCATTTTGTTGCTATGCTACCTCTTCCTGTGGTAGCTGTCATTACTCACCACTATGCAGACTGCAATGCACACCTCATAATCATAAATCCTGTGTGATCATCTCCTTTGCTCTTTTTTGCACCTGCTGGAGAGTGTCCATAAAAGCTTACTATTTGCTAGATTGCAGGGAATTTAGAGCTACCATTACTGTTCTGGCAGAACAGTAGCTCTTTCTCTTGTGCCAGTACTGAGAGCCATGCGCACTAGCATTGATCAGCAGCAGGCATACCTCCAATGTGCAGTGTGCAGGTGATTGGCACTGTGATTTACAGCACTGAGAGCCCAGTAACTAGTTCACTTGAAAGCACCACGGGCCTATGCTGAAGAACTAGCTAAGGACATATATAAATGAGCAGGTGACATTCGTTCTTAATTTTGAATCGAGTACTGAATCCTGCCATATTTCTGCTTTCTACTTAGGATACTGTCATGATGAACTAAACAGATGGTATATGAACTGTATGTGAAACATTTAATTAGGCCAGCAAAATCAGTATAACACCAGCTGCCACCCTCTCCCTCCTTCCCTTCCTCCGGCTTCTCTCGCTCTTTCTCTAGTCCAGGGACTCCAATAAGAGGTTCTCCTATTGCTTCTCTACCATCTGGGCAAATGGGTTTTAACATGGCTGTCTACTTGGTGGGGATTTAGTCTTGTTTAAAATGTGTTGTTTTTTGTTTTTAACTGTTTTCAATGATGTGTAAATTGCCTTGAGATGGTTGTTAGAAGGTGACTAATAAATCAGTGATGATGGTGATGATAATGAGAATAATAAATATGGCTGCCTTGAAAAGACTATCTGTGCAACCAGCTTGGGCAGCACGTTGTCTCATGCTAATCATGCTAATTAAGGAGGAGGAGGAGGAGGAGGAGGAGGAGGAGGAGAAGAAGAAGAAGAAGAAGAAGAAGAAGAAGAAGAAGAAGAGGAGGAGGAGGAGGAGGAGGAGGAGGAGGAGGAGGAGTTTGGATTTGATATCCCGCCTTTCACTCCCTTTAAGGAGTCTCAAAGCGGCTAACATTCTCCTTTCCCTTCCTCCCCCACAACAAACACTCTGTGAGGTGAGTGGGGCTGAGAGACTTCAGAGAAGTGTGACTGGCCCAAGGTCACCCAGCAGCTGCATGTGGAGGAGCGGAGACGTGAACCCGGTTCACCAGATTACGAGACTACTGCTCTTAACCACTACACCACACAAAGGGAGTGAAGTGATGAGTGTCTTCACCTCCTGCCTACCCTCACCTGCCCATCCCGGATTCTCCTAGTCTCACCACTTCCTCTTGCCTTGTATTTGCCATTTCCTCTGCTGTTCTGCTCTGCTTCCACATCATTTAGCACTGTCTTTAGCTTATAGTTAGCGCTTTCCATCTTTGACAACAGTCTGCCTACTTGATGAAATGTAATGTTGATCCCAGTTCAAATAGCCCTACCAACCACCTGGCTCAATAACAAAGACTGGTCAATATTTGATCCAAATTAGACTCCAATGTCCTCTTCCTTCCTTTCCCCTGAGTACGTAGAAACCACTTCCTTATTTTGAGGTGGGCTTTGTTTCACTTCTAAAGTGATAGACACTCAACCACTTCAATTCAGTATTAGAGAAACTGATGGCTAAACAGTATTTAGAGGCAATATGCAGCTGAATCCTAGCTGCTGGACAGGAATACCAGGAAAGGACTACTGCCTTTGTGTCCCAGTTTTATGCTTCCTAGAGGCATTTGGTTTGCCTCAAATGGAAACAGGATGCTGAACCTGAAGGATATTTAATCAAAACTCTTAAAAAATGATTCTTCTTTTGTAGTTACAGTATGTTCTTATGGAGATGCTATTTGCATTAACTTCAGCCTTCAGGTACCTGATGCATATGACTTCTCCAACTCTTACAAGAGTGGCAGCATTTATTTTGAGGTGCTCAAATCACAATTGAACCAATCATATATTTCATTCAGTCTTAATACAATAGCATATGGCACAATCTGTATGAAACTAGAACAAATTACTCTTCTGGAAAGCTGCTATAAAATACAGAGCAAAAATGACTACTAAAAAGTCAGTCCCATTTCTAGTTTTTTGCACTTCACAAAAGTACCGGTAATTAGGATACAGCCTGCACCAATTCTCTACCTCAGCATTATCATAGACTAGTAGATTTGTCATTCTCACTGACAAATGGTAAACCTGATGGCAAATCAGGAAAGCTTTATATTTAAGTTAGCTACCACCAAACAGAAAAAAAGGATAAAGAAGTAGGTAAGAGGAGACCAAAAGAACATAAGAGCCTGCTGGATCAGGCCAATGGCCCATCTAATCCAGCTTTTCATTATACACTTTCTCGATGTGGTGGATGCTGGGACACTGGGGCTAAGGAAGCACGGTCCCAACAAACTCCTATTTCCCATAGCCAGCCTTCACTTGCTTGCCTTCTTACAACCAATCCAGATTGTAGCGCTGGGTTTGTGGCATTGCCCATCACTCTCCTCCTCCTTCGCCTCAGCATTGCCCTTTTAAAACAGCAGGGAACGGGGCAAAACTAGAATGAGTTGGCTCCTCCTGTCATTGTCTCTGGCTCTGCCTACTGTTGGTCTACCGGCCTGCCGCCCTACCAGTCTCAATGGCCATCAGCCACCACTGTCTCCATGCCATGCATAATTTTTATGAGCTATTGTGTCAGCTCCTGCTTGCCTTTTCGCTAAACTAAAAAGTTGCACATGCTGCAGCCTCTCCTTTCTTTAGTGTCAGATATGTTGGATGCTGGGACGCAGGTGGTGCTGTGGGTGAAACCACAGAGCCTAGGACTTGCCGATCAGAAGGTCGGCGGTTCGAATCCCCGCAACGGGGTGAGCTCCCGTTGCTCGGTCCCTGCTCCTGCCAACCTAGCAGTTCGAAAGCACGTCAAAGTGCAAGTAGATAAATAGGTACCGCTCTGGCGGGAAGGTAAACGGCATTTCCGTGCGCTGCTCTGGTTTGCCAGAAGTGGCTTAGTCATGCTGGCCACATGACCTGGAAGCTGTACGCTGGCTCCCTCGGCCAATAAAGCGAGATGAGCGCCACAACCCCAGAGTCGGCCACAACTGGACCTAATGGTCAGGGGTCCCTTTACCTTTACCTGTGTTGGACGCTAGGAATTAAAATCAGTCTGTGAGAAGGGTTGAATCAAATTATACTGATTCCCCTTTACAACTGGGGAAAACCATGTTGTGTTCGTATACAATAGGTGGTATTCAACTAAGTTTTACTCAAAATAGACTCACTGAAATTAATGGGCCTAACTTAGACATGTTCATTCATTTCAATGGGCCTACCCTGAGTAAACACAGTTGAATGTTAACCAATGACTCAGACATTCCAAGTGTCCCTTTTTTCCAGGGACAGTCCTGATTCTACAGAAGCCGTCCTGGTTTCTGATTCAATCCCAGGACGTCCTGCTTTTTCTTTGGACACCCCTGTTTTCATCAGTGTCTTTTGGATGCAATGTCTTTGGGATGCGGCAGTGGAGAGAAAAATCATTTGGAGAGCACATCCCTCAAACACGGCCTATTTCTGTCCTTCTTTTCTCAACTCTTGCTACCATCACCAGGAAAGCTGTTCCGAAAAAGGCCGCAGGAACCAGCAGACTTGCCAAGTTGTAGGATATTATATAACATAGTTCAGCCCTATCATGCTGATAATTAACTGAAATAATTATGTGAAAAATGTACAAATATCTCCATTACAGAGTACACAGATTAATTGTTTGATTAGTACAAGCATTTAAAAACTTTAATGTGCTAGTGGCTTCACGCACAGTCTAATCTCCATTACAATGCAAAATATATGGCTATGTCAAAGGAAGAATTAGAAAAAGGGTCAAGAGTTTTAGCTGTAGCAATAAATTAAAGGGCTTACTTAACTTTTTTTAATTGTATGAACTCTCTGCAAAGTCAATTCTACAAGTTGAATAAATGAATAATTATACTGTATAGCATGTTAATGATCAATGTGCACTCATTTGGATCATTAAAAACCTCATTATCCTTCTAGAAAGGAGGACTTTTGTTACATCCTCATCTATGGCTACCACAGTTAGCCCAAGGGCATAGTCTGAGGGCACATAAGGAAGCAACCTTGCTAATGGTATGACTGCCATATAAAGTTCTATTATTTGCATGCCAGTTTTTATAAAGCCCCACTTATTTCAGTAGTACATTTGTAGAAAATTAAAAGGACCATGCCTATTTCATCCTATCACCATGAGTTTCAGGGTTACAGAATTTTATAATGAGAAGTTCATGTTGCAATACATTTCAAATACGTCTGGCCCTAATATTGTCATACATTTGTTGGAATAGGCAATAGTCTTTAATTAATACCCAATGTACAGTACTCAGAAAAAGAAAACACAAAGGGGTTGATGTATCTGTGAATGGGGGCTGGTTGGCTTTCCTGAGTTATGAACTTAGCTTTTCCCTTCCCTTTTTTGCTTTTCTTTAGAATACATAATGTGGGAGATTTTAAGTCAAATCTAACAATCTATATTTGCTGGTTGGTATATGAGGGGTTAATGAACACAGAGTTCTAATTTCTAGAGTAGGCTCAGTGAGTTCACACCCCTCTTCTCCCGAGAGGGAGGAAGTAAAGTCTGTTTCCTGTAGCTTTCTCTTTTTATGCGGCAACAAAATATGTCTGAGAATATTTTTACCTGCTTATCACCTTGAGTAAAAGGAACCTGTAGCTGTGTCTGCCTTCCTTGAAATAAGACAAAGAACTTAGTCTGCAACCAATTTAAATATAATGCCAGTGATTTATCTCACCTGCAGCATTTTCATGAAAGCATGATGGGCCAAAAGATCCCTGGGCCAAAAATCCCTGGCATACTAACCCTGTATGCAGAGACAGGGTGACCTGCTTGAGACCTGACACTCTAGCTCTCAAGTCTTTTTTGCACAGCCCATAGGAAAGAAATTCTGGTTGCTATATGCTTGGAATCGGTTGCTGCCAAGTACTACTCTATGGCTGCTGACTATTCTCCTGAGACGTGACCATTTCAGTTTCATATTGCACTATGTAACTGCTGAAGTTGGGATTGCAAAGCATTTTACTGTATAGGCTTTGAGAAGCTTCATGAATAGATTGTCCACAGCTGAGCGAGTTTTTTTAAAAAAAGATCAAAGATCTAGGCTTAGACATTAAAAATGCTTCTGGACAAACCTATGACAATCCTAACAATTAGTCTGGCACAATTTGAAGCGTGAATATAGACACTCTCCTTGAACTTGGTTAGTTCCAACCTTGCTGGGTTGGTGTGAATGCAATTGAAAGATGCTGGACTGCAGCTGTTTGGGTTTTTTCAGTTTTGTGCAACCATTGTACGATTTCTGTGCATCATCTACTAAAAGGAAGTCTGTGAAGGCCTTACAGCTTGGGAGAATGAGAGGCCTGTCACACTGTGCATGATGCACAGCCAGAGCTGTATCCACCAAAGTTCTCTACCACAATGATAGAGAAATCTATTCACATCGTAAAAGATTTATGGATGACAGGATAGAAAAATGGGCAACACAAAATGATACAAGGGCAGTAGCAAAAAATAGAGAAACTAGGTATCACCTTCACGACCATATTGTAGGCCACATTACTTGAAAGTATAAATGTTACAAGAATCAAACAACAAGAAGAAATGCTAGATATTGTGCTGGAGTTCCTCACTGTGGTGCTTTTGCACGATCACTCTGAATGCTTCAAGCAAGAAGTGATTGAGCTTAGTGATGTGGTACACAAGAGTTTTCAAAAGCCAAAAAACTAACCACTTCTGCAAACTCATGCCTGACGAAACACGATAGAATGCAGTTGTCTTGGAAAGTTTTCCAAAGGAGAACCATGCTATCCAATTATGGATAAATGATCCACCTGCGTAGGTTCCCATCTTGCTGCCTGCAAACTGCACCAGACAAGTTTTGATTCCTTGGAATTTCTACTGAGATGTCAAATGAACACACCTTCAGTTCTACAGAAAATTTACAAGGCTGTTACTCCAAACACCTTAATATACCATTTCCTGAAGAATTTATTCAGTTCAAATGCTTTGAGAAAGTCACTACAACGCTTAATATACAAGGTGTCTCCCCCCCCCCAAATGTAGACACTGCCTTCCAAATTTACTTCTACTTGCCTGCTATCAGCTGCACTGCTGAAAGATTGTTGAAAAGAATTGCTCTTTTATTCGTGGTTCTTTTTATTAGTTCATACCACTCAGCTAGGTGTTACAGTATACAAATGCATCCAATAAAATAAATAAATGTTAATTCAATAAAGTGCTTTTTTATTATTTCATGTGTACCGTTCTGGAGGAACAGGGGTCTTTTGGGGAGGAAATGTATCATGGCTGACATATTCACAGCCTACTAACAGGAAACATAGTTAAATATTCAGGGACTCTAAGTTTGGAGGCAGCAGCATACCTTTGTGGCCAGCAGTCCAGCCCAGAATGTCATTCTTACAATTGTCCTAACACTAAACGGGCCTCTCTCTACTGGATGTGATCTGAATTCAGACTGGAAGCTTACCTTCACATCTGAAACCCATTCACTCCATTCACACATACACCCTGAAAGGAGTAACTTGTCACATCCAGGTTGCCAAGGAATCAGCGTGGAACAAATTGTTTTTGGTACCTGATGCTTTATGTTTTTGGCTGCTTCTTAGCACGTTGTATGGCCCTTTTGTCTTTTACATGGCATGCGCCAAGGTACAAGTCCAGAAAACCGTCAGGTAGATGGAAGTATTCATTTATTCTGTTATATACTATTCTGTCTGATATTAGTCAAGATGAAGAAGATGAGGATATGCAAACACATTTATTTATCCATCCCTTGGGAAGTATCAGCAAAAAAAGGTAATACTCTAAGCCTCTGTTTCTTTTTCTATGTGGTATTGATTTTCCTTGTTTGCCCAAAGCCTTAAGGTGTGGTCAGAGAAAGGGGAGCACAATATACCACACGTTGGGGTGACTAATCCTCCCTATGTGTGTCCTCAATGGAATCCAGCTGTCATCCACATTAATAAGCTCAGGAGATATGCGTTTCCTCTCTTACCTGTGTTTCAGTATAACTTCCTTCTGCTGCTTCTGCAGCCAGCATTTTATGTTGACAGAAGCCAGAAGTGCTGGCATTAAACAATCAGGAGTCCTGTGTGCATCTGCTACGAAAAAAGGTTGCTAAGCAACAGCAAAGAGAATTTTTTGCCCTCGCTATTCTACGGCAGATTAGGAGAAATCTCACCACAATATTCTTAAACCTTAAATTTCAATAGCCAAATGGATTTAAAATAAAGTAACATAAAATAAAATATGGCTTGAAACTATTTCATATTTAGCGAAGAGAAGTGCCAGAGGAGGTCAGTGTATGAACCACAAATAGAGGGGAAAGAGTCTTCTTTGATGTAGAAAAATTCTTTTGACAGCTCATTGAGTTTATTTGCTACACCCTATTCTTCTGCCATTTCAGCATCTATTGCAGCAAGCCCACGGGAACTAGAAGCCATTAGTGAATTATCATTCGGAATGCAAAATTCACAAAGTAACATAAAAGATTCAAGGTTTTCAAACTCTCTAGTTCAGCCTTTCTCAACCTTGGGTCCCCAGATGTTGTTGGACTACAACTCTCATCATCCCTGACCACTGGTCCTGCTACCTAGGGATGATGAGAGTTGTGGTCTAACAACATCTGGGGACCCAAGGTTGAGAAAGGCTGCTCTAGTTAGTCTTAGCGCATTTCCCCTGTCAAAGGTCAAATATGATTGGATTTTAGTGGCAGAATTTTCCCAACATATGTATTGAGAACATGGGATATATATTGGAAACATGGCATTTATGTGAAATGGTATTCACTAGCCAAAAGAATCAGATCACATGGCCAAACTGGTGGGTACATTCTACTGCCTGGTTATTCCCAAAATCCTAATTTATTGAAAATATTTTATCACTGAAAATATTCACTAGGGATTGGAAGGGTGGGGCAATATTAATGTTAACCATACTGCTACCTTACTGGTATTGGATAGGATCCAAAGAATCACAAAAGCAGCATGTGTTTTCTGAAACTGAGGCAATTTCAAATTTGGGTATCAGCTGCTCAAAGAAAATAAGTCACATTTTCAATTGGGCTACCGTGGGTCTCTTGCATTAGCCAATCCAGGTCTTTGAATGCTCATTATGTACAGCTGTGATCCTGCCCTCAATTACAAACACAAATTCCATTAATTTCACTTGCTACATTGCTAACGCGCATGTAATTGGCGCATGGCTAAAACATCTGCCTTGATAGGTAGACCAGCCATATCGAATGACAAACAATTTTGATTCAAAATGCGTTAGGGTTATGAAAGCTTAGAACCGAGACGCAAATAAGGCATCAGCCAATGTTCTGCTTTCTCACTGAGAATCACCATCGAGCACATTGCGGGGTCTTCCACAGCTTGTGCGTTACTGTTGTGCTGCCAATGTTAACGTTATATGGGGGTTGGGGGTTGCTGTTTAATAAGCTAATGTTTATATGATTTTTTTCTTTCCTATTCTGTTTAATAATGCATTTATGTATATGTTATTCAATGTAAGTTGTTTGGAGACCTGTTTGGTACCAAGTGACTAATAAGTTTCATAAATAAATTTGAACTTCAGCTGGTTGTCGATTACAGTGCATCCTGTTGAATAGGGTGGACAAATAATGGCAAAGAAATTATTATAGAAAAGTGTTTGAAACAGTGCTGATCTACTCAGCACTGCCCTAGCTCTGAAAGGACACATTCTGATAGTTTTATAAGAAATAAGGCACCCTTTATTTTGAGTGGCTATCTCAGATACAGTGAGGAAAGTAGCTTCCTTAGGCCCCCTGTTGCTGTATTATCCAGAGCTAAACCATGATTTGACTTGGAATTATGTCCAGACATAGGCTCATCGTTTGCTTCACTCCCGACAAACCATGAGCTGTACCCAAGATTTGCCCTTGGCTACTACTGGCTTATATGGGGCAGACAAATCACATAGCTAATTCTGGACCCATTTTATTATTGATTATTACATCCGCATCTCACCTTTCATCCAAGGAGCTCATGACTGAATACATAGTTCTCCTTTCCATGTTATCCTCATAACAACCCCATGAGTAGGTTAGACTGAGAGTGAGTGACTGGCCCATGGTGACCTAGTGGGCTTCATGACTGAGTGGGGACTTGAACCCTGGCCTCCCCAGCCCTAGCCTGACACTCTAGCCACTACACCACACTGGCTTTCAATGCTATGGGGCAAAACAGAGCTTAGCTCTTGGTAGCTCAAGAGGAAGACTAGAGCAGCAGCAAAGTATAGCATAGCTCAGTGGTAGAGCACAAGCTCAGTGGTAGAGCAAAAGCTCTGCATGCCAAAAGTACAAGGTTCCATTTCTGGTGTCTCCAGGTACGGATGAGAAAAGTGCTTCCTTTCTGTGTTAACAATACTGAGGTAGAAGGACCAATTGTCTGACTCTAAGGCAGTCTCATATGTAACCATCTCCCCCATTTGGCAATCTTTTCTGAAAGCAAAATGAAAGTCGGACTTTCCCCATTCCATAGTTTCCCTGTTCATTTTCTTGTGAGCAAGAACACTGAGAATTTTGCAGATCATAGGAAAAAAGGCTTGGGGTAAATTTCAAACAATATATTGTAAGAAAAGTACTGTCCCCCAAGACAGCAACATTATAGGTATTCTGCTAGTGCTTCGTTTTTCTTGCATTCAAAAATATATATACTACAGAACTTCTGCATACAGGACTCATTAGTTAAGTCCCACCCATCATATTTTATTTTACTTTACTTTACTGTAAGTTGTAAGTAGATAAATAAATACTTATAAAATCAACAAACCACTGTTCAAATGTTACTTTTGAAAGCACCAAGCATACTTTGATTTTTACCTGGAGGTCAGGCTTCTTTCTATCTAGGGATGGTGTCATTTAACCATCACACTATTCCTTCAGAAGTTCCTCAGGAAAGAGTTCTTTTTTAAAAAAAGAAAGACCCCGAAAGGTCACACTGTTCCCTTCACATCCCCATGGACATAAAAGACTTGAAGGGCAAAAGTCCACACAAACGGAATATGAAGCTTCTTAGCCTGAATTCTTTATCAGTAGTTGAGCTTTTGAGTGTTTTGTCCTATCAAAAGCATTATGCTTGCAGAAAGCATTCTGGCTGCGTAGCATCATACAAGCTCGGATGGGTCCAGAATTTGTGTGGTGTCTTAGTATTTGTGACTTTTCTTTAGCACATCCCCCCCCCCCCAGCATCACGGAGTGGAGTAGCGAGACAGAAATTTGCAAGAAAACTCCCCTGAAGTATGCCATCAACCCTATGTATCCCAAAAGCATGATTTAGTGCTGAGGAGCACAGGGTATGCCTTATGTATGTGAAGAGCAATCTAAATTCAAAAATATTGAAATAAATTAAAATGCATTACTTGAACACGGCAAAATGTGCAGCTTTGTATTTGATTGATTTAATAAATCGTGTTCTCAAAATTTCTGAAACTTATAGCTGTGATAGTTATAGGTTACAAATAGTGCTGGCCAGTGCTATTTTTCTAGGAAAATGTGCTGGAATTCACCATGAATTCACCCTTGTGCTCTTAGAATGGCAATGGTGCCCACCTAAGAGGGGCCAGAACTGAGTTCAGGTGAATTCCGGCTGAAAAAAAGCCCTGGCGCTGGCCTCTTAAATCACACTAAAGATATATCATAAGCCAAAATATCTTTCCTCCTGCCTTCATCCCCAGAAGCCAACCAATTGCTTGAGTACAGGTGTTGCTTTTTCAGATTTATTATTACTACATTTTATTTTGCAGCTTGACACGATAGCCTCACCATGCCACATCAGAAACTACCCAAAGCCCTGCTGGGCACACAGATGTAGCTGAGCAATTCTTTATATTATGTCCAGCCAGTTTAGCAGTCGGCTGTATATCAAGCAAGAAGAAAAGAGTTGCAATCTGACACTAAAAATCAAATTGCCATAACAAACCATCATTAAATACGCCTGGAAACCCTAATTCTGCAGTGACTTACAACCCACATAAAGCCAGTATAGATAGTAAAGATTTGAACCCTAAAGCTTGCAATGCTTTTTTTAATGCTCCCTTTTCCAAATACCTTGGTTACCTCAGTTTGCATGTCTGCACTGTACCATCCTAGAGGTAGTCTTGCCCGCATTGCTACAGTCCAACCACAGGGCATGGTGTGCTGCTGAAAAGGCCCACCACTGCCTCATCACTGTAGCCCCTTCACTGTGGCCTGGGGGACTGGAGGTGGTCCAGGGAAGCCCTAGGGTTCTGAAGGTGGTGGGGGAGAAAAATGGAGGCTGAAAAGGAGCAGGTAGTGACCAATGGTGGTCCTGCTCTTCCCAGGCAGCAGCCATGAAAGACCAGCTCAGGAGGCGGCAGGTGGCACACTCCTCGGGGGGCCCAGGCCTACCACCCCTCCCTGGCCTGCTGCCTGAGGTGACTGCCTCACTGAGGCCAATGGGGAAGCCAGCCCTACCACAAGGCGTGCTCCATTGGAGAGCCTAGTCTAAGTTTTCCTTACTTTCCCTTTATTTATTACTACATAATCTTCATTGGTTCTCCAAGAACATGCAACTTCAAAGAAAAAAAACCCTATAATAACTTGATCTCATGATGCAATGGGACATTGTCCATGATTTAGCTTAATGTACAAAATTTCTTAGTCATTTGGTCAGTTATGAACACAGTTATGCAAAAACCTCTATATCATATATTGCATTTCAAACTCAGCTTGTAATGCAGCCTGGCAATTGCCAGGAGAAAACATATGTTTGCTGTGCATAAACCAATCCTTTGCACACATATAAAAAGGGGATCAATGGACTGCAGCTTTCACCCTCAAGGATCGTCTGGCACTGTGTATATAGGATGCCTCCTCATTTTAAGAGATTCATATGCAGGACTGTCCTGTCCATTTAGAGGAACAGGCTATCCTTTTATGAGCAGGCAAGTTCACTGTGCACAACAGATACCTGTGCACAGCCATAAGTTCCTGGAACTATTTTTAAAGGAAGTTTATATGCTTTTCTCTGTTTCTGGATACTGAGGTTCAGAAAGCTTCTTATATTATCACATTCCAGAGGAGTAACTGCATTCATCTGCTGCAATAAAAACAGTCTTGTGGCACCTTACAGGCTAATAAATATGTTTGAGATTTAGGCTTTCAACACCTTTTCCTCCCTGCAGAGGTGGGGGACCTATTAAATTGGTCTGCCCTCGGAGGTTGATGAATCCAATTGGCTTCCAGGCAACTTTGGAGTGTTTTCCAGCTGATATGACTGGTGTTCCTGTTGAAGCCCTGGCTGATTTTTTTGCAATATGTGAATGGATGGCACAATTAAAATGATTAGCCCTTAGCATCTTCTCCCACTTTGTAGAGCCCACTTGGGTCCTTAGTATACACCAGAGCTCAGTGCAATGAAGCAAGCTGGGAGACAACTTGAACACAAATGTAGAAAAACACCAGCCTAATGTGATCAAATACAGGTGAGTGCTCACTATTGAGACTCCTCAGTGGCAGTGAAGGCAGCAAGCAAGGCAAACTTTGCTGCTTCCAGTGCACCCCCACTGTACCAGCCCACAGAGCTTTTCTAGGCTGTATGGGGCCTTTCACTGTCAGGCCAAAGGAGGTGGTAGGACCAGTGCTGTCCTGCTATTTGCAAAGCATTTTGAGGATAAAATCACTTGCACCAGGATCTTGACTCTACTGTTACAGCAGATGAGTCCCAAGAGGTGTCCAGAGCACTGCTGAGTCCTCTTGCCATGAGAGTTTCAGTGAGTAAGGCTCAAAGACATGGAGAAGATGCTTCATCTGGTCCAGGTGACCACATATGCTCTTGCCCCTTGCCATGCATGGCTGATAAAAATGAGCAGAGAGGGCAGGGCAGGATGAGCCAGGGAAGTGATGAATGTCTCCTTGAGCTGCTTGAATTGGGGATGCATGAAACCTTGTGTGGGTTACAGTCACACCTGGACAGTAGTTTTTGGAGGGTGGTGTTTAAGGAAATATGGTCGGCCCCATGGAACCTTCAGTGTGCAGTTCCACATGGTTCTATTTTACCACCCACTCTGTTCAACACCTACATGAAACCAGTGAGCAGGGGTCATCCAGAGATTTTGAGCATTTTAATGTAGCATACTGCCATTGTGTTACTCCCCCCCCCGTTCTTTCCGAGTATTCTCACATAATGTTGTATCATACTTCCTATTACATCACAGCCTGCTTTTTTAAATGTGGTTTTAAAAATTGGCTGACATTTAAACAGATGGGTAATTTTTTATTAGCTTGTGTATTTGCCAATAATCTCAAGGGGCTAAACTAGTTCCCAAATTAAGCTTTCGCACAACCACAGAAAATCACAAAACAGGAATCAATATTGTATTAAGCCCCTTCTTTTAGACATTAGTGCTGGGAAAATGACAAATTCATCTGGCCATTTACGCCCTATTAACACTTTACACTCGCATTGACAGGACATACAATACTGTTGGCAGTTTCAAGGCAGTGGTAATCTCAGTGAAGAAGACAGAGATAAAGGGAGGGGGGAATTTCACAGCTTGCAAAAAGCCGTGCTTAGAGCTCTGTAAAATCGAGGTCCTCAACAGGCTCATGCTAAAAAAAGAGCAAAGCATTCAAACTTTGAGACACACAATGAGCACATCCAATGAAAAGAATCATGCTCAACACAAACTCATCCCATTCCCGTATTGCTATGAAAGTCTGACTCTCCAATCTAACAAAACCATTCAATGTATGCTGCATGCACTGTCCTAAAAGCCTGCCTTTCCACCCACCTTCATACCAATTTCTCTCACTATTAACTTTGTGATATGAATTAAACATGCAAGGGGAAATTATGGCACAGTCCTTTCTGAATTTACCACTTCAGCCTGGTATGTTTGAGGGATGTGTGTACTTGTGTGTGTGTACAACTACACAAATGAATGCACTTTTATTTCATGTAAAAACATGGAAAACCAGCATTTCAAGAGAAGGGTTTTATGTTAACTTTCTTCCATAGTTGTATATGTGAAGGTTTTATACATGGGAAGCATTCAAATATATCATCCCCAAGCTTAATAATTTGACCTGTTTTACTGCTCCTCTTTTAGTAGGGTGGAGAGTTTATCCTCCGCTGGTAGATGAACATATTTAGTATTACGTATTTTTATGGCATCTTTGTATGACTTTTTATAATACATTTTGAGACTCACTTTTTAAAAAAGTGAATAATAATTATAAAATTATTATTTGTACCCGGTCCATCCGACTGGGTTGCCCCAGCCATCCTGGGTGGCTTCCAAAAAAATGTATAAGCATAATAAAACATCAAACATTAAAAACTTTTCTATACAGAGCTGCCTTCAGATGTCTTCTAAAAGTTGTAGAGTTATTTATCTCCTTGACATCTGATGGGAGGACATTCCACAGGGTGGGTGCCACTACTGAGAAGGCCCTCTGCACAATTCCCTGTAACTTCACTTCTTGCAGTGAGGGAAGCACCAGAAGGTTATTGGAGCTCATTAAATGTATTTAGTTAACAGTCACCATAACAAGGTCACCCAGTGAGCTTCATGGCCAAGTAAAAACTTGGTCAGTGTTCTCATGCCCATTTCTAGCACTCTAACAATAGCAGCACATTAGTGAGTTTCTCAAACTTCACAATTCTGTTTCCCAACAGTTATTCCCAGGAAAATATACAATCTGGGTTCACCATCGCCACCGCCATAGGCTGAAGAGACTATTTCTGGCTACAGTCCTCTCAAGATATAACTCTTTAAAAATAACTACTCTGACAAGCATAAATATCAAAGTTGTGCAGAAAGGCAAGAGAAACCTGGAGTCAGTATGAATACTTCCAGTTCATAGGAAGTCTGAGAGCAACCAATTAAGGACTTGATCTAAAGGAGACAACTTTAATAAATATACTGATGTGTTTTAATCACCCACTTATTATTGAAAACCTTAGTTGTACCAATATGATCTGCGTGCTAGATAATTTTATTTTTAGAATATAATTTCAATGAGCTAATTATCATCATAGGAGATCTTACTTCAAAAAAGTAGTTCTGATTTTTCAGCATGGCAAAATGAAAATCTCCTTTGTGACAGCTGCAGAGATCTGTTATCGGAGGAGAGGAATGGAGTTAATAAACCCATTTAGTTGGGGGAGAGGTCAAACTATAGCACTGTCTCCTTGTCCTCCTTTGAACTAGCTGCAAACTGAAACAAAAGGTCTCACACTCTTGATAGCCATGCTAAAATATCCAGAAGGTGACTGGCTATTTTATATAACCAGCATTTCTTTTAAATGCAAACTCATATGGCATGATCTAGAAATGTGCTACATCCAGAAGAACTTTGCCTTTGCACTGTTCTACAGAATTTGATCAGGTTTCAAATTCCTAATTTATGTTTGTTCATTTTTAAGTTCACTCTGCAAAACTACTGGGCAATAGCCATATGATGTTGAGCAAAGCTCAGCTCTAACAGAGCACAGTCCAGAACCATGAGCTTCAGCAAGATTATTTATGTATAAAACAATAGTCACTTATCCAGTCTACTCATATTCTACTCTTCAAAGTCTCTCAGAGCAACTTACCTGAAAATGTTGAAAATCAGAAAGGTATATCTGTTTGATGAACAGGAAGACAGGCTTTAAAAAAAATCAAAACAGATAAAAATAGAGAACCTAAAAAGTCTGGACAAACAAAAAGATCTCCACTGACTGCCAAACTGAAATCAAATGATGCCAAGTGAGCCTTCCTGAAATGGTTTCAAAGGCAGGTGCAACATCTGATAAGGGCAAATCTAAAATGGTGTGAGGAAAAACTGAATTTTGCAGGTTGGATGAAACAGTGACTGAAGCAGAGCTTGTTGAAGACACTTTGTAAGTGAAGGGCATCTCTCTTTCTCTCGGTATCTGATGTGATCTTGTGCCTTGCACCTCTTTGTTCCACTTGCACTCTCCTTGTGTATTAAAAATAAGGCCAGTATTACAAAACACCTGAAGTTTCTACCACTCTCTCATCCAAGGAAACCAAACTCATATAGCTCCATCTCTAAAATTGCTTACTATTTTTGAGAAGCGCTTAACGATATTCTTACAGTTGCAAAGCTTTCTATTATTACAGAAAGTTTATCGTTTCTATGTTCGGCTTGCTTTGGTAAGGAAGGAACAACCTAGAACAAATTAAAAAGACCTCCTAGAGCTGTCAAATTCCAGATGCAGCTGCAGGACTTGCGAATGGATTTTGCTTTCCTCTCAAGGCCAACCTGTCATTAAAACAAAGGAGCTCAGCTTTCATGTAGGAAAAAATGTGTACCGCTCCAGAGTGAATATATCTATTTGTAGCATCAAATAAAAGTGTGGAAACCAGAAAACACACACAAATCCTCATCCAGAAATCCTGGTATGCAGAAGACTAAAGACCTAATTTGACTATGGGCCACGCTGCTTGAAAGTACCCCAGTTCTCTCCTTCTCCTGGCCATGCCAGGAACAACAAACCACAAGCCTTGGTTTGCCATGTTGTCTGAACCTGGCCTTGGGGTTCATTTCTCCTAAACAAATCACAAAAGGCAAACCAACAACAAATGCTACCTACCGCTCGTGGTTTGTTTGGAGGGGAACAAGCCACCAGAGCCAGCCCACTGATGGGGTGGGGTGAAGCACCCACATCAGGCAGCAGAGGCGCAAGAGGTAGTGCCCCGCCCACCCCATCACTACCACCTTAATGTCCCCCTCTCACCAGCAAGAGGGAGGCATTCCAGCGCAGGGCATTTCTGCTCATCTTCCTCACACCTGGGGCAGGGAAGAGGAACGGCAATGCCTTGTAGGATGCCTCAACTCTCGCCGGGGGGGGGGCATTCCAGTGGCGGCAGAAGTGGGGGAGGGGGTCAGAAGTGGCACATTCCCAGTTCACCTCAGGTGGTAAAATGGGACGGGCTGCTCCTGCAAGCCACAAATCTGGGTACAAAGGACAAAACAAAGCAAGGTTCGTACAGTGGTACCTCAAGGTTAAGAACTTAATTCGTTCCGGAGGTCCGTTCTTAATCTGAAACTGTTCTTAACCTGAGGTACCACTTTAACTAATGGGGCCTCCCACTGCTGCTGCTCCGCCGCCATGTGATTTCTGTTCTCAACCTGAAGCAAAGTTCTTAACCCGAGGTACTATTTCTGGGTTAGCAGAGTCTGTAACCTGAAGCATCTGTAACCCGAGGTACCACTGTAGTTTAATGCTCAGTCCAGTGTGGCTAGTGGCAAGAGAGAAGTGAAGCAGGAATCTGAGTGTTCACATTAAACCGTGGTTGAACATAGGTCCATTGTGCAGCCCTTGGGTGCCCAACCACCGGCAATGATTTCTGCGAAGATCTCACCCGGAACCAGTTATATTTTGCCCAAAATCAGTGTCAATGTCAGTGCCAGTTCTCTGTCAGTGAGGCAGGAATTAAGGCAGCCCCTGCCAGTTAGAGGAACACACATGCGAGGCACAATAGCCCCAGACTGTTGGGAGAATTTTTGGTCAGAGGGATTGAAGGATGAGGCACTCAAGCAGATCAACATCATAACAAGTTAAAACAATTGTTAAACCACCAAAATTAAAGCTACTTTCACTGACTTGGGGTGGGGGCAGAACGTAGCAGCAAAGAACTTACGGTAATTAGATTCATGTTTGTCACTGCCAAACATGTAATAATGCAACTGGAAGAGAAATAGGACTCCTGCTATAGATCTCCAGTACAATACACTTTGGGAAATTGCCAGTGTGGAGACATTTTCACATCAAATGACAAGTAAAACAGGCCACCTTTTTGCAGAACTGAACAGTTCTATTTTTCAAATAAATAAATAGCACACTTCCAGCCCAATGTGCCACAATGGGGGGGGGGTGTTTTATGTTTAAAGGTAAAGGCAAAGGGACCACTGAACGTCGGGTCCAGTTGCGGACGACTCTGGGGTTGGAGCGCTCATCTCGCTTTACTGGCCGAGGGAGCCGGCGTACAGCTTCTGTGTCATGTGGCCAGCATGACTAAGCCGCGTCTGGCAAACCAGAGCAGCGCATGGAAACACCATTTACTTTCCTGCCAGAACGGTACCTATTTATCTACTTGCACTTTGACGTGCTTTCGAACTGCTAGGTTGGCAGGAGCTGGGACCGAGCAAAAGGAGCACACCCCGTCGTGGGGATTCGAAACGCCAACCTTCTGATCGGCAAGCCCTAGGCTTTATGTTTATGGTGCCTTAAATCCCTCTGTCTGATGAATATGATAATGGTCCTAATTACAGTATAATATTTCTGAGGTTTACCATGAATGTGCCCTATCCATATACTGTCAGACAAGATATTACAGCTTTACTTCAGCTTCAGGTAAATTCCTCTAAATGAACTACACAGCTGCCAAACCAACCAATTGCAGAGGGGCAGGCAGGAACTTATTTTCAATAAAGATATTATGCTGCAAAGGACATTTTGTTTTCTTTTTTCACAGCTAAAAACCATAGGTCTCTTTACATCAATGGCTCGATTTTCACAGGTTTCATCAGAAACCCATTCAATATTTTTAAAGGCTTAAGATATGAATAGCCTTCATTTCCACTCTGTTTTGTCAGAATGAGTTATGAGAATAGCGTTTCCACAACTTGGCATTCAACTTCAATTTCCTCCTAAGAATTTGGTCTCACTCACATACCACAGATGAAAACTTCTGTTAGCATTAAGATTTAATACTGATGGCACAACGCTATTTTATAAGAGAAGCTAAATCCATCATCTCACCTTCATGTGGGACTCCTGAGAATTCTTACATTTCTGGTGCATCTCCCCCCCCCCCCGCCTCCCCCAGCACACCAGCCAGTTATCTTTAGAACAGCTGCCTTTTGCATCAGTGAATGTGAGCTGTGATGCAGGTATCTCATGATTTATCTGTATTGTCCAGAGTTTTCATGTTGGAGATCTGCTTTTTCTCATTATTCAGCATCTCCCAGTGTAGATAATTTAGAAATGGTGCACCAGATTATTGTTTGTACAGAAGATAAACCTCTCTGACACCCTCCTCCTCCTTTTCCCCTTTCCACATATTTTTTTGTAGGTGTTGCAAGTTAAACTCAAGTCCACATTGCTGAAAGTGTATACTTGGGAACATCCAGCTTTCTTTTTAGGCAAAAATCTAAAAACACCTTTCTTATTTGCTGTGACATCACATAATACAAATCTAAGGTGCCTGCTGCATTTAATAAATAATAATAATAATAATAATAATAATAATAATAATATGCCAGTAACTCCAGGCCTAGTGAGAAACAACTATTTTATTTCCTACTGGTTCTTATTCAGGATTTGTAGTTGAGATTTAAGGGTCTGTAAAGCATTCAGCCAACCCAGCACTCCTCAAAATCAGACATGCTTGTAGCGAAGAAGAAGAAGAAGAAGAAGAAGAAGAAGAAGAAGAAGAAGAAGAAGAAGAAGCAGCAGCAGCAGCAGCAGCAGCAATCACTTCTGCCCCAAACACCTTCCTAAGGAGGAAGATTTTAACCTTCCTACAGAAGGCCATTGAACGAAGGAGCAAACCAATACTCCTTCAGGGAGGAAATTCATGAGGCTGCGCACAGGCACTGAAAAGGCTCTCTGCTCTAGTTCTCAACTTTACCTCTCATGAAAATGTCTCCCAATACACCATTTCTCTTAATATTTTCCTTGCTCATTTTTGGCAGGTGGTTTAGGGTATAAAAGTCTGGAAACCTCTCCTATCTGGCAGGCCTTTTCTTTCCCCCACCTAAATGTCATCCTGCCTACTAGAATGGCTTTGTACTCCAATTCCTTTCAGTCTGAATGGCAACCACAGGGTGGACGAGAATGACTGCTCCCTCTGATTCAGCTCTAACACCCATACAGGCTCCTGAGTGAATTTCGCCCTTGATTTGCTCTAAAATGTTTAGGACCCTGATCTTTGGCTGAGATTCAGCATGGAGTAACATCCCTGAAAAGAAAGCTCCACCACCACCAAGTATGAATTTTGTTTGCCAGATCCTGTGAGATCTAGTGAAGTTGGAAGGACGCATACAACAGCTACCTATAATATGTCTGAATAGACTAGAAGTGGCAAAATCGAACCGTGCAGTAGCAAAATAATAAGGTAAATAACAGATGGCCATAGCTGTACTCAAGTCTGATTTTCCAAGTTCTGCTCACGGGTTATCATAAAGAAATTATTTAATCGTAGTCCAACACCCCCAGTCAATAGTCATCATGATAACTGCTTGTTGGTCAATACTATCCAGTCAATTTTATTTAGCCGTTGTTCATGAACGGTTGTGTAAAAGTTAATTGGCATTTTGGGCAATGCTATAAATACAGAAGCTGCTCAGTTGAAGTGCAAGTCAGTAACATGAGTGAATAAAGTTGCACTTTTATCCTGCTACACAATTTCAGAAGATACTTATTATTAGCATGTTTTAATGAGACATCTCCCATGTTGGAACAGAAGACATGCCATCAAAAAAAAAAGTCAGTCTGGATTCCCCCTTGGAATTGTATGATATTGTATTTTACAAAGAAAATAGAAAGACCAGTCACAGAAGCCTCTGTGTAACAATAGGCCAGAGAAAATAAGATGTGGATTCCAACTCCTATAAAAGCTTGCAGGTCAGGCCTTTCTTCCTGCTCTGAACAATTAGAAGATGTGCTGAGTACATTGAGGACTCAGCTATACAGTTGCAAATAAAATGATTTAAATGTGTTGTAAAGTGCAATATACAAGTGTGACGTTAGATGGCAACAGTGAGCTATGCAAAATTCAATGTATTTTTCAAAAAAAATTGAAAAAGCATTTTCACAGCGTTTTTTTTATGTGTGTGTAGATTCCACCCCGGGACACGGGCTTGCCGATCAGAAGGTTGGCGGTTCGAATCCCTGCAACGGGGTGAGCGCCTGTTGCTCGGTCCCTGCTCCTGCGAACCTAGCAAAAAAGCACGTCAAGGTGCAAGTTGATAAATAGGTTTCGCTCTGGCGGGAAGGTAAACGGCATTTCCATGTGCTGCTCTGGTTCGCCAGAAGCAGCTTAGTCATGCTGGCCACATGACCCGGAAGCTGTATGCCAGCTCCCTCGGCCAATAGAGCGAGATGAGTGCCGCAACCCCAGAGTCGGCCACGGGGTCAGGGGTCCCTTGACCTTTACCTAGATTCCACCTCAGTCTCTCATCTCACCCTCAGGTGCCCAGGAGATAACATCTGATAACCTGAGTGGGGCCAAGGTAAGCAACGGATGTGACTGGCCACAGTGAGGGCTGTAGCATTCTAATATATTTAAAAGTTGGAAGATAAGCTATATTATCTCTTGTGTAGCTCATACTTCTGAAATTCCCATTATCCTTACAATATGAAGCCTAATAAGCCTCCAAGATGTTCAAACAAAGAACGATCAACAAAGCTTAAATTTTAAGGAGTCAAAACAGCTTCTCCCCATTGAACTATAATAATAATAATAATAACTTTATTGTCAATGTACAACCTGTGTGCAATGAAATTAACCGAGCCTCCCTCACCCCCTGAACACACAATCTCATTGCATTCTGTGTGCTTGTCGCACAACACACCAACCCCGAAAGTCAGTTGCACTATATTATTTTCTGTTCAGCAGCCTAACAGCCCATGGACAGAAACTGTTTTTTAGCCTGTTGGTACGACTGATTATACTTCTGTATCTCCTGCCCAAGGGTAGAAGATTAAAGAGGTGCTGGCCGGGGTGTGAATCGTCCCTATCTACAGCGAACCGGCCCCATTCAGTATTAACAATAATGCCCACTTCCCTTCTGTCTTCTTCAATAGGATATATTCTGTTTGATGCTTCCTCAAGTATTTTCAAAGTTATTTTACCTCTGCTGATGCACTCTCTTCTCTAGCTTTTGCCTCTGTAAGGCCTTCACCTAGAGACTTCCAGATTAGAATCTCCCCAATTTTAAAATGCTAATAAACAACATTCTACATGTTAATTGGTTCCCACATTTACAGTGGGTGCATTGCAATTAACTCCTGGGTGATGTTATGATAACTGAGGTCAGATAAAGGAGATACCCCAAGGACTAATTTACATGCCCATGTCATGCAGACATAAAAGAGCCTTCCTCTTGGGAGTGTATGACTTCAGAATGCAAGCAAGGAATGGTAGGATTGACTGGACCTGTCATCAAAAATGTTGTGTCTGTGGAAAGATAGACTCTCAGAAGAAGAGCACTAACCTAGACTTCCCCTGGCATGCTAGCTGTCTGTATACAGGATCCCAGTCTGCTTTCTAAATGGGTACAGTCCCAGGGCTGCAGCATCATGTGCCTTTTTTCTGAAGCTGTAAATCAGCTCCAAGTGTCAGCTGCAGAAGCTACTGAAAATTGCAATACAGTAGCACGTCATAAGGTTGAGTCCCAAGACCAAGTAATGGCATGATCTCATTATAGCATCCCTGTCATCTCTTTAAGAAATCCTTCATTCCTCCCACCCCTCCTCTGTTTGGCACCCAGCATGAGTAGCTGGGGTTTATGACTTACATTTCTCTTTGCTGAAAATGGTATCATTCTTGATCATATATAGTCTAAATAATGAGGATACTCACAGCATGGTTTAACTGCATGCCAACATAGGAGTCATTGCCTTAGACAATCAGGTGAGTGCTGTGACAGTTATTTCCATCGAGGGGTGCCACAATACTGCTTTTTTAAAAATCTGACCCATTTAACCAAAGATATTCTTATCATATATTTGGCAACACAAATGATCTGTAATTGGCATTCTATATGCCAAAGCTTAGCTTTTAATTGTACTCTTTCCAAAGATGAATGTTTCTACATAAAGAGAAGGGGAAGATGACAGGAATTATGCTAAAACAGTTTATTACCTTGGCTTAATTTGTCTCGGTGGTGCAGCTTGCATTTATTCAATACAATATAATTTTACTATGGCAACAGTTGCATTGCATCAGATCACTCTCTCTGGTATGCTAAAAGCAATTCTCCCTTCCTCCTCCATTTCCCAACCCGCTCGCCACCCCCCAGCACTTTCATTTTATTGCAGCTTCCCTTTAAAACACCAGTTTTCCATATTTTTATTTCTGTGCTAACAATGCATATATGAGCCCTCCTTACAAACGCTAGGGCATTTCCCCCTAGTTATTTTTAATGTAGCAACACTATCTCCTTTACAAGCTCGGTTACAGTGCTAAACACACACACAAAGACACCCCTACCTCTCCGTGGTTATAGGGTTAATGAATGAAATGGATGACTGGGCTAAAAATAAAAATCTGTGTTTGGGGTGGGGGGTTGGGAGGCTACACCAGGAGTATTAGGCACAACATCATATTGTAACTACTGAGAATTCTCAACTGTAAAATAAAGCCTTGTACTCCCAGAGTTTTCATTAGTTTTCCAGTAGTGCCAGACGCAGTGTGAATTATAATGACCTAGAAAAGCAGTGGTTGCTCCCTTTAAAGAGCATGCACTGTATACAGAGAGAAGTCTCCCCTCCCCAACTACCCCTTTAGCTTTTAAGAATGTGTCAGTTACTGGATTGTGTATACTGCTATGTACCTGTACAGGGTTTTTTTTTTATTTTATTAAGATTTTCCTCATTACTGAATGTTACATGCACCCTGCCAAGGCAATAAATGTCCCCCCTCCCAATGAGTCACATTGAACTTCAAATATCTGATTTACAAGATACAGAGCAACAGAAATAACCTAAAGCAGAATAATGCAGCATACTGTACACAAGAAGTATTGGAGACAGTAGACACTATTTATTATGTATTAAACATAAGGCTGAAGACTACTAAGCAAAATGGAAGTCAATATGAACTCCTAACCTCCTGCTTCATCGTAATATACTTTTCTCCTTGCACAGACAAATAAAAATGACGGGGGGGGGGCATACAATGTAACTAGTCAGCAAGTGAGGTATTGTGGTTAAGGGTGCGGTCAGACTAGGATTAAGTTCAAATCCTCCCTCAACCTTGAACCTCACCGAGTGTGCTTGTTTGCTCTCAATCTAGCAGACCAGATACAAATGTGGAACATAAAGACAATAACAATGTTTCCAAGTGAACTACAGCAGCATCTCTCTGAAGGAGCTAAAAAAAATAAGAGAACTCGGGTTTATATGATTCACTTCTGGAAATCACATCTTAAAATACAGTGGTACCTCAGGTTAAGTACTTAATTCGTTCCGGAGGTCCGTTCTTAACCTGAAACTGTTATTAACCTGAAGCACCACTTTCGCTAATGGGGCCTCCTGCTCCCGCTGCGCCACCGGAGCACGATTTCTGTTCTCATCCTGAAGCAAAGTTCTTGACCTGAAGCACTATTTCTGGGTTAACGGAGTCTGTAACCTGAAGTGTCTGTAACCCGAGGTACCACTGTACTCTTATTAACCCAGCTCAATACAGGTGTAGCTCAATACAGGTGCTGCAACCTCACAATAGTAGACTTGAATGATGGCAACAACAAGGCCTCACTTGCTAGCTTTGCCTCCTCTGCCATGTCCTGGTCATTTAGAGTCCCCGTCCCCCCATGTGCTGGGGGCAAGATCTGAAGCGCATGCTTGATGCAGCATGCAGGCACCCCACACAAATGGGAACTTTGCATAGTCAATTCTCCAATTGTACACAGGGATCCTACCTATGGAGAGCAGTCCCCCTGCTTCAGACCTTCCCAAATGTGTAGAGCTGGCTGGTGGAGACATGGCAGTGGGAGAGAGACCAATAAACATGGACCTGCTCTTCTTCTTGTGCAGTTCTCATTGTGTGCGGTTCACACACCCAAATGGGGCTTAAATGGTTTCAATGTTGTTTGTCTAGTGTTGGCTCTGAGCTGGGGTAGAATCAGGGCCGGATTTAGGTTTGATGAGGCCCTAAGCTACTGAAGGTAATGGGGCCCTTTATATGTCCAGCTGTTCTTTGTCAACAACAAATTGTCGCTGGTTTTTGTGTTGAATATATGCTATGTGGTAATTTATGGACCTAATAGGTATCTAAAGCCATTAGCACATGCAGAATGTAGGCACCCTATATATAGAAATGAGCAAACCAGTGATATTTTAGGAAGCAGGCTAGCAGGCGGGGCCCATTACTTACATCATAGGAGCCTACACAACACAAAACACTTGCTGTATGTAGGTTTTATTTTATTTGTTTTTTACCTTATATTTGGAAATGTACATCATTTTTTTTCCTTTAAATTTTTTTGGGGCCCCAAGAGAGTGGGGCCCTAAGCTATAGCTTGTTTAGCATATACGTAAATACAGCACTGGGTAGAATTGTTGTCCCTTGCAAGAAAAAGAGCTCTTGTCAGGAGGCTGGTGTAAGCAGTGAGAAAGGAAATGTCAAAAGCAAAAGAACAGTGAAGCCTTCACCCAAAAGCTTGAGACTCCTGACCCGATTTCCTTATTGCTCAAGGACAGAGGCTACATCAGCTATACTGGAAAAGGGCATCTTTGTACAATATGGACTTTCCCATTGTGACACCCACAAAGTGGAGCTCCATAACTCAAGGTGTTCATTTGGCTCTTTCTTTGATGTCCCTCCCTCAACAACATAAGATTTTTCTTTTCCAACAGGATTTTATCGCTCACTAGAAATTTTCCATTTGATTATTAGCTGTCCTATTGCTGTGCTCTTTTGATTTTAAAAATCCTGCTGTTTGTGTATTATTCTGCAGCTCACCGAGTATCATTTTTAAATTGTTTAATTGGTTTTTAGTTACGTAAATCACCTTGAGCATTTCCACTTCTGGAACTGAAAAGGAGAAATACACATTTGCTAATTTATTTATTGTAACTGTTGAGTGGATTTCTGTTTAACTTTTTTATGCTGATATTATTTTATACTATTCTTATTATTGTTGAATGTTACTTTTGTGATGTAGGTTGCTTATTTTAAAGTTATGTTTTGTGTTGTTTTTATGATGTTAGTCGCTCTGAACCCAGCCTCGGCTGGGGAGGGCAGGATTCCAAATAAAAAATATTATAAATAATAATAACAATTAATAAAATAACTCCTGCTTCCTAAGCGCATAAGTGCAGCCCTGATAGATCAGACTAAAGGCCTATTTATTTCCCTACCATGGTTGCTAAGCAGATGCCTGTGAGATGCCCACAAGAAAGAAATGAGGGCAACAGCCCTTTCCTTCTGTGGTTCCCCTAGCAAGTGGAGTGCAGAAGCACATAGCCTCTGATCCACGTGGCACAGAACCCTCATGGCCAACAGCTGTAACTGTGAATTATGCCGAGTGAATACCCATCCTGGGCTAAAGAAATCACATGTTATGAAATTTGGGGGGGCTTGTTGCATATCCCAAACATACAGGACCTTGTTCTAACACAGGGGTGAAGAAGCTGTTGGCTTCACGGCCCAGATCCTTATCAGGGTCGGTCTCACGGGCCAAATTAATCAGGTGGGCATGAGAACTTCTATCTGTACACACCTACAGTATTCTTTAAGGGTTCTGCTGCAGTATTACTAGCAGAAGCTGATTAAAAAGGCAAGCCTCTAAAATCAGGCTTGACTCTTCCACCGAGGGAATTACTGCTGCAAGAGTGTTGGCTCTTCACATGTTCCTCACATGTGCACATGCATATCTAATTTGGATTGTGGCCTGTTTCTTTTGTTTATAGTATAAAAACAACAATAAAATACATTGTGGAAAAACTTTTAAATGTTTTTACATATCGTAAAAGATGCACAAAAGGGATATTAAGGTAATCGGTTATGAGTACTGATTATGTTTTGCCAGGTGTTTGGCATGATTGGAGTGCTCCCCATTTGCATAACTTTCTGATTACCTAGGCATGGAGAGAGAATAAGTATAAAAGAAACCTCATGATTTATCAAGTGCTTCTTCAGGAAGGAAGAGTGATTTTCTTACACATGCCATCTGCACAGCTTAGTATATAAATAACAATTCGCTGCAAGCCAATCTCTCTCTTTTTTTTTACTTGCAAGTTTAACATGTACAGAAGATTCCCACTTCCAATTCTGTTTCACTACCTGAGGATTCATTAAGGTGGAATTATCAATTAGCACAACAGCTACACTAGGAGGTATATATGAATGAAGGAGGCAAAAACACAATTAGATGGATTAAATTATTTCTCCCCCTTTATGGATAAACATTTGGGGGGTGCTAAAAGCTAAACAAAAGGTGTACTGTTTTTGCCATAATAGAAACTTCAGCTCAAAAGCTAACGCCTTAAAATACGGCCACAAAAGTAACTGCATAGAATTGGCATCTTCTTAATAAATCTCTTGGGGGTTTTTTCTATTTTGTTTATATGCATGGCATTCATCACTATACTGTCGGAGTATAAAAGCGACCAATCTGTTTTCCTGTGTGTATACAGATTTGTATCTGCCTACCTCAGGGATAAAATAAGATTGTACAGCTATTTTTCCCTTTCTTATTCTCCCTTGCCCTGCAGAAACAGTATGTCTAATGGTGGGCAGGGTGAGGCAGCGGGAAGGAAAGCAAGTTTAAAAGCAAGTCTGATCCTAGCCTCCATTTTGTTACGATATAGAAGCAATGCGGCCGCGAGCTGGTAGCTTGAAAGCAAAACATAATGGGAATGTTGGGACTGTTCCGTGGGAAACAGAGGGACAGTCTATTCACAGTGCAGAGGGCACCGGAATTAGCTCAGAGTGTAATATGAGCTGTACAGGAAGTACAGGAGGAGTTAGTCTCTCGGCTGCTGGAGTTTGAAGAGAGCAGTCATGTTTTCTGTAACGCTGCAAAGACAGAAATAAAGGCATGTAAATACGTTTCTGTCTATCTCTTCCCCTGCCCGGGGGGGCAGGAAAGAGGGGGGGTTCTTCTCACGCCGAGAAGGATCGCCTATCGCGACCTAGCCTGTATCCTGCCGGGGAATGCAGACAGGGAGGTCAACAGGAGATCAAGCCGGGTGCCTGGAGAGTGGCCAGTTTCTCCTGATAAAGGCTTGATTCCCAACACATTTTAGCTAACAGCTAAAGTGGCTTTTGACCCAAGGCAAGCAGACCAAAGCCGCCCAACCTGCCTCATGCATCCTCTGCAACTACCACTCCTGGCAAAAGGTACTGGCAGCTCCCAGTTCAATGCAGGAACTTCTCCACCCCTTCAATACAGCAGTGGCTGCAGGGAGAAGTCTGGTGCATGGCTCAGACTCCTTCCACCCACAGACCAAAGGGACAAGGTAAACAGAAGAGAACATGCAGACATTCTTACAGGGAGCCAGTGTAGTGCAGTGGTTAGAGTGTTGGAGCAGGACCTAGGAGACCAGAGTTCAAATTACCACTTGGCCACTAAGCTCACTGGGTGACCTTGGGGGCCAATAACTGCCTCTCAGCCTAACCAACCTCATAGAGTGTTGTGGGGCTTAAATGAGGAGCAGGGGGAGAGCCAGGTACACCACATGGATAGAGAGGGGAGAGAGGGTTCTGTACAGGTTTCACAAGGCTTACAAGCACTAGGTAGGTTCATGCAGCATATACACAGCAACCATGCAACTAATTGCTGGCCTGCCTGGGGCAAATTATTGTCTTTCTTTACCCTGAGATAACCCAAGACAGGCTTTTCTGAGAAGATGAGAGAAAGTTTTGTTACCTGGCCTCAGCCCCAGGACCAACTCAATAGTGTGCTAAGGTTTCTCAGGATCCCAAGAGTGGCAAAGGGTCTAATCCTACAAAAGCACTTCCATTCCCACTTTGCACAGAAATTCAAGAAGCAGTATGACAGAGATATGTGTATGCCCTAACTCTTCTGGTTTAAGATGGCCAATGGAGTGCATATAGATGACAGACATGGAGATGTCCAACCATGAAGTTATGATGGATTATAAGCCTAAATAAATATGTAATTATGGTGCAGGAGGAGACTTTTGAGAGTCCCATGGACTGCAAGAAGATCAAACCTATCCATTCTTAAGGAAATCAGCCCTGAGTGCTCACTGGAAGGACAGATCCTGAAGGCTCCAATACTTTGGACACCTCACGAGAAGAGAAGACTCCCTGTAAAAGACCCTGATGTTGGGAAAGATGGAGGGCACAAGGAGAAGGGGACGACAGAGGACGAGATGGTTGGACAGTGTTCTCGAAGGTACCAGCATGAGTTTGACCAAACTGCAGGAGGCAGTGGAAGACAGGAGTGCCTGGCGTGCTCTGGTCCATGAGGTCACACAGAGTCAGACACGATTAAACAACAACAAAATATGTAAACAGGGGGAAATGCAGTTTAATTTTGTGGTCCCAAGATGGATTTGCAAGCCTGCTAGATAGTAATACTGTGTTTTCAGCAAACGCAGCAGGTACTTTCTGCAACACTGCTCTTTAGAGGAGAGGAACCTCCAGTCCGCAGGCAAATATGGGCCTACCAGGGAGTCACATTTGGCCCATTAGGCCATTTTCCATCACTGGTTCTGTCAGCTGATGGGCAGGACTTTCTTGGAAAGCCCACACTACACCAATCCCCTTCAACCTCCAAAAAGGACCAGCACTGGGCAAGCATTCCAAAAAGATGGATCTGCTTTCTTTTGCTGTAAGTGCGGTGAATGCAACCAGACTAGTTTTTTTCTTCACTGCACAATGGAGCAGTCCCTGCCAGAGCCAATATTTGCTTTATGCAGACATCAGGGATAAAAGACATACCATAACATGTAGAAGTGAGCTGTACTCAGTTTTCCATCACGAAGAATGAAGAAGGTGGTAGGGGCTGAATAAATTAAAAGGCCCTAATCTGTAGTCACAGACCTTACTGGCCTTAAAGATGATGGGCGATGGAAACAGGTAGCTTATCTGATCTTAATGCAAGTGGCCACACTATTGTTGGAGCGGCATTGGATTGTATTGCACTACACCCCAGTGGAAATGCAATGAAAAATTAGCTGTTCCACATAACAAATTGCCTTGCGCTCAGCTACAGCAGGTAATGGCATTTCAAGGTGCATGTGTAACATGGGAGGGGGAAGGGTGCCAAGTCTGTAAGACTCATATCGCCCTTGTTTTCCTTTAATTTCTAATACAATGCTTTACATAGAAGCGTTTGTATATATTGTTAAATTGCAACAGCCACAATCAAGAGAAAGTGAAATACATCAGTGAGGTAGAGAAGTGATGCTTTAATCAGCTTCCCTTCTACATCATCTAAAGCAAATTTGCTTGGCAGATAGTCCCACTTAATTGTCTCGAAGTGGCAATAAACAAAGAACACTTTAGGGCATGTTACTCATTGTTCACGGTAGACAATATTATATTCCCACTTGCTGCTACATGCTATCTGTATCAGAGTGCAATGTAGTTCTACACTGCAGGTCTCCCATAAATTCTTATTTTCATACCAAAATACACTAAAAGGACAGAAAGAATACACACAACACAAAACTAACATGCATCACAAGTTCTTGGAATTATAAAAGCAAATATAAAACTATCTGGACTGGTCAGAAAGAAGCATAACCCGGTAAAATAGGCTCTGTCGTAGCCCTGTGCTACCAGCCATGGCAGGGAGAAGCTAGCCAACCAGCCGAATCTCAGGGGGGTACTTGCCTGGAGGCAGAGTCTGAATACTAGGTTCAGTCCGGTCCTAAGGACAATAATATCTCAGTTCACGTAAGAAGTGGCAAGGTCTGGTCAGGAACAATGAATGTAGTTTCCAGCAACTGACTAAGGCTGGAAACCCTGCTTAAGAAAGCTGGTTCTTGTCAGGAGCAAGAAGGCTGATCAGCAGCAGGTGGAGTCACTTCACCTTCTGCATCTTCAGGTTGCTGCTCAGCAGGTGAAGCTGACTCCTGGCCCATGAACACTATCCACCTGAACATTAAGCCTACTGAAACGGACCAAAAGAAAGCAGTTGAACAAAAGTTTAAAAAATAAAATAAATCCAATGTCTCTTCGCATCCTATTAGATCCAAATAATTCAGAAAGCACAGAGGAAAAGAGTGAAGATTCAAAAGTTTAATGTATTGCACGATTTATGAGAAACTGGTGAAATGGCTTGTCATGTTTTATCTAGAGAAAAGACCAAGACTAACATGATTTCAGGGTTTAAACATAAAAACAGCTGCTTATAAAAACAGGGTGTGATTCAACTATTCTCAGGCCTGAACATGCTAAAGCTGCAGACCCAAATAGTAGAATGTGGGTCATACCACATAGCTGTAACATGGTGGAGGGCAATTTCAATTAGAGACTTATGGTGACAAGAAGTGACAAATTCTTTCTCTACCCATTTCTTCTTCTTCTTAATTAAATTTATATACCATCCTTCATCTGAGGGTCACAGGATGGTTTACAATATAAAAATACATAACAAACAAAAACAATTATCACTCCCCACAGTTTAAAAGGCCATGGATCAGGCTTCCTCAACCTTGGCCCTCCAGATGATTTGAGACAACAATTACCATCATCCCTGACCACTGGTCCTGCTAGCTAGGGATCATGGGAGTTGTAGGCCAAAAACATCTGGAGGGCCGAGGTTGAGGAAGCCTGCCATAGGTCGTTTAATTGCTTCTACTCTATAATTCATTTCCCCTATACCATTTTCCCTTTGCTGGGTTTATTTCCAGTCTTACAGCCCAAATATGAAAAAAGAGAAAGGGTTTGTAGAAGATCGGTGTCACTGCTGTACAAAAGAGGTAAACATTTTGCAACACACGCCATGTGCATTTATAAAGTAATACTGAAAACATTACCTTATTCAACATTTAGACAGTAAGAGCTATTTGACAGTGGAATGGACTCCCTTGGAAAGTAGAGGACTCTCCTTCCTTGGGGGTTTTTAAGCAGAGGTTGGATGGCCATCTGTCATGGATGCTTTAGCTGAGATTCCTGCATTGCAGGGTGTTGGACTAGATGACCCTCAGAGTCCCTTCCAACTCTACAATTCTATGATTCCTCCCAATACATTTTGCATTTGGATTGCACAAAAGAAAGTTTTTAGGGGAGGACAGAAGGGGATGAATTTGCTGCATTGCTTAGACTTGGACCAACATCTATAAGTGCTAAGAGCAAAAAGTAGGTGTGTAATTTGGTACTGAATTCATCAGAAGTCATCAATTAGCATTAATCTTGTTTGACTATTGTAAAACACATTAATCTTTATATTCCAGGTTCAATACAGCATTATAGTGCAGCAGAACAAAGGTTCCCAGCAGAGGCGACATTGCTTAGGTTTAAACACACAATTGACCTGAAAGTGTCCCAAGAGGGTGGGACAAGGGAGACTAAATGTTTTCAACCCACCTTTGAAAATGTTTGAACTTTGCTTAGTTATAATTTGCAAAGCCCATTTGTGGCTAAGAAAGGTCTTTTAAACAATTTGACTAGCCTTTGTTAAAACCCATATCAACCCACAAATGCACAATAGCCACAGCAGCATGAAAACAACAGTAAAGTTGTTCTGGTACATAGGCAACATACAAAAACATCATGTGTAAAAGCAGTTTGACTTGATATTAAAAGTCATTCTGTGTGATAACAAAAAAAACAAAACGGCATGACTTCTGGCATAATGGTAAGCAATGCATTTGTGTGGAATATTTCAGGACTATTTAAAAGGTTCTACCCTGGACTCTCTTATACCACTGGGTTTGTGTTTTTTTAACGTTTCATTTTGGGGAGAGCAATGACATTTATAATTCATTAAAACTCTGATTTAGCAGGCAGGAATTTGCAAACTATCATGAGTAAAAAAAAATTTGTAAGTACACTAATTAAAAGCATTCCTGCATGAAAGTTTTTCAGGACCTGAAGGTGCTCATTCAGTTATATGGACCTTTTCAAGGCATACATAGATCCTCTGTTTCTCTGAATGGCCAATTAAGGAACAAAGCTTTTAACACACTAGGCCAAGAAACAAAAAATGTTGTGTTGATCTGGCAGCTGGCAGGTTTGATACCTGACACTGCTTTCTCCCTGTTCTTGAAAACACAGCTCCTCATACTATATGCTAATGTGATGCTTAGCACATTTTAAAGACTGCTAATAAGCAGTAAATTAAGCAAGCAGTAAAGCTTGAGAGGGTAGGTTTTAAGTTGGTGTAAAAACTGCATGCCTTTATTATGTCACTTTGTCCTTAAGCCCTCTCTCCTGAATGAAGTGTTTTTGGCTGTCTTTTGGCAGCCTACAGTTATGCCACAGAAAGAAATGAAATCCCACATATCACAAGCAAAGGCCTCTTCTGCACCTTACATTTAAAATCAGTATAATGCCACTTTAATCAGTCATGGCTTTTTCCAAAGTATCCTGGGAAATGTGTGTTGTTAAGGGAGTTAAGAGAGTTGTTAGGTGGCCCTCACATAGCCTTAGTTCCCAGAGTTCCCTGGGAAGAGGGATTGAGTGTTACATCACTCTGGAATTGTAGCTCTGGGGCAATATGGGGTGGGGTGGTAACAAAGCCAGGACTGTGCAGCAGTCAGGGGGGAATTGTCTGATTTGCCCTGCCATGGCAACAACAACACTGTTGCTAGGAAGCTATTGCTTTGGTTCTGGGCAAATTGCTCCTATCTTACACACATCGCTGTGTTCCTCCTTACTTGCCTTTCTTCTAAACTAAAAATCCCCAAATGTTGAAACCTTTCTTCATACCAAAATTGTTTCATTTTGGTTGCCCTTTTCCAAAGCTTTTCCTGAACTACGATATCCTTTTTGAGGTGAGGTGATCAGAATTACACACAGTATTCAAAGTGTAGTCTCACCATGGATTCGTATAATGGCCTTATGATAACTGCATTTCAACCCATTTCCTGATTAGTCATAACATGGAATCCACCCTTTTCACCGCTGTCACACACTGGGTCAACATCTTCATTGAACTCTGTGCCACCTCCAAAGTCTTGTGTCACCAAGCCACAACCCATGGCTCAACAACTGGTGGCCTCGGTGCCAAATTTGCATACTGAGGTACATCATATGGCCCTTTCAAGTGCATCAAAGGCTCAAAGCTACTCACCTCCTCCTGTATTTGTGTGAAAATGAAGAAAAAGCAAGGGTCAGGCTGTATGAAGTTGGAGTGCCCACCATTCCCACTTTGATGGGTTGGGTATTCAGCTAAGAAAGAAACATCACAAATTTCTCTCATATTCTTCTCCTGGCCTGGTTGTTCCACAAAACTGTCATATTCAGAACTATGTCAAGACATTTTGTTGCCCACAGCAAAGCAGAAAACAATAGCATAGCACACCCATGCTCAAGTCAAGGTGAATGGTACCCAAGACAGGCCAAGTCACAGTTCATCAGTAGAGACAGAAAACGCTGCAAGTGCCATTCTCTGAAAATAAGTCCAGAATAATAATAAAGAAAATAACTAACAATCTGTGAAGGATTCAGGGTTGACTGACTGACCAAAGTTTTCTTGGCACACATCTGAGATCTCCAAAGATGTGATGCAGCACAGAGTGCTTATGTCCTCTAATAATCTGCCCTGCATTGAACAAAAATATTTTACAAAATTATCTCGACCTACCTAGATTCCTCAGAATTTACTATTTACATTCTGTATGAGGAAAACCCTTGAGACACATGTCCATCACAGATCTTCTCTATCTCAAATGCAAGAATATCAAAACTGGCATGAAAAGGATTTGGGAATTTTCCGAAGTAGCAGAGGTAGGTAAATTAAAGTAGGCTGGGCTTAAGCAATCGTTCAGGGAACCTTCAAAATTTAATTAACAGCCATCTACAGAGAAAATTCATTCAAACTTTATTAAAGCCTGCCTAGCGCCATCCATGTCTATATTCAAAACTGTCTTTCAAATATGTCCTTGCAGATGCACCAATGGTTCTCCAGCATTATAAGCAGCTTCAGAATTAAGCTCTCTCCACTCCTGCAACCTTTTATGCAAGATATTTCTGACGCAAGAAAACAGATACCGGGCCAGAAACTACCTGGCCCTGGATGGGGGGCAACAGCAAGAATGAAACACAAATCACTGAAGTGTTTAAAATAATTAATGTTCAGATGTATTCCTTTTCAAATGTACAGTACAGTGGTACCTCATGTTACATACCCTTCAGATTACATACGCTTCAGGTTAAAGACTCTGCTAACCCAGAAATAGTGCTTCAGGTTAAGAACTTTGCTTCAGGATGAGAACAGAAATTGGGCTCCAGCGGCGCAGCAGCAGCAGGAGGCCCCATTAGCTAAAGTGGTGCTTCAGGTTAAGAACAGTTTTAGGTTAAGAACAGACCTCTGGTACTTAACCCGAGTTACCACTGTATTCGGAAATCTAATATAGGACAGGATCCAGCAGGGAAAGGTGTCAGGATAGAGGTCTTATAAATATGCCACACTAGGCTGACCTCAGTGCATAATAGTACTTGAACAGTACTATTCCGCCAGATGCTAGGCAACTGAGGGGCTAGGGAAGGTATTGAACTCCTTGGAAGTCCACAGCACTTTTCGTTACTCCCAAGACTCATAAGCAGCCAAGAACATAGGAAGCTGCCTTATACAGTCAGAATATTGGTCTATCTAGTTCAGTATTGTCTACACTGACTGGCAGTCTCTCCAGGTTTCAGACAGGGGGCATTCCCACCTCTACCTTAGAATGCTTGGAAGTGAACCTGGGATCTTCTGTATGCAACGCAGATGTTCTACCACTAGGCCAGGGTTTCCCAAACTTGGGTCTCCAGCTGTTTTTGGACTACAATTCCCATCATCCCTAGCTAACAGGACCAGTAGTCAGAGATAAGGGGAATTGTAGTCCAAAAACAGCTAGAAACACCCTGCACTAAACCATGGTCTCTGCCATAAGAGGAAGATGAATCGGGAGTCCTCAGTGAAGAATGTTCACCTTCACAGCTATACTGAACCATGGAATTGATAAACCCAAACCTCTTACAAGTATATTCTTTATCAGTCTACTGTTCCTTACTTGGTATTTCTCAGAGGTGTGAAAAGAAGGGCGAGTACTATTGGGGTAACATCAGCTGCTTGGACTCTGCGGAGCAGATTGAGTGGGAAGCAAGGACTGAAGTGAGAAGGAGACTATAGAAGAACACCACTGTATGAGCAGGGGGGGAAATATCTGAGAAGAAATTAGCAAGCACACGCACAACAAAACATGGATAATTTTGAAGATGAGAAACTACAAAAAATGCATTAGTAAGGCCTGATGTGACCATACCAAGTGCAAATGTTCATATGGGACACATAATCTTTCACTATACATAGTGCCAAAATGATGAAGCAATTAGCCAACATTACCTAGCCCAGTTTTACTATCCCAATAGTCCTATTTACAACTAGAGAGTCATTTCATATCATTTATCCCATCAATTATGTTAGAAATGCACTGTGTGAAATGCTAGACTAAACTAAATACATATTATTTAAGATTCAGTTGCTCCTACCCTGTGCTTATCATTAAATTGATGTTTACAATCACATTTTTTAAAAATTAATTTTTTTAAGCTTAGTTACCCTAATTTTAAAATCTTTACTTTTTTCCTCAATAGTTCGCAACAAAATTGAGTGCTAGAATCTAATGCAAACAAAGAATGAAGGTTGGAACTTATTAAAAACCTCAACTATCATCAGAATCTCAATAGAAAACCCACTGCAGATGGAAATATTACCAATAGCAAGAAGAAGCAAGTGGTAGGCCCTCTGAGTAGAGAAGACAGAGAAGTAATAATACCACTCTATTCTGCCTAGGTCAGACCACACCTGGGATACTGTGTCCAGTTCTGGCTGCCAAAAATAAGGAGGATATTGACAAGCTGAAACGTGTGCTATGGAAGGGAAACCAAGATTATCAAAGGTCTGGAAATAAAGCCTTATAAGCAACAGCTGAGGGAACTGGGTATGTTTAGCCTAGAAAAGAGTAGACCAGGCATAGGCAAACTCAGCCCTCCAGATGTTTTGGGACTACAACTCCCATCATCCCTAGCTAACAGGACCAGTGGTCAGAGATGATTGGAGTTGTAGTCCCAAAACATCTGGAGGGCTGAGTTTGCCTATGCCTGGAGTAGACTGAAAGGAGATACGATAACTATCTTCAAATATCTAAAGAGCTGTCAGATGGAAGCTTGTTTTCTCCAGCTCTGAAGGGTAAGACTCAAACCAATAGCTTTGGAAAGTGGTGGACTCTCCTCTTCCTTGGATGTTTTTAAGCAGAGTGGATGGCCCACTGCCATGGATGCAGGAGGCTGGACTAGATAACCCTGGGGGTCCCTTCCAACTCTACAAATCGGTGATTCTATGCTCTGCCCCATTTCCGCACTCAACATGGAGAGCTGTGCCCAGAAAATTCCAGGAATAATCGAGAATGTGACATCACTACCCCACTGTGAAACAACTACAAGACTCTTGTATAACCGTCTACAGGAGTCACAATAGCTCCTGGTCAGGGGAACAGAATGTCATGTATCTGCAGAGCATCTGCTCCTACCAGTCATCAATCACCAACCGAAACAATTGCCAATTGTTTCATGACAGAGAGGCCATGCTGTCTTGCAACCAGACACATGTATGGGGTTCAGGGCTAGCCTAAGACATTTTGCTGCTTGAAATTTCCCCCCTCTCTCCAACTAAGGTCAACACAGTCTTGCTGCAGGATTCAGACACCAATTCTTGCCTTTGTTTTTCTCTCCTCATGGTGTCACTTTACCCTCCTGAATGACAGAACCAGCCTCCCTAAGGTTTACCAGGGCTAAACAAGGCAAGGAAGCATACTGCTCTACAGTGTCGCATGGCATGGCATAACAGAACTGAAGCTCATACCCTCAGTTTCTGATTCTTGTTCAGACATTTGTTTATTGGAATCAAGTCAGTAGTAGTTTTATTTGGCTGTCCCTCATTGTGGTAAATTGTTTTACTTAAATATGGCTAGGCAAAAGGCAGTACATGTGTGCTTAAATAACAATTTCTCATAATGTTAGAACTGCCTCCATCTTAACACCAGTTGTCAGCTACAGCAGCTTTATGGTATGATGATGATGATGATAACGGATTGATTCATCTTAAACTGGCACCAGACTCTAAAACTATGGGGTGAGATTCCACCATTGCTGTTATTTCAGCACCAGGCAAAGATTATCCTCTTTTCAACAAACCTTTGAGTTTTTCTGCTTTGTGGGTAATGTTTTTTATGTTTTTATTCTTTATTTTCAAGGCTTGGTATTTTCTTTTGGTTTCTTTGGCTCTGCTGTTTGTTTCTAACTTGTCTTATCTTTCATTTTACTTTCTTTCTTACGCGTATGTATGTTAATGACCTGTAAGCTGTTTGCAGGTTTTGGGTAACCCAAAGCAAGATGCTTAAAACAAAACCAAATAACTAAACAGATTGCACTGGTATATACTGAAAACAAGAACATTTGAAGGAAATGAGTTCTACTTACGTGTTACTCTTTTTGTTCAACACAATCTTAGGCCATCGTTTCTGTTGCTGGTATTTATAAAACTTCTTTTGTCCAAGGATAATTTTTTTAAAGGTTATCATTTTGCTGTATCCTTGCAAAACCAGGATTTCAATTACCCTGTCCGAAATATTATCAATTTGCAAGAATCATACTGACTGCTACAATAAGCAGCTAGTTCAGCAAGAAGGCTTTTCCTGCTAACAAAAAAGCATTACTGAAAATGGCTTGCTTGCAACTTACACAATTATATTATTTCTGTAAGTGGGGTGGTTTTTTTTCTTCTTTATTTAATAGGGCACATATTCACATAATAACGATCAGGCTTCCATGTATGAATTACCCTTTCTGATACAACCCCACACTGGGCAGAAAGAGTGACAAACAGATGGCCAGTGATAGCAGCTCTTGATAACAACAATCACTTCCTTGAAGGTCCGAGGGGGGAGACATTTCATCTTCCCCCACCCTGCCCTCTTCACCATCAGGTAATCAATCAGTGCTGTTAGAGATGGCAGTGCCAAACTTTGCATCACATTGGGAAGCAACAATTTAAGCACAAAAGATTGCTGCTGTTTTGCACACACTAATCACCCTACACTCAGAGTGGTATGTCTAATTGCAGAGAGGTAGCAGGTGTTTGTCTGGTGTAGGGCTGGGCAAAGCACCCCTTCCCACCTTTGACATTGGTGGCAAGCAGGGAAATCAGCTGCATCCATGGAGGTGAGAGAGAAAGTCATTTGACTCTCATGAAGAGAAGAAAGATGAGGTGGTGCTTTTGAATTATTTGCTTAATTATTTCCCTTAAGTTCCTTAAAGGTTGCAAATGATGCTATGCAATCTTTTGTTTTTCCCCTACACAGCACCTGGAAATATAAACTAATCATGGTGCTTCAGTTCCAGGGATGTTAAAACCCCAATTTTGAAAGTGCATAGCAGGAGCTGAACGTCCTACCCTCTTGGAGATTTAAAAAAACTCATCCCAGTTTGTTAACATCTCCCCAAGGTGCACCTGCCACCATCGAAACATTGCCCATCCCTTTCAACCTTCAGGAAGTGTCTCTCCCCATCCCACAACTCGCTCCTAAATATCACCAGGCATGGCTAAATGTTTGGCTCATATCTACTCTTTTGTAAAAACAAAGAGAACCAGCAACAAAACCCTGTAGCACAATAGAGGCTAACAGATATACAGTGGTACCTCGCAAGACGAATGCCTCGCAAGACGAAAAACGCGCAAGACGAAAGAGTTTTCCGTTTTTTTAGTCGTTCCGCAAGACGAATTTCCCTATGGGCTTGCTTCGCAAGACGAAACATCTTGCAAGTTCTTGCGAGTTTGTTTCCTTTTTCTTAAAGCCGCTAAGCCGTTAATAGCCGCTAAGCCGCTAATAGCCGCTAAGCCGCTAATAGCCGTGCTTCGCAAGACAAAAAAACCGCAAGACGAAGAGACTCGCGGGGCGGATTAATTTCGTCTTGCGAGGCACCATTGTATAGTGGCACATTTTTTATTGTAGAGTATTTGCAAACGCCCTGTGAGGTTACCACTGCATTGAGCTTCAAAATGTGAGGGAATAGAAGAGACCTTTAGTCTCTGTTTTTCCTGAGGAGAAATGTTGGAGAGCTGCCCCAACTATATATTGGAAGGAGAGAGAAAATATTTTGAAGTTTTGTTCATGGATGAGTTATACAGAATATCCATGAATCATGACTTGTAGCTAGAGCAATGGGACGATCCTAAGGGAATTTGCCTTTACAGAGAAACTATTCATATGTGGCAACAGGCTCAGTCTTATAACAAATGTCAGTTAACAAAATGCACTACATTTTCTGCCATATGTATCGTTAATTCAGAAATTTAGATTCCCTTTTCTAATTAAAAGTTGAAGTATTTGGCAATGAATACAACGTTTTAATTGCATTTTTGTTTCCATCCAATTGTGCAGAAGACAGCGTGCTCTAAATAGGAAGCAGTCCCCTTTGGCATCTTTTTTGCCAACATCCAATTTTTACTCAAGCTGTCCCGCAGTTTATAGTCGTATTTCAAGAAAATATAGGTGAAGAGAGGATAGACCCCCAAGCTATTTTCTGAATGCTCTAAGGTTTAGATGGCAGGAACAATGTATTAAAAAATTAATATTAAGAGTATGAAGTTGCACGGAACTTAAAAATTAATAGTATTACTGTAATGCTGGTGAAAGCAACCAGCAACACTGATTATGATTTATCCTATGTATAATTAACAACCCTATTAGTAATATATAAATCATACCAAGATTATAGACTGGCTTAAAAGTAATACATAGCAAAACCATACAGAATTCAAGTGGAAGAAGACAACGGAGTCATTAAGAACGGTGGAATGTTAACAAGTTATTTCCGTGAAACAAAGTGTGAAATTCCGTCAGGTTTAGATATATGGAGACAAAATAGAGAGCCTTAACATCATCCTGTTAATGGTGACTGTCATACCACTCTACCTACATTTAAAGAGTGTATTTAAAGGAAGTGTGTGCACGTGTGGTGAATTTAACAGAGTTTTAATTGTTTCCAAACCAATTATATTACGGTTGCATTTAGTAAAGTAGGGAAGCATCTGGGAGTGCATGAATTTCACAGAAATTCATGGCTAAGACTATGAAAAAAGATAATAACCTTAGTTGTGTAATCTGAAGTGTAAAGAAGTTTTTGACTTTCCAAAACAGACGCACCATCTGTACATCTTAATTAGATCTATGATGACTATCAAAAACCAGAAAGGAATTAAAGTTCAAGGATGCATCTGACAAATCAATTTTATTTTATTTGAAACTTAGATTTTCACAAACATTCCTAATTAATATCAAAGAGACGCCTACACACTTCTCTGCAGAGGTTAGCCAGAGTTCCTTGCAGATATCACTTCTGAATAAATATGAAAATTACACTTTTGGGTCCACACATTCAGCTGTGTGGTAAAATTGATAGGTGAATGTTTTCTCCATTCTACTACCTTCTCCAATTAAAAAAGAATAAAAATCAATATGAGTGTAATAGTTCAGAAAAAAGTAATTTGCACCAAACTGACAAAGGATGTGAAGATTGAACATGTTCTACTTCAAGAAAGGGACTGCTTTATTGTAATCAGGGAGTGAGTAATAGTCTTCAGTCTTTTCCACGTGGAAACCATATAGCAGCCATATAGCTCCATTGCTGGCATCTGTCTGTTTCAGGAGACAATGGAAGAGTGCACCTTGGGGGGGGGGCTGACTGACTGACTCCAGCTACAAAAGATAGATCCCCGAGTAGAAGTATATTGCAATAATCACCCATGCATTTGAATGAATTATTTGTGCATTGTTTAATATTAATATTAATGTACTAATATGAATGTTTTCACCTATTAATATTAGTATGGTTATTTAAATATTATTATGTTGTATAATTGTTAGTAAATTCTCTTGAAATGCTGCTATATTTTATTATGCCAATTTGTCACTCTAATGATGGGCTACCACGGAAGGCAGTATTGAAATAAACACGATTATGATGCATACATCCCATCACTAACTTTGTCTAATAAATTATTGCTTTTGTTGTTGTTGTTGTTGTTGTTGTTGTTGTTGTTGTTGTTGTTGTTGTTGTTAAAACTTCTATACCGTCCATCTGAGGTTCACTGGGTGGTTCAACAATATAAAAACACAAAGCTACATAACATAATAACATACAAAAACAATACCTCTCCCCCCCCCCCCCCGGAATTTGAAAGGCCATAGATTGTTTAATTAGCCAAAGGCCTGGGAGAAGAGGAATATTTTTGCCTGATGCCTAAAGGTATGTAATGAAGGCGCTAGGCAAGCTTTCCATGGAGGAGAAGTCTCTGCAGAAAAGGCCTGTTCTTGTGCTGCCGCCCTCCAGACCTCTTGTGGAGGAGACACATGAAGAATAGCCTCAGAAGATGATTGCAGGGTCTGGGTCGGTTTGTATGAGGAGAAGTGATGCTTGTGGCATTGCAGTTGTGAGACATTTAAGGTTTTATAGGTCAAAACCAGCACTTTGATTTGGGCCCAGAAAGTAACTGGCAGTCAGTGCAGTTGGGCCAGGATTATTATAGATCTCATTGTCAGAAGCTCCATACAAAGTTATCCCAGCCCTTAAATGACACTCTTGCAGCGAGACTGACTTGCTGGACAATCTACTTTCAGCCAAGTCGATGCAGAATAAGGCGTATGTTAAAAAAGAACCAGAGGGAAGGCTCAGATTGTTGCCTCTGTCAACTTTTGATCTATTTCTGACAACACAAAAATGAGGCTGACCAGCAGTGGCTCCTGAACAGCACTCATCAACTGAGAATGAGTGGTGTGATATAGGGAACAGGGATATTGTCCATCTCTACCTCTTATTACATCAGAAGTTGGATCCAAATACAGTTACAGAACAGAAGGAACTTTGCTGTTATCCATCCGAAAACTGGATCAGTGTTACCACAACACAACACAACACAGCTAGTAAAAATTCTCAGAGAAAAAATCATGCCTTGCTATTCAGTTGCAAGTACTACAAAGTAATATTGTTTACCTAACTGTAAGACATGCCAGTATATCATGTGCAAAACTGGTACATCTATTTCCCTGGATCCCAAAGTACAGATGGAAACTGCAGTGATTATTTCAGAAGCTTTCCGCATGTTATATATAGTTTATAAGCACACGCACGCGCGCACACGCACGCGCGCACACACACACACACACACATATATATATATCTGTTCCAGTAACAAGAAGCCGAAAGCACCAGCCTGAAGATGACGAGTGAGACCTCGTCGAAACGTCGCCTAGACACCCCAACTTTTACACGGGAAGACACCCGAGGACACCAAAACCTGCACTGTATATATATATATATATATATATATATGCAGGTTTTGGTGTCTTCGGGTGTCTTCCCGTGTAAGAGTTGGGGTGTCTAGGCGACGTTTCGACGAGGTCGGCCGAAAGCACCAGCCTGAAGATGACGAGTGAGACCTCGTCGAAACGTCGCCTAGACACCCCAACTCTTACACGGGAAGACACCCGAAGACACCAAAACCTGCATTCCTGTACCCGTGAAAATCTACGAAAGCATATATATATATATATATATATATATATATATATATATATATATACTGTATATGGATTTTTACTGGTATTAAAGCGCCCCCTACTGAGTATGAATTCTGATCCTTAAATTAAAACAGCCTGGCATGTATCAGATTGCATTTGAGTAAAAACTATGTATGTCAGTGGCATCCAAAAGCATGCCAGTAGTCTCAAAAATTGAAGGACTGAGCAAAGAGAACAGGAAAATAAAGAGAAGAGATGGGAATTAGATTGTGTAAGCTTCATGAAGTAACTGCACTGTGAACAATGTGTTATGTTCACACATCAGAGATGTGATAGTCATCACAGATAGCCATAAGACAACCAAAAAGGAAAAGAATTCATTTAAATTCAGCAGAATTGCACTGTTGTATACAAATGACTTGAGTAACAAGAAAATTTCAATAACAAGTATAAAAAGGTGAGCAGTCACTATCTAAGCAGCAGCACTTCTGCAACAGATTTATAACAGTTAAGTCCAACCTGAGTCAACAATGTTATATTGTGATTCAAAAAGTCAATGACAGTTCATAGTGCCTCAACAGCAGCACTGTTTCTAGACCCAGGAAATTACAGGACCATTCTTCTTCACACTATTGATAACTCATTTGGACTACTGGGGTCAGTTCAGAAAGGAATTTGGTTTGGAAGTGGACAGATCAGTCTATTTCTAGCCCATATCCCTTTTGCATGAGTTCATTCAGTAGTCCATTCCCAACAAATTATGCACTAATCTGTGCTTTTAAAAATTCCATTGGAATCTGTATTTAAATACATTATTTCTTTCTTTAAAATATGCATTTCTAAATGTATTTTATTAAACTCACACACATTTTAAAACTCATTTTTGAGCTGAGAACTGCAGCATAAAGTTCAAAGATGTGCAGGCTCTGAAGGATAACTACATTCCAATTCATATTAGTCAAGTTTATTTCTCAAACATCCCTAATTGGGGTAGCTTTGAATGTATCCTCAAAACAGTGAGGCAGTCTCTTCCCCCATTTTTTCCTTATTTTACCCCCTTGCAACTCCCATTGTCCTTACTAATCTGCCCACCTGTCTCTCTGGTCTGTCCAAACCCCATCACCATGGGAAAGGTAAGCCAGAGCTCTTTTACAAGGCATTTTCCCAATGAAGAAGTGAAGCAGAATGACAGAATAGTAAAGGGTACCTCCATTCCCAACACATTAAAAACAGAAGAAGCACTGACTCACACCAAAGACCTAATACAGCATCCTGGTCTCATTGTGGCCAACCAGACACTCAAGGGAAGACCAAATCAGGACAAAAGCCCAACAGCATTCTCCCTGCCTGTAAGTATAGTTTTTTTGTCTGTCCTGAAACTTCCAACATTCAACTTTATGGGATGACCTTAGTTCCTAGCATTGTGAGAAAACATATTCATGTTCACTTTCCCCATTCCATGCATAATTTTATATAACTCCACCTTTTCTGTTTCTGAAGCTAAAATATTGTAAATATTGTCATATTTATTCATAGGAGAATAAGTTGCAGCCTCAGGTTCATTTGCTTGCCTGTTTCTGAACCTTGCCTAAAACCATAAGAGAAACTGCGATCTCCATATTCTATTTTAGGGTGGTCCCAGGTTCCTGGAACCTCTGCTTAAAAATCATATCCAGTAACAGGACTGGAAATCTTAAGAGAACTGTGCTAAGTCAGACTAAATATCATTTGGCTTATGGGACCAATGGTCTGGGCTCAGCATTGGGAAGCTTCACATGTTCACATGTGATTTCTTAGGTATGACTCACTGCTCATTTTAGAATTGGTATTATGGGCCCTGCAGAGATCCTCTGCCCTTGGATTAATGATTACTCTCCAGAATCCTGATAGTTCCAGTAAGATGCACAGCAATGCAATAACATTCCTGCCCTCGTGCAAATAGCTGACATGACAGGAAGATGCGCATCAGATACCAGTAGGAAATCAGGGCATGCAGCAGGTTTTGAAATTTCCTTTGGGAAATTCTGAAATAAATCAGTAAGCAGCTGTATTCATGTTTGCAAGATGCATAATAAAAAAGCAAAAGCATTTTGAATCTGACCATGACAAGCTATTTTCCTTTTCCACTTTGGTAAACCGAATCAGCTAGGCACATTCCCCATTAATGACAAAAAGATGCAAGGCATTTTTTATTTCATTTTTAAGCTATATGTCCCCCCCCCCACCCCCAAGGAATAGGCATTATTGCCCAAAGTGATGAAACTTGCAAAAATTGTTGTCTGCTGTCAACCACCTAGTGGGGAGGTGGGGGGGTGAGTATAATTCTAGCTGTGCATTACCAACAACCTCATTTCCAGATGGCAAATATTCTAAGCACCCAAGTGGAAAAGTTATTTTACAAGGAAATGAATTAAGACCACCATAAAATAAGCCTCTGCATTTTTAGGGAAGAAAAATAACACAACCTGTTTGAGTAAAGTCATGCAAGAGTGAGTCTATTTCTCAAAAATAAATTTCCAGATTATATTCTTGTGTATGCAGTAGAGCAATCAGTAAATAGAACATCAGATGGCAGAGAGTCAAGAGATCAATGTTTTCTTCTCTGGCTGTTCTACTGGCTCAAGCTTTCTGGCATTGTGCAAATCAGTTACATTCGAAGCCATATTCTACTTCCATTTTCCTTTCAACACTTGGCTCTGATTCAGTATTTTTGATCCACACTATTTCATCTCTTCACTTAATTGCTTTTTGAGTTCTGCATATGTAGTTATCTTTCCTCATGAAGTGGCTCATGGGATTGGATCCAGTAAGTTGTACTTAGGTCCCAGTGAAATGAATGAGACTAAGCAAGATCAACTTGATCATTAGCTTTCACACTGATTTCAATGGAAAGAAAAGCATGATTAATTTGATCTGGATCCAACCCATGAAAAATACAGATGTCCTGTGCATTTGACATCAATAGGAATCTGCAGTGAAGTATTAGGTTGCATTAGGTGAGGTCTGTGTATACCTTGGGGTAAACCTGGAATTGACATTTCCAACATTATAGATTTCCAAAATTCACACAATTAGAAGTGTACTTTCTAGGGTACCAAATCTGCTCTGTTTAGAGCAGGCATGCATTAGTTTAGCCTTTCAAGAATGATATGTGGGTTTCCTTTTTTAAAAAAAATGTATAATTAGTACAAGACCAATTTTTATAATTTTCAAAGGAGAGCAATCACAGTTATGCTTCTCCATCTCACAGTGCAGCCTAAGAACCCTAATCCTAACTTAATTTAATCTGCGTAACACCTTACCCAATTTATCTGAAAATTACTACACACTGAATCTGGGCTGCTTCTTTTTTATCCAGACCCACCAATATTACCTCTCTCCCTCTCTCTCCTTCCACACACACCTTTTTGTTTTGCTCAGCATGATGAAGGGTTTGAAAGAACTCAAAAATCTGATTGCTTCTTTGTTGCGATTTTCTTAAATTAATTTTCTAACAGACCAAGGTAGTTCCCTGCATATATATATATATTTAATCTCTCCATATATCTGATATGAAATCCTCTCTCATTCAGGTCAAAATGATGTCATTTTGCCAGAATATCATTTGGCAGAATCTTCAAAGCTATCTGTTTCACAAAGCTAAAAGCAAGACACAAAACAGGGACAAGTTATGCATAACAAGGACAACCTTGAAAGAAAAGTTAAAGATGAAAGTCGGAATCCTGCTAGATTGCACCAATCCCATGCTTATAGAGAAGTGAAAAAGAAACTGCACCCTGGACAAAAAGGAGGAAAAGGCGTGACAGGAGGAAAGAGAAGTTTAAAAGACTCTGGGTGTCAACTCTCCTGCAGTGTCTGTAAAACAAATCTGTGCTTCGCATATTGGCTTAGAAGTCATCAAGGAAGACACAACTGTGCTGATATCCTACTCCATCATAATCACATCTGTCCATTTAAGTGAGCAACCCATTGAGCCTTGTCCTTCTTTAAAAAGACAAATACTGATATGAACTGTTAAGTGAGGCATTCCTCGCGTTGATGCCAATTCTTATTCACTTGTGTAAGAAAAGGATATATACTTAGCACATTATGATCTGGCAATGACACCGTAGCTACTCGGGTAAATAAAATTCCAGGAAAGTTTAAAGAGCCCAAAATGGGAAAGCAAGAGCATACCAGGCCTTTTATATTGGAATTGAGCATATGCATTGAAAGCTACCCTTAATATATCAGCATCAATTTATTTTCACCCAAGGCAAGCTTCTAACACTTAATGGGTCAAAGATGTGTTCAAAGCACCTATGTCTGCAAAACTTCCAGATGTATCTCATCTAGGTTTCCAATAGTCACTGACTACTGCAGACACTGCAACCACTGCAGGTCCCGTTCTGGGGGCTGGGGGAGGGGGAAGGTCGGGCTTCCCCTGACTCCAGCCCCACAAGCTCCCAGAGCTGCCTGTTCTGGGGGCTGGGGTCGGCGGAAGCTCGGGCTCCCCCCGCCCCAGCCCCGCGCCGGGGGGGGAAAATAATTTTTTCCCTTTACCCCCCCCCCCAAATCTAGGTGCGTCCTATGGGCCGGTGCATCCTATAGGGCGAAAAATACGGTATTTATCTACTTGCACTTTGACGTGCTTTCGAACTGCTAGGTTGGCAGGAGCAGGGACCGAGCAACGGGAGCTCACCCCGTTGCGGGGATTCGAACCGCTGACCTTCTGATCGGCAAGTCCTAGGCTCTGTGGTTTAACCCACAGTGCCACCCGTGTCCCTTAATAATAGGTACTCCTGCCTATTGCCTTTTTGATATTTTCCCTTACCTTCCATTATTTATTCTTGTTCAATTAATCATGCAGAGCAGTCAGGAACTAGGGAGAACACTGCTGGGCTGTTCTACATGAGATCACACTTTTCAACTAGCAGGAATGTAATTTGGGGTGCTAGCTGCTCTTTCGAGGGGAATGTGACCCCTTCTAGAACTGGCCATCTAATCCCAAAGCATCTCCAATTTACAACATCTCCATCTTGTGAGGATTCAGATTCAGTCAGACCAGCCCCTGTGCTGCCTCACCTGATTCAGGTAACAAGGATAAACAGAGCTGGGTGTCATCTGCATACTGGTGACACTGTGCTACATACAAATCCCCTAATTTCCTCAATGGCTTCATGTAGTTAAAACAGCATGGAAGACAGGATGAAACTCTTCGGGATCCTGCAGGTAACATTCAAGAGCAGTCCTGCAAAGCCACCCTCTGGAAATGGTCCCACAGGAGGGATGGAACCACTTTTAAATAATGTACCTCTCATGTAATTTCTCTAATGTACCCTCAGGGAATAACTGAAGGAAATGAACAGCATTTTTATATGAAATAATTTATTTACAGATGCTGAAATGCTTAGAAAATGTGGATTTAAAACATGCAGCTGTTGTGCTGACAGAGTTGAAAAGGGCAATACTAGCATCGTCAACACAAATGTCCGTATGTCTAGAGACCTTTGAGAAATGGCCGTAATTGCCACAAACAGAATGGGGAATCCATTTTATATTTTGAACTGAACAAAAGTGGAGCACATGGCCTCATTATTTCACATTATATAGTCCTTGCAGAGGGCGTACAGAAAGGCAGATGAGAACCAGAAGCCCAAAGAGGGTAACTGCTTTGTTTATTAGCCTTCAGAAAGCTCCCAGTCCAAGACCCCTCTGATCCTGAAAGACACTTACCGAGAGAAAGGTATCAGTAGGCTATATAAAAAAGCTTCCTGTTTCCTGTGCGCAGGGGATGGACGCCTCTCCCAACACCGCAGAGAGAGACAGGTGGAGATGATCAGAAAATGATGGGGAAATTGGGTTTTTTTAATTGGAGTAAACTACAGGCGTGTGCTAGAGATGATAAGATAAGAAACTGCAAAAACCAACCCAGCTACAAGGATTTAAAAGGTTTGGATTGAGAGGGGATTTCATATTGGAAAATTAAGAAACATATTTTTAAAAAACAAAAAACAATAGGCTATATTTTTTTAAAAGGCCAATGAGGACTGACTGCACTCAACAGCTATTGAATGGTGACTGGCAGGGGAGATGTGGAAAACCAGGAGGAAAGGGAGAAGAAAATGGAATGGAGAAGCCATGGGCATGGACAGGGTACTCTACAAGATCACGTTTCATTACAGGTCCCACATGTTTGCCATAGTTGTGATATTCAGGCTTCAAGAGCTATGGCTTATAAAGTATATGGAAGAGATGTTTCAGCAGGATTGGAAGAACCCAAAGGCTTACAGGGGCACAAAAATAATTTAGGGGGGTCCTAAGGGGAAGAAGCAATGAGGACTGAACGTGCTGATTGGATGCAGAATGCTGACTGTCAGAAAAGCCGAGACTCAAGAGGGAATGGAATGAAGTGGCTGGAATCGTGAACAGGGAGCAGTCCATTCCACTTGTAGGTGAAAGGTCTACCCTCCATGTATTTGTCTAATCCCTCTTTAAAGTCAACTAAACTGATGACCATCACTACAACTTGTAGCGGTCATTCCATAGCTTAAATACATGTTGTATGTGAAGGAGTACTTTTTTGTAATATTTGTAGTGTCCAACTACGGCAGCAATGTTTGGTTTTATAGGGGACATCCAACTTTCAACCCAACTCAAGCTCTGCTGCTATTTACTCTTAGCAGAAATGTCACTCAGGTATATATATTATTATTTTCTCCTTCTTATTTTGCTGATGCTTTCTTCAGTTTTAAACCTGAAGCAATATACAAGCTTAACTCTTGGTAATCAGTAGAAAATCTTTAATGCCATAAACTTTTTATTTTAACAAGAAAATCCCAATATCAAACATGTCAGGTTGCCACAGTGAGGGGGGGAAATCAATTTTGAAATCATGATGTTTATAGGCTTCTGAGACAAAATACAGCCCAAGAATTCAATAAAAAAGCTGACAGACATAAGCCCAAGACACTGTCATTTTTAGACAACTGACAGCATTTAAATATACAGCAGCAGACCCAGAGGTTATGGTGCCAGCTCTACCTATAAAATTAAAAGATTTTGACCTTGACATCAATAGTGGATGAAATCACAAGGCCTACAGAGTAAGATTCAGTGAGCAGCAAAGATTAATCGTAAAACAATTGAGATGACAGCAAAAGCAAAGGTGATGTGAATTCGCAGAACCAGAACAAAGAGCGTGCTGAAAGGCAAGCACAGCGATTCTGCAGTACAGGACCCTCTGCATAAAATGAAGCAGAATGAAGCATGTTCCTGCCATCTCAGATTTGCTGTTCAGCTACAAGTCTTTCCGAGTTTCTAAGTAAATTGTATAAAACCCAGAAAGACCTTTCTGAGGAGTAGAGGTATTTGAGTTCCAGCAGAAAGGGTTCCTAGACAGATTGCATATGCAGTAAGAATAGATTAAATATGCCACAGAGCAGCTGCAGAGCATTTTTCTCTGCACATACATGGAGTTCCACACATTAAAAAATTAGGATGAAGAGACTCCTGGTCAGAGGGTGGCATTTATAATACACTTATGAATCTTAGCATTATATCCCTACAGATAGCAAGTCAGGCCTCTCTCTGTCTCAGTTCCAATACTGCTTCTTCCAGAGAGCAAGTCAGACTTCTCTGTCTCTTTCAGCTAGTGGAGAAGAGAAAGAGATGCATGCCCTCTTCTGCTTTTCTTGCCTGGGCTTCTTTGGACTGAAGGGTGGGATAAAAATGTAATAATAAAGAAATCTCCCAGAAGTGTTTTCAGGTACTTAGGTTTCTGTGGCAACTTAGCAAAGAAATTTCAGCAGTCTCCTATTCTCTAGAATTCAATCAGCTATTGGCTGATAGGTTGGAGAGAAATTCCATATTCTTTAGTCCAATCATTTCCTTACACACAGAAAGAAACATAGGAGAAACATATCCCATGCAATTTATGCTTCTTTTGTGATGTAACTATTTTTATACTATTTTAACTGATTTATTGTGTGTTTATTGTATATTTCTTCTGTGTTAATGTGCTGTTTGAGAGCCAAAAATGAGTATATAAATAAACTACAACATTGCTTTTTTTTTTGTAACAAAAGTTAAGTATTGGAGGTAACTAGTTGCACTGAGTAATGTTGTGGATAGCCAGCTGGGAAAAAGGGATATATGCTAAGCTTCCTGCTTGGAACATAAAAAGACATGTGAATGAAATGATTTGCCTGCAGTTTGGGGATCAATTAACAGGTGATCACATGCCAAACATAATTAATATGTCATTCACTTAGGCTATGTAGATCATAATCTACATACCTTCCATTCTGTCCCTTTAGGATCACCCTAAGCCAGGAGTCACCAACCTTTTTTGGATCAGCAGACACATTTCAAATTCTGAGAAAGTATTGTGGGTACAAGTCACAAAATGGCTGCTGTGGGTACATGGCATAACACAAAATGGCGAGAATGGCACCACAAAAAATTACAAAGTTTAGCCATTGCTGCTCTTCCACCCTGTCCCCCAAATCCTAATATTTGCAGTTCAAATTCACCTATGTCCTGCTATTCCTGTTCAAGGAGATCACGCAATATTGATTTCTCAACACACACTAAAAACATGATGCTACTGCCATCTAATAACAGAGAACATTCCCCCTTACAAGGGGAAATATACAAGATGGCCTCAACACACAACACACAGATACTGGTGTTGGGTTGGTGATCCCATACATAAGCACATTCAGCAGAGCTGCAAACCTCAGAAATACATTTGATCAAATGAACACTTCACTTCTTTACTCATATTCACTTTTACCAAACTGGCGGCCCAGACAGAAAAAAGTGAGGAGGGAGAGAGCTCTTGGACCAGTCTGCCAATCATTCAGAGAAATGCTGTATGATGACATCAATCATACAGAATACAGAAAGGAATTATCTAAATCCAACAGAGAGCTACATGGCAAACTACTTGGGAAACAGAAAGGAGCTTCAAAAGTAGTACGGATGAGGCTTGCAGAACAACTGATCAATGAATTTAATAATAAAAATAAAAACACAACCTCTGCTGATTTGTGAAAGCTCTTTAGAATAAGCCTGACCACCACTTTGGATTTCAGCCTATTTTTCCAGGCTAAATAGAAAATAGGCCCTTATAAAAGCACATTTAAATTATTGACTTTTTCAAGGATATTAACTAATTTGCTAAGCATAGAATTGTTTGTTTTGCTCTTTTCCAAAGAGTTTTGAAAGCAAAGCCAAAAATAGTGGCCCAATTCATTTTCTGTAATTAATCTTCTAGCATTAAAGAAGTTTTTAATGCTTAGTTTTTGTTCTCAAAAGAACAAAGGCGGTTATATTTCTGAATACTATTTCCATCAGATACCATGACAAAAAAGGTTCTCTACCCTGCCATCTTTTAAATATAGAGTTTTCATTCATATTTTGGCTTTTAAACTCCGTAGGCCCATTATGTCAAACCATAGTGAGCTATTGTATCTCCCAAGGATTAATTACAGTTTTTAATTAAATTATAAGATTCTTCTTTACATGACCTCCATATCAAGCCCAAATGTATGTTATCTCCCCTTAGACTTACTGCATCTAACAGGACAGTAGCTTCCAACATTTCAGAACAAGACAACTTTGCCATTCCTTGTATTTGCCAAAAACCAGTTTGAAATTTAATTTCCTAATTTATTCATGAATACAGTAAGTGGGTGGGTTTTTCATGCAATAACTATTCAGTGCTATCAAGTCTTTACTGAGATTTTATGGGGAAAGACGATAAAAGATGGGCTGATAAAAAACATATCACTATTTGGGAGGCTGTGGGATGTTGTTTCAAACCAAGTTACAATAGAGATTATACTGGAGGTTTTCTAAATTTGTTTTTGCTTTTGCTTTATTTTAATCTTGAATGCTCACTAATAATTATAACAACAACCATTTATTACTTATACTCCACGATCTGGGCAGCTTCCAACAGAATCTAAGAAACATAGCAAAACATCAGACCATTAAAAACTTCCCGATACAGGGCTGCCTTCAGATGTCTTCAGAAAATCGTATAATTGTTTACGTCTCTGACATCTGATGGCTGGACGTTCCACATGGCGGGTGCCACTACCAAAAAGGCCCTCTGCCTGGCCCCCTGTAACTTCACTTCTCACAGTGAGGGAACCACCAGAAGGCCCTCGGAGCTGCAACTCAATGTCTGGGCTGAGCAATGGGGGTGGAAGTACTCCAGGTATACAGAGCTTAGGCCATTTATGGTTCTTTATTTGAAAGATAAGGTTTATGGAAGATAAGAACAACTACAGTAAACATAAAAATGAGTGGCATTTTATAGAAAAGGAATGAATGAGAGTGGGGTTGTCTCCCAACTTCTCTCCAGCTGTTTTTCTTACTCTCATTGCTTTTGCTGTCTCTTCTTTCACCCCATGTGTTAACATTCTCTTCCTTCTGCAGAAAAGGTGAACATAAAGCAAGTAGAACACTCCCCTGTGCCGCTGCAGCCAAAGAAGCACAGCTGGATGCCATAGCTGCTGCCAGCCTCCATAATCTCTACTATCACAATGCGCTATATCAACACCATAAAACAGTACATTGTGTTGGAAAAGAGGGCAGTGGATGGCTTTTAGCTAGAAGGTCATATTGTACGTGGGAAGGAATCGCCCATCCTCTCTCACCATTATCTAGTTGAGATTCCTGTGTTACAGGGGATTGGACTACATGACCCTCTAGTTCCTTCTAACTCTACAATTCTATGATTCAATGAGTCATCAGCCATGCCTACTGGAGCTGATGGAAAGTGTTGTCCACAACATGTCCCGGTCTGTCTCAAGGTTCACACAGACTGAGCCAAGTGAATAAAAGATGCACACGTGAAAAGAGAGCATATGGAATATAAGCATTCATTCCACAGTAACCAAGAGTTCATTTCAGAGTCTAGGCAGAAAACGTTATAAGAAGTCATAACTTCCAAGAAGAGATGGTATATTACTTTTACATGGGAACAGATTTATCACTCTCCTAGCCTTGCACCAGAGTTAGTGGTAGGCAGAAGGTAGATCAGGAAATACTGATATCTATCTATATTACACACAGGAATTCATTATTGAACATTTGGACCAGCCTTCTACAACCTCGAATCCTCCAGATATTTCTGGTTCCAACGCCCAGCCAGCATGGCCAATTTTCAGGGATGATGCAGGCTGTCCAACCACATATTGTGGGCATCGTATTCGGTCATGTTGATACAGAATGTAAACATAAGCTTCAAAATATCTTATAATTATTTTGCTCTTAAAAAATATGGACTACCTACATTAACCCTGCATGCTAGGTATGAGTTGGGCATTCATTTTTAGGAAATGCATCACTTAAGTATTGTTAAGTACCCATACCACTTACGTTACATGCAAGCCTCCCAGTTGTTTCAATTTACTTATTGTTATGTTACACTAGCAACCGAGAAATCAAAGCATAATACTACATATCTGCCTCTTACTGAAATGGCAAGAGAGAGAGAGAAATACAGAAAGCAAGTGCTACATAATAAAGAGAACGAAGATAAACAGATACAGTACTACCAGTCCTTCTCTCCCACATGTTCCACTAAAATGAATTTTGTACAAAGGTTTCGTTGTAGTGTGTATATATGAGGTATTACTAGCGGACAGTTCCTTGTGTACAATGAATTTCAAACACTGCTGCCTTTTTTTCTTTTTCTTTTGTATAGGCACACTGTTGTTGTCTCTGCATTACAGCCAGAAATTACTAGCGCTTTGTAATGGCCAATGGAAAAGGAAACATTAGTGAATTTGAAAAACGAAGTCGTAATCATGTTTATATGTTTCAGTCTTTTATGGAGAAATATCACCCTATCTCGTTTTATAATTTTAGAGCTCTTTTTTAACCTCTGCACACTTTCTCAGAAATTTTCTCACTGGGAAGTACTATGTTATAGGAATAAGTGGGGACCACAAAAGGACAGCAGCCAAAACATGTATCCTAACACATTAGAAATTCTTGTAAAACTGAAAGAAAAATAAAACCCGTTCCTTCTTGTACTCTGAATAACATGGGCTACAAAGCTGTGTTTTGCATATTAAACTGGGGGCTGTGAGTTAGGTACAGTACTCATCTTCCAGTAAATGTTACAATGCTGCAACTTCATTTTCCACATTTACAAAAAAAAAGGCTCTGTTCATAGGAAGGAATATTATCTATGTTCATAGAAAGGTGCCGCATAACAAGTCAGATCACTGGTTCGTCAAGCTCTGTTTTATCTACACTGTCTTCCAGCAACTCTCTCTGGCTTCAGACAGGAGCCATCCACAGTTCAGGTGCCAGGGATCAAACCTGGTCCATTTTGTATCCACATCATGTGCTTTGCCACCAGGTGATGGCTCAATGCCCAATTCATTCATTGCAAGCCACATGTACAACGTGTGCTGCAGCTTTTGAATACCATGTTCCATCTATGAATGTTTAAAATTTAACCTTTAGGATAAAAACAATGAAGGGGTTATTAAGCAATTTGTCCCATATAATGGAATATTCTTAGATATCAAAGAGGTAAAGTAGTCTGCCTATATAACTGCATGTATATTTCTAAAGCAAATCTCATTTACAGGATAGAAGCTACCTTTTAAAAAAAATCCCTCTTTTATGTATCACAAGATATAAAGACTGGGGAAACATATTTCCACTTGTTTGTGTGCTTGCAAAATTTCACCCAGAAGCACTGTTCAGCCATAACAAAGTCAAATGGCTGACATTCTCATTACACCCACAAAGTCACCGTTGATATATGAGTCAGTCACTCCAAGCACTAGCTTTGCAGTTTCCTTGATGTCTCTCGGCAGACCGGTTCCTTACAGAATCTACATTTTTATTTATCACAAAATGAAACGGCCAGGAGTTATTTAAAGCCCTTTGTTCATTTCAAATATTAAACAATATAAAGTAAGCTTTAGTTATCTGTCCAACTTCTAATTTGTATTTAAAATAAATTAAGAGAAGAACAGGAAGGTGGGTGACACAGCTACATAAACCCTTCAATGCTGTCATAAAGTGGGGGTGGAAATACTGCAGACCTCTGATCACGAACAAGGATCAGAGTCAGTCTGGGAGCCTTGCCTGTTCCTAAAATTGAACCATTCGACACATTTTTTACTGGTACCCATGGCATATAAGTTTTGAAAAATTGGAGAACAGGAGGTTTTGCCGCTCATGTTCGGCAAACACATGCAGGGGCACAGAGACAAGCAGGCTAGCTCCACACAGACATATTCATTGCCCTCCGTAAGTTGTCTGATTCCTCAATTTTAGAAGCATTATGTCTGCCTTCCTACAGGTGGACACAGATGTTGCAGATAGAGAGTGGAGTTGACTGAGCTCCATCCCCTTAGGGCAGTGATGGCCAAACTTGGCCCTCCAGCTGTTTTGGGACTACAATTCCCATCATCCCTGACCACTGGTCCTGTTAGCTACAGATGATGGGAGTTGTAATCCAAAAACAGCTGGAGGGCCAAGTTTGGTCATCACTGCCTTAGGGTCACCGAAAATGATCCTTTAAAAGGGCAATTATATGAGAAGCTGCAAAGACCAATTAAAAACAAAAGATCACAGCATTTATGAAATGCTATAACAATGTTTTCAGTTAGAGAAAACAAACATTTCTTGCTGATGAGCTGTAAACATGAAAACGTGGAAAACGTGCATTTCACCCAACAAACTCTGCAACATCTTATAAAATTTCACTGCTAGATTCCCATCACTTTAAAAGCGGGGTGGGGTGGAAGAGAAAGAGACATTCTGCAGATCTGAAAAATAACCATATAAGTAAATGATCAGTCAGTAAAGATTCCTCCTTGAAAGAAACCACACTGTAGTTGTGTTGAGCCTAGAGACAGATTAAAGAAGCACTATCCCCATGGGGGGGGGGGGCACAACTGCCACTTCATCACATTTCCCAAATGTGTTTGTGCCTGTTACTCTTCACGAGTAGTGAGGTTTAATACACCGTGCCAAAAATTGGATATGCATTGCTAAGCAATTGTAGGGAGGCCACACAGGAAAAGCTGGCACTCTATTTATTAGCATTCATTATCAAAATCAGTAGAACAGACAGAGCTTATCCCAATAAAGATTCCTAATACTTGTTATAATTATGGCTTATGTAAAAAATGCGTAGAAATACGAATCACAGACAACCAGCAAAAAGAAAAGAAAAGATGATCCTTTTGTGAAGGTAAGAAAAGAGACAGAAAGTTCTTCATCCTAGATCTTGTCACTGCAATTCAGCAGCAGCAGTAACCGCAGCATGCTGAACGCAGTCAGAATCCTCTCTGCAATCATGAACCCAGATTGCATGGGGTTCTCAAAGGCACAGATTATTTGAAGCAAATTTAGCTGAACATGTTCAGAATCTCTTTCGGAAGTAGAAGTAAAGGGGCAGCAGTATATGCAGGAATGGGACGCAGGTGGCACTGTGGTCTAAACCACACGCCTCTTGGGCTTACTGATCAGAAGGTCAGCAGTTCGAATCCCCACGACGGGGTGAGCTTCCGTTGCTCAGTCCCAGCTCCTGCCAGCCTAGCAGTTCGAAAGCACGCCAAAAAGTGCAAGTAGATAAATAAGTACAGCTCCGGCGGGAAAGTAAATGGCATTTCCGTGCGCTGCTCTGGTTTCGCCAGAAGCAGCTTAGTCATGCTGGCCACATGACCCGGAAAAACTGTCTACAGACAAACGCCGGCTCCCTAGGCCTGTAAAGCAAGATGAGCGCCACATCCCCAGAGTCGCCTGTGACTGGACTTAACTGCCAGGAGTCCTTTACCTTTACCTTTATATGCATGAACATTGCTGCAGGGCCAACATATATACTCCAGTGGCCCCTAGACTTTTGACAGCTGTAATTGATCCTTACTTAAACCCCTTATTATCAGAGTCAACCCAGAAAGACAGGACTCTGTGAGTTCCACTGAAGGACATATCATTTCCCTCCTCAATTCCCTCTGCAACCCCCCTATGCCCATTGTATTGTTCAACTTGACTGTCATGATTTGCCAGGCAGCCTACAGTGATGGGACTTTCCAATGGCACTGTCATCATAACTTGAATCTAATCATATCAGGATAAGAGAATTTTCTTGCATTCCATTACTATGAAACTATGTATATAAAGATACGGAGAGTGCACATGGCTATAGTTAATGTGCACTCCTTCAGCTACTCCACTTGCAAAATAATCCAAATATATCATTTATTTTGAAACATTACACAGTTCAAAAGTGGGTGGCCGCAAAGGGAGTTTAGGTATCAAGCTTGTTTACTGTGAACAAAGGACAAATGTCAAAAGTTAACAAGCAAGAATGCTAAATAGTCAGGGTAAAAATTTATTGGTCTAGAAATGTAACTGGCTTGACACGGATGAGGAATTTTGTTTTAACTTCAATTAATTTAGAAGCAAATTCTAGAAGATTTAATGGTCTACATAAATAAAGCATCCTTGAATTGCAGGGGGTTGGACTAGATGAGCCTTGAGGTAAATTCCAACGCTACAATTCTATGCCTATGAAATTTTATTACAATCTTAAAATAAAGCAGTTCTTCAAATGACGATATTATTGTCAGTGTAACACACATTTGTTTAGCAACTGGTACATATCACGGAATAGTCCCTGGTTTAAAAAATAATAATTAAATCCCAACAGTCTAATAGAATTTTAAAAATTAGCTTTTCATAAAAATATATATTTGACGGTTCAGAGAATTTTGACAATGTAGCTACCCTTTTTACCAAACATTTTCCTTCTGTTTAAAACAAAGACCTAATCACCCACCTAATAACAGCAGCCAGGATGGAGTTGGCCGAGCACTGGAAATATCATTCCCAATTCACTCTATGTATGACAGGTGGCAGTGGTAGGGGGGAAAATGGACAATTTAGAGGGGTTAAAACTAAAAGCATCCTTCTCTGCTCCTCCTTATAAGGTTCCCAGGTTGGGGAGGGCAGGGCAAGTGGAAAAGCTTGCCTCTTGATGGTCCCAGCACAATCCCATGCAGCAAAATCCTTGCAAAGGAAGGATTGTACCTGAGGGCACATTCCTGTACATTCCTGAACAAGTAGCAAACAATTAATGGCCAGGGGCTTCTAAATACCAAGACTTCTATTATGGCTTTTCCTGGAAAGAACTGAAAATGTTTATCCTTTTCTTTTACTTCCCTGATGGGAACTGAGTACTTCTAAAATCTGTCTTAACTAACATAACATTCAGGGTATCTGAATTCCCAGAACAACTGCATGTTCCGTGGGGTTGTTTTTCTCATGCAGAGATAACAGACCTGATTTGTTTGCTTTCTGTCCTCTTTAAAACCACGAGGAGATGCATTTATTTCAAGGAACAAGGAAGCGTTCAAGTTTAAGCTTGCGAGATCTGAAATAAACAAAACAGTCTTTCAAGCAATAATAACAGGAAGAAAGACAAGGGATAGCTGCCTTTCTAGCAACCTATTAGCACAATTAAATCACAATATGCTGATCCAGCTCAGCTTAGGTTACCCTTTTTAAGAGACTGTTACAGGTGCCAAGGCTCTGATGTAAATTAAACAGTCTCTCCCCCCTTCAGAAGCGGTCAGGTTGTTTGGAAATAGAACATTAATAAAACAAAGCCTTCTTTGACAAAGAAGATTCTGTTCAAATACTATTTATGTTATTCAGAGGAACTCACACTGGGCTGCAAAAAAACAGAAACCCAAACCCAACCTAAATTCATTTCTCTAGAACACAGGAGTCGTTTGCCTTTTAATCATGTCTGCATCACTGTCATCTCCTTGAAGAAGGCCTAAACGCCTGCCAACTCCTAACACACAAATGCACATAGAGCAGACGACAACGTCCATATCTGCAAAAGAAAATTAACAGAGTCTCTGCAGCTCTCCAAGAATAACAGCAGAAGGCATAGCCTTGCTCAAACTTGAAAGCCATGATGGCTTTGTGGACTGAGGGTTCCACTGGAAGCTGGACGTCTTGCGTTCAGATCAGACCTGCTGAGATACATACCTTCACTGCATAACCTAGAGCAGTTCATTTCTCTCTCTCTCTGACCCTAACCTATATCCAAGGATAAAATGGTCTCTCTCACATAAACACACATGCAGGGACACACATCAATGCCCTGAAGTTCTTGGAAGTGGGGTCATTTACAAATAACTATTAATATATATGTAGATATTTGTTCGCCATGTTTTGTGCAACACCATTGGTCCAGTTTGAGGGAGACAAACTGAAGCATCTGACAAGGCAGAGTTGAGCCAAGTATTACATAAACACCAGCTCCGTCCTGGGAATAATCTTAACATGGAAATTGTTGAGTCATGGATGGTACCACAATTCTGAGCACCTAAGCTAATGACAAGCGGCAGAGCACAAACAGCAGCAAGCTGTCATTCTTTGCAGACAGATTAATACGTACAGATGACATATTACAGGAGGAATCGCTCCTGTCCTCTCGAGACCCATGCACATTCCATATCAGTAATAATCAAATTCATAATACCAACAGGCTCTGTTCAAGTTGAACTTCTGTCTCAAAGTGCAGAGGGAGGAAGACATGGAGAGTAGTGGCTCTGCAGCCTAAGCGTTAGAAGCTGAATCAAGCAGAGGCCTACCTGTGGGCATTGAACTGCAGTCCTCTGCTTTAATCAATACACACAGTATCCAAACAGAGATCCAAATTGCTTTTGAATGTTTTCAGACATTCTGAACGTTCTTAAATGTTTCAAATGTTTTACAATGGATTTAAAATCTTTTAAATAATGTTTGTATTTCATTTCAAGTTTTAACATTTTGATATTTGCTACCCCAGGACCCTTTGGGAGGAACGGTGGGATAGAAATTTAATAAATAAAATAAAAATAAACATATGATGGGGGAGTATTTGTTGTATTCATGTAATCATTTTATAAGCTACTTAATGGACAGAGCCCATTGAAGCAGTTTACAACTAATATAGGGATTTCTTCCACCCACCCACCCACCCACCCAGTAACATGTTTGGCTCTCACTGCTTTATGTCACAACAGGGTTAGTTAAACAAGCTCAGGATCGTGGTACATGGTTTGCCCCCTTCTCATCCACTTTATCCTCACAACAACCTTCTGAGGGAGATTAGGCTAGGAGATGCGGGCTGACCCAAGTCACAGCAATACCGTTAAATTACCACAAATGTGCTAGCAAGCTTCATAGCCCAGGTGTGATGTGAACCCTCGTTTTCCATTTGTAATTATGGCATCTTACCCACTGCCCCACATTTGCTTTCAGGTCTAGATTCTTGAGCATAATAAGGGTGATTCTACGACTCTGCTTCTTAAGTGTGGCATTTCAGCACTGCATGAAAGACCGAAACTCAGTACTGACTGCATTGCTACATTACTGAGAGAAAACTTCAGCCACTCCACTATATTCCTTTATATTCCCTTTCTCCTACCTTCTTCCTCTGCATGCAGCAGCAAAGTAGATGCCAGGTGTAGTAAGATTATAGGTACCGGTAATAAGCCATTAAGGGAACAAAGGAAGTGGATCTGTGCCAGACTGCAAAGTAGTGGGCCCCTTCCCTCCATCCACTCGTAGTTAGAAAGACAAAGACCAGTGTGGAGAGGAGAGTGGACTGATGTGAGCTAGAAACTAGAAGTGGAAAAGCAGCAAGAAAGAGAGTCAGGGGTTGGGGTGGGAAGAGATGCTTCACGTCTGTTTGAATCCAAGGCTGTGGCTATGAGGGAACAAGATCCTAGAATCCTAGAATCATAGAGTTGGAAGAGACCACAAGGGCCATCGAGTCCAACCCCCTGCCAAGCAGGAAACACCATCAGAGCACTCCTGACATATGGTTGTCAAGCCTCTGCTTAAAGACCTCCAAAAAAGGAGACTCCACCACACTCCTTGGCAGCAAATTCCACTGTCAAACAGCTCTTACTGTCAGGAAGTTCTTCCTAATGTTTAGGTGGAATCTTCTTTCTTGTAGTTTGGATCCATAGCTCCGTGTCCGCTTCTCTGGAGCAGCAGAAAACAACCTTTCTCCCTCCTCTATGTGACATCCTTCTATATATTTGAACATGGCTATCATATCACCCCTTAACCTCCTCTTCTCCAGGCTAAACATGCCCAGCTCCCTTAGCCGTTCCTCATAAGGCATCGTTTCCAGGCCTTTGACCATTTTGGTTGCCCTCCTCTGGACACGTTCCAGTTTGTCAGTGTCCTTCTTGAACTGTGGTGCCCAGAACTGGACACAGTACTCCAGGTGAGGTCTGACCAGAGCAGAATACAGTGGCACTATTACTTCCCTTGATCTAGATGCTATACTCCTATTGATGCAGCCCAGAATTGCATTGGCTTTTTTAGCTGCCGCATCACACTGTTGGCTCATGTCAAGTTTGTGGTCAACCAAGACTCCTAGATCCTTTTCACATGTACTGCTCTCAAGCCAGGTGTCATCCATCTTGTATTTGTGCCTCTCATTTTTTTTGCCCAAGTGCAATACTTTACATTTCTCCCTGTTAAAATTCATCTTGTTTGTTTTGGCCCAGTTCTCTAATCTGTCAAGGTCGTTTTGAAGTGTGATCCTGTCCTCTGGGGTGTTAGCCACCCCTCCCAGTTTGGTGTCATATGCAAATTTGATCAGGATGCCCTTGAGTCCATCATCCAAGTCGTTGATAAAGATGTTGAATAAGACCGGGCCCAAGACAGAACCCTGTGGCACCCCACTAGTCACTCTTCTCCAGGATGAAGAGGAACCATTGATGAGCACCCTTTGGGTTCGGTCAGTCAGCCAGTTACAAATCCACTGAGTGGTAGCATAGTCAAGACCGCATTTTACCAGCTTCTTTACAAGAATATCATGGGGCACCTTGTCAAATGCCTTGCTGAAATCATGGTAGGCTACATCCACTGCGTTCCCTTCATCTACCAGGCTTGTAATTCTGTCAAAAAACGAGATCAGGTTAGTCTGACATGACTTATTTTTCAGAAATCCATGCTGACTATTGGTGATCACAGCATTCCTTTCTAGGTGCTCACAGACTGTTTGCTTAATCATATGCTCCAGAATCTTCCCTGGTATTGATGTCAGACTGACTGGGCGGTAATTATTTGGGTCCTCTCTTTTCCCCTTTTTGAAAATAGGGACAACATTTGCCCTCCTCCAGTCTGCCGGAACTTCACCTGTTCTCCAGGAATTCTCAAAGATGACTGCCAGTGGTTCTGAGATCACATCTACCAGTTCTTTTAATACTCTTGGATGCAGTTCATCTGGCCCTGGAGACTTGAATACATCTAAACTAGCCAAGTATTCTTGTACTATCTCCTTAGTTATTCTGGGCTGTGTTTCCTTTGCTGAATCATTTGCTCCAAATTCTTCAGGTCGGGCATTGTTTTCTTTATCGGAGAAGACTGAGGCAAAGAAGGCATTGAGGAGTTCAGCCCTTTCTGTGTCCCCTGTTTGCATTTCACCATCTTCTCCTCTGAGTGACCCCACTGATTCTTTGTTCTTCCTTTTGCTACGAACATACCCATAAAAGCCTTTTTTGTTGCTTTTAACCTCTCTACCAAGCCTGAGTTCATTCTGTGCTTTAGCTTTTCTGACTTTGTGTCTACACGTGCTGGCTATTTGTTTGAATTCCTCTTTGGTGGTTTCCCCCCTTTTCCATTTTTTGTACACATCCTTTTTTAATCTTAACTCAGTTAAAAGTTCTTTAGATAGCCACCCTGGCTTCTTCCTCTTGGGGTGTTAATGCTGTGAACCCGTCTATTGTAGGCTCAGGTTGTATATATGTGCAAATGAATCATATCTCACAAAGACAACACAATCTCTTGCTGTCCCTCACTCCAAAGGAAACACAAACCTGGGTAAGTGCCTGGAATCCCTGGAATCTTGCACCACTCAGAGATTGGGGCGGGGTGCAACCATAGGTACCAAGGGCACAAGGTGAGAGGGGTGAAGCCTTCATTCCCTCACCCCACTGCAACTGTCATGCAATTTTTAAGGGTATGAATGCCTCAGTTGCAATTCGGCAACCTCAAACAGTATTGATGTAGCAACCTACTATGCTGGCTGCCCTGTCAATCACTTGGAGACGGTCAACTCAAACTGCTTAGGGCTTTCAAAGGGTCAGAAGCAGGAATTTGATTTATTATGGAGTTCTGCTTAACCAAGGGGGGGGGGAGTCCCCTTTCTGAAAACCAGATTCAGCTTTTCTAATGTAAAAAAAATAGCACACAGACTACTTGCCTGTTCAGCTCCTCTACCATGCCTTCTTGGAATGCAGCTACCAGAGAAAGAAGGTGGAAAGAGCCTTGGCTGAAAACGTGTCAGTGTAGATAGTACTAAGCCAGAGGGACTATTGGTCGGGTGTGGCATGTTCCTCATATAGAGGGCTTTGCCAGAGTCACAGCCATTACAGAGCTAGTTCTCCCATCTGTCCAGACTCCCATCTGTCCAGCAGCAGACACGTCGTTGCACAACATGCCCACCATTTAAAAAAGAATCAGAGGTAATCTCACATCAGGGCTACATTCCAAAATTGGACTCAGATTCTTCATTAGTACCTCATGGAGCTTCATCTCCTTGACAGTATCTATCAGTACAGAGACTCCTTGGTAGCAGGTCACGCGACGGCAGTCATTTTAAACAATTTAATCAAGGATAGATTTCTCTAGAGAGCACTAGATGTGTCTAGTATGTCTCACTTGAATTCCAAACACGTCTTACTCTAGGTACACAATAAAAAAAGTTGAAATGGTGAGGGAATCCACTGACATGGGAAAAGATGAAAGGCAAGGGGGGTATACAGTGCATATTGTCAAGTCTTTCAGCATTTTAAAGAACAGCAGGGCAGAGTCACGCTAAAGTATGATGATGACATGGAAATTTTGGTTTAAAAGGCTGCCCTGGCTAAAGTTCTAAGAAATATGAGAATGTTGCAAAGCACACCTTTCTCTGAAATTCAATTGTTAAGAATTAAATCCATAATATTTTCTCTAAAGGTGCATGAAAAATAGTCTAGTATAGGTGTTTTAGGAGTAGGAGTTCCTGGCAAGGCTACGCCGTAGACAGCTGACAGAAGGGAGTCAGGGCGAAGGAATTAAATGAAGAATAAAAGCTGACAAACACACCAAGAAGACCACTGTTTCTCAGGCAAAAATCTCAGTTCAAAATAGGCAAGACTACCTGAAGCCTGAGAACATTTCACTGCACAGGAAGATGCTCCAGTGTGAAATTTTGGTGGCACTTCCCTATAGAACCAAAGGTTCCTTGTTATGGCTCAAGTCAGTCCCCCAGCAACAATGTCATCAGGTTCCACTATGGCTGGAAAGGGTCTGACCATTAAGAAAGCCCTCCTGACTTCACGAGAGAATGTCCCAGAGGGAGAGGCCCAGGCAAAAAAGCAGCATGGTGCACCACTTCAGCAGCCACCCTCGCAGCATGAAATGGAAAAACGCCCCACACATTTCTGCAACATCTTCTGGGAACCTTGCCATTTCATGCAGGGAAGGATGTTGCCTGCTCAAAAACAGCAATCAATTACCTTTTGTCCTTGGCAGTGCCACATCCCAAATTAGTTGTCTGAGAAGCAGTGTTACCCAGGCAAAAAGAAGAAAAAGAGTGTGACACTCCACTCCTGATCCTGTAAACGCCACTCACAGCTGTGCTTAGGAAAAGACTGTAGGAGCAGATTGAAATAGCGGGCCAAGTTGGTTTTAGGCTGCAAGCTGACAGTGAACAGTACCTGGCCTTCGGGGTAGAAAGCAAGGCTGTGCCTCAGAGGTCACAGCTGCAGACATAATTTTCCAGTCAACAGGCTACATTTCATTTCTTTGCTATAAAGTCAGGGGAACTGTGTTTCTTGCCTAGGATTTTATGGCCAACATCTAGAGCTCCAGTTAACAATGATATGTTAGGACAGAGAATAATCGACCATCATGTCTTTGTCATTCTACATGTTTTGTTTGTGTGTTTGAAATGTTGCATCGTTACTGCACTGATTGATTGATTGATTGATTGATTGATTGCATTCACGCATTGTCCCGATAGCTGACAACTGGGAGTTATATGCATTCCTAATATAAGAAGAGATTAAATGGATACTGGATTGTGTTCCAATCATTCAGCCACAATCGATCAGAAATAACAGTGTAGTTCAATATACCAAACTGTATTCTATGGCAATTAAAGAGCCAAACAGCGCTTATTTCCAGTGTCTCTGTTAGGACTAGACTTCATAGCCCAAGTCCAGGGCCCTGCAGTCCCCAAACAACCAGCAGAGGAGACAGCAGTGGCAGATGATGGGGCCAAGTGGAGCAGGTGCCTTAGCAGCAGACACGTCGTTGCACAACATGCCCACCTAAATGAAAAAAGGGCTGCAGTTGTTGGGAAACTGATATGGAGAGCAGATGAGAGCAACCAGGGAGGTTGTGACAGGAGGAGAGGGCAGTAGGGACCTGGGAAGAAAGAAAACATAGGGCAGCCGTGGGGCGGCCAGGACATGTGAAGGCAAGGGGAGCAGCCAAGAGGCACTCTACCCCAAGTCCTGTCAAACCCGGCACTGCCACTGCTCATCTCCCCTTTCTTCTCAGCCTTCATTCCCATCCTACATTAGCAGTTCCATTGTTATGCAAAACGCTGACAATTCAGGGGTTATTACAATGTAAGATTATGGTGAAAAATTAATTAGTAACACTACAGTAATAGCAATGCTAATTAAAACATTAAAAACCTTGCCCATAGCAATAATGTATGAATAATGGCATTGATGCTTGTGCCTCATATCAAAGAGGTCCTCGTTCTAATTAAAAATGTTACGTTTTCCCAAACCCACAAACCAGCCAAATCAACTACTTATTAGAAATCAGCCACTTGTAATTGTAATATTTACATCTCTAGACAGACATGACTTTAGTAAGCTTTCAAGAAATCTTCCTATGGAACAATGATCTCTACCTGGAAACTGTTTCCTACCGTGATTTTTAATACTGTACTTTGTTTATTACATTTATATCCTGCCTTTCCTGCAAGGAGCTAAGTGGCATATATGGTTGTCTTCCCCTCACATACCCCTAATTTTATCCTTACAACAACCCTGTGAGGTAGGTTAGGCTGAGAAACAGTGACTGGCCCAACATTACCCAGTGAGTTTCATCATGTGAGTAGGAAGTTGAACCTGCACACCCCCCCACTACAGTTATAGTTTGTAACCACTAGACCACACTGATAAAGTAGAGGGTGATCAGCTTTAAACCCAACTCATATATTGGCACAATTTACTAACTTATTTATCCCTTCTTCTCTCACCCACAGGTGCATATACTCTCTTCCCAAAATCTCAGACCAAAGCAAAACACATTGCTTAACAGAGTTTCTGATGACCCAACTATTTCATTTTTAGCAATAAAGATTCTGGCAGGATTGTAAAACAGTCACGGGCAAGGGGAAATTGCCAAGAGACAACATAATGTTCATTGACACTAGAGATCAAGTTATGTACCTCTGAAAATGCTAGATCAGATATTCAAAACTGCTCCAAAATTTCATGGAGAAAAACTAGTGGTATTAACTGGGCCATCCACACGAGAGGCAGGAGGGCTTCTCCACGACTGTAGCTAGCTGTATTTTCCACTGACCATCCTGGCCAGTAAGTGGATCGTATCTGCAGCCATAATATAATGATGTTCTGTCTTTAGTCCGGCAAACCCTATCACACTGCAGTACAGATGCTTCCTCTAAAATAATGCAAAGGCAGCCCCGAGATATGTTTGCTCCAGTTGTTCAATAGTTAATAAAACATTTGTTTTTAACTGACCTTTAAGAAGACAACATAATTTCACCGCGGGGAAGTGATTTATGAGTATTTTAATGTGGCTGTTTAATCTATTTATTTACTTTGTTTCTTTGTTATAAAAGGAGTCCAAGGCACAGTATAAATGCTAGGCAGTAAAGAGAGGGAAAGGTATGCTTTGCTTGAAATCTATGTGCTGTGCCCTCCCCCGACCTGCTGTTATCATCATAAACAGTCGACTATCACAGGTAGTATCAGAGGCATGCTCAATTTACATGTGGATGATCTTGAACCATTTGACGTAGGGAGTCTCATTAAAACAAAATTTCAAAATTTCTGCACTGCATGACACCAAACTAGGATTAAATTGCTTCAGAGCAGACAAGCTGAAACAGTAAATTTAAATGTACTGCTACAAATGTGTTTGATGAAGGAAAAGACAATAGCAATCGTGATAGATGAAGGCAAATTGAACTGTGCAACCCTTGAGAATTCCTTCCCAAGATATTTTCATGAATTTTTCCAAACTAAGCTTGCTTTGAAATAATAAATTGGCCAACTGTACCCCATTATCCTAAATCCCACCATTTATCATTGTGTGGATTTAATCAAAACCATTTGTTTACTTGCGTTAAGCCACCAGTTGCCCTCTCTCTTGAACTCTTTCCTGGTGAAGCTTGATCTTCAAAAGAATGGAAAAAAAGAGAATAGCCACTGATATATATGGATTGCTTCTTGCTTATCAAAAGATGAAATTAAGAGGTCCTGTAATTATAGCCTGGGAAAGCTTCCTAGGCCAAATAAATTCTGACAAAAGGAGATTGAAAAATAGGCTGCATTCATGGTCCAGGTCTAAAGGAGGGGTGGGGAATATACAGTATTTTAAAAACAGTAGGCACTCACCAAGATGTGCTCTTAATATAAATTGCAATGATGTCAGTGTTTAAAATCTACAGAGGGCAAGTACCTTCTCTCATACCAAAGGGGAAATTTCCTTTGAAGTAAGGTAAAAATAAAAGACCCCTGGACAGATAAGTCCAGTCAAAGGTGACTATGGGGTGTGGTGCTCATCTCGCTTTTCAGGCCGAGGGAGTCGGCGTTTCCAGGGCATGTGGCCAGCAGGACTAAATCGCTTCTAGCGCAACGGAGGACCGTGATGGAAGCTAGAGTGCACAAAAATACCATTCACCTTCCTACCACAGCAGTACCTATTTATCTACTTGCACTGGCTTGCTTTCGAATTGCTAGGTTGGCAGAAGTTGGGACAGAGCAACAGGAGCTCACCCCATCGCGCGGCTTTGAACCACCCGCATCTTTTACCTTTATCTAAAGTAGTACTTGCTGCAACACAAACAGAAACCTCCCTAGAAGAGCTGAAGGCCAGTAAAGAAGTATTTTAAATAATCTAATAAATAATGCTGCATTCTTCAGAACTATCGTATTGGCCCAAATATAAACCGCACCCTAATATAAGCCGCACCTTTAAAATCCGGGGGGGGGGGGGGGAGACAATACCTGAATATAAGCTGCTCACTTAAAATTCCGCAGACACTCACACCTGTTCCATTTTACCATATGTCTGTTTCAGCAGCGATATCATAAAAGCCAATTTTTGTAAGGTCACAAATTTAAGCTACACTTAACTTTTCATGATTGGAATTTGGAAAAAGTAAGGATTACAGTGGTGCCCCACAAGACGAATGCCTCGCAAGATGAAAAACTCGCTAGACGAAAGGGTTTTGCGGTTTTTGAGCTGCTTCGCAAGACGAATTTCCCTATGGGCTTGCTTCGCAGGACGAAAACATCTTGCAAGTTTGTTTCCTTTTTCTTAACACCGTTAATACAGTTGCGACTTGACTTCGAGGAGCAACTCATAGAACGCGGTGTGGTAGCCTTTTTTGAGGTTTTTGAAGACTTGGGTGATTTTTTAAGCTTTCCCAAAACTTTCCCGACACCGTGCTTCGCAAGACGAAAAATTCGCTAGACGAAAAAACTCGCGGAACGAATTAATTTCGTCTTGCGAGGCACCACTGTATATACAAGCCAATCTGGTATTGCTTTATTCACATGCAAATATATGTGGATTTAATAAAATAATTCATCAACCAATTAGAGGATAGTTTCTTTAATGAATTAACAACTCTAAAATTGCATTTTCTGAGCATTTCAGGATGTGAGTACCTGGTACGGGGGCTGCACTGCTTTACAATAAAAATTTCACGAGATCTAAACATGAATCACTCACAGCACATGAGGATTGGCCCTAGCATTCATATCAGAGAACTTTATTTCCACTCATCAACACATGCCAACCAGATAGATTGGGAAACAGCTGAACTAGTTTATTGAGCTTCTGCAACAGACTCGGAAGTTTATTCTTGCAGTTACAATTTCACAGTCAGATAGGTTTGAAATTATATCAGGAATAATTAGCAAAAGCTGCTCCGGACTGTGATAGCATAGCTGCTATATAAACAGGAAACCCACATAGCTCTACATCACTAAGCACAATCCATATTTATCACTGACATGGACACAAATCTGCTACAGAAAAGCTAGACAGTATTACAGCAGAGATATTTCTCCCGAACTCAATTCCAGTTTCTGAATATGAACTCGTTTTCTTAAAAATACAATAATAATAATAATAAAGCATTGCTCACATTAACCATGAAAATGAAACTGAGAAAGCGGCAACAACTGCTCAAGCTCATTCTGAACTTGGGCCAAAATTCAGCTACATTCAGAATTCTGATATTTAAATCCCTGGATTTTAGGTTAAGTTAAAAAATGACAAAAAGCTAGGAGATAAAGGAGAGACGGATAGAACAAGGGATTTAAGCTGAGAAAAGACACAGCTGTCACAATTCACTAGAGAGAATGTTTTCCAGGATTGCTGTCTCCGTTTGTTTCCAACAGAACTTCACAAGGCTTAATATAAATCTGGTTTTCAAAAGATGAAACAAAGCAAAATATAGCCCAGCATACAATGAGCAAGTATGGACTTTAGTAGGAGTTTTGTGTATTTCTCAAACTTGATGACAAAAGAGGACATAGGTCATCGTCATTTTTCTCCCAGAAATGAGAGCCTAAAATTGTACAAGGCATTTCTTCCATTTATATGTTACTTTAAAAAAAAAAAATGCCAACAATATGTTTAGTGATAAATGTAGCTCAGAAGTACTTTGTGCCCTATACCAACTAGGTTTCATGTATGCTACCTACTGATTTTTGCTGGGAGTGTCCATGATAACTGAGATATTTGGGTGTTTGGGGAGGATCTAGATAATTTGGGTGTATGGCAGAATTTTAGATTTCAGGTGTTTCTCCAAGTGGCCTGCAAAACAGCCTCCTTCGGATTGAGCCTCAGCTCAGCTTGGAGCCTGTAGGATCTCTGAGGCAGGCTCCTGACTAACCCATACCTGTGTGGTTGTTCACTGCCTTTGGATCACTGCCCAAAGTATGTAGTAATTTGGAGGTGACAGTGTTATTCCGACACAGGTGGTATAACAGTCTGAGAGTTTATCCATGAGCAGGGCCTACTATTGCTTCTGTTTAATCATAGCATTAGTGGTAAAAGTCTGGCTTTGCTCAAGACATTTTCGTCTTGCGAAGCAAGCCCATAGGGAAATTCGTCTTGCGAAGCACCTAAAAAACGGAAAACCCTTTCGTCTAGCGGGTTTTTCGTCTTGCGAGGCATTCGTCTTGCAGGGCACCACTGTATGTCCAATTGTATTGTGGCACTCAGATCTGGACATAGTACAGTGGTGCCCCGCAAGACGAATGCCTCGCAAGACGGAAAACCCGCTAGACGAAAGGGTTTTCCATTTTTGAGCTGCTTCGCAAGACGATTTTCCCTACGGGCTTGCTTTGCAAGACGAAAACGTCTTGCGAGTGTTCCGATTTCCCTCCCGCTTTCCCCCCCTTTTTCTAAGCCGCTAAGCCGCTAATAGCCTTTTAGCCGCTAATCCGCTAAGCCTTTAATAGCCGCTAAGCCTTTAATAGCCACTAAACCGCTAATAGCGCTAATCCGCTAAGCCGCTAATAGGGTTGCTTCGCAAGACGAAAAAACCGCTAGACGAAGAGACTCGCGGAACGGATTAATTTCGTCTTGCGAAGCACCACTGTACTCAAGGTATGGTCTGACCAAGGCAGAATAGTGTGGTATTATTACTTTCTTTGATGGGGACAGTATACCTCTGCTGATGCAGCCTAGAATAGCATTAGCTTTATAATAATAAATAATAATAATAATAATAATAATAATAATAATAATAATAATAATAATAATAATTTATTATTTATACCCCGCCCATCTGGCTGAGTTTCCACAGCCACTCTGGGCGGCTTCCAATCAAGTGTTAAAAACAATACAGCGTTAAATATTAAAAACTTCCCTAAACAGGGCTGCCTTCAGATGTCTTTTAAAAAGAAGATAGCTGCTTATTTCCTTCACATCTGAAGGGAGGGCGTTCCACATGGCGGGCGCCACTACCGAGAAGGCCCTCTGCCTGGTTCCCTGTAACCTCACTTCTCACAATGAGGGAACCGCCAAAAGGCCCTCGGTGCTGGACCTCAGTGTCCGGGCTGAACGATGGGGGTGGAGACGCTCCTTCAGGTATACAGGACCAAGGCCGTTTAGGGCTTTAAAGATCAGCACCAACACTTTGAATTGTGCTCGGAAACATATTATTATTATCATTATCATTATTATTATTACAGCAAACAACAACAACAACAATTTAATTCTGCTGCATCACATCGTTGACTCATGTTATGCTTGTGGTCTACTAAGACCCCTAGATTCTTTTCACATGCAGTACTGGCAAGCCAGGTGTCCCCCCACCTTATATTTGTGCAGTTGGCTATTCCTGTAGATACTTGTAGAGCTGTGCAGAGGAAGGCCTTTGCTCAGTACAACCCCCTGCAACACCCTGACATAATGGGGGGATTGCTCTGTAAGTTATACCAAGTGTAGACCCGCTAAAATAATGGACTTCACTAACTTAAGTCCGTTGATTTCAATGGGCATATACTCTGAGCATGATTTAATCAGATACAATCCAGAGACTGAAGAAAGCACATCCTGCAATGGCAATATCTCATACAATCATCAACCAATACAGGGTTGTAACTCTTGTGAAAACCGCAAAATATATGCATGTATTATCAAGGGAATAACTGCAATGTTCAAATATTGCATACTGATATCCATGAAACAGAAGAGTAGGTAGCTGTGAGAGAAGCAATGCACAACAAATGAAAAAAGGAAGCTCTTTTTTGTTGGCACAGCAAATTGATAAATGGGAAGGGACCTTGAGCCCAGATTTGAGTCCTAATTCCATGCAAACTTCCATCTGTTTTCCTAAGCCTGGTTAAACAAGTTTTAGCTAACTCTTTATAGCTCATCTCTGTAAGTCTGCAAATTAAAAAAACAACAACAGAACTCTGTGTGCTAGGAATGGTAATGAAAAGAGAGCGGTCTTAAGATAATTAAGTCATTTTAAACTGTTGCTAAATGGAAATTTGATTGCATCTTTTATTAATTATTACAAGTTGACATTTTAAATAAAGATAAAAGCCTTTCAGAATATTGTGGACATTACAGGAGCTAAATAAGACAGAACAGAACTGATTGCGATCTCTTTTCGCCTGGCTTATACTGACACAGGAATATCTAAGCTACTATTTGCATAATGCATGGTTGCTACCACAGGTTTCTATGCATCACCGGTAACAATACTGAAAGCAATGGCCTAGATGCCTGTCAGTTCTTGCTTCAAGCAGAGCTTGACAAATACTTCTTGATGGACAGTTGACTCCTACCAGGACATTCTAACTATCTATAGATGTATGTCATGAACTAGAGACTGTTACATGCTTGTAACTCCCTAAAATATTCTGATGTGAAGTTTTAATACATCTCAAGTGAATCTTGGCCAGCTGGTCTTCTCTCCAAAAACCATGACTAATAACAGCCACCAACCTATTTATATTGGGGAGGAAGGGGTTCCCTGTGGATCCATAAACAAATTGAGCCTGTGCAGCTTGGTTATGTGACCTGGCAACCTGGCATACAGCACTATTTTAAAGGCTTGTTTTCCCTCTGCCACACCAAGCTGAGCAGCAGCAGCAGAAGTCCTCTGATGAATAGGACTTACTTACACCAACTTAAACCAGCTTGATTTACACCAGCTTCATGTGCATAAGATTACTCCCTAAGAGCTCCCACATGCCAGCTGACTTACTTCAGATACTAATTCCAAAGCACAATATCTAAAATCGTATACTATGAATGCAGAGGCTCATAGGCTTATATTTTAAGAAATGTCTAGAAATCATACAGAATGTCTGCCATCAACTGGCCAATTCCAATCAAACCTTCAGCGACATCTTATAACTTTGGGAAATAGGGGGAAACTGACATCCGCATCACAATCCAGATACACACATTCACAGACACAACAGTTGAAGCACTGACTTGGGACAGATCCACTCCACTTGGCTGACTCCACTCACATAAAACATTTCAGATGGTGAAATCATCACATGTTGGAACACAGTGATTTCTATGGGGTTGCATCCATACCACTGACACTGACATACTTCCATGTAGGTGATCTCATGTAATATCATGTTTAAAGAATTGGACTGTACATACCTGGTTTAAGTACAACTTAATGTCACGTTGAAACTCTACAGCAAACCTGCATTGTTGCCTATAGAAATAATACGGTACAAAGCCCACGGACTGGAGGGTGAGCATTATCTTAATGATATATAAGAACAAATTGGATCCTAGTCATTATCACCCAAAAGGCCTGTAAGATATTGGGTCAAAATTAGGTACTTAATTACTGGCTGAGCAAATATGCTAAAAGACTACTTTGTGGCATTTGTCTACCTTACAGCAGCCTTCAATAGGATCAATCATGATAAATTGGTTGTGGAGCACAAGTATCAATTGACATTGATTTACTTTAAGGCCATCTGAAATAATTCCTACAACTAAAGGTGTGAGACTAGTCAGTTCCTTAACCCGTTTTTATTTCATTTGCACATGAATGATTTGGTTCTTGAATTACATCCATCTTTTAGTACAATTACTAGAGACTGATTATCAGGGATGGGCAAATCTGTCAATTTCGGTTTCTAATTCATCCAAATCTTAATATTTTCAAATCAATTTGCAATTTTAAAAAGTCATTGTGAAAATTCATCAGCATTTGTGTGAATATACATGTTTGTATGCAAATCTGCCTAATACAGACATTTCCCTTAGTACAAAGCCTTATTTTACGTTATTTTCCCTAATAAATGCAATTTTTATGCACACTTTACCCAACTTTGTGCATTTTAGTACACGTTACTCGGCTGGAGAACTGCATTGCAATTTTTTTGAGAAGAGTGAATTATGAAAGCTGTATTTCAGTTCACGTATTCTTTCTTAGTGAAGTTTGCCTTTAAATGTGAACTGAATCACTGATGATACAGCCCTATCACTAACTTCTGACTATGTATCAGAACTTCCCCTAAACCCACCAGAGAAGATTTTTTGGAGGTAGGGGGGCAATGCACAGAGGCCAGGGAGGGGAATTCCCATGTGCAAACAAAAATTGTTGTGCTGACCACCTATTCTTAATAAGGCTTTATTACTGTGGCCTGAAATCAGTTTATTTCTGAGCTCTGTGATGACCTTGTTGTTTTAACAATAAAACTGAGCTAGACTTGTAATAATTTAGGCTGTGGGTAACAAGGGCACAAAGAAAAGAAAGTACTATTAACTCATGCATGGTAAAGGTGAAGGCCCCAAGAAGCAACTTAGTGCTTGGGTTTTGGTTTTTTGTGTTCAATTATGTGTAGTCTATGTTAATTAATAATAAAGATGATTTTTAAAAGATTGCATATTCATATTCTGTTTTGCTTTTCCATTTAATCATTGTGTTTTATTTCACCTGCATACACTGCTCCTTGTATTTTCCCTTCCACAACATTCATTTGTGTACAATGTGCCTTTGCTTTCTCTTTGATATTCATAAACTGAAATGCATTCACTGACCTTCTGTGGATGTGTTTCAAATATATTTTCCAAAACTGATTTTAGCCTCTGGTCATATCTGATCAAAACTCTCTTGAGCACAGGGGCAAATTAAGGAGCCAATTTTTACTTTTTTAAAGCCAGTTTCATTAGAATCTCTTTCTAGAAAATGTCAGGAATTAGTCACCTCAGTGAAGGTCTGCTTGTTTTTCTATTTTGACTTCTTGTCTCTTCCTTCTTGTTCTTGAAGTTACAGCATAATCAAACAGATTATGATCAGTCATATGATTATGACTGACCTTCAACTGTAGCTTTCTACAATTTCTGATTGATCAGAAAGGAAAAAATGGAGGCTAGGCTTACAGCAAGCATCCAGTGAACTTTAAAAGAATGTGTTGCAAAGTCAGAAAAACAATATTACAACAGGATATCACATACTGGTAGTACTACATTCATAAAAAACCATGAGTCCATCAAGCACCACGTAAAACTCACAACATATCTTTTAAATGCTACATGGGATTTCACTTCTCTCACAGATAGTCTTCCTTGTTTTTGTTCATTCAAAAGTTAATAAATTGCTCTCTATGACATAATGTCATTCATATAAAAAGCAGAAGGTCAGTATATTAAACATAGTATAGTGAATACACAATACTGCAACAGCCTAAGTCTTCTTAACAGGACTGATGGTTCCTGTAAGCTTGACTTCTGTAACAAAGATTTCTTTTCCTTTGCTTACAACCAACTAAATTCTACTTTTAAAAGCTGAAAATAAAAGGAAGAAAAGAGCAGGAAAACCCAGTTGCCATCACTTTTGCCATCACTCAGAAAAAGATGTCTCCATAGGCCTCTCCCTGGTCACGCCCAAGCTATTCCCCTTAAAGGAACATACAAGTTACAACATAGGAACAGCAAAATAAAAAATTCTAATAGTGGACACTGGACGCATAAATGAAAAAAATGGCAGAAAATTGATTAAAAGTAATTTTGTGAAGTATAGTAAGACCTGCACACTTGCACACTTCTTTTGAAAAGACTATCTTCATTGCATTTAGTTTTTCGGCAGAGTGGAAAAATGAAATTCATTAAGGTTGACTTCCATAGCTACACACAAATCATTTTTGTCAGAATATTATGCTTAATAAAATTATATAAACTCGGTGTTTAAATAGCAAGAAGAAAACCTGGGAAATACTTAAAACACAACAGATGCATCTCAACAAGTGACAACCTAGACACATCAAATTACAGTCAAACCTTGATTCCCAAATCGCTCAGTTGCAAAATAAATCGGCTGCCGAACGCAGCAAACCTGGAAGTAAGTGTTCTAGTTTGCAAACGTTTTTCGGAAGCCAAACACCCGATACAGCTTCCGCTTGAGTGCAGGAAGCTCCTGCAGCCAATCAGAAGCCGTGCCTTGGTTTTTGAATGGTTTCGGGAATTGAACAGACTCCCAAAACAGATTAAGTTCAAGAAGCAAGGTACCACTGTATATGTAAAAGCTGTTTTCATCTTTCTTTTACACCCAGAAATTGAATCGAGGGTGGGGCTATGCAAATAGTTAGCACAATTGTCAGCGGATCCCACTGAGTTCTAAAGTATACAATGTCAGGTTGTGGGTGAACATATCAGACGACACGGCGATTCTTTAAACAGCTCTTGTTTATTCAGAGGCCAGAACAGAACTGAACTGAAGGGTTCAGCCAGCCTGCTTATATAGAGCTCCAGTACAACGTAACTGTAACCATTTTCTGTAACTATCCAATCACTGAACGCCACTTTCAATCCCTTATTTGTATATGTGGACCTGAACTATCTACAGTATCCCCCTGCTGGCCCAGGGTGAGAACTTCAGTACATAACATACAGTAAACTGTAAGGTAGGAAATATTTGGAGTGGGGTTGGAGGGGAAAACTGACCATTTGTCACTAGGAGCAGTTTAAGCCAAACTCTAAAGGAACACACCACTTTACATTTTCTCATCCATTCCAATGGGGGATAGTAAAGTGATATACTTGGGCATAATGTTTCACCCATACACTGCACCCCACAAAACAATGCCCCTGAAATACATAGGCCCTTCTTCCACATATATATCTCCTGCTATAATGACGGTGGGGGTGGAGAGACTGTTTCATCTGACAAGCTGAAATGCTTGCACTGACTGTACATGGAACATAGCTGAATGTTGAATTCCTCCCACAACTTTTGTGGATGAAATATGACTCACACCTCATTCCATCAGTTTTATTATGATTATGTAACTACTAAATCCCAGGACATTAATATTTCAGGATTAAATTATACGTATCTACTTTGCACTCTCAAATAAAGACTGCAATTTATAGACTGAAAAAACAACAAGCCAGGAATATGTAATAGAAGTTACTAAACTCTGAGCCATCACTGAAATAGTTAGAATTTTCTTAAAACACTGAAAAAAATCTAATAAATTAATGGCAGTGTTCCTACTTATTTCAACTTATCAGTTGTTGCAAAATAATGAGAATTATAAAATTAGCAGTAGTTTTGAGAATTTGTTAGTAAAAGTTACTCTTAAAAAAAATCATTAAAAGATTAACCAGTTGCCCATTTTAGAGCATACTGTCAATTTTGATTTGATTATATCCAATAACCAGATATAAATAGATACTCTGAAATAGCTGCTCATCTCTCCCCAGGGGGCTATGGTTGTGGACCCTCGCGCTCCTGCTTCAGTTTCCACTGCCTGGCCACATGGACTTCCCAACAGCTGTGGGAAATTCCCCACAGGCCAGATCTCAGGAAATTTCCCACCAAAGAAGGGCTACTCAAAAAGGCTAATCAGTAATGCTTTAAGAGGCCAACCACACCAGGAAACTTCTGCAGCGCAGTCAGCCCGAAGAACGAAAAATGAATGGCTATTATAAAAAAGATCCCCAAACTATTCTAGGAAGCCATCTCTTCAACTAAGGCCCAAAGTGGGCAACTCCAAGGATAGTAGTGTTTGCCTATAATAAATATAAGTGTCAGATGGTTTATCAAGGGGGGAAATGGCCAGACGTAGCTAATTCTGGAACTCACCGATATATTGTGGAACATATCATATATCAACATGAGAAAAAACACAAAATATAAATGTATCTGCCAAACAGATTTTATTCGGCAGAAATATACAGGTTTCAAAAGAAAAATGCAAAGCATAAACCATAAGATCATTTTTCCAGAAAGCAACACCTTATGGTGGATAGAATTTGTCTCTAATCGTTCCAAGTCATTTTTCAATATCAGCATTTTATGCTATCATCGTTCTCATTTTTAATATGCCCATTCTTTGCTGCTTAAATTAAAAACAAAGAATTCAATTATATATATATATATATAAAGTAAATGATACTGCTCCCAGGCACAGAATTTGTTTAATTACCAAAGTGGAACATAACATTTACTGTTCACGCTGACATATGGCAATATATTATGGTTTTGCATGAAACACAAAAATTAAGGACATGGGAAATGATAGAACTGCCAGGAATCCAGTTTTAACACTTACTTTTGCGAAGGTCTGAAGAATATCTAGAGCAGGTGGCAGCTGAGAAGCTTCTTGGATCTCCACTTTCAGATACAACTGCAGAGTCCTTGCAAGGTGCCCAAGACCATCTTTCATTTCTTCACTTAACTTGTCAAAATCTTTAGAGGAGGCAACATAAAGCAAGGGGTGAACAGAAACTTCCACCAACATCTTCATGTCTGCCCAATGGCAGAGTTGCACTCTAGATCAGGGTTTCCCAAACTCAGGTCTCAAGCTGTTTTTGGACTACAACTCCCATCATCCCTAGCTAGCAGGACCAGTGGTCAGGAATGATGGGAATTGTAGTCCAAAAACAGCTCAAGACCCAAGTTTGGGAAACCCTGGTCTATATATTTCCAACCCCAAAGATACAAAATCTGAGGCATAGTACCAATTTATTTGTTGATTGCTACCTCTCACCATCAGGCAGTTGTTGCCAAACTCTGCAAATGTTGTGTGAATGATGGCTCAAAAGCTTGGAACTAAAAGATGTCCGAAGATTTGTAAAATAGCAAAGCAGGTGGCTGGATTGTCTGTTTTGTGTCACCCGGAAGAGGACTTGGGTTGATTTCATTCTTCAAATCAGTTCTCAGAAAATACTATTTAAAGCTACCTGTTTATAATACACAATGGGGATAACACCTTAGAAGAGCTTAATAAAATTATGGAAGGCTGGAATTCAAAGCCTATAAAAATGCACATTCATGTAATAAGAATATATTGGATGTTTATCTCTATATGACAGGTAATATGGCGAGTATTAACAGAGATCCAGAGAAAAGCCCAAAGAATGGAACTAGTAGAAGCCCACTCTTCCCTTTAGGAACCTTTTCACCCATCAGCCAAAAACCTTTCACTGTTGGTTAGAAGGTCACTGCGATGCAGGGGGCTGAGGTGAAAGTGGGGGTTTCAAAAAATCAGACAGAGACACCTTCAATGAGCAGGGGCCCCACTAGGAAAAATTATCTGCCCAATTTGGCGGTATTCTCCCCTTCCCCCCTCAGCCCCAAGCCCACTGTATTGAGGAATGTCACCCAACCCTAGACTGGCTGCCAGGGAAGTCAGGGCAGGAATCCAGCTTCTACTGGGTTAAAAGAATCTGCAACCTTCTAACCACATCTTAACTGACATGGTCCAAATCAAAAATATAATATCCATGCATAGTTTATTCATAGTGGTCCACATTTTATTGAAAACCAAGTTATTAGGCCAGGGGGGAAATGAAAGCTGATCCGATCAATTATTTACATGTTATGATTTCTGTGGTACCGAATCTGGAAACAAGAAACCAAGTGTCTTTGAGCCAAACTAGATATTACAGTAATTGTACATTAGTCCAAGGATGCTTTTAAAGTCAGAAAAGGCACACAAGGTTTCTAGTGTGTAGGAAACCACTTGGCAATCGAGCATAAACGTCTAGTGAAAAGAATTCTTTACCATACTACTAAAAGAAATCTTTGTCATTTAAGGTATAAGAATATGTTTTTTTCTTCAGCTTCTTTACCACTCACAGCTAAAAAAACGTAAACTGTAGTTCCTCCCAAATCTTATGAAGAAAGGTGCAAAATTATGTCCACCATTTAAAACACTGCAGGGGTGACCGGCCATGGGAAAGGACCAACTAATTTACTTATGTACAGTTTTACTAACTAATAACAGAGCTCCAGAATTGCTTCCAGATCTAATGACACAGAAAAATTAACACTGTGCATGATCCTGCACACATTATGTTTGCGCCTTGTATATCCCCATTCAGCTCTCTCCCACTGTTTGGTGCAAGTTACTCATGCACTGGCACTGGATCAGAAGGGAAGGCTGGATGTGGATTGGGGAGAACGCCACAGACCTCCTGTTCCTCCTAACCAGTGGGATAGAGCTCTATTGAGTGTAAGGAATCTCAAGAGTGCTGCATTTAAATGGAGTGGGTCCACAATTTCCAAAGATCAGCCACCCTGGAGTATTATGCAAAAGGGATCCAAAATATCCAGAGGCACTGATGTTGTAGGCTGCTTTGTAAAAAGGTTAGGAAGGAAGGTTTCCAGTTCCCCCACTTCACTGTCTATAGAAGGGGGAAGCCGTAAGAAAGTGCAAAGAACTATACACCCCCCAGGGAAATGTAGTGCTACTACATTTGTGTGCTTGTATTACAGCTTTCCCCTGGAAGTGGCCCCATGGTCCTCTTTCCTTCCGTTTTTACATTTTAAGAACAGGATATAATATATATTTTTAAGAACCTATTCAGCCCAAAGGAGCACAATGCACATTGCAGAATTTATTGATTTATTTCAGAGACAGGCAGACAGTATTAACTTCACCCATCGCTGAAGCAAAACCACCTCTGGGATAGAGAGTAGCAACCGTTTAAGAATGCAATGTGGGGGACATTTCAGTTCAGGACAGATGCAAACAAGAATAATATATCCGTCCAAAACTTTGGGGAGAATTTAGAGAATCAAAAAGCAGAGGGCAATTATCCAGACTGGAATCTGGCCAAGATGTCAGAATTAAACACTGTCTGAGAAAAATTGTCCCATAAGAGTTTTCACAGCAAGTGATCAGGAGCTAACTTTCCCATCTCACACTGAAGACAAAGGAAGTAAAAAGTGAAATGATATTGAGTAAACAAATTGTTTTAATTTTCTGGGGTTTAGAAAATTAAAATTGTTCCATTTCCGGGAAGATGAAACGCTGCAAGAAGTATGGCTATGAATAGTGTATGCAGCCCCTTTTTTCACATGTTATACTAAAAGGACCACTGAGCCCCATTCCCACCATCTGTGCATATGATGGTGAATATTGCGGAAGCAGGATAGAAAGATGAAGAAAACTTGCTTTTAAATAAAACGGACATTTCTAGGCAGATGCAGGAAAAAATAAAATGATTTAAATCCCACATGTGAATACTACCTTTGTGGTGCAATTTTAAGCATGCTTATTTGGAAATAAGTTAAAATCAGGTCAATGATCTTTGGATTGTAATAAGATGTTACCATGGGGGCTCTTGTGGACAGAAAGGTGATTAAAAAAAACCTACTACTGTCATTAATACTAATAGTAATACAGTGTTACCTTGGTTCTTGAATGGCTTAGTAGTTGAACAACTTGAAACCTGAATGCTGCAAACCCAGCAGTAAGTGTTCCGGTTTGCAACCTTTTTTGGAAGCCGAACATGCTCCGTTTTGAGGGTTACGCTTCAGATTTGAGTGCCACGCTTCCATTCTGAGAGCTACGCTGAGATCTGTCTGTTTTTGCTATTTATTTTGCGTTTTTGTTTGGGGGGCTTTTTTTTCTTTCCATTTTTGTGACTGTGTGGAACCCAGTTCAGCTATTGATTGATTGACTGTGTGACTGCGGAAAAGGATCAAAGCTGCAAAGTACAGTACATTGTTTATTGCTTTCATTTTATGGATCAATGGTCTTGTTAGATAGTAAAATTCATGTTAAATTGCTGTTTTATGGGTTGTTTTTAAAAGTCTGGAACGGATTAATCCATTGTGCATTACTTTCTATGGGAAAGCACGCCTTGGTTTGGAACGCTTTGGTTTTCGAACGGACTTCCGGAACGGATTAAATTTGAGAACCAAGGTACCGCTTTAATAATGTGTACTGATTATATATTCCTAAAAATCCTTCATCAGCCCATCATTCAACAGTGGCTGAAAGTAGTATAGGGCATCCTCAGGAAGGTGATGGAACAAGCTACCAAGAAGCTCGCAAAATATTAGCGTAATCTACGTATGAGCAGTCCTGCTGGATCAGGCCAAAGGCACAACTAGTCCATCATCCTATTCTCATAGAGGACAAGCAGATGCCAATGGCAGAGTGAATAAATGGATTCCAATACAGAAGAGCTGCTAATCCGCAATGCCGGAAACATTTGTTCTTTGATTTCCAATTGTCTGTATTTTTCTTCTAGATCACTTCTGAAATTAAATCCAAAAGCACTGTACAACCCAAAAATGAAAACATATTAGTTAGCATAAAAAAACAAAAACACAAACTCGAAAAACAATCCTTCTAGCTCTTCTCAGGTGTTACTTAAGTTCCAAGAGGAAGTTAAATCTCAGGATGCTACGCAGTAAACATGGGAAGCATTTACAAAAAAGTATGGCTAACGTCTACTTACTTGACTGAAGATCAAAAAGGGAGTAGAGCTCTTCAGATGGACATGTTGATTGTCTTAACTGGGGAGCATAATAATAATAATGAATTAAAAGGATGGCAGACTAAATCATTAACTCAATTTTTAATCATTCTTTTAATACTTTATGTATAGCACTAAAAGAGCAATCACTAGCATTAATCCGTTCTTGTTCACGTTTGTGAAAACATTAGTAGCATTTTGTTGTAAGTTACAACTCATTTATTCTTATTCTCTTGATTTTCACACCTTGCTTTGCAGAACACATTTCACCCATATGTTCCACTGAGTTCCACACTGAGTCAAGCACAACTGAGGTGGCTGTTACAAACCTTTTTGAATTCATTCACTGACACAAGGTATTTATTTTACTGATATGCAACATTTGTGAACATTTGTGAACATGTGCAAAAGAAGTCCCCTTGAAACTGATGTCAGACGATGAGCCACAGAGATCTGAGCTGTGAAAATTTTGAAACTACATATGAGTAAACATACAACTTCTGGTTTCATCTAAGATCAAGCTAAGGACTAAACTCTGAAGCCACCACTAAGTGCACAAATTCCACAAATTACAGCAAGTTTGATTCAGTCAGGACTTCAATGCTGCTTACTCAAATTACTATTCTGGTGCAACTTGCTTGCATTTTATGACATATATTACTTATGAATTTATTCTTCTGAAGTATAGTCTGTCCTTCTGCTTCTTCATTTCCATCCCAGTGCTTAAGGATACATTTGTAATAAATCCAAAAGCGGTTCAAACAAATGTGACAGTGCTCTGCCTTTTTGCATGCATGTATCTTAAAAGTCGAAAGCACGTCAAAGTGCAAGTAGATAAATAGGTACCGCTCCGGCGGAAGGTAAACGGCGTTTCCGTGCGCTGCTTCTGGTTCACCAGAAGTGGCTTAGTCATGCTGGCCACATGACCCGGAAGCTGTATGCCGGCTTCCTCGGCCAATAAAGCGAGATGAGCGCCGCAACCCCAGAGTCGGCCACAACTGGACCTAATGGTCAAGGGTCCCTTTACCTTTATCTTAAAAGTCGAGTAAGTGATGGCACAAAAGTTTCATCCCTGCTGCCAATTGCAGAGGATAATGCAACATGAACAGAAGCTACCTACATCCACACTGAACTACGTAGGCAGTCAATTCAAGAAGTTCTGCTCGAGGTCATTAATATGCCAGGCTCTCACTGGCAGGGAAGGAAATTTGCTTCGGCAAGGAGCATAGGGAAACTTGGGCGGACAGTTCTTTATCCTAGCCTCTCCCCAACAAGAGCTATTATGAATCAATAACAACTCTGTGAAATATAGGCCTCCTCGGCCACAGTCAGGGCAGACACCTTTGCAAGGATCAATCACAGGTAGAAGGTTTACTTACTAGTTTGAAAATGATCCTGCCAACAAGCCTCACTGAGTCTGGGGGGAAGTTAGGCTCAATGCTCTTAATACACTTGCATTCCCGTTTGTGGTCCTGCCAGGCTTCTTTCTACAAGTTGTGATAAAACAGAAGTTATTTTGCCGGTAAACTTTTCAGAAATATAAAAAATATGAATTATTACTGCAAGAGACCAGTGCACAGATAAAAGCGATTTTGCACAAGCATAAGAATATTTGGATCCAAGCCACTGATTACGGTTGGACATATGGTTTTTGCAAGAAATGCTGTTGAAACACTCGGTCTATTTTTACAGTAAGGTATGAATTGTTATTAGAATTATCAACCATTTAAATGTTTTAGTTGATCAACCATCTGTCTTTTACACCTAAATAATTTTGCATATTACCCAAACCTCAGTATAAGTGACTTTGTAGGATTCTGGAGACATATTAGAATTTAAGCAAAATTCTACCACTGTGTATTAAATGAAAATTTTTCCCCTATTTCTATAATATAAAAAGTGCCCTTCCATTTTAAGCTCTCTGCCAAAATTTCACCCCATTGATCAATTAACTGAAACTATCTGTGTAGAAAAAAACACAACCCACATACAGTACTAACAACTTCCTTATATAATTGTTACATTTCTTCTTTCAACTGTTTTACAGACCACACTAAGCTACTCTGCCAGGATACTGGGACCTACCAACACATGTGCTGAAACTGCAGCTAGATAAAGGAGTTCTGGACAAAAGTATTTTCCAAGATCTCACGCATAACCAGGCAAACAATTCATCCCCTCCCCTTGTTTGACTCTTTTGAATTTGTAAATTTGGGTCAAGATCTGAATAACAAGGAACTGATCTCACTGTTGGCTATTTGCAGTATGGTAGCGCTGCAGAGAGCTTGCTGGGGAGACCATGCATTAAAAAGGGACTCAAAAATAACTTAAACAAGGTTTTAATAACAAAAGCAAAAACTCCTTATACACTAAATACATCAACAAAACAGACCCAACCACCAACCCAGCCCCCAGGGTAATGGGAGAGCTAGGTGCTGCTCCTTATATACTACACCCAATTGCTGACACAGCTTAATCAATACAACTCAGCAGCACCTGCTATGTTTCACAGCTGTAAAGCTGGGTCTCGTTATTTTGCTCTGGCCCTTGCTCTGGCCCCTTAAAGACATACACATGGAGTGGAACAATGATGAACCTTTACATTTAAAGAAGCCATTCAACACTCACATCTTTCAGCTGCAGATAGGCCAGAACTGCCAAGTTTGGGAAGACCTTTGATTTCAATAATCTGAACTATTAGACTATGTCAAGACTTGGTAAATCAGCGTTATTTAAAAAAAATCCCACATAAGCTAAAAATTTCCAGGTGCCAAAGTGCTCAAAATTGTTTCTTCACCATTTGGTTTAATTTTATTTCATATACAAACTGGAGTGTTATATCCCACAGGTCTATGTAAATGTCTGAATTTAGCTTATTGATACTTTTATCTTTTCTGAAATAGAAATTTGTAATTGTTTTGATTTAGAGACCTTGTAATCATAAACTATACCTCCTTTCCCCATATTTCCTTATCAGCAATTGTAACAACTTTCTACTTTTAAACTATTTTTTCTTGCATTATCCCCCCCCCCGCAACCTGTCTGTTGTTATAATAAATAAATGGAAAAACTACAAACAAACTGGTCAATATTAACTATGATTAGCTTCAAACAAGCAAATTTCAAACCATGGTGTGTGAAGCTTGCTTGTTTGAAACAAACTGCTGGTAAAATTAACCACAATTTCAGATCTAGGTGAGACCTGTGAATAATCAATTAATGAATCAGAAGCTTCCTTACTCCTCTTCGCAGCTGCATGGGAGGGAGGGAAGCGGTAGCTCATAATCTCAGGAGGAGGTTAAACTTGTTTATGTAAAACTAAACTGTATGTCATGACACAGTAGAGTGTTGTACTGTGTAGATATGTCGCACAAATGCTCACCGTGCTCCTCCTGGGCCTGGAAAGGGTTAGTTTAACCTCTGGGTTTCTAGTAAAACTGAATTACTGTGTCACAAAATGATGTCTAAAAAGTGTGTCACCAACATAAAAGTTTGGAAAGCTCTGGTTCAGAGTAACGTCTGAATCTAGCCGATATGTACCAATACAGTGGTACGTTGGGTTACAGACGCTTCAGGTTACAGGCTCCGCTAACCCGGAAGTAGTACCTCGGGTTAAGAACTTTGCTTCAGGATGAGAACAGAAATCGTGCTCCGGCGGCGTGGCAGCAGCGGGAGGCCCCATTAGCTAAAGTGGTACCTCAGGTTAAGAACAGTTTCAGGCTAAGAACGGACCTCCAGAATTAATTAAGTTCTTAACCCAAGGTACCACTGTATCATCCAATTTCCTACATTCATAGGTGAGTGTGGATCCCTAAAGTAGACAAAACAGACCATTTAAGCAGATAAGGAGGTATTTGGGGAGCATCTAAAATACCTCCTAAAGAGAGTGGGAACCCCAGAACTAGCCTGATGAAGACTGATCACATACATTCAGTGGTCACAGAAAGCTGACTGACTCTTCAGAGGGGTACATAAAACAGGGTAGGAAGGGACTGGATTGTCCTGGAGGCAGGGATGACTAACCAGAACACTCAAACAGCAGTAGTCAGTTAATACTGCAACATTTTGTTGCAGGTCCCCCTTATTTTTCTCTAAATCTGATCTCCTATGGAAAAATGAATAGGAACAAATCTCTGCCTTTTGTAAGATGCCGTTCTTTTCAGTGGAGCTTTCTGCTTTGCAGCAACTCTGATCCTGGCCCAATGGAATCAGTAATCCTCTCCTCAGAATATTTATGTTCAGCCTCCAATTTTGACTGTCCCTTGATTTCTACCTCAAAAAGATTTTTCTGGGTTTTCGTTGTTGCTGCTGCTGCTATGCCAGATTTCTGCTTAAGGTTTTGCATAGCGGCTGGCAGGCAGGCAGACAACAGAAGCAAGAGGCATGACATGGGATTAAGGAGTGCCACTATACACAAATCTGCAAGAGCAGCCGAATGGACAAAAGGCATTTCTGTTTCTGGCACATGAAATAGTGGTTTAAAATTATACAGCTCATAGTTTAATTTCACCCTTGCTCTCTTTGAACTAGGCCTGCACCAAATGGTCACAATATTTTCAGTGTGAAAAAAGTATTTTTGGAGAAGCCAAAATGGCCCCTAAATCAATCCTCAGTGCATACCTTCCAGAGTTGTTTGTACGTTGTTCACGACCCAATGGGTGAATCCTCATGTACCATTATTTTTAAGGGGTGGTTTCTTTACTCTGCTAACACAATTCTGGCCACTCTGAGATCATGTAATCAATGTGAAGATGTCGCAACATCTTAAATCAGAGTTTCAGGTTCAATCTGCAACATCTCCAGCTAAAAGGGCTCTTGATAAGAAGCTAGAAGCACCCCTGCCAGACTTTATTGGGCTAGATGGACCAAAGGTGTGACTCAGTATAAGGTATATTCCCATACGAGAAATATGTAAAATAACTAAGCAAGGATTAGGCATCACCCCAGAATTGGCCCTACTAAACACCTTCCAAGACAACAATGCCCATTTACACCACAAAGAACTCATAACCCACCTACTTTCAGCAGCCAGAAACACCATAACCAGACACTGGAGAGACCTGTCAGGAGTAAGCATGGACCAATGGTACCAAATAGTATGGGAAACAGCCCCACTAGAAAAATTAACCAATAAACTGAAACTGACATGGGGACAAACAGAAGAAGACGCCTTTACCCTGGTATGGCTCCCCTTTATCACATACACAGCCCAACAAGACAATGACAATAATCCACCAACAGCATACAAATCAATATGGCTAACCTGATCCAAAACACCCACCCACCCACCCCACTCACACACGAAAGCAAAGATCACCACAGCCAATCACAAACAAACAACCACACCTTGGGCCAACCCCGACCTCTCTCACCACCAAAGAAACACAAGTGAACAGCAGAGAACCTGTACGAGCAACGCTGACACCAAACCCTACATACATTAAGCAAAATAGAAACATTTCCACCCGACCCCACCCATCTTTCCCCCCCTCCACCCCTTTTCTTCCTAATGTCTCAACAAAGGAAACTGATTTGTAAAAATGTTACATGGAAAAAATACGAGAGACATTACACATACTTCTGTAAAACAAGAAAATCTTTAATAATAAAAAAGTATAAGGTATATTCGTATAATTCACATACCCAAACAGATTTGACTTCGTGATGCTAGAAAGCCATTTCAAAGTGAAGGTGTGCACAGAAGCTTAACCAGGCCATCTCTCAAAAACTGCTGAAAGGGCAGATGGTGCATTTAGCTTATTGTGCAAGTTTTTATGAAAAGTTCCCACTCTCAACTTGGTTTTACTCCCCCTCTCAAATAATTGTTTTGGACTTCACTGAAATTTCATCCTTCTAACTTATCTGCTGTTTCGCATGGACTACAAAGTGAGAGCTATCGGAATATAACTGTAACTCAAAAGTATCCAGAAAACAAAGGTTATATGAATCCAGTTTCTTTCACCCTAAATAAACAGTCGTGTCTCTAATCATTAAGACATCATTCTGCATAACGTAGCTGTACTGGCATGTTCCTCCCGAGCCAACTAAAATTGTTCTTTGAAGCCAGCCTTTATCTGACATGCTTTGTTCCTAAAATAAATGCTGGGAAGGAGTTTAAAATATGCTAGAAGTGACACTGAGATGATCAACTGTTTATGCAGCCTTTAAAGGAGTAAGGAGATGAAATATGCAACATCACACAAAATCGTCTGTCTCATTCTTCTAATCTTAGCAGTGCTTTTTAAAGTTAGAAAGACATTGGAATCACATCTTTATGATCACTGCCAATTTGAATCCATTCACATCGTGAATACGGACTGCTTACAAACAGGCATAGCCTTCCCTAGTTTAGGCACTGTCATGGCTGCACCTGCTGCTGCAAAAGAACCCAGTAACCTTGTGTGTATTTTGCGTGAACAGTTTAACTTGGCAAAGTCCGGCCAATGTAACATAGTGCTTTACTTCTGCTTGCATTTTTAGGCAGGTGTTTGGTTTGGTTTTTGTTATGGCTAAGTATTATTTAGTTTTTTAAAAGGTAAAGGGGTAAAGTGACCCCTGACCATTAGGTCCAGTTGTGGCCGACTCTGGGGTTGCGGCGCTCATCTCGCTTTATTGGCCGAGGGAGCCGACGTACAGCTTCCGGATCATGTGGCCAGCATGACTAAACCACTTCTGGCAAACCAGAGCAGCGCACGGAAATGCCGTTTACCTTCCCGCCAGAGTGGTACCTATTTATCTACTTGCACTTTGAGGTGCTTTCGAACTGCTGGGTTGGCAGGAGCAGGGACCGAGCAATGGGAGCTCACCCCATTGTGGGGATTCGAACCGCCAACCTTCTGATCGGCAAGTCCTAGGCTCTGTGGTTTAACCCACAGCGCCACCCGCGTCCCTTATTTAGTTTGTTAGTTACAGTTAATTTGTATACCGCTTCATATTTCAATAGAATTGTCTAAGCAGCTAACAAATCCTAGCAAAAAAGAACCAGTACATAAAAAATGCAAAGCAAATTCCACATTCAAAACCTAAGAATACTACTATTACTATTACTATAACTAATAATAATAATAATAATTCATTTTAAAGTAACATAATTCAATATATCAGTGTACATAAGCAAATTAACCAAGAACCACAAAAACAAAACAAATACAGAACATAAAAATATATAAAGTTACATCAAAATGCAACATAATGACACTGTACCATTAAAAAAATTCATTGTGCATGTGCATGCATGTATAATTTTTGCTGGCCATGACAACCAATTTCCTAGATCTTAAGAAGAGTTAATGGGGAAAATATCAAGGCTAAAAGGGTAACATATTTGCATTATTCATTTGCAGCTAATTATCAGAGTAATGATTACCTGGCAACGTACATCACAGTATCTTGCAACTTTGCACTGAGAACACCTAAGCAGTCGATCCTTCCTGTTGCAAAGGAAAAAAGGGGGGGTGAAATACTTTGAATATTTAAGACAAATAACTTTCAGGTAAACTTTTAAAAAGTATGAAAAGCCTAATGCTAGAGTAGCAGTCCACAATCCAGGGAGCATTTTTAGAGCCAAGTTTCAATGTTGGTTTTTGAAATGGTTTATAAGGCTGCTTAATGGAGTGAACTCACAAACCGGCACTTTTTAGCTTCCTAGGTTGTGGTTCTAGGAAACAGCATTCTTTGCCACTGACAACTAGGCAAGCTGTTTTGTGGTCTGACTCTTCATCTGAAATAAAAACTGCAGAGAAACAACTTGTGTGCTTGTGGTTGTACACATCACCTTTGTATTGTGCCCAGCTGTGTTTCCTAAAGTCTCAATAAAAAGGAACTTGAGAATTCTAGGTCAAAAAAATGACCTAGAATATTTACAGTTTCTATTTTTGTATGTTCAATGGGCATAAAGTTAATTATTTTAACTCTGTTTGATTATTAAACAATATATTTTCCAGGAGAACAAAAAAGATGGAAAGTCTCAGAATCCAATATTCATGCTCCGCTTGAACAATTTACAGCTTTTGCAACCTGTATGTAAATAATTCATAATATTTATAGGGGCTCTTCAAGCAATACCTGTTTGCTGTAAAATGAAATGCTACAATCCGGGTAGAATATATTTTACCTTTTATTGGGTGCAACAGTAAATAAAAGAAATAACCTTTTTATTTTATTGTTCTCTTCTCATACAGTCAACTATGTTTGTGTTAAACTATGTTTAACATAGGAGAAATCCCAAGCTGATTTGCAGTAAACAACACAGTGGGATATGGTTGGCCTTTTGAGGTCAAAAACGTGATATTCCATTGCAAGCTAAAATTCAGTAAATCTTAGTCCATATTTTATCTGCCTTAAGCAAAATTCTTGCTGTGAATCTGTAGGTGCACTGAGTTGTGGCATATATTTGTACTCTGAATTCCCCATCAATACAAAATAGCATTAAAGTTCTATCTAAATTGTTCCAGGGTCTGTAAGGCACTTGGGAGGGGGGCATACAATCAAAAGAGATGGGGAATTTAAACTAGAGATGTATTTGTATACCGTTAAGATGGTTGGTAGAAATGCTTTTTTACATAATTCCTATTGTTTTCTAAGTAATCAAAACATGTAATTTAGTCCTTCAGTTAGCATGCTCAACAAAACACCCCAAAAGATAAGTGAAGAAATAAATGACTAAAATATTATCAATTAAAAAAAAAAATCTTTCCAGTGTGTGGTTTTAACTGTAACACTTTAGTCAGGTTACAAAACTTTTAGTAGACTGATCAGTTAAATCAAAAGTAGCTCCAAACTCATATGGCAGCAGATTTTTTTCTGATTAATTAATTAAGTAATTAAAAGCCACATTCCGTATTGACAATCTGCCAGCTGAGGTCCATGGAGCTGTCAAAGGGCTCATATACAAGGAGAATGCAACAGCAGGTATACCGCAGGAACATCCCAGATATGCCATCAGAACAAAGTTGTTCTGCCTCTGAAGATGCACAGCGGGACACAGGCTGCAGCTGTGGGCAGAAGGCAGGTAGGATGGAGATGTCATATATCCTGTGTCATATATCTTGTGCCCCTTCGTCCCACATGCTCTCCAAATGATCTAACTTTACACCAGCCCCTCACATAGTGCAAATAAGGGGAGAAATTTTAAAAGCTGCCTCTGAATCAAAGACTGAGTCACACCCATGTCACCATGACAGAGTATAATATACAATGTAACAAAGCACCAACACATAGCGCAGCGCCCGTATATGAACCCCAGACAGGGAGCTCATAATTCAGATCACAGGGCACACAAAGCGATGGCAGAAAAATTCAGTTTGCTGGGGTGCTAACTTGAATATAATATTGGGGGGCAGTAAGCCCCGCCCCGCATTACTGATCACATGACACCATGCACACACAACATTTGAATGGCAATGCCCATCAACTTTGACGGACCCAGCCCCTTCAAATATTTTATTGGGGATCCGAAGACCCCTCAACCCCTAGGAGCTGACTCCCACGGTTCCACTTGGTAAGACATGGGGTGTGATGCAAGCATTGCTGAAGACACAAGGGAATGAATGAATGAATGAATGAATGAATGAAATTTATTACGGTCCCAGACCAGATTCACATTCCGTACTAAGCAAACATAAAACACAATAGAATTAAGGCACAAGGGAAGTATACTTGTTAAGTTGTGGGTGAACATATCAGACGGCACAGCGATTCTTCAAACAGCTCTTGTTTATTCACAGGCCAGAACAGAACTGAACTGAAGGGTTCAGCCAGCCTGCTTATATAGAGCTCCACTACAACGCAACAGTAACCATTTTCTGTAACTATCCAATCACTGAACGTCACTTTCAGTCCCTTATTTGCATATGTGGACCTGAGTGAAAACTATCTACAGTATCCCCCTGCTGGCCCAGGGTGAAAACTTCAGTACATGACAATACTTATCTGCTAGGAGCTGGAACAGGCACAACCCACTCTGGACCAATCAGTTTTGTTTGGGTTCAGATTCAAGATGTCCACTGTACTAGTAACTACAGGGCTGGCTCAGTCATGAAGTGCGGTGAAGCAGTCACCTGAGGCAGCAGAAGCGCAAGAGGCAGTGCCCCTGCGGGCACTCCACCTACACTGCCGCCATGAACAGAGAAGTGAGATCTTGCCAGAACCTGCCACTTCACAGGCGCTGCCATACAACCCAGGTAAGAGAAGCTGTGGTGGCAGCACATTCCTGTTTTGCCTCAACCATTATTATTTTTTTGCCATACTGCCAGCTCCCTACAGCATCTGAACAGCGCGACATCTTGCTAATACAGTACATCTCTCTAGCTAATGTGCAGACCCGATACACTTGATGGAAAGAAGGTGGGTGCAAGTAATAGTCTGAACTGCAGGCTCACGCTCCTCTCCCTCTCCCTACTTTCATCTTTGAGATTCATAGCAGTTATTACTCTCACTATAGTAACAGGTGTGAAAATAAGCAGCAGCTGCATTTCACAGACCATTATTCAGGATCAGCACAAAATTCAGCTGTTTTGAAGTCAAAACATACTGATAGATCCAAACTCATAAAACCACAGAATTGTAGAATTGGAAGGGACCACAAGGGTCATCTAATCCAACCCCCCGCAATGCCCTCTGGGGCTCAAACCCATGACCCTCCGATTAAGAGTCTCATGCTGTACCAACTGAGCTATCCCAGCAGTCATATAATATTTCTGAAATAGTTGATATTAATGCCCTGTGCAGGATTTATAGATCTTGATTTTCAAAAACGTAAACCCCAAAGTGATGACAATTAGCATATTAATTCAATCTGCTTTTCTTGGCTTTATGCCAATGGCACCTACACAGAATTCAGTGAAATCCACTCAGGTTAAAACAGAGGTATTTTGGTTAAACTGGATTGTACATTGGGGTTTCTAAATCACTGCAGGATTGTTAAAAATGTATTAGATAGTTTAACAGTAAAATGTAAAAAGATAGGTAAGGAGGGACATTGTAGAGATTTTTGTACAAAACAAGCAGATAGCAATAACCTTTTTTTTCCTCTCACAAGACTAAAACTCGGAGCTACCCAGGACAATGGATTCAGAACAGACACAAGAAGCAACTTCTTAACAGAAAGCAAAACTTAGGAAATTCACTGACACAGTATGTGGAGATGGCCAATAACGTAAGAAGGCTTTAAAAGAGAGTAAGAGAAACTCATGAAACAAAGATCTATTAATGGCTGTCATGGTGGCTATATCTAACCTCCACATTCAGGGAGAGAATGCCACTCAATACCAGCTGCTGGGAAACAAAAAAGAAGAGGGTTGATGCTTTCAAGGCTTGTTGCGGAGAGGGGACTTCCTGGAAGCATTTTTTTGGTCATGGTGGGAAACAGACTACTGCAATAGGCAAGACCTTTGGTCCAAGCCATCAAGGTGGTTGTTATGTTTGTATAAAGCTACAGTGGTACCTCAGGTTACAGACGCTTCAGGTTACAGACTCCACTAACCCAGAAATAGTACCTCGGGTTAAGAACTTTGCTTCAGGATGAGAACAGAAATCGTGCTCTGGCGGCACGGCGGCAGCCGGAGACCCCATTAGCTAAAGTGGTGCTTCAGGTTAAGAACAGTTTCAGGTTAAGTACAGACCTCCGGAACGAATTAAGTACTGTACTTAACCTGAGGTACCACTGTGTATGTGAAACTCACCCAGTAGCCCACAACCTGCAATCCCCTGGCAGCTCAGGACTTGGCTCACCCATAACTGTGGAGCTAGGCCTCCAGGCAGCTAGCTACAAGCATCAACAGCTTAGTAAAGCTTAGGTGCAAATGTTTGGGTCTTTTGTGGAGGGCCATGTCCTCTATTGTCCCATGTGTCAAATAAGCAACATGTTTTAGGTAAAGAATAATTATCCAAGTTCTGGTTTTCTTCTTCATCCTGTTTTGATGATATTAGAGAATGTTTGGAAATTCAAGCCTTATCAGGAGAAACTGGCCACTCTCCAGGCACCCGGCTTGATCCCCTTGTTGACCTCCCTGTCTGCGTTTCCCGGCAGGATACAGGCTAGGTCACGATCGGCGATCCTCCTCAAGCGTGAGAAGAACACACCACTCTTCCCTGCTCCCTGCTCCCCCCAGGGAGGGGAAAGAGATAGACAGAAATGTATTTACATGCCTTTATTTCTGTCTTTGCAGCATTACAGAGAAATGCGTCTGCTCTCTTCAAACTCCAACAGCAGAGAGACAAACTCCACCTCCTGTACTTCCTGTACAGGTCAAATTACACTCTGAGCTAATTCCGGTGCTCAGCTCTGTGATTAGACTGTCCCTTTGTTCCCACGGTACAGTCCCAACATTCCCTTCATGTTTTGCTTTCCAGCCAGCTGCAGCTTGCTGCCGCATTGCTCCTTTTCCGTAACAGAGAATAGCCAGATCATTTGTGCAGTGGTCTGGCTAAGATGGTGAAAAAGCAAATTTTCTTTCAGTGTAGTATAAGTGATCTTTCAAGGTCCTTTCCCCAGTTGTTGTCTTTTCAGTCTGCATGTTGTCACGTTGCTCCTTCAGATGTCCCACTGCTCTGTGTTATCAGTCATCACAAAAACATCAGCACATCCCTGTGTCTATTACGCTCACTGCTAGAGGCCAGGCTGGCCTTGGAAACTACCTACCTACGAGTCATTTTTCTCCTCTGTGCAGGCCTAACCTTTCTTTTCACCATACTAACAGTTCAAGCACACAGTGAAGATAAAAGAACAACAGGAGTTTGAGGAGCTATTCAGGACTTTGAAATAAGTTGAGGCGTGTAAGAGTTCAGCAACAATGCATCAATACTGAAAAGAAGACGGGTCACGGCATGAGTTACGATTCTGAGGGTCTAATCCAAAGTCCTGTTGAATCAATGGCATGCCTGCAGCATATTTCAATAGGTTTTGGTCCATGCACTCTGTGAACTGCAGTAATTATGCGAATGCAGTCTTTATAAAAACACAGGGCTCTCCATTTCCATACAAAGACGTTTTTCAACAATACTGTCGGAGCTTTACATAAGAAACGACAACTTGGTTTGGATCAAGGCCCAAGTAGCAGAGCTACTTCCATTTTCAAAAAATGCCCCAATCAGATGTCTCTACAAGCTCACAAACAAGGCTATAAGGTGATGGTCATGTGAAATATACTCAGAGTCGCAAAGTGATTTCATGCTCTTTATTCAGCTCATAGTGGTGAGGAGGAATGAATGAAAGTCCCCTCACAGTATCTGCTTTATATACATTATTTACACAATGGGCTGCACATGATTGGCTAATTCTGGAATTCTACTGTAAGCCAATCAGGTTGTGGATTCACTTCTATCTGGAGCAGGATTGGGTGGTTCCTGCCAACCAATCATACTGCTGCATTGTTCTAGGACCAATCAGACTGCTGCATTCTGAATCCTATTGTTCTAGGACTAATCAGACTGCTGCAATTTGGATCCTATTGTTCTAGGACCAATCAGACTGCTTCAGTTTGGATCCTATTCAACTCAGTACATAACATCATGTGTGCTATTTGCCCCCAGCATTGTAAGGATGTGCCTTGTATCTCTGTGTGTGTGGTGTTTTTTTTTAAAAAAAAAAGCTGATCTGGTTCTGAATCGCTCTGTAGCCTCTCAGCTGCAATCTGTGTTTCATGTTCTGAGCTGCTCCATATAAAACAAAGCTCTGTGTTCCCCCATTCACTATAAAGAGGAATCTAAAAACAGCTATAACTCCTTTTGACCAATATGGATGAAATGCACTTTCCCTCCATAGCTCCTCCAGAATAGATTAAGCCTGCCAAATTGTGGTCAAATGGGTTCGGGGGTTTTTTGTGGGGGAAGTAATAGGGACTTTCTTTCTTTCACAAAATGGACGTGGGTGGCGCTGGTGGTAAAACCTCAATGCCTAGGGCTTGCCGATCACATGGTCGGCGGTTCGAATCCCCGCAGCGGGGTGAGCTCCCGTCTTTCGGTCCCAGCTCCTGCCCACCTAGCAGTTCGAAAGCACCCTTAAGTGCAAGTAGATAAATAGGTACCGCTTTATAGCGGGAAGGTAAACGGCGTTTCCGTGTGCTGCGCTGGTGCTGGCTCGCCAGCTGCAGCTTTGTCACGCTGGCCACGTGACCCAGAAGTGTCTCTGGACAGCGCTGGCCCCTGGCCTCTTAAGTGAGATGGGCGCACAACCCTAGAGTCGGACACAACTGGCCCGTACGGGCAGGGGTACCTTTACCTTTACCTTTCTTTCACAATGCCTTGGAGCTGGGGTCTGTCTCTTTCTGACCTTAATTAAGAGGTGGTACGTATTTGTGTGTTTGTGTAATTTTGCAGCTTCACATCAGCCTTTCTGTCTAGTGGTTGGTTGTGTCCTCCAACTGACCAATAGGCCTAACAATATGAGACTCCCTAGACTGCTGCCTGCAGAGTTCTGAAGAGCTCAGGGTTGGTCTGTGGGTTTTGGAGTTTTTTTCCTAAAAAGCAGAGCAATATATGGATTTTTTAAAAACTTAAACGAAAGTTTTAACTTTAAAAATAAAGCCTCCACAGCTGTGCTATAGAACTAAAAAGCAATATAGAGCTCTGCAGGCAACATTTTGGATATCCTTACATCTTGAAAAGCCCAAGGTCCGAGAGGAACATAGAGATATCACGGAAATACAGCACAGAAACAGAGCAATGAAGTGACACAAAACTTTGTGCCAATGCACACCATTAGTATAGTGCCACTGTCATCAGGTTATATTTGTTTCTTAAGTTTCCCACCTTTCCTCCAAAGAAGCCAGGGCAGAATTTTGCATTGCAGCCCAAGAAGCCCAGGGACAAACTCCAAAACACAACAGCTGTGCAGCTAGTTCCATCCTCCTGTTGTAACATCTGGATCAGGGTAGCATAAGGTTTTGCAGTTCTTTAACCACTGTCCTACACTGGCTGCTGATAACAGGGGCAGTGAAACCAAGAACTCTGTAGTGTAACGACACCAGACAAATTCTACTAGATGTTATAGAGGGAGAGAGAGGAACTAGATCTGTGGCTGTCACTTACATTGGCAGCAATATGTTGACTGTGGTCCTGAAAGAGAGGGGATTATATGAGCAAGGCCACTTACTGAGTTTTGTAGCTTAGTGGGAATTCAAAACCTGGAATGCTCTCACTTAAAAAAATCCACATTGTAGCCTCTAGTTCATGCTATCTCTGCTGATTCATGATACGGGGCTAAGGAAGACTGGGGCATTAAAGCAAATATTTAAACAGCTCTATGTTCTGATACAGGGCACCACCCTGATGTATCTAAAATCTTCTGTTAATGCAGAACTTTTCTGTTTATTTTACTTTACAATCCCTTTTGCAACACTTTCTGTTGGAAACAATTGTGTTAAAATCAAGACTGACGTCACAAGACATGGTTGTCAGAGTTGCTGAATCTGTACGTGAACCAACATGCAATTATTATTCTGCTCTTTGACTTGCAGGGGGTTAGATTCACAGCAGGCATTCAGTGAAAACGAGACAAACCTTTTCTGTTTGCTGCCCCTGCCCCCACCCATATCCTTCTAGTCAGGGTAAGTTCAAATAATTAATATCTCCTTATCTCTCCTCTTCACATGTAACCTTGGGATGATGGTATGTTGCTTTCAAAACCTTTGAGACTAAAAAAAAATCTGAGGATAAGTAACTTCTGTAAGTAAAACAAAGCCTTAGGCAAATTGGATAAATGCAGAGCAGACCATAGAGTTACTTTAAGGAAAAAAAGTATTATTTCTGTCAATTTACTTTTTAGGTTAGCCTTCACTTTGGGGGGGGGGGGTTGCTTCAAAGTGCCTTTCAAGGTTATATTGTCACTCACAAAAGGTTCTTATGGTACCCATTCTACCTGATCAGGGATGGGGAACCTGTGGCCCTCCAGATATTGTTGGACTACAACTCCCATCATCCCAGACCATTGCCCATGCTGGCTGGGGCTAATGAGAATTAGGAGTCCAATAACGTTTAGATGGCAACAGGTCCCCCAACCCAGTTCTAGGTAATTAAGCATTGCAGCATTTAATTATCTATTTGCTTACTTGTTTTATATCCCAAATTTTGCCTTTGTGTCCAGTTGAAGACCTGCAAGTAAAATGCCATTCTATTATTGTGCTGCAGTATTGCCAGAACGGCCAACCTAGAATCCTCTGATGCCAGACCCAGGTCCTATCTACTGGACGAAGGGGAAAGGGCAAAGGTGTGCCTGCAGTAAATGAAGGTATCCTTTTTAGCCAGATCAGCAAGGAAGCTAGAGGCAAAAGCCTTAATGCAGTTCAGGATTTATTAGCTGACACACTGTAGCCTATTGGTGCAAGGAGTTTTCCTTGGCTAATCTCCTTAGTTTTCCCCTGTAGCCAGCATAAATTTCTGCCTAATCCCTGACTGCCATTCCTCAAGTCATCAGTTCAAGTGCTGCCCGGGGAGCAAGCCAATGTAAGTCTTGCCATCTTTGAACCCTGGTCCATTTCCGCTCTGCTTGCCTTCCTTGTACAGGTTATAATTACAGCAGCTGCAAAGCATTCATCTGTTACAACTGAGTTAGGACAGTAAACCAGTTTTAGATTATGTGGACAAGGTCAAACTTCAGTTGCACCAACCAGAGAGGAAATCAAGGATAGATGCAAGAATAATCATAGGGTAAACAAACAAATAAACAAATCTATACTAAATAGAGTATGGTATTACAGTGTACCTTTCCTTATAATGTGGAGGAGGTTTTACACCACTACTGAAGCAGAGCATCAATAATTCCTGGAGTAGATGGTTGAAACAGTACAATTTCCCACACTTTCAATACACATTCCTTTTTGTGTGCAGCAATGCTAGCATTTGACTTCAAATGGAACTGTAATGTTGAAGCCTCTTTTTTTACATTTTATATATGGAAATCAACAGAAATCTCATGGCACTTATCCAGTAGCTCCCAATGAATCCCACGAATATATCCATGTTTACATTAATGAGAAGGAAGAAGCCAATGATCAGTTGAGTAGCAAAAATCAGTATTTGACAACTGATACTGGTTTGTCAGTTTTAACTAGTAACTAGAGAATATTTTGATCTATAAATTATGCATTTTTCAGGCTCCTGAATTATTGCTGTGGATAAAGCTTCTTATCGCACTTGGTCTACTATGCCTTGCCATCATGGGTATTCATTAGGAACCTGGAGGCTTTTTCCTTTTTCCTTATTTGAAAATCATACATATTTAAGGTTATTTCAGTTCAAACAGGATTTGGTGAGAACCTGGAATAAATTGTCTTCTTGATATGCCAATTTTAATGGGAATTAACCCAGTAACTGGGTGAAATGACTGCACACAGATTTTGATCTTTGTTTTGTTTTTAATATTTTCCTTGAATAAATATGGTTCCTGTGCTAGAAACCTGCCAGATGATAGTCAACACGATTAGGCAGAAGCATGACTGCAATACAGAAGCAGAAAAGCTGAAAGCAAGTCATGGGTGGCACAGGAAAGGAATATAGTTGCACTATATTGCATACCTCTTCCATCTGTGACCACACCTGTCAACAGGGCAACTTCACACCAGGCCTACAGCAGATCTGGCACATGCTATTTCCCTCCCATGGACTTCAGTAAGAGGGAAGAATAGAATATTAAGCAAGCTGCCCATCCACATTGCATGAACTATGGAGAAAGGACACATTGCATCCAAAGAGAGCACTTCTGTTAGGATTCTTTTCCCGTGTTGCAGTCATGGGATTGTTTTTATTACATGACGGTGTATGCTTTTATTCCACATTGTGGGAAGTCATGGAGACAGGATGTTTGTATTACTGTGTTTCCGTGATGTAGGACGTTTGTCCTTTCTTCTTTCTCTTTGCTGTCTGATGCTGAAGAGGAAGGAGCTGAGTTACGATGCTCCTAATGTGTATATGTAAATAAACGTAGTTTAGCCAAATGCTGCGCTACTGAGTCTGTACGCTGACTGCCTATACTCTGCTGATCCTGAAGTGTGCTGATGCCTCTAAGGTATCAGTCGCTGTGATGTTCAGGCTGGAGAAAGATTTTGAATCTCCCGAAGGAAGGACCAGGAGGGAGAGAACATGCCAGTCGAGCATGTGTCTCTGCCAGACTCCTACTTGTGTGTAGGACCTCCTGGCAATTATACAAAACAGCCTCCAGAACACAAACAGGAACCTCAACAGAATTCTAACGCTTCTGTGCCTATAGCAGGTAGCCCTGCCTCAGGACTCCAAACACAAAACAGCACCCATCAGAGTTCAGCAGGACAACCCAGGAACCCAAGACACACATCTCCCCTCCATGGCTCCTCCTACCCTCCTTTACTACATGTGAATACTGTGTATTGTCTGAACCACATTGTTCGACCTCTGGCAAGCTCCGTTAGAGATGGGTAGCTGAATGCGTGAACTGACTCCATTAAAAAAATATTGCCTTTGACATGAGGCAAGATGAAATTAAAGTTCACTTTCCTTGCGGTGAGCCATTCCCACATGGAAGTGATGGTTTGATAATGCAGTTAAGTGATGAATATACATGCATACCCAGCTAAGCGGGTCTTCATTGATGGCTCGGTGGATCTAGAAATCACATCGCTGGATGCAACCCAAAAGCAAGCTAGAGTTGAATCTAAAGCTTTCATCAACGTACACAACACACTAACTTGTAACTGAACATGCCAAAACACCTTATCCAAATTCATCTGCACATTACTTTACATACATACTGTCAGGGTACTGCCATCGGAACAGGGTAGGGAAGCAGAGGGGCAGTTGGGTTACAGGGAACCTCCGAAAATCTTGAGAAGCAGTTCCTCTTCCTGTGGTGGGGAAAGCCACACCTCCAGTAGGGAAGAGGGGAAGGGACCAGAGGATGCTGCTGGGAGCCTCAGCACCGCTCCTGGCCAAGCTGGCCAGGAGGGAAGCACGTCTCTTCCGTTGCCCACCCTGCGCAGAGGTGTAAAACGCAAAGAAGGAAGGAAAAGGCTGGGGGTAACTAAGCTCTTATGTTGGGGGGGGGACCCGGAAACGACCACTCCCGGATTCTGCTAGCGATTGAGGCAGACATGAACTTGTGGTTCTGCACTGTAAATAGTTTTGCACCAAACTAAAACCTGTAAAAGACAGGTCAGTGTCTTGACTGGTTACTCACGAGCAACCACCATTGCCATCTGACACATACATACCTACTTTTATTTGTATGGCACCTTTCCACAGTTCAAACCATGCTCAAGGTGGCTTACAACGTGGGAAAAAATACTTTAGATAAGACTACCATCAGCAAAAACTCAATTATCACAAAAATGAAGGAGAAATGAATAAAAAATGTAATATAAAATTATTCAACTTCCTATAGTGTTGAATTCCATCCCTACAATATGCATTCATGCTTTAATGAAGGGTTCTTTGCTTGTATTTTTAATGAGCAAGCTAAACAAATCCTTAAGATAGCAATTTAACATGTTCATCTCTATCTGCACTCTAGTGACATCCCATGGTAAAAATTATAAATTGATCATATACTTGCCGAATGTTCTTTTTTCACACTACCAAACATGTAAAAAAAAAAACCCCAAATCAACCCACCTAGCAGAACAAAGGTACACATATGCAACCACAGTTAGAACCATGTTGAAGTTTTAACTACAGACCAACCACACCTTTAGAATGAATAACTCAGGGAATTACTTGCCCTCGCATGCCACTTTTACTTAGCCAAGTAAGCACTGTCAACAAACAGCCTTTGTCTTCCTCCCATATGTGCTTCTTCACCGTGTATTTTTTTTAAAAAAAATAATAATAAATGGCTTAAACCACAATAGTCTTTAACAATCATAAATGCTTTGTGTTGAAAAGTGTTTTCCACATATTTCTAATACTTTTTAACCCTCGCTATATCATTTTCCCTCTTTGACTCAAGAAAAGCCTCCCTTTCACTCTCTGCATTGGAGATCTGCTGTCCAGGTGCTGTCTAAACATCCTCACTTGCTGCTCTGGGAATGTGATTGGCTCACTTACCCAAGCATTCTACTTTCTTATGAACCATTTCCCAGGGCACCTAACATACCAACTTGTATTGCCTCCTCTTTTAGTTAGGCAATTTTCAATCCAACCCATTGTTTTTAACAGCTCTAGGAGACAGAAATTCAACAGCTGAAATCTCCAGGACAGTCATACCCCATGTTACGCTTGCTTCATGTTACGTTCTTTCATGTTACGTCCCGCGGCAACACGGAAGCACTGGAAAGGGTTACTTCCAGGTTTCGCCGCTCGCGCATGCGCAGAAGCGCAAAATGACATCACGCGCATGTGCAGAAGTGGCGAATCGCAACCTGCATGTGCACAGATGCGCCGCTGCGGGTTGTGCTCTTTTCATGTTGCAAACGGGCCTCCGGAATGGATCCCGTTCGCAACCAGAGGTACCACTGTATCTCATGTTGCATTTTTGCCTGTTTTACAGCTGTTAAAAGTAAAAGTTTCTACCTGCAAAAAGCCCGACTTCTAGAAAGACTCATCTGCAAGGCTGGGAAGGTAGGTTTCTATGTAAACAGTAGCAGACTCAAAATATAACTGCCAGCTTGTCATACATATTTTTAGAAAGCTGGCTTATCTAGGCTGCTCCAATTAAAACAGAATCAAAACACATTGTTTTCCGTCTTTTTTCTATAGCTGGGGATATGCCTGTCAATTGACAGCTTAGTTTGCTATAATTTTGCCTGTTGTTGATTTGTTCTATTGATTGCAGGGTTGTGATGTTGTCAAGACACTTGGAATTTTGTAGAAGAAATAAAGATTGCTGGATAACCACACACAGAGCAGGCTTCCCACCATTGCTCTCGATTCAGAAAAAAGTCTCACATTTTTGCAACATCTAAAGATTATACAAAACAAATAGAATCTTAAATTAGAATTTTAATTAACTCTGCAATACTTAAATATACTAGTTTGGATATATAGAGCCCTTATTAAAATCAATGCAACTTATCTAAGAGTAAACAACTTCAGGATCTGGACATTTATGTGAAATATAAAGATGTTTCAGTTTTACTAAATTTCTAATGTGTAAGATCTTTTCTCTTCAGAATCTAATCTGGTTCCTCTTCTCATATTTTTCTTTCTTGTGCCATCCTGATATACTAAGGCTGAAAAGAATATTTTGCAACCATTAATCAACAATTCTCTTAAATAGATATTTTGGATCCCTTCCAGTCGGGATTCAGGCCTCATCATGGGACTGAAACTGCCTTGGTCGCACTGGTTGATGATCTCCGGTGGGCTAGGGACAAAGGTGAAAGCTGTTTCCTAGTTCTGCTGGATCTCTCAGCGGCGTTTGATACCATCGACCATAGCATCCTTCTGGACCGTCTTGAGGGGCTGGGAGCTGGGGGCACTGTTATACAGTGGTTCCGCTCCTTCCTCCTGGGCCGTGTTCAGAAAGTGGTGGTGGGGGATGAGTGTTCAGACCCCTGGGTGCCTCAGGGTTCTGTCCTCTCCCCCATGCTTTTCAACATTTACATGCGGCCGCTGGGAGAGATCATCAGGAGGTTTGGGCTGGGTGTTCATCAGTATGCGGATGATACCCAGCTCTACCTCTCTTTTAAATCAGAACCAGTGAAGGCGGTGAAGGTCCTGCGTGAGTGTCTGGAGGCGGTTGGAAGATGGATGGCGGCTAACAGATTGAGGTTGAATCCTGACAAGACAGAAGTACTGTTTTTGGGGGACAGGAGGCGGGCAGGTGTGGAGGATTCCCTGGTCCTGAATGGGGTAACTGTGCCCCTGAAGGACCAGGTGCGCAGCCTGGGAGTCATTTTGGACTCACAGCTGTCCATGGAGGCACAGGTTAAATCTGTATCCAGGGCAGCTGTTTACCAGCTCCATCTGGTACGTAGGCTGAGACCCTATCTGCCTGCGGACTGTCTCGCCAGAGTGGTGCATGCTCTGGTTATCTCCCGCTTGGACTACTGCAATGCACTCTACGTGGGGCTACCTTTGAAGGTGACTCGGAAACTACAACTAATCCAGAATGCGGCAGCTAGACTGGTGACTGGGGGCGGCCGCCGAGACCATATAACACCGGTCTTGAAAGACCTACATTGGCTCCCAGTACGTTTCCGAGCACAATTCAAAGTGTTGGTGCTGACCTTTAAAGCCCTAAACGGCCTCGGTCCAGTATACCTGAAGGAGCGTCTCCACCCCCATCATTCTACCCGGACGCTGAGAAGCAAAGCTACAGGGAACCAGGCAGAGGGCCTTCTCGGTAGTGGCGCCCGCCCTGTGGAACGCCCTTCCAGCAGATGTCAAAACGATAAACAACTACCTGACATTCAGAAGACATCTTAAGGCAGCCCTGTTCAGGGAAGTTTTTAACGTGTGATATTTTACTGTATTTTTGGTTTTTATGGAAGCCGCCCAGAGTGGCTGGGGACACCCAGCCAGATGGGCGGGGTATAAATAATAAATTATTATTATTATTATTATTATTATTGTTATTATTATTATTATTATTATTATTATTATTTCTGTTTTACAGATGAGATTTCCATATATGACCATATTTACAAGCTTGAAGGAAATTGATCAATAAATAACAGAACAATTCAGATATGACCTAAATCCAACACAGGTAACTGTTTAAGTCCACTGGAGGTCAATAGGCTTAACCATGCCTAACTGTTATGAATTTAGGCCTGTATTTATTGATCGATTTGGATTCCAGTGACTGAGAAGGATGACGTTTCCTTGGTTTTATTGATTATCCCAGAACATGAAGAATATGGAATACCTTCATAATGGAATAGAGGTGGGATGGTGGACATTTTTCAGTCCAAATGTCACATTCCCCCATGAGAAACCTTCACGGGTTGCATGCTAGGAATGGGCAGCACCAGAAGCATATCCTGTTATGTAGTGTAGTTTCACCCTGGGCCAACAGGGGGATACTGTATATAGTTTTCACTCAGGTCTGTAGATAGTTTTCACTCAGGTCCGCGGCAGTTATTTTAGGCGGGAACTCTGGGCTGTTGTGGTTACAATGTTGACAGCCAGCTGCCTATAAATACAGGCCGGCTGAGCTGTTCACAGTTCTATTCCAGCTTACCATAATAAAGAGCTACTTGAAGAAATCGCTGTGCCGGCTGCTATGTCAACCCACGACTTAACACTGGCGACGAAGGTGGGATGGATGGACATCAGAGCACAGCCAGATGCGGCCAGCCTCTGAACTGAGCTGAATCACTGAGCTGAATCACAGAGCGAAATCACTGAGCGAAATCACTGGGCAGAACCAATTCAGAGCTGACTGTTCTGGCTAGAGCACTGTGTTCCATCCATCGCCCTTCACGCCGGCATCGGAATCATGGCTTCACTTGTGCCTCTACCGCCGTTTGCGCCAGCCTCTGAATCATGGGACTCCTACCTCGCTCGGTTCGACTGCTACCTCCAAGCCAACGAGCTGACAGCAGTATCAAAGGATCGGAAGCGGGGCCTATTCCTCAGCCTCTGTGGGCCTGAGGTGTTTGAGACGGCCCGAGCGTTGGTTGCGCCTGAAGCAGTCCAGGCAACACCATGGGACACGATCCAAGAGAAGCTCCGCAACCACTACGCACCAAAGCCGTCCAAGATTGCTGCCCGCCATGCGTTCTACCACCGGAACCAGGCAGAGGGGGAGTCAATCAACAACTACACCACCACCCTGCGACAGGCTGCAATGCACTGTGAGTTCCGAGACTTAGACGATGCCCTGATGGATCGAATCGTCTGCGGGGTCCGGGACATCCATCTGCAACGGCGCCTCCTAGCCAAGCCAGACCTCACGCTACAGAAAGCCATTGAGGAGGCTGTGGCCTCAGAAGCTGCTGAACGCTCCGCCCAGGAGATCCGCAAGTCCAGCAGCCCGCGTCTTGCTAGGGAGCCAGTTCCGGTGCATCATGAAGAGGCCAGCAGTGAGGAGGCATCCTCCAGTGAAGACGATGACGTGCACCAGACAAAGCGGGAGCGCAGGAAGTTCCAACAGAAGTCCAAGGGCCAACCGGAATGTGCTGGCTGCGGAGGCAACCATTCCCGTGCCAAGTGTCGATTCAGAGACGCCATCTGTAGGAAGTGTTCCAGAAGGGGCCACATCGCTAAGGTCTGCCGATCGGCTCCGTCTGACACCCCCCCTTCATCGACTCGCAAGTCCAAGTCTTCACTCCAGTCTGCCAAGGAAAGTTGTTTCGCTCTCACCAACTGCCGCTGCCCGTCTGGAACCACGATTGGCCAAACCGACTCGCCTACGCGACGCAAGCTGAACGTCACGGTGCTCATTGAAGGAGCTCCATGTGACATGGAGATCGACACCGGGTCTGCCCTGTCCATCGTGTCATGGAGCACCATCAAAAGACTGGTACCCAGAGTGTCCAAAAGGCAACTCGACTCTCACCGCGTACACCTGAGAGACTACCAGGGAAACGACATTCCCGTGGTAGGCGTTGGCCGGTTCCGGATCGCCTTCAAGGATTTTTCGGGCCTGCTCCGGTTGGTGGTGGTCGAAGGTCAGCGGCCAAGCCTCCTAGGGCTAGACTGGTTTGATGCCCTCGGCCTGGAAGTCACCGGCATCAACTGCATCTCTAACGCAGAGACTGAGGGTCTGGTCAAAGACTTTGCCGAGGTTTTTGACGGCACCTTGGGCCAATATACAGGTACGCCCATCTCCTTTAGCCTTGATCCACAAGTCGCCCCCATCAAGCTAAAGCCACGCCGGGTTCCCTTTGCTCTCAAGGCTAAGGTGGACGAACAACTGGACAAACTGATCGCCCAAGGAGTTTTGGAGCCGGTTGACCACGCAAAGTGGGAAACCCCCATCGTCACGCCTGTCAAGCCAGATGGGTCGGTGAGAATCTGCGCTGACTACAAGTGCACGATCAACAAGGCACTTCAGCAGCACGCTTATCCGGTTCCTGTTGTCCAACACCTGCTGCATTCCCTGGGTGAGGGTAAGGTCTTCGCTAAGCTGGACCTTGCCCAAGCCTATCAACAACTGCCAGTCGATGATGCCACTGCTGAAGCCCAGACGATCGTCACCCACCGGGGGGCATTCCGTTGCCGCCGGTTGCAGTTCGGGGTGAGTGTGGCTCCTGGCATCTTCCAAAGCCTTATGGAGCGTCTCCTGCAAGGGCTTCCGGGCGTGGTACCATATTTTGATGACGTCTTGGTGTCTGCAGACTCACACCAGCAGCTGTTCGAGCGCCTCCGTGCCGTGCTGACCAGGTTCCAGGAGGCCGGGCTCAAGGTAAAGAGGGAGAAGTGCCAGATCGCCGTTCCACAGGTAGAGTTCCTGGGCTATCTTATCGATGCCTCCGGTCTTCATCCAACCACATCCAAGATCCGCACTATCCAGCAGGCCCCCACCCCAAAGAACAAAACGGAGTTGCAGGCATTCCTGGGGCTGCTGAACTTTTATAACATGTTCCTGCCCCACAAAGCCACAGTGGCTGAGCCTCTTCACCGACTCCTTAGCACTAAGACGCCTTGGGCCTGGGGTCATCGGGAGACGGCAGCCTTCAACGCGGTCAAGGCTCTCCTTTCTTCAGACAGTGTGCTGGTACAGTACAGTGAATCCAGGCCGCTGGTCCTTGCCTGCGACGCCTCACCTTTTGGCATCGGTGCTGTCCTTAGTCACCGTTTTCCAGATGGAAAAGAAGCACCGCTCGCCTACTTTTCCAGGACACTATCTCCAACGGAACGGAATTACAGCCAGCTCGACAAGGAGGCATTGGCACTTGTGGCTGGAGTGAAGAGGTTCCATGAATACCTCTATGGCAGGACTTTTGACCTCATCACTGACCACAAGCCACTCCTGGGCCTCCTCGCTGGTGATCGTCCAACTCCACCGGTCCTCTCACCACGCATGCTGCGCTGGACTGTTTTTCTGGCTGCCTACCACTACCGGCTCATCCATCGCCCGGGGAAATCGATGGGCCATGCCGACGCCCTCAGCCGTTGCCCTCTTCCAGCATTTGTGGAAGACCCGGCTCCAGCTTCATCGCTCCTTCTGATTGAGGATCTTCCGGCAGCGCCTGTATCGGCTGCCACTGTGGCCTCCGCATCTGCCCAGGATCGCACCATCAGCCGGGTGCTCAACTGGGTGTGGAGGGGGTGGCCACAAGGGCCTTTTGCATCGGAGTTCCAGCCCTTCGCAACCAGACAACATGAACTCTCAGCTCATCGCGGCTGCCTGCTGTGGGGAGACCGCGTCGTGATTCCCCAGGGACTCCGTCAGCGCGTCCTGGAGGCTCTGCACGTTGGCCACCCGGGAATTGTCAAAATGAAGGCGTTGGCTCGGTGTTACGTCTGGTGGCCTAATATGGACGATGCCATCACTGCCTGGGTGTCCGCCTGTCAAGCGTGCCAGGAGTCGAGGCCTGCACCACCGGCAGCTAAGGGACACACCTGGGAGACGCCAAAGACACCCTGGTCGAGGGTGCACATCGATCTGGCTGGCCCCTTTCACGGCCGGACTTTTATGGTAGTGGTGGACGCCTATTCCAAATGGCTGGAGGTCGCCCTGATGCCCTCCACCACTACCGAAGCTGTCATCCGGGTGCTGCGAGGCCTGTTTGCAACGCATGGGTGTCCTGATGTCCTTGTCTCTGACAACGGACCGCAGTTCACGTCAGGCACGTTTGAGCGGTATCTATTGGGACTGGGCATCCGCCATGCACTAACGGCACCCTTTCATCCATCCAGCAACGGGCAAGCGGAAAGAATGGTGCGCTCAACAAAAGAGGCACTGGCGCGCCTGGACCGGGGAGACTGGCATGAGCGGGTCGCCGAATACTTGTTCGTGCAACACATCACCCCTCATGCGGCCACAGGGAGGAGTCCTGCTGAACTGCTTATGGGCCGCCGCCTCAGGTCACCGCTCGACCGGCTACACCCAGACTTTGCCGTGGCTGAACCCCCAGGCTGTGCCAACGCACCACGGTCATTTGTCCCAGGAAACCAGGTCTTTGCCCGGAACTATGTGGGGGACATCCCTTGGGTGCCAGCCACAGTAGTGGGAGTCACTGGACCTCGCTCGTACCAGGTGGCACTCGAAGACGGACGCTTGTGGCGACGGCATATAGACCAGCTTAGGCGCAGGGTTGGGGACTTGGACACTACCGAGGTGCCCCCAACTGCGCTTGCGGCTCCAGAAGAGACACGTATAGATGGCGAGGCCCCACCTACACCTCCCTCGCAAACTGCCAGCGTGGAGCCGAACCAAGCCGTTTCAGAACAGACTCAGACCACTCCACTTGCGGAGGCTCCACCCACAGCAGCGGATTCAGGGGAGTTGGTTCCAACGCCACCTAGGGTCGCACCACAGCCTCAGCGAGAACTGTGTGGCCCTCCGGACTTGGCTACCAGTCCCCGGCGGTCTGGCAGAGTTTCCAAGCGCCCAACTTATTTAAAGGACTATGTTGTTGGACAGGTATCACTGTTGGTCTAAGTATGGGAAATGTAACCGATATGCTTTTGTGCCTAATTGAACCATTACGCGTAGTGCTGTATATAAGGAAACCATTACGATTGTAACTAACGCCTTATCTCGGTGGGGAGGGGTGTTATGTAGTGTAGTTTCACCCTGGGCCAACAGGGGGATACTGTATATAGTTTTCACTCAGGTCTGTAGATAGTTTTCACTCAGGTCCGCGGCAGTTATTTTAGGCGGGAACTCTGGGCTGTTGTGGTTACAATGTTGACAGCCAGCTGCCTATAAATACAGGCCGGCTGAGCTGTTCACAGTTCTATTCCAGCTTACCATAATAAAGAGCTACTTGAAGAAATCGCTGTGCCGGCTGCTATGTCAACCCACGACTTAACATATCCAGTAATAGATATGACATTCCAGGCCTGCAAAAGTCAGGGGTATCTATAGATAACATGCTCAACTCCATCCTGGCCCGCATGAAGCAGTCACAGTTAAGCACTCAAGGAGGTGGTAGAACAAGCCTAGCTAGCATGGGATGGGGTTGAGGCCTAGAGAGACACCTAAAGCCTACGTAGGGTGGAGGGACACATTCTGCCCTGTGCCTGAGATTTCTCATTCCTGGAATGGAAAACCATTACTAATATTTCAATTTACAGACAGAAAACCAAGGATGGAAAAGAAGCAACTTCCGCAAGCCACTCAGCATGTCTATGGCCCAGTAAAGATCTAAAGGCAAGTCTCTCAGAACAAATGTTATTACTCTGTCAGCTGGACTGCCTAATGAAGTAAATGGAGCAACTCAGTTGGACGAGTTGTGCATGCATGTCTACCCCCGGAGAGGTCAAACTTATTCCTACTAAATATACAAACCATCCTGTACCACAATGCAAACCTCCTGCTCTGGCACCATATATTGCACTGTATTCAACATACAGTACACAAAATGGTGTGACAATTGCAAGCCAAATGACATTGGGAAAGTTCTACTGAATGGCTAATAATCATCACTGACTGCAAAACCAATTTGCAGCATTTCTTCCAGCTTCTAAGCTTTGCTTCTCAGCCTCTCCTGCACTGATGTCTCTGTCTCTCTATATATACATCCTAAGAAGCGGAGTTACAGTGTCACTGTTATCTGTCACAAGAGGAGAGATTGTCAATAACTCTCCTGCTCAGTTGGTCCAATCACATCACATCAGTGAGCACATTTCCATTTCAAAAATTGCTGCTGGTGTTGAAGTTACTTCAAAAGAGACACAAGCATTGCTGCACAGTATGAATTGGTATGAAAATGCCAACCTGACATGGCATGTTCCTGGATGTTTCAGACAGATTTTTCCAGATACATTTAGTTAAAATTGTATTTTAGGTTTGAAAAATAACTACATGTTCATCACTGAGCCAAATTGCCTTTTGCCTTGAGCCCAGAAGACAAGGGCCTTTAATCATCCTCCAGTAGTTTATAGAGTAGGTTTTCAGTGAAATAAGCTTATTTGGTTTAGCTTGACAGCCACGGAATTACGCTTTGCACAATAAAGAGAAAATATATTTTATTATCTATTAGCTATGGCAAGCTTTCACTCACTGGTCAAGGCTGAAGAACCAACCAGAGGTTTTCACTAACCCATACCAACAATCCATTTTGCAAGAAAATGGTCTGAATCAAGAGCCATGCTGTGGTCCATGGAGTTAATGAAATACCAACATAGTATCACTTTTGGAAGCATTTAATTTTGAGAACAAATAACGGGTGAGCACAACTGGGTAAGAAAAAAGGAAATGGAAAATAGCCACTGAGCTATTACTGCTGTTGTTAAGGGAAAAGGATGGACACTGTCAAGGATGACAGTGTGTGTGTGTACATGTATTTATAGGACACTGCACTCTCATGTGTACTGTACCATAAGAGCTGGGAAATCTGTGGCCCTCCAGATGTTGTTGGCTTCCACTGGTCATGGATGATGGGAGTTGTAGTCCAACAACATCCAGATGGCATCAGGTTTCCCACCACTGCAGTACATAAATTGAAGTGAATAGAATAGAATAGAATAGAATAGAATAGAATAGAATAGAATAGAATAGAATAGAATAGCAGACTTGCAATGTTTCTGAATACCAGTTGCTGGAAACCATGGGTGGGGAGAGTGCTCTTGTTCTCATATTCTGCTTCCTGATTTCCCACGGTCATCTGGTTGGCCACTGTGAGAACAGAATGTTAGATTCGATAGGCCATTGGCCTGATCCAGCAGACTATTCTCAGGTTCTCTAGGAAGGGAGTTCCAAAGTCTGGGAGCTGCCACCAAAAAAGGCTCTCTTCTGTGTCCTTATCAAGCATGTCTGATAGCAGGGACAGGTTCATATGAGGGAATACTGTATTTCTGAATAAGCACTTACGCTAGTCCTTTTCTACATCTAGCTTCCCGTAGGCATCTGGTTGTTCACTACTGGAAAAGGTTGATGGACTAGCATTTGGTCTGACCTAACAGGGCTCCCAGGTTCTTCAAAATTTTGCTTTTAAAGGGGGGGGACGACGAGATAGCACTCTCCAGAAATAAATCTCCATATTAGGGCACTACAAAAACAAAAGCCTAATGGCCTGTTGAAGTATGGCGCAATACCAATCTGGACAGCAGGAATGTTGAAGAGCACTAATCAGTTACATAATTCTTCTCAAAAGAGCATGCTACAGTGATTAAATTAATTTATTTTATTCTTTGTTTATCTAATATCACTAGTGGCCACAACTTTAAGTCATAAACCATGATTAAGCAAATTAATCTGTGTTCCTCCCTTAGCTGAGCTGAGAAACAAACCATGAAGTGGCTGACTTAACACCATGTCCAACAGAGCTCAAGCCTTGTTTCTCCCAAGCCTACCATGATCAAGAATACAGTTTAGGTTTTCCCATGTTAAAGGGTATATATATATATATATATATATATATATATATATATATATATATGAATGAAGTCAAGAACCAACCTTGGCTTCAGATTGTGATTTGCTTGCGCTAAGACAAACCACAAGTTTGCTGTTTCAGACATAATGGTAACCGAGCTGCTCAGTGGTTTGTTTCCCTGCTGGAGGAAGGGAGGAGGCAAAGCGGGATATTTTTTAAAAACGATGGATATATAGCTTAGTTTTATGCCTGAACACATGCCGCAAACAAGAAAGACAGGGACCTATAATTTAAATTTCAATAAAGGTAGAAACAACAGATGGAGAGAAGAATGATAGAGGCAAAGGCAACAAGAAAAGCATATGTATAAATTTGTTTGTAGTTAAGGAAAGGAGAATCGTTTTGATAAGAGGAAAGCCTGTGGAAGAACAAAGAACAAAAAAGTATTATTGTGAAAGACTTGTGTTAGAAATTCATATAGTGACCTTACTTCCAAAGAGTAGAAATGCACACACCTTATACATTTAGCTATTTAATTCAATATCTTATGGACAGATGTACAAAACAGATTTTAATAATATTTGGCACAAAAAATCTTTGTGCTAGCATACCACCAAAAAAAATCAAACTAAGACCAATGGCTTCACTAATGTATATAAATGACTGCCTGAAGGTTGCACAGATGCTCCACTGTACATCTGCAATGACTTTGTGGTCATTCTGAATAGTTCCCTTTCACAATCTGTTACAGTACGCTTGTTTCTGGTTCCCTGGCTTATGAAATAATCTTCATAACCAAATGACTTGCTGATAATTGCTTTGCTATCAGCTTGCTCTAAATAAAATGGATGATACTGCTTTGCCTTAAGAATTAGACCAGTCAGAGAACTGACAGTAGCATTTATGAAGATTATATACAAAGCAGATTAATGTATTTCTGAACTCTAATATAGATTCTGGCCTCCAGCAGCAGCACATATATTTTCCCCTTCAACCTCGGTCAACCCCACTGCCTCAGACCACTAAATCGTGGAGCAATAAATGGTACCCAAATAAAATATTAGTCAAACACTTCTTGGGAGCAGCGAGATCCACTAAATGTCAGAAACATTAATTTTAGATTTAAACCAAGGATTTCCCCAGCTTGTGTATTCACGGAGCTATAAATAGGAATCATTCATGAAAAAATGTTTCAAAAAGCTTTTAACTTATTTATATTTAGATAAGCTTCCCAGTTGATTAGAGAATCAATGGCTACCCTAACTACTACACAGGCATGCCATTGCCTACCTGGTAACAATTAATAATATTAAAGAAACAGAATTTGAGGGAATAGGGAGGGACCATGATATTTTGTTGCCTGAGGCAAAGACAAGATGGCACCACTTCCCCCTTCCATATACAGAAAATAGCAGCCTAATCTCTTTTCAACATCTAGTGCAGCAGCAACATCTAGTGCAGCAGAGACCAGCAAGTTAACTAAGGTGGTGCAGGACAGGCCATGTGGCACATACAGGTAAATCCTCCACCACCTTAAGAATGCAAGAGCCCTGAAGGAGCAGACGAAAGTCCCATCTAGTCCAGCATTCCATCCTCAAAATGGCCTACCAGATGCCTGCTCAAACAAATGCTGCAATGAAGCAGCAGCAGCAGTTTGTATCATGTAAGTAGAGCTGTCCATGCACATTGGTAATGCCCACTACATAGTATGGCCTAGGCTGGCCGTCTGCCTGCTTGGTTAATCAGGACCTTTCACAATGGCACTGCTTCTGATGCATTGGGAGAAGGTAAGTGGGAATGACAGACAGTCACCCCAGGACAGCAGCAACAAGCATTCTTAGGAGGATGGATATAGCCTGGGGAAATAGCCAGGCGGCTGCCACTCCACAGCAACTTAGTTGTGAGAAGAAAACTAAGAGCACCAGAAGCCTGGGCTTGGACGTAACACTACACCAAAAAGTGACTTAGCTCCCAGCAATATAGCAGAAATGCAGGAGCAGCAAAGTGCCCACAGTTCCAGTGGCATGCACCAGCATGCTGCACTGTCACCTTTAAATTGTCATTAACTATGGTTTAAAGAAGAAGAGGAGGAGGAGGAGGAGGAGGAGGAGGAGGAGGAGGAGGAGGAGGAGGAAGAGGGGTTTGGATTTGATATCCTGCTTCATCACTACCTGAAGGAGTCTCAAAGCGGCTAACAATCTCCTTTCCCTTCCTCCCCCACAACAAACACTCTGTGAGGTGAGTGGGGCTGAGAGACTTCAGAGAAGTGTGACTGGCCCAAGGTCACCCAGCAGCTGCATGTGGAGGAGCGGAGACGCGAACCCGGTTCACCAGATCACGAGTCTACTGCTCTTAACCACTACACCACACCTGCTCTCAAAAACAGGAATGAGGAACATGTAGCCATTCAGATGCTGCTGGGTGACATTCCCCCTGGTCTCCTGACCATGGGGCATGCTGGCTGGCAGGAAGCTCCTGCAGCCAATTGGAAGCCGCACCTTGGTTTTTGAACGTTTTCAGAAGTCAAATGGACTTCCAGAACAGATTCTGTTCGAGAACCAAGGTATGACTGTACCGCTTCAAAAAATATTTTTTTCTGATTTAAAAGGGAACAAATATCACTAAAAATAGCCTGCATGAGCAATATTTTACGAACCAAAGAAATACATTGCTTTGCAAAACAAATTCCACAGTTGTTATTTTGAGAATTTATTATGAACTTAATATCACCTTGAAAATTAAAGACTTGGACAGATTCAACAAGCACTAGAAAAGTGCATAGAAACCGCTGTCAAATGAATCATGTCATCAGCAATCAACAAGTGAAAGGTGCTAGTTCAACAGAGCATAACAGAAACCTAAGTCATCTATTTGACAACTGGCCAGTTAGATAATACAGCTCCAGGATGACCTCTGTGGAAATTTAATTATCTTTGTCTCTGCAAATTCTGTTACAACAGATTCCTGAATCAACACCCCCAATCACAAATATACATTCTGAATTTTTTAAGTGACCCTTTATTCTGTTATTCAAATAGTCGTTTGTTTGTTTGTTTGTTTGCTTGCTTGCTTGGAAGACATCAATCTGCAGTGCATGAAGCTTTTATGTTAAAGTGTATTTGCCTTTAAAATATAGCAATGGGTGCCCTTTTAAGAGCCAATTATAATTTCTGATTTGCCTTTACTGCTAAGAATGATGGACAAGTTTTAGTTATATTTCTAACTGGTCCTCCTTTAGAAAACTCAGAGCATTTACAACTGAACACAGATGCACACAGAGTGCTCAAGCTGCTGCAGAATTACATCCTCATTTTTTATCAGACATACAGTGGTACCTCAGGTTAAATACTTAATTCGTTCCGGAGGTCCGTACTTAACCTGAAACTGTTCTTAACCTGAAGCACCACTTTAGCTAATGGGGCCTCCTGCTGCTGCCGCGCCGCCGGAGCACGATTTCTCTTCTCATCCTGAAGCAAAGTTCTTAACCTGAAGCACTATTTCTGGGTTAGCGGAGTCTGTAACCTGAAGCGTATGTTACCTGAAGCATATGTAACCTGAGGTACTACTGTATATGCTTCTTAGAAACAAACAAGTTCTGTGAAGTTTCCGACAGAAGTGGCTATGCACATTGCTGAATGGTTGGGGACTTGTGTCACCACATCTCGCTTTTCCCCTGAGCTGCTTTTCCATTAAAAAAGAGACAATGTTGTGTGTATGTGAGAGAGAGAGCACACAAAGCACAAAAAATGGAAATGGGTAAACTCATTAACAGTGCTTCGGGCAGGGAGGGGAGTGAGCAAACCACCTAGAAGGGGATGAAGAAGCAAAGAGGAAGGGGATATCAGAATTCATATGTACACAGTACATCTGAATGCAAATTTGGGGAGAACATGCATGAAAATAAAACATTCCTGGTCCTCTTTGCAAGTATGCCTATATGGTCTGATGGTCTCCCTTCTAGACACTCAGCTTCTAAACGGCGATGTCTCCTGGGTTATTCAAACCTCCAGTTATTTATTTCATTCCTTTACTGGCCAAATTTTATTTTATTTTTCATAAAATATTTGTTAAGGTTTTTTTAAAAAATAATACAGTAAAAATAAAAAAGAAAAATACAAAATAAAAACAGTTAAAAAAACACACACATATTTTCTATTACTTATTTTCCTTTAACTTATTTCCCGGACCTCCTCATACCTCCCTTTTTTGTATTCCACTTCAAATTATTGGTTCAGTAAATCCTTACCATTAGATTTTAACCCATTTATAACCCTTTTTTCATATTCTCTTAAAGCATTACAGCTGGAAACCCCTTAATTACTATCCAACATCATTCTATCCTTCATTAATTTTACAATATTCCTGTAGATAGTCTTTAAATTTCTTCCAATCTTCTTCCACCGACTCTTCTCCCTGGTCTCGGATTCTGCTGGTCATTTCTGCCCTTTACTGGCCAAATTTTAGATTTATCTTACACTGAACACGAAGTTGCATATTTTTTAAAACTGAAAATACTGTCTATTGAATATTATTATCTAGCATATTATTACAAAATAACTCCATGTTATACACTTCTCAGGCTTTTTGATAAGATTAATAAATTCTGTACATGTTCACTTTGAGAAGAAATGTTATGGCTGTGTAGACAGCAAGCTATGTTGCACATTAGCCCTAGACATTGTAAACTAGATGTTTAATGGAGAAATATGTTTTAAATGTCAGCTGAAGACAAATAAAAATTATGATCTATGGCTATGGCCACTTCCAAATTCCACTCAACATTAGAACTGAAGAGCAAATGAAGTGAGTTACATCACCCACTATAATGTTAACCAAGAATCTTTGTATTACTCTTAGCAAACAGTATATAAAAGTCAAGCCATTCAGCTGTAACATCCGAAGGCCACGAAGATGTGAATCAGTATCTACACTTGATCACTTCTTTTTAATGGGCAAGGAAATGGGCAAATGTCAGCTAGGCTTTTAAGCCCTAAATGGCCTCGGTCCAGTATATCTGAAGGAGCGTCTCCACCCCCATCATTCTACCCGGAGACTGAGGCCCAGCGCCGAGGGCCTTCTGGCAGCTCCCTCACTACGAGAAGTGAAGTTACAGGGAACCAGGCAGAGGGCCTTCTCGGTAGTGGCGCCCGCCCCGTGGAACGCCCTTCCACCAGATGTCAAAGAGAACAACAACTACCAAGCTTTTAGAAGACATCTGAAGGCAGCCCTGTTTAGGGAAGCTTTTAATGTTTGGTGTATTACTGTATTTTAATATTTGGTTGGAAGCCACCCAGAGTGGCTAGGGAAGCCCAGCCAGATGGGCAAGGTATAAATAAATTATTATTATTATTATTATTATTATTAGCCTCTTCACCAGCAGTCCAGCTCCCCCTTATATACTGTTATACTGCCATCCCCTCCACTTACGCATGTTCATGTCATGCACGACTGCACATATGCACTGCGTGCTGGAAGTGGGGGAAGATACCTGGAGAGCCTCAACAAAGCCCTGCTGCACCTCCAGCTGACGAGGAGCCCGAAGAGGACATCTCCTTTGGACTCCAGGGAAGCTCTCCTTGCAAACTGGAGGAGCAGCAGGGTGCTCCCCATTTACACGCATTTCACTTCTGTGTGCAGGGAGCCAGAAAATAAACACTGCCTACATGGGGAGTTGCCTATAGTGTGGCTCCTAAAAGCAGCACTATCAGACCACACCCCAACTGCTATAGTGAAGGTGAAAAGGTACCAGGAGTTTATCAATTAATGAAGGTAGAAGGAGAATGCTTGGATTTATTCTAGAAAGAAGTTCATATATTCCTATGTGTATAGGACCATATAGGGTTCAGGATAATAATCAACATCTGGTCTTAAGCCCAGAAACAGTTTGGTAGCCAGTGCCACTTTACAGGAATTTCTAGAGAGTATTTTTTATATAAATTAATATAATTTTTATATAAATTTCCATCATTTAAAGCACCAAACAAACAAAATTGAAAGCATCCACTGCTAACTCAGGTAATGGAATTTTCCTGAGCAATTTCCAATGCTTACCAAATGCTAGCTTAAATAACATCACAAGTGTAGGCAGCACAAAGCTAATAAACCACAATTTATTTACATCTAGCATGTTTGTAAGCTAACAGTTCAAAGTTCTATATGTGACTGAACTGTCAATCAGACAATTATGCAAAACAGCCTTTTCTTTACAACAAAGTGAATACAAATTAATGTTTTTCCCATAATGTTTATGTCACATTTTATGTGAATGCTTGCCCAAAAGACTGAGATCAGAAGTAATCAGTGTACAGGGTTTTGTAGTCAAAGCTCATCAAATTGCAAATTGATTTCCAACACCCGTTTTCAACCTTACATTATATTGGCCTCGTAACACAAAACAATGGTGTATTTTCAGTGGCAATTTTTCAGCTACAGAACTACTTTTCAACAGGCCCACAGTAATAGACATAGATACACATAGATAAATATTTTTAAATACTTTTATCAAATGAAATATAAAATTCCGTGTTTATAACAACATACCAGAGAAACCTGACTCTTTGAAGATGATTTTCAGGAAGCAACTACTTTTTTGAGAGTTGAACTATAAATGCCAATGGTAACTAAAGCCTAGTACAGGCATGCTAAGCAAGTTGGTTTGCACAGCTTCATATTTTTTATACCTACATCCTTACTCTGACACCAAACATTCTGATTTTCACATAATTTGTTGCAATGTGATTTGAGGCAAACCAAGTAATGGGCAAAATATTTTATTCTAAATCCATTTGATTATTTTTCCTTATCAACCTTCCTTCTCAAAAACTTAGAATCACATGTAAATGGGGTGGTATTTGCTTTCCCCAAATCCATTGCTGGTTGTTGCAATTAAAAGCTGAAGTGGAAAGAGGGTGGAAAGCATAAAGAGCAAGGGAATTGTTTTATTCAGTCTTGTATCTATGTGCTAATTAAAATATAATTTAAAAAAATGTCTTCTTTCATTGCAATGTTATGGTGGCGTTGTTTTAAGACTTCTTTTCTGGTTGCTGAAACAAAAGGGTTGGACAACCAGAAGTGGACTAGGAGAGGTTCAATATATGCTTACACTTAAAGTGCAGAGCTAGGCATGTTTCTAAGTATGTGAGGAGACACAAGATTGCAGATTCAGTGGTAAGGAAATGGTACTAAGTGCATGCTCAGAGGTACTTTTCATCCAATGTTCCAAGTCTCAACCCTGGTATTAGGCTGAGCTCTGGTTGACCAATTATTTAGGATGAGACAGGGGTGGGGTGGGGGAATAAGCAAAAGCATCTTGCCCATAACAAGAATGGAAGGAGAGTTGTGGAAAGAAAAATGACACGGTTTTTTGTGAAGAATTGCCAGAGGAAAATGAGGAGTGGATGGGAAGGGTGGTGAAATGTTTGTTAAAATTTAAGTCTAGTTTATTCACGTGCCACTTTCCCACAGTGAACTGTGACCAAAAGACACTGACATCATCAATGAATTATCAAAATACAAAACATCTGAAAAACAGTTTGCTTCAAAGCATATGAATCTAATATATAATCAATAGCAATAGCAATTCAGGAAACAAATGATAAGTTGAATGTTACTTAATATATCACAGACACAGAGCAAAACATAAATGTTAATGGGTAAAAAAAAAATAAAGGTATCCCACACTACTTGTTCCGTTCTTACTGAAGCCCAATGAGCTACGGCATGATTGCAATGCAGTACAGAAGAGATGGGTTTTTCTCACCAGGCTAGATGGTTCACAGCGGGCTCTCTCATCTCTCCTCCTAATAACTTCTGAAGTGAGAGGTTGTGGGACTTTCATCTGTGCAGAAAATATGCCATTACTGTGCAAGTCCAGCTTCTTAATTCTAAGTGGCTGGAGAAAGGGGAGGCTGCAGTTGCTCAGTGGTTAGGGGGAAAGCACTCTGAATATCCCCATAGGCACACTCTGTATTATTAACAGGGGGGTATAGGGTTGTATATTTAAAAGCTGCCTGATGAAAACAACTCGCTACACAGATGGACACAAAAATAACATTATTAGTGAGAGACCAAGCTGAATCTTTTCCCCTGAAATATGTTAGGTTCATTTTCTCTTTGGAGGGGTAAGGTTATATTTCCGTAGAGGAGTATTCAAATTTGCAATTCCTTGCTTGCTAAATGTAGTGTACAATATAGGGAAAATGCTGTACCACTGACCCCCAAGCATAAAAGTTCAGATAAAACAAAGGAGAAGTTGCACCTGCTGAAATCTTTCCAGAGTTCCAGAGGCCTATATAGCATAGCAGATTGCTATTGCCTTTATTCTTTTGTTATATGCTAAACATGTGTCTTCTGACTACCCATCATAAGATCACTGAAGACAGACTCCAACTAAACTGATACCAGGAGTCCGCCCTGGCTCTACAGTGACTATCATAAGCCACGGCCCCTAGTCTGATGTGGCTCCAGTCAAGGCAAGTTTCTGTATCAATTGCCATAAAAGAAGGTGCAAGAAAATAATTCATACCCCCACTGAAAAGAGAGCGGGAGGAATTTAGTCTAGCATATTACTGAACATATTAAATCAAACTGTCTTAGAAGCAAATATTCTGAGAAATGATATCATGCATTAATTACAATTTGTGGCTACAATAAATTGATATCCATTTATCGAAGTGCGAATGCAACGGACAACTGGCAGGCTATTTCATGCCTCAAAGAATTTATAGCAAAAGGGACACAGGGACATACTCAGCACAAGCGATTCTGTATTATTATTTTTTAAGCTTTTGCACATTTGGAACAGAAAATAGACCAGTGCTTAAAATGCCTGAAAAAATCCCAATTTAAAAAACCGATACTAAATTGTAATTTACTTATGACTATGGAAAATGCTTACTATTGCAATTAAGAATGAATGTCTACCGCTCTCTAATGAAAACATACTACCAGTTATTTTTACAATTAAAAACTAAATGCATACATGCATGGCTGAATATTAAATAAACCTACTATCAGCACCCATATTTACATGAGCAATAAAGAGTGTGTACAGGCAGATATGATAATTATTAATTTATATGTGAAGGAAGGCAAAAAATAAAAAAAGAGAAGTGAAATAATTAATTAGCCTGCAGGAGAGTTGTTCCACATGGGCAAGCCTTGAAGCCCTTAATCTAACAAAAATAACTTACTAAGGGAATTAGGACACTAGAGAAGAACCTGGATATGTCTGCTGAAATATTGTTGAGCTAGCCAAATTTGTTGAGAAGCACAGATCAATTGCATAAGATAGTTGCACCCAATACACTCCGCCCCTGCAAATAATAGTGTCCCCAAGTTCATCTTACTAGTCCTCATAGGAATGGATGGCAACCATCCACTTATGTAGGAGATAATGAGAGCGTGAAGCCTGGAACATCACTATGGTGTTGATTAGAATGTCCTTGGGTGATCCTAGTGGGTGGAATAAGAAGCATGTTTGAACCTCTTTCAACTCCCTTCCAGGTGACAGCCTCCTTAACTTTCTCCACACACTATCAGAGCACTGAAGAACTAAGTCAGCATGTACTTGCACAGTCCTGTTTTCTGGGTTCTGTTTCTCAGATGCACTAGATCAAGGCTGAGGAACTTGTGGTCCTCCAAATGTTGTGGAACAGCAACTGCTATCAACTCTGGCTGGGTTGCTTACAGGGGCAACAATATTTGGTGGCCACAAGCCTGTACACTCTCTCTCTCTCTCTGAGTGTGAGTGTGTGTGTGTGTGTGTGTGTGTGTGTGTGGAGCATGCTTCCCACCAGCTCAAGCTACATCCATTGACTATTTGCCCCCCACCCCCATCTGCTAACACATATGGCCCTTGTAGGCAAAAAATATGACAAAACACTGGGAAGCAAATTTTATATAGATCTGCAAAAACATTACATTAACAGGGACACTTACTAACTCCTGTGACGCTATAATTAATCTGAAGTGACAGCATTTCAACCTCTCCCAAAAGGTTCACGTGCATTTTTGTAATAATTAATAATGATTTCAGCATTAAGTTAGCTCCAGATTCACCCCACGTTTAGATAGAAGAAATAATTGCTTATACAATTAGAAAACTTCAAAACTGAGTACAAGTTGACCAGCATTTACCAGCTGAAAAGATATCAGGTAGACAATTTAGTTTACTCCCCATAGAGTAAATATCTTCAGCCAATGCCTCTTCATTTTTATCTTCCCACATCTAATAAAAGAGGTTTGTAGCATTCCCTAGTAGCTGTCCACTGCTGAACAGCTCTTACCATTAAGGATATTGTCAATGAAATCTACCTTCCTGTAATTTAACATCATTGTTTATTGCCTATACTAAGGAACAGTATATAGTGAATAACTATTCTCTCCCATATTTCTGAAATCATCATAAAATATTTGAGAATTAATATTTAAAGATTTCCCATTTTAAAATTATGTCCTTACATTCCAAGTTGATATTTTAACAGCCAAAAGCTGTATACATTACAATATTGCCTTGCTAGCACATTGTACCATTAAAAAATATTGCTCAAAAGAAATTACCAGCAAACTTATTAGTGTATCCAAAGCAAGGAGACTTCTGTGCAGTTCTTAAAACATCAGCAATCTTCTACGTTTCATTAAAAATTTAATTTAAGCAGCATTGGCTTATCAAGACATAAAACAAGGGATTATCCACAGCAAATACTTAGGGTAATTCAATCAAAATGACTGCCAAGGAAATAAAACCTTTCATGGGAGCTCGCAAGCCATCTACTTGCAATATCCAAACTGTTTGAATGGACAGCTATTAGCCAAAAAGCTACATCATCAAACATTTGACAATCTGCCAGGCACCATTCCTTCACTGTGAGCTTAATTTGTCCTTCAGGAGTGAGCCAGTCTGGCTCTGACCTTCTCCTGTATTATCTGTGTTGTCTCCCTCCCAAATGCTTACCTGGCAATTCCAGGTGGAATACTAAGGGGATCAGGCAAAACACCGGCACTAAGCTTGACTGAGGTCTTGATTTCTACCATAAAATTTATCTTCGACAAACAATTGAATTGACTGTCTTTTTTGTCACGGACAAAATGCTAGTTCTGGTTCTTTGGGTATTCTCCCATTTTAGCAGCAATACCTGTTGCAGATGGGAAATAGGTATTTTAATTTAAAGAAACAGCCAGTCTGCTTTCAGGACCACTGTTCTCCCAACATGTGGAATTGTGTAAATGCACACTGAAATATAGCCGAAGTAGCCAACATGGTGACCTTCAGATGTTTTGGACTACAGTTCCTGACCACTAGCTGATGGGAGTTGTAGTCCAACAACATCTGGAGGGCACCTCATTGGCCATCCCAATAAAATACTGTCTTTTCAAACATTTTACTTAGACCTGCAATAATACTGTGTCTAATTAATTTTCCATTAAACTGTGCCACTCTACAGATCAAACATTTCAGATCAAAATAATTGACCATTTGTTTATTTAGGTACATAAGAACCGATAGACTGCCTTTCTAACACACGTGTATTACACCAATTAAAATCGACAGATAAAAATATCAACAATACAAAAACAAAAACGGCATATATCCATAATATATTAAAAGCAGATCAGCATTATCAAACAAACTTGACAAGGTCAAGCACATCAGATAAAACATAGTTTCCCATTAAAACCAGATCAGCATGACAAATGAAAAGCTGGCTGGAAAAGATAAAAATAAAAATTCTAAAGCTGGCGAAAGGCTGAATGAACCTCATGGGGCAAGGTTTTCCAGAACAGCTGCTGCAATGAATGAGGTGGTGCTGTTTCTTCTCCAAATCAACCTTACTTTCACCTTAGGTAGGTAGGAGACAAGAAACTGGATGTCAGGAAGAAGAGCACTAACCTCAGCATGCCGCCTTTCTATATACACAGGGTTTGTCTTTTGAAAAATGAGTTCTTTGTCGTAGAGAGATGTATTAATTCATATGATCACCCTCCAGTATTTCAGATCTACATGCAGCATCCATGGATACAGTGCAAGGGGGGCAGGAAGCGCAAGCCCAGGAGCTGAATGCCTCCCTTCAGATCACTCTATCTGGCCCTTGGCACTCTTCCCCAGGCCAGACACTTACCAGCCCTGTCTCACATTCCTGGAGTGTTTTTGCCCTGCTAGAACGTGTCCTTGAACTTTGACAACTCCTCTTGTTATCCAGGATGGAGGATAGAGAACTGGGAGAGTACTGTACAAAAGTAAAATTTACATTTGTTGCCCCACCCATTATTGCCTCTGTCTCTGCCCCTGAAGATTGCCCAGGAGGAGATGAAGCCCTCAGGCTCAAAAAAGTTTTCCACCTCTGATGTGGTGGATGTAGCTCAAGTACAGAGCCTCCTTCCCAAAGTCTAGCTAGTGCTTTCCCAGCTTTGGGGAGGAGGTAAAAGGGACCTAGGACCCTGCCAGAGCTTTGCACCTCCTTCCCAAAGCCAGGAGCCTCGCTTAACCAGATTTGTGAAGGCAGCACAAGGCGGGAGAGGTGTCAACTTTTGGTTTTGCCTCCCCCCCATCCCATGCCCACGACAAGGTATTGTGCAGCTCATGGGTTCCGTGTCAATGTACTCTTGTGGCTATTCGGTATGAAAAGTTGGAGTGCCCTGTCATAACAGATAAGACTCAAGGCCACTTCTGAAAACACCTCCAGGCAGACTGGCAGGGAACAGAAGATTTCCCTCATGAAAGGCATCATCCAAATATTGTAGTAAAAGAAATTCCCTATTTCCATCAAGTGAACAAAGACTCTTAAGGGCAAACCAAGCTGGATGTAATGAATCCCCAACTGCCCCTTCTTCCTTTGCAAAGTGCCTTCAGGAGAGAGTGATTTGTATCAGAGAAAGAATAGGAAGGATTTCCCTCAAAACATTCCTCTGGTATCCACTCACATTTCCTCTGTACAATTCCAGGCCTATGTTTGTAAGGTAAGCTAGAGTGCAGAATGCTAATGTGGGTCAAAGAAGATGGAGAGAAGATGTTTCAGAGGAAGAGAGGCTGGCAAGGTTTCTATCCAGGAGTACATTGCAAGGGAGAATGGGCCACCAGGGTTTTATGAGGTATGCCCCAGCTTGAACTTGACGCAAGTCTTGTGGAGGGAATACCAGTTACAGACCAATGTGTACTGTACACAGATGACCAAGACTGCAGAACCATGCAAAGGATGAGGCTTTAGCCACTGCAAAAGGGATCCACTTAGCCAAGGCAAGGCAACTGTCAGCCACCCCCACTTCCAATCAAGGGAACAGCTCCATAACAAACCTAGGTCAGAAAGGTCTGAGTACTGCAAGGAGACACAAGACTGATTCTGAAAACAATTACAGTGGTACCTCGGGTTAAGTACTTAATTTGTTCCGGAGGTCCGTTCTTAACCTGAAACTGTTCTTAACCTGAAGCACCACTTTAGCTAATAAGGCCTCCTGCTGCTGTCGTGCCGCCGGAGCCTGATTTCTGTACTTATCCTGAAGCAGAGTTCTAAACCTGAAGCACTATGTCTGGGTTGGCGGAGTGTGTAACCTGAAGCGTATGTAACCCGAGGTACCACTGTATTCAAAAGTCCCACCAAATTCCTAGCAAAGGATTCCCCTCACCTGCATTAGAGTAACAGCCACCTCTGCTTATAGCAGGAAATGAGAGCAAACCACATCTTATGCAATACCATCATATCCCCTGTTGACTTTCAATCATGAACCGATTTCCCATATCCTTATAACTTCTCTTAAAGGACTGTTAAAAGCTTAGCCTACTTATGGTAGAAGATTTTACACTCTATATAAACTGAAGTATAGCTCTGCCAGAACTGATTATACATATAGTACAGATTAAGGAGGAAAGAGAAACCACTACTTGTTGACTTTAATGGTAAAAAATATTCCATCATGCTATGCGTAGGGAGGAAATTACACTTTACTATAACTGGCTGTATTGATCCAAGGCTCAGAACATATAAAAGAACCAATCTTGGAAGCTAGAGATAGCCTTGTTCTGTAATATAGAATGGAGCTATTACAGCGAGCTTTCGGCTATCTATCAGTCTGAGATATAACACGCTCTGGCTGTTTATGTGTATTTATAACTACAAAAGTGACTCAAACCTATCCTTATTAGCTATGGAATCTAAACTACAACATGCTGTCATACTTGGGTCTATAAGCAAATCCTCTTCATTCAGGCATATCCCGAATCACAAATTGTAATATACACCAATTTTCAGAAAACTGTTGCGAAGAATATTTATACTCCAGGCAGATTATAAATCAAAACAAAGCATAAAGATATCCTATCCAAGATGTAAAGAGACTCTGAATAATGTAGGACTTTGAAAGCAAGGACATGATACAACTGGGTGTGTGATACAAACAAGAACAAAATTAATTGACAGCAGGAGAGGCATGGGTCAGAACGATAAGAGGAAGAGAGATTATAAATAGGAACACATGTTTTGAAAAAGCCATTGTTAGCATTGAAATTGCTAAAGGACCGTTACTGAAACAGGAGGTGTTTAAGCCATGGAAAATATATTTAAGGATAAAAATAAATACATCAAAACTATAATGAAAAGACTCCCCAACTGTGAAGATAAATGAAAATCCACAACAGAAGCAAATATGAAATCAGGTAATGTTAGACTCCGGACATTACAAAAAGTCTGCTCCTTACTATTACAACGTGCCACAAAACTAAGAGATATGTGCTTAAGCTTCCATCTAAACAAATAGTGCTTTAATTGATCCACCAATTACTCCTGATATCCCAACTCAGAATGTTTGTTATATAAATTTATTGCATTTGATTCCTTGATTTACATTGCATGTGTCCAGGAAATCTATACCTACTATAATCTGCACCTGAAAACTACCCTTTCTTCCTAGCAGAATCCTTGGTCTCTTCTACAATCAGACTAGGTTACCGTAAGTTAGCACGCAAAGGGCCTCATGTCTTACTTTCCCTATGCTTCTAGATACAGGTAGGTAGCCATGTTGGCTGACACAGTCAAAATAAATAAATAAAATAAATAATAGTCCAGTAGCACCTTAGAGACCAACTAAGTTTGTTCTGGGTATACCAGAACAATTTATTTATTTAATTATTTCCCTATGCTTTTCAGCCATGTCTGTAAAAGAACATTCATATCTAACTCACTGGGAAAGCTGACTGCATTGAGAGTTCATACACCTCTGGGGGATGAGGTGGAGGGGAGATGCAAAAGGTCTACTTCAGATTAAGGCAGCAGCAAGGAGATAGGAAGTGGATGGAATTTTGGCTTCCAGTCTGCTCCAAAATCTGAAACAATTCTCAGAAACGTTCCAAACATTAGCCAGGATGCTACTTCATGTGAACCTACATTGGAATTGTTAACATTTTTATTTAAATAGTACAAATTCAAATCATACCACAAGTGATTTTGAAAATCCCCTGAAAAGATCTGAAGGTGGAAACCAATGTGGAACTCCCATAGTTATTTTGTCCTTTGGGCAAACTTCCTTAAAAGCTGAGACAGGTTTTCCATGCAAGATGTGCAACATAATATGTTAAACATTAGAGATAAATATTCAAAATAAGTAGAATATTTTTTCCTAGGCTACAAAAACTAATATCATTTTTATATATGTACAGTTACAATAATGTAATATAATGCAAAACTTCCAGTGATCTTACATAAAATACCCCCCTTTTACCTTCAGAACAATAAATGGAAACTAATTTGCAACTGCATATTACATTAGCTATTATCCATATTTTAATATCTATTTTTCCCTCACAGCACTTATTTTCATTATGAATTTGAAAAAATAAAAATTTACCCGTAAAGAAAAATAAATGAAGCACTGAGTGTGTGCTAATTTGCTATGTTACTGCCATTTCATCTTCTCCCCCATCCCCTTATGTGCTGAGGATTTTCCTTTGGCACATATTAATATTTATCGAGTATAGAGATTCCACTTTTTTATTTTACATGAGAAAATGGCAAGCTCAGTTTATGTCTTTTAGGCTGTGAAACTCACCTTTATTCTGAAAACATTTCCTATGCAAATAGCAACATTGTTACATTGTCTTACATACCACTTGTTACATTTTGAACATTTTTTTTAAAGAAAGCCTATCACCACTCAATAGTTAAGAGTAGCTCTTGAAACAAACATTTTACCCTTTTGAGATACTGAATCATGCAATATTTGAAAGGATGAAAGGAAATCATTTCACCACAGTCACTAGGTGGCTATGAGCAAATGGTTAAGTATGAGTGCCCATCCCTTTCAATGTGGTGACAGAGAGCTTTATGCCCAATCTTAATCTTCCCCTGCCCTTGCAGACCAACTAATCATACTGTAGTATGGTCAGAACATAGCATTCAGTGTGACTATTCATGCAGTTAAAAACTAGAGGCTTAAGTCTTTTTTATGTATTAACAAATAGACCTTTTGTGTTCATGTACTGCCACCTATTGGAGATTTGTTATAAGATACAAAAACACAAAGCCACAACAACAAGAAGAAGAGTTTGGATTTGATATCCCGCCTTTCACTCCCTTTAAGGAGTCTCAAAGCGGCTAATATTCTCCTTTCCCTTCCTCCCCCACAACAAACACTCTGTGAGGTGAGTGGGGCTGAGAGACTTCAGAGAAGTGTGACTGGCCCAAGGTCACCCAGCAGCTGCATGTGGAGGAGCGGAGACGCGAACCCGGTTCCCCAGATTACGAGACTACCGCTCTTAACCACTACACCACACTAGCTCTCAAAACACTAAAGTTTATGTCTAATGACGCTATTCCAAGTCTACAAAATCCTAGTGAATAATCTTATAGCCAAAATAATAAAACTTATGGATACATCAGTCTAACTCAATATCTGACACCTTCTTAAATTCTATTGGTCCATCATCTGGAACAACTGTGGAAAAGGTAAATAAATTTGAGTCTGACCTAAAAATTTGAGACCATTTAGCTTATAACAGCAAGAAAGACACAGTAAACAGCAGGGAAATAACAACAGGAAGAGAAGAGAATAATGCCAATGTGGAGAAATGAGGGCAGTGGGGAAATCACCAGTGAAACTATTTGAATGGCTGAAAGATGACCAGAGATTTGAGTGACCAAGAAAAATGCTTTTCAAATTATGAACAACTTGTGGTTACACATTTGGCTACAAAACAAATAGGAGACGCCTGTCAAATGTCATTGGGAAAGACCAGTCAGTGCTAGTCAGTGATAATGCTGAGATAAACTAGCATGGCCCTTTTGGCGGTACTCCAATTGAAATTTTAGCTAATGAACAATCTTGTGGCATTTACCTCCACAACTTGCATATGTGAGGGTGAGCTTTTCCCCTCAGAATCTGCACTGCCCTTTCATTCCACCATTCCCAACCGGTGTGAAAGACATTATTATTTAACATCTATGAAGTGCCTAACTTCTTCTAAGCACTGTACAGCTATTAAGGGATCACAGACGGTCCCTACCTGCAGGCTCGCTATGCAGTATGACTCAAAAGGAATGGAGAGGGAAGCGGAGGGCAAGCTGTGGAGCAGCTACGAAATCACTTCTTCAAAAATCATAGGATGAAACACTTGCATGCTTCAAGTCATAGCTTGTGTGTATAAACATGCCATCACAAATCTAACACCACACAAGAGCACTTTCATATCACCTCACACTCTTCATCACTTGAGTCACTTCCAGCATCCTGCCACAAGCCATCAAGTGCTGAATAATCTTGTAAGGAGAGGCCCATTGTTTCATCATCACATCTTAAAAACAAGGGTGGTTACCCTTTGGCCTTTCATATCCTTGGGCTACAGTTCCCATAATCCCTGACCACTGGCTGTTCTGGGGCTGATGAGAGCTGGAGTCCAACTTGCAGGGCACACAGATTGGTCTTAAATTTGTGCCTATCTGGCCAAAATGCAAACCCACCCCATGAGGAGGATGACTACTGTCTCAGTGGCTGTGGCAAGTTTCCAATACCAGGCGGCTGCCTCAATCTATGCATGCGGCATATTGTTCCTTTTTAACCAGGCCTTTGGTTGATTTGATTGACATCCTATGTGCCCTTTTAAAATGTGGTTGGTGCTTTGGGGGAGGGGCAGGGGTTATTGGGTGGTTGTTATTTTTTTAATTTATGTATTTTGTGGTTTTATATTTTGATTTTATTCTATGAACTGCCCTGAGACCTCTGGGTATAGGACAGTATATAAATTCAAATAGTAGTAGTAGTAGTAGTAATGATAATAGAGCGCCAGGTTTAAGTCTACCCAGAGACAGCAGCTACACTTCACAGCGTTGCCAGGACCACTTCTGTTTGTGACCTATACTAAGGAACAGTATATAGTGAATAACTATTCTTTCCCATATTTCTGAAATTATCATAAAATATTTGAGAATTAATATTTAAAGATTTCCCATTTTAAAATTATTTCCTTACATTCCAAGTTGGTGTTTTAACAGCCAAAAGCTGTATACGTTACAATATTGCCTTGCTAGCACATTGTACCATTAAAAAATATTGCTCAAAAGAAATTACCAGCGAACTTATTCTTTCACTGGTAACTTATTAGTGTAGCCAAAGCAAGGAGACTTCTGTGCAGTTCTTAAAACATCAGCAGTCTTGTACATGTTTCATTAAGAATTTAATTTAAGAAGCATTGAAGCATTGGCTTTTATATTTTGATTTTATTCTGTGAACTGCCCTGAGACCTCTGAGTATAGGGCGGTATATAAATTCTAATAGTAGTAGTAGTAGTAGTAGTAGTAGTAGTAGTAGTAATAGAGCACCAGGTTTAAGTCCACCCAGAGACAGCAGCTACACTTCCCAGCGTTGCCAGGACCACTTCCCGCCCCACCCACTTCCAGCCAATTCGCCTGTGCCTGCTGTACTGACGGGCAAGAGACTCCACAGCCGCAGCAAGGAAAGGCGGTGCTGGAAGGGAGCTGCGGCGCATGAACACCATGCCCTGCGCTGCGCAAATGTTCGCAGCACAGCAGCGCCGCCCAGCCAAAGAAGGTAGAGAGAGCGGGCGGGCGGCCGAACCGGCGAGGGACGCGGAGCGCGGGAAGCCCAGCCAATACCTGCGCAGGCAGCGCTCGCACACGCCTCCCAGGCGCTTCTTGCTGACGGTGTAAGCGAAGGGCTCCGCGCGGTACAGCAGCTCTCCCGGCTTCACCGCCTTCGAGGAGCGCAGGCCGTTGCCTTTGCCCGGGCTGGCAAACTTCTCCATCGCCGCTTGCACAGAGCGAAGAGAGGCGCCCGGGCCCACAGGGCCCTTCCCGCCTCTGGTCCCACGTGATGCCGCTTGTGTCGCCGCCGGAGCCATCTTTGGTACGGGCAAGAGGCGCCCGGCTTCAGGGCGCCCCCACCCCGCGGCGTCAAGCTCAGCAAGATGGGAAGCGCATGTGCACTCCTCCCCGCCCCCCCCCCAAAAAAACCGGGTTTAGACACTCGAGGATGTGGCCTTTAAAGAAGAAAAAGGGCAAATATCTTGCACCGTCTGTAGGAGGCTAGGCTCTTCCAGAAGCACATTGGGAAATAATTTCCCAATTTATGGCTGCAATCCAAAACGTGCTCAACCTGGAGATAAACCTCATCAAATCAATGTTCTGAGTGAACATATTCGGTATCGGGTTGCAAAATCAGATTTAAGCTTATTTAAGATATTGCCCACAGTTACTATGTCAATCACCATTTACAGATCTGTGTCACAGCACAACCCTAACCAACATCATCTCATAAGTAAGACATACTGAATTAATGTGGGGCTGGGACTGGAGCCTTAATCTCAGGGTTCGCCCACTCATGAGGCAAGGTGAATTACTGCCTCGGGTGACGGAAGGCAGCACATCCAGCCTCCAAGGAATGCATCACCCACTGCTGCCACCTCAGCTGCTGCCACGTGCTTCTGGGAGACCAGATCAGCCACTTCCTTGGCAGCCCTCCCCAGTGCCACGTCTACAGTGGCCTATTAAGGAATAAGAGGAGCTGCTGGTCTCCCACCCTTCTTCCTGCTGTAGATCTTCATTCACCCCTTCTTCCCTGGTGGGTCGGTTGCAGGAGGGGAGGGGGCGGGACAGAAAAGAGTCTTGCAACATAACAAAGCATAAAAGAAAGAAATCAAAAATTGAAACAGTAAAGTCACAGCCCTGGAAGGGCAGAAGTACAAAGATACAGATGAGCTCTAAAAGGATAGTAAATTATTAACTTGTACAAAGATTCCCTTTACAAATATTTTTTTTAAAAAAATTAAAGTATTCTTCACCAGTGAGTTCTATCATACTGAGAATAAAGTTTCTATAAAGCCTTAAATGATCCAGACATTTGCATATAGTGATGGCATTGAGTTACCAAGTGCCATAGGTCAAAAAAGTGCCATAGGTAAAATTTGAGCCCTGCCCTTTAGATATGTATATGTAGGAGATATCTCTTCACGAAGGGCAATTTGCCAACCCCTTTAATACCAGCAATCCAGATTATTAAGATTAAAAGTATTTTTAAAATACAAATACATTACCATTATGTGTTTGGCTTACTTGCAATTTGAATGCTGTTTTCTGCTCCCTTGGGCCAGGATACCAGAGACTAAACCCAAAACTCCATGCATGCAAAACACGTGGCCTGCCACAGAACTGAGTCCCCCAATCCTGGGCTTGTGCATATCAAATATAATTTGGAAAAGAAGTATTTTGGAGACACATGAACACAGGTTTGAAGATACACATGAGAATGGTGTCAAGTGTGCCCTCAACTGAAACTCAGTGTGGTGCAACAACTAGAATGTTAGAATGTTAGATTTAGAACTTGGGCTCCTCACTCAGCCGCAAACAGCACTGAAAAGGCAACAAAGAATGAGTGACTTTAGGATTGTAACATCGCAGCTTAGTTTACCTTATTGGTTTGTATGAGAATAAAATGTAGGAGCTCTGAGCTCCTGGGGTGGGACAATAGGATAACAATAAAATAAAAGATTTTTTTTAAAAAATCATCTTACCATATTTTGCTTACAAATGGAAAATGCAATGTTATCTTGTTTTGGATTGTTGTGACCTAAAGTTTGCATTTGTCCTGGAAACAGCAAAATATGGCTAATGCTTACATTAGTAGCTATTTTATTTTTATCTTTACAGTCAAGATATATAAAAATTTTGTTAAAGAGTGTCCTTTGTAAACTAGCACACATTCCAAATGACAGGCAGGTGGCGCAACAACACAATTTCTCAGATTCCTTAGCTATTTCCTGCTTTCACTTTGATTCAAATATTACTATGCAGAGTCAAACTAAAGAGATTACAAAAGTGGATGTATTTAAAATAATGTAAGGTGCTAAGATATGTTATTTGCTTTTTTAATGAACACCTTAATTCATCTCTGGATTTTAATATAGTTGTTTAAACATCTACAGGTAAAACAATACAAATGTTTCAACAGCCTATTTCAAGACCTTTTTGTTATATAATTTCAAGCTCTGCATACTTGCATTAATAAAGCCCTCTGCCCAATGAAGATAGTGTTTTAGATTATTATCTGACCTTCAAGGATAGTTGTATAATGTTGCTCCTGTACAATGTTCTTTGTGACTTACTAGCATGACATTGTATCGTCAAATGAGATCATGTTGCTAAGAATAGTGTTTGCTACAGGTAACCGATTCTACTTTGCAATGCAATATGACTCCTTATTCTCAAAGGAAAAATTGTCCCTCCTTAAATAATGCAACAGTCAGACATCAAAAGTTTTCTGAGCACTTTTACCGGGTTGTTAAATTAAGATTAGATTTTTCCAACCGTGTTGACTGGAAGAACTTGGTGTGTATTGTAATGGGTAATTCTACCATCCTTCTGCCACCCCCAATCTTTCTCCCGATCTTAAAAAAACAAGAATAAAATGGTTGTGGTACTAACTAATGTGGGCCACTTAAAGTCAGGGTCCAACTCACAATTTAAAAGGCCAGTTATCTATATCCCGTTTCTTGATGTTCAGCAGTAGTTTTCAAAATATTTTCAGCATGTTCCCTGTTATATATAACTGTTTTTATCAGCACACCGCCTGCCTCTTCCTTCCTTCCTGCCCCCACCCCACACAAATATGTTTCAGCGTATTTTATTTCTGAAGCATTGATCTAGCATATTAGTTGTCCCACACATTAAGGATTGCTTTGCCTGTTAGTGGTTTACATAATGTTACTTATATAATGCTGTAAACTGGCTTGGGCACTTGGGAAAAGTTGGAAAGGAATTATTGGTAGGGTTCAAATTAATATCACAATCCTATACATGTGTACTTGCAGCATGAGCACTTTTAGATAATGTTTTGATTTTTTTGATATATTTTAATATAGGGGTTTTTTTAAAAAAATGTAAGTCGCTTTGAGACAAACATTTTGTACAATGCAACAAGTAAATAATAATCATAATACTCAAAAGGAAGCTCATAGTGTTCAGTGCTGCTTATTCCCAAGTAAGAGCACAAAACTGCAGTCTTCGTTAATTGCATTTCGATAAATGTGAAAAGTTAGTAATGACTTAAGCTGCAATACTAGCCCTACTTACTTGGGTGTAAGCTCCACTGACATAAATTAGACTTACTTTAGAGCAGGTATAATTGGACTATTAATTCCCACTGAAATCAAATGAAACTTAAGTACAGCTAACTTACAATGCAGTTCTGTACATGTCTACTCAGACGTTATCACTGAATTCAGGTAAGTATTTTGCAAAATTGCAGCTGAATCCAACACATTTTAAAGAAATAAAACAGGACTTCAACTACTCCTTTTAAATTACTGTAACTCACCCTAGGACGTACTAGTGAATCTAACAATAATAAATTTCATCATCATCATCCTACATTCATTTCTTATGATTACAGAATTCCCTGTGCAAGGAGTGACTACAGGTCCTTCCATTTTAATAACCTCTCCTCCTCCATTTCCCAACTGTCTTTGGCTTTATATACCGTATGTTTTGCACCATAACACTCACTTTTTTCCTCCTAAAAAGTAAGGGGAAATGTCTGTGCGTGTTATGGAGGGAATGCCTACGGGTGGCATGCCTACGGATTTTCCTCCTCTAAAAACTACGTAAGTGTTATGGAGCGAAAAATACGGTACATCCTCAACAGCACAAACAGTATGCACAAAGAAGCTTGTAGTATCTTTCCCCCGCCCCTCTATGGCAGTCAAACAACAAACTAGCTCTTAGAACAAGGACTTTGGGCTGTACAAGTTCCCTTCCTCTTCCTCTGCCCCAGCCCTCTAGAGCAGATTTGGGGAGAATGAAGTGGGAAAAGGGAAGAGCGAGCAAGGGGAAAGTTTTGCTGTACAGATGGAAATTTCTGCACTATCAGAATTACTTAATTTGATTCTGGCTATTATATTTGAGAAATTTTCATACAGCTCTTCAACAACATTGTACAAGAGTCTGGGTAGACAGGACGATATAGTTGCAAAAGAAATCAGTCTCTTGACTAGAAATAGTGTTTTGTTGCATTTTTAATGAAAATATTTACAATTTTATAAATTAGAAAAAGGCTTGTGATGAGACAAACCTCTTTTAGTTTACATAGTAGTTAACATCCTGGTCAGAAAACAGGATAACTGAAGTGCATTCACTATATACTATTTACATAAGTTTATACAATATATATATATATAAAGGCAGAGCAATTTTTGCAAACATTTTTCCATGTGGGGGCCAGTTCTAGAGTAACCCAAGTATTTGAGCACAAGTCTTTAAACCAGAAAGGAACATTTTCTTGCTTCTTTTGGCAAATTTTTGGTTTACAGTACCTGGTGGTTTTTTTAAAATGTGCATGTCTATGGATTTCAAGCTTTATATTTATTTTTGAGGCAAACTGCAGTGTATGCCATGTCTGCCTTATATTCCAAAAGTAGCTCTGCTGTAATACAAAGGAATAAAAACAGGACTGAAAACAGTTCACTATGTTTTGAACAACAAAGGATTTTGCCTTGCACCTTAGAAAATGCAATGACATGAAATTTCCCATGGAGGACAAATCGGGCATGTGTAAGATGTTGAATTTTCATGTGGTATCACCTTCATAATTTATCACCTGATAATTTATCAACTAAATTATCCTCACTGGTAAAGAGGTTTCAGGCCACTATCATTTGCACCATAACAAGCTCCTTTTCAGTTTCAGTTTAAAAATTGATGCCCCTGCTATCCTCCAAAAAATCTTCATCATATAGCCAACTTTGGTCAAATTCATTAGCTTGTTCCATAATCTCAAAAAGGCTTTTGTACTGCTCTGGATATAGACTACCCGTTGTAATGTTTTCTGGTATCTCCAACTGTCTCAACAATTCCTTCCCACCTTGGGAACTCCATAAACTGAAACAGAAGAAAGGCGGGGGGGGAGGGAATCGGTCACAATGGGATACTTAAAGATAATGCCGCTCAATACCTTATTAAAAAAAAGCCAAACTTTAACATGGATCTCATTAGATTTCATTCCTTAAAACGTCATTATTTTCCATTAGCGGTTAGATTGTGAATATAACTCCAATGGCTAAACTAATTATGCAACACAGGGTCTCTTGTCACCATCATGAAACCCCAAAACGCAAACGCTGATTTCAGTGTTTAAGTTAATGCATCACAGCATGTTTCCAGGATGCTTTTGAGGATACATGTATACAAATGAAGACTGTCTAAAACATAAAATGGCCAATATTGAAACCTCTGGTGGTGGTTGGAACTTAAATTTATCAAGCACCAACCTCCCTTTTCTATTGCTGCAATGAAAGAAATTCCAGAAGCAGCTTTCGGTATGGCACTGTGACTCCTGTTCAGAGTAAACATTTCTACCATAGGCATGCCAAAAATAGATCTTTGTTCAGGATCCAAATAACCAAGCAACTAGTTCTACATTCCCAAAGGGCTTTGCCCTTGTGTTTTCCATGCCAAATAACCAACCATGTTTAAATAAAAGCAGCTTTTAAATATAGTATTTGATATGGCAATGGGACGGAGGGCCTCTGCTGTTTTAAAAAATTCAAAAGTCAAACTGGCTCAGTAACCACTTGGCTGCCAGCCACTGTGCTCAGGTATCCAGCCACAAAGCCAACTAGTCTTCCCAAACATTAGTCACACATCTAAAGATGTGCAGCATTTTGAAACTTAAGCAAATTCTATGCAATATTGTTCAGGTTTACGCCAAGTGCCATATCTGACTAAATTATTTTCCATGCTGGATGTCAGCTAAAGAAATAGACTCTTACTTACTTTAATTTATCTATTAGTTTAGTCTTGCTTTTAGCAAGGCATTGTTTCACCATCACAACAAATATTCTTGAATTACTAGTTGTCAAGCTGTCTGTAAACAAATTCTTCCTTGGCGTCAGCCGTATTAAGCATAAGTGGTCATTCTGCAGCAGCTGCATATAACACAAAAAATTAAAAACATATTAATATAAGAATTTAATTCATGTGTCTTTTACCCAATAGGCCTTCCAGAAAGGGCAAACCAACACTGCAAGTGTATCATAGGTCAGTGGGTGGGGAACCCCTCATACAACAGGGGTCTCAGTTGCTCATTCCCTCCCCTGATGAATTATGGTAATTCTTAGTCCATGTTTTATGTGGATCTGCCCATATAAACAGTGAAATTGATGGAAATGTTTATCCGATGGAAATGCCCAACCCGCTGATCTTTGTTGCCCGACTGTTACAAAAGACATACCCAGGTTTCTAAATTATTCTTTCTACTTTTTGTGCTGCTATCTGGTTTGCCCACTCTAAGGACTGGATTTGGTCTACTGCCCTATGTTTGACAACTATGAATTTTGATTGCTCTAATATGCTAGGAACATAGAATTATTTCACAACTAGATGGGCTGGAGGAAGACAGGAGTTGTTACTTATCTAGATTGCTTTGTCAATGCTGCTTTTTAATGTTAACCCATATGCAAATCATACCCAATTGCTAATCATTTAATCATATTTTACTGAATACTGTATTAATTCTCATATTTCCCATTTTCTATCTTACTGTATGATTCATAATTCTATTTCATATCATTTCCATTTTTCATTTCTTTCCAGATCAATAAACTGAATAACACATAGAATCATAGAATGGTAGAACTGAAAGAGATTCCAAGGGTCATCGAGTCCAACCCATGTAATGCAGGAATCACAACTAAAGAATCCCTGACAGATGGCCGTCCAGCTACTATTACAGTTACAATCGGTATTCTGTGCTCTTTCTCTCTCTTTGGATTTTTAAATGCTTTATTACTCATTTTCCGTATATATACAACTTGTAGTTATCTTCATTTCAGTCAGTCTAATAAGGATATCTATGTTCACAAAGAAAATTACATATAATTTCAACTATGTGTTTTCTACACAAACATAAGACCTCCCATTTTCTCCGTGTTTCCCTTTGTAATAAACATATTAATTTAATTTGTCATTATTTTTTAAAATTCGCTTTTCTATTTTGATGTCATTTTCCTTTATATATATTATTTACAGAAATCATTCAAAGGCAACTACCATGCTTATATTACAACTATTTTTCAAGTAGTTCTTCAAATTATCCCATTCTAGAATGAACTCCTGTCTGGGTTTGTCTCTGATTCTTTCAGAAAGAGAGGCTAATTCCACATATTCTGTAAGTTTGAGTAACCATTCATCTCTAGTAGAAAGTTCGTCATTTCTCTCTCTCTCTCTCCCCCTCCCTCTCTCTCTCTCTCTCTCTCTCTCTCTCTCTGTGTGTGTGTGTGTGTGTGTGTATAAGCTTTACTCCCTGTTCCACTGGGCTGCTACCAAGCAAAATCAAACCTTCACTGAGGTCCAATAAATGCTAGTTTGTTCACTAGTCAGGATTTTGCATAACGTGCACCAATTTTGTTTGGATCACCATATTAACAACCCCCAACCCCATTCAATGACAATGACGTGGCAATTATTGCAAAAGTATAGCAACAAAGATGTTTTGCAACCTGGATTTTCAATGAGTGCTGCTGACGCTAGCCCTACCAATATAGATTTGGCTTACGCGAAAAGCATTTTGGAGACTGAGAGCTGATTACTCTACTAAGTGCACAGCTGAATGAGCCTGTGTATCCCACACTAAAACAGCAATCTGGACATTCACATAGCATTTCCTTAAGCATTCAAGAATGTTTAGCTTACCACACTCTTTGGTATAGAGAGTCCACCATTTTTTGAATTAGTCAAAAATGAAGGCCAAGGCTCCTAGAAGGAAGGGAACAGTAATGCAACTTAGGATGAATATTCAATAAGGACATGCCACAGAGCGCTGGTGGTCCACAGGCCAGTTTGGGAACATCTGCTCTGGAGGTTCCCTCAACTTTCAGCAGTACCTATTCAGGGCAGCTCTAGGCTCCCCATCAGTGAAGCATGTGGTGTTCCGATCATACATGAGCACCACATGCAGCTCTTTGGCTTCTGATTAAGAATGTAAGCATTTGTACAGCAATAAGTGCTAAGGAAATGACAAAATAACTGCTTGAGAAATTATGACAAAGATCTGGGAGAATGGGATCTAAAGTGCCATGGGTAATCTTCCTTTTGCACACAAGGTATTTAAATATCTGCTTCCTGTTGCATGCCTGCAAAACAAAAAGCTGCTCCACAAGATCAAGGGACCCTTCTGAGTGGCATCCCTTGAAGGCACATCCTCACCTGTGGGCAGGTGGAAGTGTGCTTCCTGCTTCCAAGCAGGTGGGTGGGAGTAGTTTCCAGCCTAGTGAAACCTGGCACAATAGAAATATCACCTTACCATTAAGAGCCCTAAGAGCAGTATTATTGCATTGCTATTCACTGCATGTATTAAACACTCACCATACGCAGAAGCTGAATGTCACAGGCTGTTTGCCATAGTACACTTAGTGGTTGATAGATTCTTGTTTCCCCAGGCTTCGCAACAAGAGTCTGGAAAGGAAAAAAAACCAGCATTTATATTTATGCAAAATTTCTGACTTTATTATGAACACTGCAAGGCTTGATTAAAGCAGGAAGTTCCAAGTAGCACCTGAAAATTGAATCAAGGTACAAGTCTCACTTGTCCAAGGCTATATTAGAAGCACTGTTATGCCACAACAGAACTACAGTACTATTTTCAGTCATGAGTAAAAATACAAAACTGTGCCAACTCAATATCTGTACTACTGTTCCCTTTCTTCCAAAGCAGTTTCTATAGTTCTGAGTACTATTATTATATAATCTAATATTCTATTTCCGACCATCAAGGGGGGAAAACGGCAATATCCACTAACTCATTTACTGGTTCTTAGAAGGTATTTTAAAATGTCATCAGGAACAGAAATCAATGGAGAATCCAGTATCTTAATGTACCTCAGATTGTGTACCAAGTTGCCAACCCCAATTCCATTATATAAGATACCCACAAGGTAATGGTAAAGAATAGAGTTGCTGCTCTTTCTAATTCAGTTCATATTTGAAATGTTGATGATTCAAAGCAAAACCAGTTCATTCACGTTAGAAGGGATTAAGGAGAAGAGTGGTTTATGACAATCTTGGGGTTTATATGACAACAACGAATACAGTTCTGGGTAGTTTATAACAACTCTGCAGTACTGTATAAAAGTAGCAAATTTGCAGGTTTGGCTAAAACAGAGTACAAAAAATGTACAGTGGTACCTCGGATTAAGTACTTAATTCATTCTGGAGGTCTGTTCTTAACCTGAAACTGTTCTTAACCTGAGGTACCACTTTAGCTAATGGGGCCTCCCGCTGCGCCGCCAGAGCACGATTTCTGTTCTCATCCTGAAGCAAAGTTCTTAACCCAAGGTACTATTTCTGGGTTAGCAGAGTCTGTAACCTGAAGCATATGTAACCTGAAGCGTATGTAACCCGAGGTATCACTGTACCTCTGTACCTCAAGCTGGGCTGGGAGAGAAGCCTGGGGTACAGTTCACTGCTATACCCTTATTGCAGGCTTGAGAGCTATAGAGAGCCAGAGGAACTTATAGTAGCCCCGTAATGTAGTCCACCATTAATACTGCAGGTCAGAGGTAAGGCTGGGACTCTTTTGGATGACTCTTGGGGTGGAGCAAAGTTCAATTTATTTAAACTAGCCCCTCAGACCTCTCCCCAAGCCAAATCACGCCACTGCATTCAGAAGCCCCATGTCTTACTGATTCTGAACTTTCAAATGTTCAAAAAAACAAAAAAAAAACCACAACCTATCTCAGTAAGTTTTGCACATGAAGTAAGGCCCAAGTTAGCGCACGAACACTCATTTTTTATTTTTAAAAAATTCACACACAAACCCCAGTCACCAGTTTTACTTGCACACTAGGAATATACCAACATTTTGTTGCAGAGCTCCACCTTAATGAAATATTAGCTGAGCAGGTGAGTAAACCATTACTTCGGATGAGAGATGCCATGGATTAGTAAAATTATTCCAGAGTTTTATGGCAAACAACACTTCCCATGCCTTATTGCAACTGATAGGCAGTAGTGAAAAGCAAATAGTAAAATAAAAAAGATCTTAGTAACAGGAAAGTGGTATATGTGGCCATAAGTGCAAAAAGCACTATATGCAGATGAAATCATTTACATATAAAATAGATCATTCTGGATTAACCCTATTGAAGAGGCAGGACTTGATTAGATTAAGTTTTTCAGTAATTCTTGTTTGTAATCAACAGTTGTGTTTTCCAGTTCCTTATCCCACACTACTACACTGAGTGTTTGTTGATCATTACTGTCATCTCCCAATGCTTGCCAGAGCTTAATTACATTCTGTGAAATTAGCCCAGAGAACCTTAACTTAATACAAGGGCTTTGTTCCTCTGAATATTTGTCAAGTACATTTCCCCCCAACTGGGATAAAATTTTCCTAACAGGCACAGAACCTCTGTTGAGAAATTGTCCACAGATATTTGGCCTGCTGAAAGAGGAAGCCAAATCTTTTAGGACTGCAACCTATATTTTTCCTACTTGCATCAAAACCAAGGTTATGTTTCATTATAAATTTAAAACTGCACTTATCTATTCATTGACTGTGCAACACATAATTACTACCCTACTTGCTGCCAATACGAGAGTTATTAAAACTTTTTTTTTTGTTCATGGAACTGACAAGTACAGAAAAGTTATTTGCTTAAAAATTAAAATAATTAATACATCTATACACTGCATTAAAATAACTTTTACAAAGTATATTTGATTATTTTAACATAACCACATAGCAGCTGGCGTATTATCAAGCTATCTTAAACATAAATACCTTGTATTCTTTTTCACTGACAAAGAGGTTCAGTTCTGTTCTTCCGTATTTATATATAGAACTGCGTTCATATAAGGCATAGAGAAGCTTCCAAATCAGGTTCCTTTCCTTTCTTTGTGGCACAATTCCAATCACTTTTAGAGGAACATCTGTACAGAAAATCGACCAAAATGAATGAAAAAAATGTTTATGTTCACCACTACTAAATAAAATAAAGACAATAGCAGAATCATTACAAAAATAACTCCCACTTCATTAATTCCTTGAATATTGCTACCCTTCATATGAGACCTCTTAAATCCTCTAGTGAGGCTTTGACATGTAAATATTAGATTGGCTACCCACAAGATACAGGGCTAGCTGCACGGTGGCACCACAGACATTTTTATATTTATATACAACCTTTGGATCATAACAGTTCCCAAAGCAGTTAGGGAACATTCCCTTGGGAAGCAGTGGCTTTAGGCAAGCCATGAAAACTTTCCTCTTCCTAAAAAGCTTTGGAAAAACGTGTTTAACAGGTGCCATTTTACAATGTTTTTAACTGCTGTTGTTTCATCTGAAGATATCTGCCTCAAGCACACCAAATGGAAAAAGCCAAATAGAAACAATTAAATATTGATCTGCTAATTATCTACAGTTGATATATACCAATTTTACCGTATTTTTCGCTCTATAACACGCACCTGACCATAACACGCACGTAGTTTTTAGAGGAGGAAAACAAGAAAAAAATATTCTAAACAAAACAGTGGATGTATGATTTTTGTGGTTCATGCTGTGGCCACAGACATGTGATCTGACGGTGAGTTTGGGGTAGCCCAATGCAAAAATCCTGAGGATCCATGTGGGTCCATGCTTTGTAACCACGTTTTTGCCCCATTGCGGCCCCATGAAACAGTGGGTGCGTGTGTGTTTTTTGTGCAGGCTGTAGCCATGGACATGCTATGTGATCTGATGGTGAATTTGGGGTGACCCAGTGCAAAAATCCTGAGGATCCATGTGGATCCGTGCTTTGTAACCACGTTTTAAGTGGGGAGGGAAGGAAAAGCACTCAAGGGACAAGGAGCACATGTGGGGGGTGTGGAGAAGGGTGCTGCTAATAATGCAGGAGAGGCTCCTCTCCGGCTTTGCTCCTTTAGAACAAGCAGGCTCTGCATCTCTCCCTCCTCCCCAGCAAGGAAACCACGATAGTAACCACTCTGAGACAAATCAAGAAAAAGTGCGACCAACACTCTCCCCCAACAAGCACAGTGAGGTCAACACACACACACACACACAGAGAGAGAGAGAGAGAGAGAGAGAGAACTGGCCCTAAAGTTGCAGGGCGCTGGAAGTCGAAGGGGCGCTGGGGGAGTGAATGGGAAGCAAGAGGAAAAGGAGCCCTCACACACAGAGAGACACACAGTGTGGATTCTAAAATCGCAGGAAGAGTGAATGGGAAGCAAATCACACACAGAGAGACACACAGAGTGTGGATTCTAACGTGGGGAGAGTGAAGGGGAAGCAAGAGGAGAAGCAGCCCTCACGCACACACAGACACACAGAGTGTGGATTCTAACGTGGGGAGAGTGAAGGGGAAGCAAGAGGAGAAGCAGCCCTCACGCACACACAGACACACAGAGTGTGGATTCTAACGTCGGGAGACACGCTGCCGTCAGCTGTTTTGCGGGCTTCCCAGCGAGGGAGGAGAAGAGGACAGGCTGCTGGAAAGCCTAGAGGGGCAAGCAGGCAGACACGCTGCCCTCAGCTGTTTTGCTGGCTTCCCAGCGAGCGAGGAGAGGAGAACAGGCTGCTGGAAAGCCATAGAGGGGCAAGCAGGCAGACACGCTGCCCTCAGATGTTTTGCTGGCTTCCCAGCGAGGGAGGAGAGGAGAACAGGCTGCTGGAAAGCCATAGAGGGGCAAGCAGGCAGACACGCTGCCCTCAGATGTTTTGCTGGCTTCCCAGCGAGGGAGGAGAGGAGAACAGGCTGCTGGAAAGCCATAGAGGGGCAAGCAGGCAGACACGCTGCCCTCAGCTGTTTTGCTGGCTTCCCAGCGAGCGAGGAGAGGAGAACAGGCTGCTGGAAAGCCATAGAGGGGCAAGCAGGCAGACACGCTGCCCTCAGATGTTTTGCTGGCTTCCCAGCGAGGGAGGAGAGGAGAACAGGCTGCTGGAAAGCCATAGAGGGGCAAGCAGGCAGACACGCTGCCCTCAGCTGTTTTGCTGGCTTCCCAGCGAGCGAGGAGAGGAGAACAGGCTGCTGGAAAGCCATAGAGGGGCAAGCAGGCAGACACGCTGCCCTCAGATGTTTTGCTGGCTTCCCAGCGAGGGAGGAGAGGAGAACAGGCTGCTGGAAAGCCATAGAGGGGCAAGCAGGCAGACACGCTGCCCTCAGATGTTTTGCTGGCTTCCCAGCGAGGGAGGAGAGGAGAACAGGCTGCTGGAAAGCCATAGAGGGGCAAGCAGGCAGACACGCTGCCCTCAGCTGTTTTGCGGGCTTCCCAGCGAGGGAGGAGAGGAGAACAGGCTGCTGGAAAGCCTAGAGGGGCAAGCAGGCCGACACGCTGCGCTCCTCTGCCTGCATTCGCTCCATAACACGCACACACATTTCCCTTTGTCTTTTAGGGGAAAGAAACTGCGTGTTATGGTCCGAAAAATACGGTAAGTACCTGCTGTCCAAGGAACTGTTAAGATGCCCAAGTTCTCAAAAAGTCTTTCAGAATACATAAAAGGTGGCTTCAAGGATCCAATACCCATAGGGTCCAATCTGAAAAAGTCACAATGCACCACTTCTAGCTGGCCATCTGCTTTTTCCTTCAGAGACTAAACAGAAACAAATCATTAGAAGGTGAAATTAACATCTGAATTTGTTTTAACTGAGTCAGTCTATTAACCCATCTAGCCAAATACTGTATTGTCTACTCAGAGAGCAGCCTCTCTCCAACGTCTCATGCAGTGATTTTTCCAGAGCTGCTGCTCAAGACCTTTTAACAGGAGATGCTGGGATTTATCCTGTGCCTTTATCTTGTTTTTAAATAAAATAAAATCTTATTTTTAAAAAAAAATACCATAAATTGAGTGATAGAGACATATTTGTAACCAAAAGAAAAGAAAAAGAACAATCAACAACTAACCTGCCAGGAAAGCAATATACTTTGAGATAAATTAAATCTTTCATTTTTGTCCTTTTACAGATTTTTGTGAGAGGTCTGAGTTTTAAAGCTAAAACATCAATCATCTCCTTATCGTTTTGTTTAGCCACAAATTTCAGTCCCCCATGTACAAACCTACCTCTAAGTCAGGAACAAATGACTTATTACTCTCCAGAGCTATCACGTGGGCACCAGCATTGAGTAATGTTCGGGTTAAGACTCCAGGACCTAAAAAAAAAATCCAGGGTTAAACACCAGCATTAAACACAGTTTTAGTTTAAAAGAATGACCAAGAAGAACTCAAAGGCCCTGTGAGTTAGGTAGAGAAAAATATAAATATGAATGTAAACATGCAAAACTTCTCAAGGGACTGCACTGGATTCTATCCCTTGCAACATATTATATACAAGCATAAAGAAGAAATAAAAATTGCAGGAAATGTGAATTTTAAAAAAAACCTATTGAAGGGGCAACTTTTCAATAGTATAACCTTCAGCTGAAGACATCTGAAGGAAAACAATGGCCACCTTATTATACTTTGGAGTTTCTGCCAGCATATTTCTCTTGATAGCCAGCAATCACCAACAACAAATTTTATAAAAGAAACTGTGGGACATTTATATTAAAAATGAAATATCTCAGGTGATATCAGACCAAGGCCCACTTAGACTAGTATACTGTTCTCACAGTGGCCAACCAGAAGCCACAAAGGAGGACATGAGTGCAACAGTACTCTCCCTTGTACTCTCCAGATGCTGGCATTCAGTGGCATACTGCCTCAAATTCTGAAGGTAGTGAACAGCCATCATCACTAGTAGCTACCGATAAGATTCATTTTGCATGAAACTGTCTAACCCCCTTATAAGGTTGTTAGTGGCCATTACTACATCTTGAGCTAACAGATTCCATAGTTAAACTATGCACAGTGTTAAGAAGTAGATGTCTGCTTGGAATCTTACAACATTCAGCTACATTAGATGACCCCAGCTTCTAGTATTATGAGTGGGGGAAATGTCCCTGTACTCACTTTCTCCATAAAAAAATTCCTTCCAGTAGCACCTTAAAGACCAACTAAGTTAGTTCATACCAAGAACTAACTTAGTTGGTCTTTAAGGTGCTACTGGAAGGAATTTTTTATTTTGACTATGGCAGACCAACACGGCTACCCATCTGTCACTTTCTCCATAGCATGCATAATTTTATTTGCTTTTACCATGTCTCAGCATACTTGACTTTTTTTCAAAACTAAGAAGTCCCATATGTTGCAATATGCATTCATTTGATCATGATTTTGAAAGCACTCTTTCACAGATCTTAGTTATTTCAATTAGAGAAGCCTAATTAATTGAAACTTCAAGAAATGCCTTGTACTGCATTCAACAGAGAGTTTTGAAGTTCACCTTGTAAGCTTAATGCTGCATGTAGGTTCTGTGGAAGATTTTGTTCATGTTTTACTGTTCCATTTGCCAGGAGAGCAAACAGGGGTGAGTTTCACAAGAGAAAAGGGGGAAGGAACAATGGGGCCTTAGATGCTAATGGGAGCTTCCTTAGTCTAATCTAATTACTGTCTAATCCAATAGCCTAACAGTCAAGGTACGGAATCACAAGACAGAAAAACATTTGGTTAAAATCTAGGCTCTGAAAGTAATTGAGATACAGTTGGCAAACACTCTGGAAAACTGCCTATATATTGGGGGGTCTGCATAAAAGGCGGATCTACACGGATCCTCATGGATCCTCCACTTTTTTAAAATTAATTCCAACAAATGCAGTGTCAAATCACACCTAGAAGGCACGCCTACAAACTGGACTATAAAAAACGTGGATCCAACACTTTGCCGCGCTGCAGTACCATAAAAACATGGATCCGAGGCACGGATCCTCATGAATTCATATGATTTTTATATTGAAACAAAATAAAAACACCATGCTACTGTAGACCACATCTTAGTCTGTAGGAGGAACCAAAAAAATCACGCATCCACTGTTTCGTGGTGCCGCAATGGCGCAAAAACATGGTTAAAAAACACGGATCCTCATGAATCCTCATAATTTTTGCACTAGATCAGCCCAAACTCACTTTCAAATTACACATCATGTCCAGGGGCACAACATCCACCACAGAAATCACGGATCCATGGCTTCCTGGCCATACCATGGCACAAAAACGTGGTTTTCAAGAACAGATCCTCATGGATCCTCACACTTTTTGCATTGGACCAACCCAAACTCACTGTCAAATCACACATCATAGCCAGGGGCACAACCTACACCACAAAAAACTCAGATCCACGCCTGCCTGACCACGCCCTGGCCCAAAAACGTGGTTCCGAAGCACGGATCCTCATGAATCCTTATGATTTTTGCACTAGATCAACCCAAAGTCACCATCAGATCAAACATCATGGCCATGGGCACAGCATCCACCACAAAAATCACGGATCCACGGCTTCCTGACCATACCGTGGCCCAAAAACGTGGTTTTGAAGCACGGATCCTCATGGGTCCTCATGCTTTTTGCATTGGGCCACCCCAAACTCACCGTCAAATCACACATCATGTCCAGGGGCACTGCCTGCACCACAGAAAACTCGGATCCACGGCTTCCTGGCCACTCCAAGGCCCAAAAACGTGGTTCCGAAGCACGGATCCTCATGGATCCTCACGCTTTTTGCATTGGGCCACCCCAAACTCACCGTCAAATCACACATCATTCCCAGGGGCACAGCCTGCACCACAAAAAACTCGGATCCACGGCTTCCTGGCCACTCCATGGCCCAAAAACGTGGTTTTAAAGCACGGATCCTCATGGATCCTCACTCTTTTTGCATTGGGCCAACCCAAACTCACTGTCAAATCACACATCATTCCCAGGGGCACAGCCTGCACCACAGAAAACTCGGATCCACGGCTTCCTGGTCACTCCATGGCCCAAAAACGTGGTTCCGAAGCACGGATCCTCATGGATCCTCACTCTTTTTGCATTGGGCCAACCCAAACTCACTGTCAAATCACACATCATGTCCAGGGGCACAGCCTGCACCACAAAAAACTCGGATCCATGGCTTCCTGACCATACCGTGGCCCAAAAACGTGGTTTTGAAGCACGGATCCTCATGGATCCTCACGCTTTTTGCATTGGGCCAACCCAAACTCACCGTCAAATCACACATCATTCCCAGGGGCACAGCCTGCACCACAGAAAACTCGGATCCACGGCTTCCTGGCCACTCCATGGCCCAAAAACGTGGTTCCGAAGCACGGATCCTCATGGATCCTCACTCTTTTTGCATTGGGCCAACCCAAACTCACTGTCAAATCACACGTCATAGCCAGGAGCAGAGCCTGCACCATAAAAATTATGGATCCACGGCTTCCTGGAAGCGCCATGGCCCAAAAAGGTAGTTTTGAAGCACGGATCCTCAAGGATCCTCACTCTTTTCGCATTGGGGCTCCCCAAACTCAACATCAAATCACACATCATAGCCACGGGCACAACTCACAAATCATGAGTTGCACTACAAAAATCCCCTTACCTGCACTGTTAATGTCACCACTGCAATATTATTATTAGAGCCAATAGGAGAATATATGACTACCGTATTTTTCGCTCTATAGGACAACTTTTTACCCTCCAAAAATTAAGGGAAATGTGTGTGCGTCCTATGGAGCGAATGCAGGCTCCTTGGCTTCAGTGATAGCAACACGAAGCCTCCGAAGCGCAGAGGGAGCTACGCTCCAGAGGCTACGCGTTGCTTTCGCTGAAGCCTGGAGAGCGAGAGGGGTCGGTGCGCACCGACCCCTCTCGCTGTCCAGGCTTCAGGGATAGCCGCCTGAAGCCTTTGGAGCACAGCACAAGTTCCTGCTGATCTCCGAAGGCTTGTGGTAAGCCGCCTGAAGCCTGGAGAACGAGAGGGGTCGGTGCACACCGATCCCTCTTGCTCTCCAGGCTTTGCTTCTCTGGAGAGGCACTGCACAATGTTTCCTCTCTGCGCAGCGCCCCTTCAGTGAAGCTGGAGGAGAAATGGAAGGGGCTCCGTTTCTCATCCCGCTTCGCTGAAGGGGCGCTGAGCGGAGAGGGGGAGAATTTTTTTTTTCCTTGTTCTCCCCCTCCTATAGTTCGGTGCGTCCTATAGAGTGAAAAATACGGTATATATTGTACCAAGATATGGTTCATCTTCAAGAACAGATCAAATACATGCCAAAGTATTAAAGAGGAGAAAAAATATGAAACTGCTTACATACTGTCAACTAATATCCAGATTCAAGAAAGACTGTATGGCAAACATACAGTGAAAATCAGTGAAAAGATAGAATCTGAGTCCATCATAACAGAGTTCTACCTTCTGGGTAAAATTTATAAACTATTACTCAAATATGACACCAAGCCCGAACAAGCAAAACCTTATATGACAAAATGGATGCAAAAATTTTAAGAGCAGTTCACAGTAGAACAGTGAGAACAATTATGAATAAAGGAATAAAATTTACTGCAAATTAAGCCCTAAAACAAAATTGGTACAGTGGAACCTCGGGTTGCAGACATAACCCGTGACTGAGGCACGTCCGCAACCCACAGCATTCACATCCTGAAGCGCCACGTCTGCACAGGCACTGGTGCAATTTGGCGCTTCTGCGCATATGAAAGACCCAGTTCTCTGAGTGCATGTTCTGGAAGCTGGGCAATAGGGGCAGTACAGGATTCCTTTTGGTGTACTGACCTCCCCGCTGCACCAAGGATTCCCTGCCCAAGCTGCTTCAGGTCATCGCGGATGTTCTCCTGGAGATACCTAGTTTGGTTGTCCTAGAGGATTTTAACATCCATGCCAACATGACCTTACAAGGGGCTGCTTGGGACTTCGTGGAAAGCATGGCCTCCATGGGGCTGTCCCTGAATATGTTTGGCCCAACTCATAGTCACGGACATGCCTTAGACCTAGTGTTCACCAATAGTGACATGGGTGATATGACACTAGGTAAAAGTGAAACAAAAGAAGTGCCATGGTCAGATCACTTCCTGGTGCAACTGGACTTCTCCGTGACCCTTCTCCTCTGCAGGGAGGTGGGACCAATGTGGATGGTCTGCCCCCGCCACTTAATGAATCCAAATGGTTTCCAGAGAGTGGTAGGGCATGCTTTATCCCATGTTGATGGCCTTTCAGCTGATTCCCTGGTGGCCCGCTGGAATGTGGAGTTGACCAGGGCTATCGACTGTCTGGCTCCGAAGCGCCCTCTCCGACTGCATGGAGCCCTGACAGCCCCGTGGTTTTCTTTGGAGCTGCGGGTGAGGAAACAATCGCTGAGACGGCTCGAGTGCCAGTGGCAGAAAACTCATTCAGAATTGGACCGGACACAGGTTAGAGCTCAGTGTCGAGCCTACCAAGTGGCGATAGCAACGGCGAAGAAGACTTTCTTCACCGCCTCTATTGCATCGACAGAAAATAGTAGCAGGAGACTCTTTCAGGTGGTTTGCAATTTAATGGAACCACCTTTACCACCGGGGCCTTGTAAAGACCCCAAGACCTCCCGCAACGATTTTTCAAATTTTTATGCAGATAAAGTTGCTCATATTCGGAAGGAGGTAGACACCACCGTGGGAGCAGGGTCAGGGCGAGAGAGTGCTAGAGCCCTGTCTGGTCAAGTTGCATGGAATTAATTTCAATCCGTTACCCCCGAGAATGTGGACAGGCTGCTTGGATGCGTGAAACCAACCACCTGTCTCCTTGATCCTTGCCCATCCTGGCTAATAAAAGCAAGCCGGGAAGGGCTGGGCAATGGGCTTCGTGGGGTGGTGAATGCTTCCCTCTGTGAGGGGGCATTCCCAGACCAGCTGAAAGAGGCGGTCATTAAACCGCTTCTTAAAAAAACATCTTCAGACCCGGCCAGTATGGCCAACTATCGCCCAGCCTCAAATCTTCCATTCTTGGGCAAGGTGATTGAGCGGGTGGTTGCTGAACAACTCCAGGCACGCCTGGAGGATGCAGACCATTTGGATCCCTTCCAATTGGGATTCAGGTCTCCTCATGGGACTGAAACTGCCTTGGTCACGACAATCGATCATAACATCCTTCTGGACCGTCTAGAGGAGCTGGGAGCTGAGGGCACTGTTATACAGTGGTTCTGCTCCTTCCTCCTGGGCTGTGTCCAGAAAGTTGTGGTGGGGAATGAGTGTTCAGACTTACTTGTGGGGTGCCTCAGGGTTCCGTCCTCCCCTCCATGCTTTTTAACATCTACAGGAAGCTGCTGGGAGAGATCATCAGGGGGTTTGGGCTTGGTGTCCATCAATATGCGGATGATACCCAACTCTACCTCTCTTTCAACTCAGAACCAGTGAAGGTGGTGAAGGTCCTGTGTGAGTGCTTGGAGGCGGTTGGAGGATGGATGGCAGCTAGTGGATTGAGGTTGAATCCTGACAATAATGAAGTTCTGTTCTTGGGGGACAGGGGGTGGGCTGGTGTGAAGGACTCCCTGGTCCAGAATGGGGTAACTGTGCCCCTGAAGGGCCAGGTGCACAGCCTGGGAGTCATTTTGGACTCACAGCTGTCCATGGAGGTGCAGGTCAATTCTGTATCCAGGGCAGCTGTCTACCAGCTCCATCTGGTACACAGGCTGAGACCCTACCTGCCCGGAGACTGCCTCACTAGAGTGGTGCATGCTCTTGTTATCTTCCGCTTGGACTACTGCAATGTCCTCTACGTGGGGCTACCTTTGAAGGTGACCCAGAAACTACAACTAATCCAGAACGCAGCAGCTAGTCTGGTGACTGGGAGTGGCCACCAAGACCATATAACACATGTCCTGAAAGACTTACATTGGCTCCCAGTACATTTCTGAGCACAATTCAAAGTGTTGGTGCTGACCTTTAAAGCCCTAAACGGCCTCGATGCAGTATACCTGAAGGGGCATCTCCACGCCCATCACTCTGCCCAGACACTGATGTCCAGCACCGAGGGCCTTCTGGTGGTTCCCTCACTGTGAGAAGCAAAGTGACAAGGAACCAGGCAGAGGGCCTTCTTGGTTGTGGCGCCCGCCCTGTGGAATGTCCTCCCATTAGATGTCAAAGAGATAAACAACTACCTGACATTTAGAAGACATCTGACGACAGCCCTGTTTAGGGACGTTTTTAATGTGTGACTTTTTAATGTATTTTTATTTCATTTTTTGGGAAGCCACCCAGAGTGGCTGGGGAAACCCAGCCAGATGGGCAGGGTACAAATATATTTGTTGTTGTTGTTGTTGTAGTAGTAGTAGTAGTAGTAGTAGTAGTACTTTGTAGGATTTGATAATCTTTATAGGTCTTTAAAATTTCTAATCTATCTATCTATCTATCTATCTATCTATCTATCTATCCCCTCCCACCTTTCCCTTTCTGTACTTCCTTATCCTTATAAAATTGAATATATATATATTTTTAAAATTTACGGCTCCATATTCATTACCCAACCACCTATGCTGCTCATGGCCAGATCACTTTGGGGCACTGCCATGCTGTAAAAAGATTCTCATGAAGCACAGATCCCCATGGATCCTTAGGTTTTTTTATGTTTGGTCACCCTGAAATCACTATCAAATCACACATGATGTATATGACCACAGAACGAACCACAAAAACCACAGAGCACAGCCAAGGAACAAACACTATATTAAATACTTTAATCCTCATGGATCGGCATGATTGTTAAATGGACTCCACCAAATTATATTGTAAGATCACACCAATGTCCATGGAATGACCGAAATACAAACGCTATCTGAAATGGTTCTGCATTAGCAAGAACACTGAAATAAAATGACATTCATATTCATAGCTTCCACTGTGAAGAACTGCACCTGGAAATTTTTGACACTGCTAAACCTCAAGAATGTCCAAGGCAGAGATTGTGATGATCTTACCTGTGAATGTAAATTATCAAACCAACTAGATGGAGACCACCAAAGTAAGCATGAAAAACAATCACCTGTCTTGCGTCAATTCAGCTACAAATGGTTTTGGGACAAAAGTTGGTTGCTTTGCAGGGGTAGTAATTATAAATGGAGGTTTAACTGCAAGTTTTTTTGAGAACAGATTTTGTCAGTGCAAACTTTGAAATAGGGGGTTTCCAACGTGGTGCCCATGGGAATCATGTTGCCTGCTGACAGCTTTCCTGGAGTCCACCACGTGTTTTTAGAAAAAGAACAGGATTAGTGGTGAATTGTGCCCAGCATGACTTCAGATTGTTCATGGTACATTTGATTGACTACAGGGGCATATGAAGGGGCAGCGGGGTGATGGTGCCCCAGGGTGCCATGCTGGGGGGAGAGTGACAGTAAGGTCGCTGTACTGGCTGCCGCTCTTGCGGCAACTGTACAGGCAGCCCCTCTCGCAGCAACCGTATGGGCCATACGGGCAGCTGCTCTCGCGGCGACTGTACAGGCTGCTGCTCGCGTAGCGTCCGTACAGGCAGCTTCTCTCACGGCGGCCGTACAGGCTGTATGGGCAGCCGCTCTCCTGGCGACCATATGGGCAGCCATGCATGCACAGTCCGTACAGGACATCATCCAGGACTTGTTACCATATTATAGCTGCCACAAAATCTATCGGCATGCCACCAGAACCAGGGAAGCCTTGCCAGTTGCAGCTCACACAGTTGAAGTGAAATAAAAGACAGAAGAGTAGATTGGGAAGAAAGTTCCCCAGACTGCAGGAAAAGATAACAGTAGCTCCAGCATCTGATTCAGTGCAGGCTGCTGAGGGGTTTGACTCCTTAAGATCACCAACTGACTATGAGACACCTGGAAAGCACTCAGCCTCAGATGACCTCCACTCCAAAAGGTGGGAAAGAGGATTTGACAGTGACCAATATTGATTATTTTGATAGCAGCCCCATATTCTCAACACAAAGTGAGAAGTGTTTGGACAAATCACTGATTTGTACATCAGTTCCCCCATGGCACAACTGTACCTTCCCCACACACAGTCTACAAACCATGGGACTTGGGTTCAGTTGGCAACATCTGTGTGTATGACTATGACATAAACACACTGAAAGGATCAAACTGGATAAATGATCGCATAATAGATGCCTTTCTTGCCTCCAGGGTAATCATGGCCAAAGAGCTAGGTCACAATGGAACAATTTTCCCACTTACCGTACTTGCCACTTCATGCAGATATGTCAAAGATTGCCAGTGCAAGCTCTGAAGAACTGTTTGAGATTTGGAGTGCTAAAGAAAGATGTTTTGATTATTCCAGTAAATGACAGAGAAGTCCACTGGAAACTGATAGTAATCATTTTTAAAAGGAAGACCATGCTCTATCTAGATTCCAATCATGGATTGAACCACTCTGTGACTGATGCAATAACATCCTTCTTAGCATGTCTGTATGAGATGGATTCAAAATATCCCTATAGTTTTGCGGCTGATCATTTTTTGTACCAACTGATATACCCAGGCAAGGTACCGTAATTCCAGTGACTACGGTCCTTTCACACGTACCATTGCCCATCTGATTGCTTCTGCTGCCCAATTACAGTTCATACAAAAGGATATGGCTGCCATTAGACCCTGGATTGCAAAAGAAATAATACAGTACTGTGGGAAAACCTATTTTGAAGGACAAGACAAATATTTTCAAGTGGAAATTGATGCTGTTCCTCCCAAGAAGAGACAAATCTTGAACGAGAGTTACATTACTGTGTCTCGATCATGCCCAGAGGGATGGAAGGATACACTAACCTATTGCTCAGATATCCTTGTTTGAAGGCTGCTGGTCACTATGTTTCTTGAAGGAAGGGTGCAGGAGGCCCAGTGGTGACCTAACTATGGCTTACTGTGAAGGAAACTGCAAGGACTGGTACCACTGCTTTCGCATAGGCATTGATTCAAAAGATCTTCCAGAGGTTTTTGTGTGTCCAGACTGTCAATCCACTGTGGCCAAATAGATTTTGAAACTGCGAACTGTCATATTCCACAGGTTGGTATAATACAGCAAAATCCAAACATATAGTTTTCATCATCATGGCAGGGATGGTCCTTTTCCATAGAATTCTTATTTATGGAGTTAGTTTTTATATCCTGCTTTTCTCTACTTGAAGGAGTCTCAAAGTGGCTAAAAATCTCCTTTCCCTTCCACCCCCACAACAGACACCTTGTGAGGTAGGTGGGGCTGAGAGAGTTCAGAGAGAAGTGTGACTGGCCCAAGGTCACCCAGCAGCTGCATGTGGAGGAGCGGGGAAGCGAACCCAGCTCACCAGATTAGAGTCCACCGCTCTTAACTACTACACCACAGAAACGTATCTCTTAAAACTCTGGAGCAAGCTGTTCAGTTCAGCCTCATAGTGATACTGATTTGTGGAGGGAAGGTTGGTGATGAGCAAGATCTGTTCCCATTTCCCAACACAGAGACCATAGAGCAGTTTCTTTTGGGGGCTGAACCTGCAGAGTGTTTCTGTTCAGAATTTCCATGGCAGAAATTGGCTAAGTGCCTTTATAAACATTCAGCTTCTCAAATCGAACCCCATCATGAAACTTTCAGGTGTAGCTGTTGGAGGTGGAGGGCAGAGAAGGTGCTAGTCCTTACCTCCCTCCTCCCAGCCTATCATTGCCCAATGGGCTGAATTTCAGGGCTTTTGCATGTAAAGGGCAAGCTTGTTCTTTACTTGTTTAGACTCTTTAAACTTGGAAACAGATATTTGGCTCCATGACCAAAATGACCAAAAGGGTCAGCTTCTAGAGGACTGGAAAGATCATAATTGTACTTCCCCTACCCTCAGCCCTAACTCCGTTGAGTATTTTTTGTTATGAGACTGAGTGTTTGGGGCTGATGCTGTAGCATTCTTGTCTGGGGGCTTGATGGAAAAACAGAAAAGTGACCCTCACCTAACTCTCCAATGCACTTCAACAAGAATGCTGTAGGAAATATTGCTAAGCCCAAAGGGAGGCAAGAATTTGCTTCAGCTCACCTTGTTAATGGCAGAGCAAAAGCTATGCGTGTGTCATTCTCAATCAGTCTACTTTCAGGACTGATTTTAGAACCCTCTTATATCAGGCCACATGGTCACTGGAGGTGGCCCCATCATGCAAACATGACTATCCACACAGGGACCATCTATTTTTGTTTTTTTTCCCTGATACTGGATTTTAAGTTACAGTTACATCTTTTAAAACAGCTGTCAGTATATCACACTGTATTCCACTTGCCTTCCAAAGGAACACGTGGCTCTTCCCACATAGGGTTAGGTTGAGACTGCTGATCCAAAGTAATCAGTAATTTTTACGGTAATTACAATCCTGCTTTCCTTTGTACCAGCTTACCTTGACTTCAGTAAGGCCTTTGAAAAGGTCCCCCATGATATTATTGCAAAACAACTAGTAAAATGTGGGCTAGACAAAGCTACTGTTTGGTGGATTTGTAATTGGTTGATGGGCTGAACCCAAAGAGTGCTCATCAGTGGCTCACCTTCATCCTGGAAAAAAATGACTACTGGGGTTCCACAAGGTTCTGTCCTGGGCCTGGTGCTATTCAATATTTTTATAAATGATTTGGATGATGGAATAGAGGGTGTGCTAATCAAATTTACAAATGACTGCAAACTGGGAGGGGTTGCTAATACACCAGAGGACAGGGTCAGAATTCAAAATGACCTGAATAGCCTAGAGAGCTGGGCCAAAACCAACAATATGGAGTTCAATAGGGAGAAATGTAAGGTACTGCACCTCGATAGAAAAAATGAAATGCACAGGTGGGGGACACTTGGCTTGACAACAGTACCTGTGAAAGGGATCTGGGAGTCTTAGTCGACCACAAGCTGAATATGAGTCAACAGTGTGATGTGGCAGCTAAGAATGCCAATGCAATTCTGGGCTGCATCAATAGGAGTATAGTGTCTAGATCAAGTGAAGGAATGCTACCACACTATTCTGGTTGGTTGGTCAGACCACACCTGAAATACTGTGTCCAGTTGAAGAAGGATATTGTCAATTTGGAGCATGTCCAGAGGAGGGTGACCAAAATGTAAAAGGTCTGGAATTCAAGCCCTATGAGGAGAGACTTAGGGAGCTGGATTTGTTTAATCTAGAGAAGAGAAGATAAAGGAGTGACATGATAGCCATGTTTAAATATTTGATGGGATGTCATGTTGAAGAGGGAGCAAGCTTGTTTTCTGCTGTTCTAGAGACTAGGATGCAGAATAATGGATTCAAACTATAGGAAAAGAGATTCCACCTGGGCGTGGTAATCCAGTCAGGGAAAAAGGGAGGCATACTATGTTTAGGGCACCGTTTCCAGCCCCTTCCCCTTTTCGGGGTGAGCATAGTGGATCCTAAAAAGGGCTGCTCAGTCATGGATACAGCTGCTGAGCTACTCAACGGCCTCATTCCTTGAGTCAGAACGACTGACCGGCCATGTGTCGGTTCATGACTAGGGGCTTCACATTCCTGCCACAGTAGCCATTTAGTGATGGCCATGGGGGGAGGGTTTGGGGGGGTTGGGTTTGGTTTTTGGAAGACGCCTGTGCGTGAATTTGTTTTATGTGTGTAGATTAGTGCACGCTGACCAACACACAGTCTTCGCAGTAGGGCTCTGTTCTGATGGCATGAGTAGTCACGACAAACTGGTGGATCCTATCTGCTGCAGCCTTCATCCGCCTTCAGAGCCGTTGTAACATACTGCTTGTTATCACCCGCCTGTTCTGCCGTTGAGGACTTCTTGGATCATTCTTTGTCTAACTCCTTCCCTGTTATGTACTAAGCTTGGATCCTAGAACAATAGGCAAGTAGGATCCTAGAATGCAAGAACTGATTGGCTTGCAGGAAAAGACCATTCAGGCTCCAGGAGGGAAGCAGAATCAGCTAGTCAGACGGGACTCATTGTGTGAATAATGTATATAAAAGCCTGAGGTTTGGGGGGGAATTCAATCACTGTTTTACAAGCTGCAATAAAGAGCATGAAATCACTACAGGACTCTGAGCATATTTAATTTTCTTTGACCTTACCACCTTGGGTGACCCTGCTGGGAGTACGAGATTCCCAATGGCTTCACTCACAAGGGTCATAGGAATGTGCAAGCCCACTCACCATGACAAGTGAGAGAACTGAGATAGATTGCACTGAGCCCTGGTTCTCATTAGACAAAGCGTTCCACCAAAAAGGCTCTGGCTCTGGTTGAGGACAGCTGGATATGTTTTGGGCCAGGGACCTCCAGCAGGTTGCTGTTAGATGAGTGTCACACTCATGGGGGGTGTATTGGAAGATAATTCCCACAGATAAGAAAGGTCACAGACTGTTTAGGGCTTTAAAGATTAGCACCAAAACATTGAACCTGATTCGATACTCCACCTGGAGCCAATCCAGCTGATGAACAACCAACTGAATGTGGGCTCTCCACAAAGTCCAAGTAAGAACTCATGCATCTGCATTTTAGACCATTTGGAGTTTCTGGAGCAGTCTCAAGGGTAGCCCTGCATATCTATCTCTCTCACTCTCACTCTCTCTATCACATTTATACCCTGCACTCCCCGGCTCAGGTGTACAGCAAGTTAAAGTAGTCTAGTCTGCAGGTGACTACTGCATGGATCACCATGGCTAGGTTGGAAAGGGACAGGTACGGTACCAATCTCCTAACCTGACATAGATTGAAAAAATTCCAGTTTGGCTACATTTGTGACCAATGCCTCCATAGAGACAGAAGCATCCAGGATCACACCGGGACTCCTGATAGCGGCTACAGGTGACTATTCCGCCCCATTAAGAGCTGGGAGCTGGCAAACCAAACTGAAATTATTCTGGCCCAGCCATTGGACGCCCATCTTTAATGGATAGAGATTCAGCCGACTCCGTTTCCTCCATCCCAGCACACCCACCTAAAAATTGGCCAATATATCCAGGGTAGCATCTGGCAGTAGATCCATGATGTTTGTGGTCAGATCTGTGGTTATGTACAAGATATTTGAATAAAGGGTGAATTTGGGGTTCCCCAATGCAAAAAGTGTGATGATCCATGAGGATCCATGCTTCAAAACCACGTTTTTGAGCCATGGAGTGGCCAGGAAGCTGTGGATCCGTGTTTTTTGTGGTGCAGGCTGTGCCCATGGCCATGATGTGTGATTTGACGGTGAGTTTGGGTTGGCAAATGGAAAATGCGTGAGGATCCATAAGGATCCATGCTTTGAAATCACGTTCTTGGGCCACGGTATGGCCAGGAACCCGTGTATCCGAGTTTTTTGTGGTGCAAGCTGTGTCCCATGGCATGAAGTGTGATTTGACAGTGATTTAGGGGTGGCCCAGTGCAAAAAGTGTGAGGATCCACGAGGATCCGTGCTTCAAAACTACATTTTTGGGCTATGGTGTCGCCAGGAAGCCATGGATCCGTGATTTTTGTGGTGCAGGCTGTGCCCATGGCCATGATGTGTGATTTGACGGTGAGTTTGGGCTGATCTAGTGCAAAAAGCATGAGGATCCATGAGGATCCGTGGTTCAAAACCATGTTTTTGGGCCACGATATGACCAGGAAGCCGTGGATCCGTGATTTTTGTGGTGGATTCTGTGCCCCTGGCCATGATGCTTGATCTGATGGTGATTTTGGGCTGGTCTTGTGCAAAAATCAACAGGATCCATGAGGATCCATGCTTCGGAACCACGTTTTTGGGCCACGGTATGGCCAGGCAGGCGTGGATCCGAGTTTTTTGTGGTGTAGGCTGTGCCCCTTGGTATGATATCTGATTTGACAGTGGGTTTGGGTTGGCCCAATGCAAAAAGCGTGAGGATCCATGAGGATCCGTGCTTCAAAACCACGTTTTTGGGCCACGGTATGGCCAGGAAGCCGTGGATCCTATTTTTTTGTGGTGCAAGTTGTATCCCTGGCCATGATGTGTGATTTGACGGTGAGTTTGGGGTGGCCCGATGCAAAAAGCGTGAGGATCCATGAGGATCCGTGCTTCAAAACCATATTTTTGGGCCACAGTATGACCAGGAAGCCATGGATCCATGATTTTTGTGGTGCAGGCTGTGCCCCTGGACATGATGTGTGATTTAACGGTGTGTTTGGGTTGGCCCAATGCAAAAAGCGTGAGGATCCATGAGGATCCGTGCTTCGGAACCACGTTTTTGGGCCTTGGAGTGGCCAGGAAGCCGTGGATCCGAGTTTTTTGTGGTGTAAGCTATGCCCCTGGACATGATGTGTGATTTGACGGTGAGTTTGGGTTGGCCCAATGCAAAAAGCGTGAGGATCCATGAGGATCCATGCTTCAAAACCACGTTTTTGGGCCACGGTATGGCCAGGAAGCCGTGGATCCTATTTTTTTGTGGTGCAAGTTGTATCCCTGGCCATGGTGTGTGATTTGACGGTGAATTTGGGCTGATCTAGTGCAAAAAGCGTGAGGATCCATGAGGATCCGTGCTTCAAAACCATATTTTTGGGCCACAGTATGACCAGGAAGCCATGGATCCATGATTTTTGTGGTGCAGGCTGTGCCCCTGGACATGATGTGTGATTTAACGGTGTGTTTGGGTTGGCCCAATGCAAAAAGCGTGAGGATCCATGAGGATCCGTGCTTTAAAACCACGTTTTTGGGCCATGGAGTGGCCAGGCAGGCGTGGATCTGATTTTTTTGTGGTGCAGGCTGTGCCCCTGGGAATGATGTGTGATTTGACGGTGAGTTTGGGGTGGCCCAATGCAAAAAGTGTGAGGATCCATGAGGATCCGTGCTTTGGAACCACGTTTTTGGGCCATGGAGTGGCCAGGAAGCCGTGGATCCGAGTTTTTTGTGGTGCAGGCAGTGCCCCTGAACATGATGTGTGATTTGACGGTGAGTTTGGGGTGGCCCAATGCAAAAAGCGTGAGGATCCATGAGGATCCGTGCTTCAAAACCACGTTTTTGGGCCACGGTATGGTCAGTAAGCCGTGGATCCGTGATTTTTGTGGTGCAGGCAGTGCCCCTGAACATGATGTGTGATTTGACGGTGAGTTTGGGTTGGCCCAATGCAAAAAGCGTGAGGATCCATGAGGATCCGTGCTTCAAAACCACGTTTTTGGGCCACGGTATGGCCAGGAAGCCATGGATCCGAGTTTTTTGTGGTGCAGGCTGTGGCCCTGGACATGATGTGTGATTTGCCAGTGAGTTTGGGTTGGCCGAATGCAAAAAGAGTGAGGATCCATGAGGATCCGTGCTTTTAAACCACGTTTTTGGGCCATGGAGTGGCCAGGCAGGCGTGGATCTGAGTTTTTTGTGGTGCAGGCTGTGCCCCTGGGAATGATGTGTGATTTGACGGTGAGTTTGGGGTGGCCCAATGCAAAAAGAGTGAGGATCCATGAGGATCCGTGCTTTGGAACCACGTTTTTGGGCCATGGAGTGGCCAGGAAGCCGTGGATCCGAGTTTTTTGTGGTGCAGGCAGTGCCCCTGAACATGATGTGTGATTTGACGGTGAGTTTGGGGTGGCCCAATGCAAAAAGCATGAGGATCCATGAGGATCCGTGCTTCAAAACCACGTTTTTGGGCCACGGTATGGTCAGTAAGCCGTGGATCCGTGATTTTTGTGGTGCAGGCTGTGCCCCTGGACATGATGTGTGATTTGACGGTGAGTTTGGGGTGGCCCGATGCAAAAAGCGTGAGGATCCATGAGGATCCGTGCTTCAAAACCACGTTTTTGGGCCATGGTATGGTCAGGAAGCCATGGATCCGTGATTTTTATGGTGCAGGCTGTGCCTCTGGACATGATGTGTGATTTGACGGTGAGTTTGGGGTGGCCCGATGCAAAAAGCCTGAGGATCCATGAGGATCCGTGCTTCGGAACCATGTTTTTGGGCCACGGTTTCACCAGGAAGTCGTGGATCTGTGATTTTTGTGTTGCATGCTGTGCCCAATGCCATGATGTTTGATCTGATGGTGACTTTGGGCTGATCTAGTGCAAAAATCATGAGGATTCATGAGGATCCGTGCTTCGGAACCACGTTTTTGGGCCAGGGCGTGGCCAGGCAGGTGTGGATCCGAGTTTTTTGTGGTGTAGGCTGTGCCCCTTACTATGATATGTGATTTGACGGTGAGTTTGGGTTGGCCCGATGCAGAAAGCGTGTGGATCCATGAAGATCCGTTCTTGAAAACCACGTTTTTGGGCCACGGTTTCGCCAGGAAGCCGTGGATCCGTGATTTTTGTGGTGGATGCTGTGCCCATGGCCATGATCTTTGATCTGATGGTGACTTTGGGCTGATCTAGTGGAAAAATCATGAGGATCCATGAGGATCCGTGTTTTTTAACCATGTTTTTGCGCCCCTGCGCCCCCCCGAAACAGTGGATGCGTGATTTTTTTGATGCTTTCTACAGAGTAAGACATGGTCTACAATATCATGGTGGTTTTATTTAATTTGAATGAAAAAATCATATGAATTCATGAGGATCCGTGTAGATCCGCCTTTTACCTTTTTCCTATATTGGGCATGGTCCATCACACACGGGCAGAATGTATGCTTTGCATGCAGAAGATGCCATGTTCATTTCCAGGCATCTCCAAGTAGAACTGGGAGAGACCCTGGTCTGAAACTGCAGGCAACCACTGCCAGCTAGTGTTGTTGATGATACAGAACTAGATCAACTAAAGGTGTGACTCGGTATAATACTTTTCTCCTAGGTTCCTACTTTGAAAACACCCTGTTTCTTTATTCTAAAATAATTATTTGCAGATGGTGCAATCGGTCAGTGTATCTGGCTGTTAACCAGAAGGTTGGTGGTTCGAGCCCAACCAGGGATGGTGGCGGGCAGGATTCCTGCATTACAAGACTAGACTAGGTGGCCCTTGGGGTCCCTTCCAACTCTTAGCAATAAGATTCCGCGGCACTGCTGGTGCAGCGAGTGATGCAGAAGTCGAAGTAACAGGTAAAGGGGGCCAAGCGTCTCTAACCCTCACCTGGCTCGCATTCCAGCACCACCGTCTCCGGCCCCTCGGAGCCCCTCCCGCTTTGCAGACTGGAGGCCACGGCGCGCGCGAGGTCGGGGCAGGCGATGAACCTTCGCAGGGGCGGCGGGGCCCGCGCCTTCTCCGCCACCAAGCGGGTCGTTTCGGCCTCCTCGGGGATCCGCAGAGGAGGGAAGCGGGGCTTTGCCGGGCCGCGGCGCTGCTCGCTCTGACCCGCCGGGCCTCGCGAAGAGAGCCGCTTCCCAGGCGACAGGCTCAGAGCCGTCAGCAGCAACGGGCGCCCCGGCAGGCCCGACGGGGCCAAGGCCGCCACCGCCGAACGCAGCATCCCGCACGTGGGTGACCTTGCGGGATACGAGGCCGACCAGCACGCGAGGCACCCGGACGACTTTAGCGACGGGGCTCCGGGCTCCCAGTTCCGTTTCCGGCGCCGCTGTTGCTGGGGCGACGCTCTAGTCTGCCTCTTCTCCGTGGCCAGGCTCCCTTCTAGGCGTTGCGGAGCTCTGTGGTGCTCACCTTCTCGCCGTCGCCGCCGGGCTGAGTCTCCGGAGTCCGCAGCCGGGTCACAGGTAGCTTCGTTCGATGTCCATTCTGAGCCCAGCTGTGCCGGCGCGAGGGGCTGGCCGGAAGCCTCGCGAGGCGGCCGCGACCTCAGGTGAGGGGAGAAGGAAGCCGAAGCTGCCATAGCGGCCGCTGGCGGGGTCCTCCTTCCTCCCGCCTCCCTTAGGGGAGCCTCCGCGGGGTTGCGTGTTTTGCTGCCTCCTGAAATGGAAACCCGGTTTTAAGGGCGAGAAGAGGGGCGAGCAAGTAATGGAGGGACGGTGTGCGTGGGGCACCTGGGATTTGGGGGGGGGGGTGCGAATTAGGCTGGAATAATTCGGAGGGGGGACGGCGGGAAAGACCCACCGCAGGTCTGCCCTGCGTGGGGAGAGAGTATCAGGCTCATCCTTGGGTCTGTGGGGCGCCTGTCTTGCTCCCCACCCCGTGAACGGCCACAGCTAGCCAGCCGCTGTGCTTGTTTCTTCGTTACCACGTCACTCTCTTGTGGATTCAATATCCTTGTTTTGAATTACGTGTGGGTTTTGCGTGCCAGCTGCTAAGTCTCTTCCGAACAGCGCCGTGCACGCTGTGCTCTCCCTTGCTTCGCCGCGCTTCCCTCTCATCCTTCCTCTAAGGGAGCTCAGGGTGGGCAAGCTTTGGAGTTGTTGCCGGTTTTTAAGCCTACCGAGATCACTACGTTAGTGATCTGGTTCTTGCAAGGTTGCCTGGTCGACTTGAGAGCGGAGCGGGAATACTGGTTGGTATACAGCTTTGGTCCATCTGGCCCAGTGACCTGTCTCTGGAAAGCGCAGAGATCTAGTCGAAATGAACGTATTTGTAAGATGTACACACAAGCACAATCGTGTGTTTGTGTCTGAATGCAATTTTGCATGCCTTTCCCTAAATTGGGATGTTGCTGTGCAAGTAATGTTTGGGGGAAAGTGAACCGCATGACGAATAATAACAGAGTGTTGTAATAATTACTTTCCCCTTGTTTTAAAGATCTATTCTGTATTTAAAGATGCCTTCGGTTGGGCTTTGGTTCTGTTGATATTCCCCAATTTATCAGATGAATGTAAGAGGTTTACATAAAACTAGATAGGTCTGTGAGGTGCCCTGGTGACTAAGTGTTTACAATACTCAAGTAGTACATTCCTAAACACAGTCTACATTCCTGACCATTGTGTCCCTTCATGGTTGCCTGTGAGCTGCCCAGATCACCGTGTTTTATTACTCTAGCATCAGACTGACTAATGTTGCTGTAGGCTAATGGGCCAAAGGGTTTGTTTTTCTTTAGAAGAGGCTTTAAATTCGGATCAAAAAAATGGAAAAAAATAGTTCCAAGGCTGGGAATGATCTGTCAGATAAAAATATGAGAAGATGCATAGATGGCACCTGGAACTAAGTATACCCTCTTATCTAATCAATTTTTGGTGTTCTCAGTTGAGGATTTTCTTAAGAGCTATGGAGCTTGATAGTTGGACTGATACTTCATATAAATGGAAGATGGCTGATCATTTGTTTCCTTTTTATTTGCTTTTTTCTCTTGAATGGAAACCTTTGTTTTGATCTTTATTGCACAAAATGTTCTCATTATATATCATTTTAAATTAGATCTCTTTGCGACAGGATATTGATAATGAAAGTTGTGTCAACCAGTTGCTCAACTGCATGAGTATAGTAGTCATACTTGATTTTGCGTTATGCAGAAGGTCTAGTCAGATTCGTATTTAATATCAATTGTCTGATTCATATTAGCAGCCTTCTAAATGCTGGCTAAATATTTGCTTTTCTGCCTCTCTCTTTCCTCCAAATAGTTGATTTATTCCTGTATTCATACAGTTGGCATAGTTTCCAAAAGAACTATCCCTTTTTTCCTTTGCCTGCTTGAAGTAGTAGTAGGCTGGGATCCAAAGAATGCTGGCAGCTGATTTTCCATGCCCAATTAAGTTTTCGGACTTGTGTTTCTTAAAGAAAAGCATACTCTGCCATCATTGTCACACAGCAACCCCCTTTCGAAACTGGGGGAACTTTTATAGCTGTTTATGATGTGGCATGTATATTCTGATTCAAATTCAAAGTTCTCAAGTAAAAAAAGCAAAAAAGCTATATTATCTATTTTCCTTTCTTAAACTGAGATAGACAAGTAATTCATATATTCCAAATAAAGATCAGTCTAACTGTACTAATAAATGTTTAATTTGTAACATGCCTTGAGGAAATTGGTTTTAGATTAACTCTGTCCTATCTAGCAAGACAGCCTATCCCCTTGACTTGAATAAATTTCAAGCCTTACCATTTCTATAAAGGCCTATGCTCTGCACATTCTGATCATGACTCACAAAAATGTATTAAAATAAAACCCAACAGGGCTGTTGCTGTTAGTCAATGGAAGTTTTTAGGCTTTCTGTCAGCAATTGTGATGATTGAGTTTGTTTCTGTACAGCACTTGTTATATATACAGTACTGTTTTTAGAAATGAATGCAAATTCTTTGTAAATGGACTGTTGTTCAGAGCCCATCTCTTCGATATCTAAAGGTCAGAAGATTCACCCAGATGTACCAAAAGGATGAATTGTCTCCCTCCATGTTAAGGAATAAAAACTAATTAGTATTGTATTCTGCAAGTTCTGCTTTTCATTTGGTTGGTTTTCAAGGCTGTCCCTTCTAGGTAGCACCCAAATGTACTAGCATTTCTTATAAGATATATTTTAATTTACATTATTTCCTCCCTCTTTTTTCTCTTTTGGCAGAATGAACAGATACCAGACAGCTCTGTATTAACTCTTTGTTGCCTAAAAGCATCTCCTTTCCCTTGCAATATCTTTAAGAACCATTTTGAAAAATGGTAAGTACTGTTCTCTCGTTTAGAAAGAACAAGACTCAAGGCAATGGTAAACATGCTTAGTATATTTTAAATATTAAAATCAGTTGAACATATTTTTCTTTTTTTAAAATATCATAAATGCACATATGAAATTAGAGAGATTAATAGTAATTTCTATGAAATTTATTCTGCTTTGTTGATTGGCAAAGGCACAGCACTTTATACTGACTTTTGCCAACAGCTAAAACTGTAGGAAGTAATTCAGGGGGGAAATCATTTTGATACTTAAGATTTATCTTATGTAAGTAAGGATTATTCAATTAATCTATTCTTATGTTTATACGTATGCACAATATTAGTAATTGTAAAGTATGGAAGCTGTTAGAACTGTAAGGCCTGGAAACCCTTCAACTAGGGAGCTGCTGGTACTTAGGATCGAACATTCCTCCATGTCACCTCTTTCTTCAGGACTGGGGCTTGGCACTAGCCCTAAACATGCATTAGGGGACCACGTTCTTATTTTTATCATATATTTGCATGGTGCTGCTGCTGTTGACCCATTAAGTTAGGTCATGGGCCACCTGTTGAATACCAGTGCTCTAAAGCATGGGCCTCCTGGGTTTCAAGCACTTCCACCAGTAGTTTTGCCACTCAGTTGGTCATTCCTTTCCCTAATCCTCTGTACATTCTCCCTTCTTACGATAGACTTTAGCCATGCAGTGAAGCACTCATGGTGTAGAACTCATCAGTTCCATTCCTTGTCTTGTTTCCAGCTTCTCCAAGGGCCTCTTAGATCTCTCTCTCTCTCTCTCTCTCTCTCTCTCTCTCTCTCTCTCTCTCTGCTTTAGCAGCTGTGCATGCTACACCCTGCCCTGCCTATTGAGGCTGCATTCCTGGAACTGACCTCAACTTGACTTCTCAAGTAAAAATCCCTAAGTAAAGCATATTGGTATGTCTTTCTTACTTGGGATGATCTACCCAGGAAAGTAGCATATGCCCTGATTTTGCAGGGAGGGCACTGTTCCACCAACATGACAGGACCAAAGATATAAAATGTTTGTGACTGAAAAACTGTGCTACAGTTATTCTTTCAAAACAGTGGCATGTGTTACACTGTGTATTCGTGGTGTTATGATACCTCATGGAGAGAATTTGTAACAGTGATAATCAAAATATCTGACATTGATTATGTCTAGGCCATGTGACTATAGTTGCAAACTTTCCACTTGCTGTTGTTTGTTTATATATCCTTTTATCCAAGGAGCCTAATTTACATGCTAGTGTCCCACCCTGCACCTTAGTTTATAACAGGGGTAGGCAACCTAAGGCATGTGGGCTGGATGCGGCCCAGTCGCCTTCTCAATCCAGCCCACGGACGGTCCGGGAATCAGCGTGTTTTTGCATGAGTAGAATGTGTCCTTTTATTTAAAATGCATTTCTGAGTTATTTGTGGGGCCTGCCTGGTGTTTTTACATGAGTAGAATGTGTGCTTTTATGTAAAATGAATCTCTGGGTTATTTGTGGGGCACAGGAATTCGTTCATTCCCCCCCTCCCAAAAAAAATATAGTCCGGCCCACCACATGGTATGAGGGATGGTGGACCAGCCCACAGCTGGAAAAGGTTGCTGACCCCGGGTTTATAACACCCCTGTGAGATTGGTTGAGTTAGAGACTAACCCAAGGTCACGTACATTGAGCTTCATGGCTAAATTGGAATTTGAACCTGGGTATCCCCAGCCCTAGCTTGGCACTCTTAACTACCATACCATGCTGGTGGTGAAAATTGTCATTTGTTATCACCTGTGGAACATGGGACTTAATATTTGTGTGCATAGGAAGGCCTAAAGTCTGATCCTAAAGGCAGACCCTTAATTTTCTGAAAATCGGTATCAAGAAGTTCTGTCATAAAACGTTTAATCTACAAAATGGTTCATCCCATCCCTGTATAGTAGTAGTAAATCTGTGCCTCTTGAAGTATGATGAAAATATAGGCTTGGATCCTAATTGTTCTTTCTGTAACTGGTAGGACTCCTCCCACTTAAAGGAGCCTTAGCCTGTAGTGGAGGATCTCCCTGGCAGAAAAGAGGAGGCAATTTTTGGTTGTTTTTACTTCAAACTGGAAAATACTTTCAAGAGGGAAGGATAAATGAGCACAGCAAGTCCCCCATTCTGCTGGTGAGAGTGTTCTGCGAGCAGAACTTTGATCACATCAGTGGAAAGGAATCCAAGATCTAAGCTATGGTATTTTAGAACCTTTGAAGGATGAGAAACATCCCACCCTTCTAAGATTCAGGTCTGTTGACATACATCAGATTGCTCTGTAATAGTGTGTTCAATAAGAATTTGTATATGTGTTCAGAAAAACAGATGGGCATTCTTTAGAAATGAAAATAAATACTTACCCAGAAGGAAGGTCAGTATTTGCTGTTGCAAGCAATACTTTGTTTACTGAAACCATATGTCGTGGCTTTTAAAAATGGTTAAATTAAAATCTAAACAAAACAGTAGGGAATCATTAATGGTTTCAATTGTGCATCAGTAAAATTTTAAATTATTTTTTTAAATTGAAACTTAGAGATAATATATGATCCCCAGACAATAAAGGCAAAGCTCTAGTTCCTGTAAGTGTAAAATTTTAATACTGAAAGAAAAGAAAATGGTATCTTTGAAGAAGATTGATTTTGGTATGCTATCAGAGCACTTCATCAAACAAAATGAAAAAACTTCAGCTATATATGGAGCAAGTTTATATCCCAATGCAAATATCATTGGTCATATAATTTAATAATAGGCTTGCTACTTCTTATATCAGACAACTGTACATTGTCCTTTACATTTAAAGTTGAAGGAGCAAAAAAGGCAGCAGCTGCTCTTCTGCAGCCTTAACTCCTTCATCCCTCATCGGCTTCACAGCCATTCTTTGTTATGAAGATGCTTAGTTCAACTGGCACTTTGCATATGCCCTAAAACACCTTTAGCTTCACAGGAGACTGTGAAATGAGCAAGACCGAGAAAGCAAATCTGGTTGCACATTGGCTATCCTAATTTATAGTTGATAAGTCTTTGGACTGGGATTAGCAAGAACTGCAAATGTATGCTAAAGCTTATCTATGCATCTGATCAGTGTGCTAACTGCTGATACAGTGGTACCCCGCAAGACGAACGCCTCGCGAGACGAAAAACTCACAAAATGAAAGGTTTTTTCGTTTTCGAGTTGCCTCGCAAGACGAATTTCCCTATGGGCTTGCTTCGCAAAACGAAGCTTGCCCCGGGGACAGCGGGTCTTCTCTTTTGAAGCAAGCGGCTGCGGGGAGATCGCTTCTCCCCACCGCCCCTTGCTTCAAAAGAGGTCCGGGGGCAGCGGGAAGCGCTCCCGCTGCCCCCGGACCTCTTTTGAAGCAAGCGGCTGCGCTTCTCCCCGCAGCCGCTTGCTTCAAAAGAGGTCCCCGACCTCTTTTGAAGCAAGCGGCTGCGGAGAGAAGGGATCTCCCCGCAGCCGCTTGCTTCAAAAGAGGTCCCCGACCTCTTTTGAAGCAAGCGGCTGCGGAGAGAAGGGATCTCCCCGCAGCCGTTTGCTTCAAAAGAGGTCCCGGACCTCTTTTGAAGCAAGCGGCTGCGGAGAGAAGGGATCTCCCCGCAGCCGCTTGCTTCAAAAGAGGTCCCGGACCTCTTTTGAAGCAAGCGGCTGCGGAGAGAAGGGATCTCCCCGCAGCCGCTTGCTTCAAAAGAGGTCCCCGACCTCTTTTGAAGCAAGCGGCTGCGGAGAGAAGGGATTTCCCCGCAGCCGCTTGCTTCAAAAGAGGTCCCCAACCTCTTTTGAAGCAAGCGGCTGCGGAGAGAAGGGATCTCCCCGCAGCCGCTTGCTTCAAAAGAGGTCCCGGACCTCTTTTGAAGCAAGCGGCTGCGGAGAGAAGGCTTGCTTCAAAAGAGGTCCGGGGGCAGCGGGAGCGCTTCCCGCTGCCCCCGGACCTCTTTTGAAGCAAGGGGCGGTGGGGAGAAGCGATCTCCCCGTGCTCCGAAGCACCTTCTGAAGGCGGGCGGGGGGCGAAAGTCTTTGTCCCCCCCGCCTGCCTTCCCAGGGGCTTTTAAATCGCCCCGGACAGCGGAGAAGTCCTCCGCTGTCCCAGGGTTTTTTAAAATGCTGGGGGTGAGAAGAAAAGCCCTTGTCCCCCCCCCCCCAGCCTTCAGAAGAGGTCTGGGGACAGACTGTCCCTGGACCTGGTCTGAAGGCGGTTTCCCTAGGAACGCATTAATTGATTTTCAATGCATTCCTATGGGAAACCGTGCATCGCAAGACGAAAAAACCGCAAGACGAAGAGATTTGCGGAACGAATTAATTTCGTCTTGCGAGGCACCACTGTACAAGTATCCGCCTCTATTTTGGACATTAATTAGCCCACATAAAACAGAAGTCTCCTTCCAACTGGCACAGCCCTACAGGTGACTAATTGCTGTAAATTATTATGTTTCTATGCCTCATTGTTTTGCATGTGAGACGGCCTTGTCACACAAGTTGAAACGTGGTATGGGCTTGGGACTATCTGTTGTGATTAACACACGACATTCACCTTTGCCAAATCATACTGCTGTGGGACGCATGTATTGTCCTACCTCATGTTGTTGGCATAACACCTTTTAACTAAGCATCCTGTCTTTCATAGAATCATAAAGTTGGAATAGACCACAAGGGCCATCGAGTCCAACCCCCTGCCAAGCAGGAAACACCATCAGAGCACTCCTGACATATGGTTGTCAAGCCTCTGCTTAAAGACCTCCAAAGAAGGAGACTCCACCACTCTCCTTGGCAGCAAATTCCACTGTCGAACAGCTCTTACTGTCAGGAAGTTCTTCCTAATGTTTAGGTGGAATCTTCTTTCTTGTAGTTTGGATCCATTGCTCCGTGTCCACTTCTCTGGAGCAGCAGAAAACAACCTTTCTCCCTCCTCTATATGACATCCTTTTATATATTTGAACATGGCTATCATATCACCCCGTAACCTTCTCTTCTCCAGGCTAAACATGCCCAGCTCCCTTAGCCGTTCCTCATAAGGCATCGTTTCCAGACCTTTGACCATTTTGGTTGCCCTCCTCTGGACACGTTCCAGTTTGTCAGTGTCCTTCTTGAACTGTGGTGCCCAGAACTGGACACAGTACTCCAGGTGAGGTCTGACCAGAGCAGAATACAGTGGCACTATTACTTCCCTTGATCTAGATGCTATACTCCTATTGATGCAGCCCAGAATTGCATTGGCTTTTTTAGCTGCCGCGTCACACTGTTGGCTCATGTCAAGTTTGTGGTCAACCAAGACTCCTAGATCCTTTTCACATGTACTGCTCTCAAGCCAGGTGTCACCCATCTTGTATTTGTGCCTCTCATTTTTTTTGCCCAAGTGCAATACTTTACATTTCTCCATGTTAAAGTTCATCTTGTTTGTTTTGGCCCAGTTCTCTAATCTGTCAAGGTCGTTTTGAAGTGTGATCCTGTCCTCTGGGGTGTTAGCCACCCCTCCCAGTTTGGTGTCATCTGCAAATTTGATCAGGATGCCCTTGAGTCCATCATCCAAGTTGTTGTAAAGATGTTGAATAAGACCGGGCCCAAGACAGAACCCTGTGGCACCCCACTAGTCACTCTTCTCCAGGATGAAGAGGAACCATTGATGAGCACCCTTTGGGTCTTTATCTCAGTCCAATCTTCCATCTCAGAAACCAAATTCTTTATTTCATTTAAAGATTACATTATTAAGTCTTTCTTTGTCCTCTCATCACTTAAGCTGTTCCATATTTTGCTGAAGTGTGCTCTTTCCTTGCCTCTCTTCTATGTTTGTTATGTTCTTCGGGTTAGTCAGATCACACAGTGCCGGCCTCAAGAACAACAAATGAAAGTACCTTTGTTCCATCCCCCCAGATCATCACCAGTATTCTCGATGGCAGAAAGTTTGCCTTTCAGTAACTGTAGACTTGTGCCTCTAGTTGCTCTGACAACTTTCGTTTATGTCTATGATTCCAAACCCTTGGATCATGCTGAAATTCTGGAAACCTGCTCTGTTTCTCCCTCTCCCTCTAACATGTAATTATTAGTGTTTCGCTCCTTCCATTTCTGTGCCAATTTCTTAAATCTAACTATCTTTCGGCTCTCACATGGCCCAAGCCTGTGCCTTTTGCAATCAGGCATTCCCCAGGTGTGTCTACTGCCACTTCCTGTTTCCTGCAGCAGTAAGACTTCTCCACCCTATTTCTGTCTCTCTTTGTGAGAAGCAACGCTAGCAGACAAAGGGTAACCGTGGGCTGGGGTCCCTCAATATCAAAGGACATCGCATGCGCAGACACCTCCCACCTTCTGGAGAAGTCTGTTGTCAGTAATTACTGAATTTGGGCAATTCAAGCTGCATTTCACTCTTTAAAACTAGATCTTCTATCATGTGTTTCCCTATCTCTACCCCATGGTCTTATACAAGTATCCTACACAGGGGTTACATTATGCTGCCACTCTTGGTTAAATGATTGGGAGCAGACCACAGTATGACAATGCTCCTTCTTCATGAATTCTAATGTTCTTCCCTTGTTTGTTGTATAGCATTGTGTCTGCATCAGCGATAGTATCTACATGAATGATCTGCAGAAGTTACACTTCTACAAGTGTCATGCAGTGTCTGTACTGCGTTCATTTGGCACCATACCTTACTTTGGAACTCCTAACTGATAGATAGATAGATAAGTATTATGTTTGAAGATCATATGATTTTCATAGATAAACAACTTACACATTGCACAGTTAGTATAAAATGTATTGCTGCATATTTTCTACATTTTGAAGGGACCTCAGAATTTGTATGTTCAGTTCAAGCTCAGGAGAAGGGGAAGTGAAGAAATAAGGAGCTTACTTCCCAAAGAGCTTACAGAGCAGTATTTGTACTCTCAGCACATTATTTTGTGGAGAGAAAACATCCAGCTGACATAAACAGTCAAGAGGTTAGATTAAGGAGATTTTCTGATAGTGAGCATACTCACTAATGAGCTTGTACATAACACAATCATCTCATGATGAGAGAAACTACTAATGAGGCCGCATTGTGGGGCAGTTGCACTGAGTGGCAATTATCTCTGTTGGAAAGTTGGGCTGGAAAGAGATTTTGCATCCTAAATAACTTCTTCCTCTGTCTCTCCCGTGCAACCCTAAGCAAAAACATCTGGAGTAATTCCCATTGAATGTCCCTGTCTTTATGATGGTGATCTTGCTTTATTGATTGTTGAGAATTAATTTACGAAGGTGGCATTGTGTGTTTTTACATTATTATTATTATTATTATTATTAAACCAGTGCAAATGTTGTATGCTTCATTTATGTAGTGCACATGTTGTGCAATTTAGTATAAATGAGACCTTATGGGTTAATTGCATTTCAGATTATTAGCCATAATAATCTGAGAATTTCCTCCTGAATCTCTTAACCAGAAGTATTGGGCTAAGCAAATGATTTGTTAGTAGCCTGTTGACGATATATGGATTAACTTGTGTATATTTTTACCTTAATTTCGTTATGTGTAAAATAGGGACAGCACTTGATTTTTGTGGTCTTTAACCCACATATGAAACAACAGGTGTCAAATGTTAGTCAAGCTTCAGCAGTTTTGCCATGCAGCTGAGAGACCAAGAGCCAGATGTTTATTTCTCTCCCCATATACTCTCTTGGGGTTCCTTAGCCTAATCTGGGTTCAGAATGCAAAATTTCCTTAAATCCTTTGTGCACTTTAATCCATAATCAAGCTATTCCTGTTTGTATAAAAGTGTTGAAAAGAGAGAAGGAGTTAAAGTATTTGTTTTAGTGAAACACCCTTAATTGCAGGCCTCCTCAGAATACAATATCACTATTTTTCTTCCATCATATGAATAGCCAGTAATGAAAAACCAACCCTGCCTCTTACAGAGCATTATAATGACTGATATTATAGAGTTTAATTCTTCAGGGTGCGATGAACAACTGCTCGGTATAATTAGGCTAAAACAGAAAAAGGTTCATGCCACATTGCAACCGATTGAAATATCACAAAGTAATGAGATTGAGGAACTGAGAGGGTACTGGTGAGTGAGATTTTTAAAAAGCCCAGTCTGCAAATCTGCAGTCATTTTAATATAGAATAGAGGTGCTCTGCAGACTGAATTAGGCTGGATCATTCCCGATGCAAAAAAAAGTATTGGGTCACAGCTGCTTATTTTATTTATTTTATTATTAGATTTATATGGCCACACAACAACACATGTTACCTTGGCGGTTTTACAACTAATTAAAATAATATTTTAAAACCTACTAAATGCAGGGTGGAAATCTTTCTGGTAAAGTACAAGTTACACATTAAAATGCAACTGATACACTGAGATGTTTGTTTAAAATGCTACTTGTTTAAAACCTCTGTGTGAATCAAAAGCCCTTCACCTGGCTTCAGGGTCAGCCCTTTCATAAGCCACGTTGAGCCATGTTCCGTAGGTGGTGAACATGCCCTCTCATATGTCGCCTGCAGGACCACCTACCACAATGGTTGTGGCACACTGGCCAGCAGTCAGGTGGGTTGGCCGCTGCTAATACTATTTTACTCCCCTCCCTCCCATTTCTCACATAATGTCTGTGCCACCACTATCTGCCATAAGATTTAAAGGTAGTGAAAACATGTAAGTGACCTAAAGCAAAACACAATATGCCCATACCACAACCCCTCTGCTGGGCACAACAGTGAAGAGGTGACAAGTTCTTAGGTGCTGGTGCTGAAAATAAGACATGTCAGACCAATCTGATTTCTGTTTTTCATGAAATCACAAACTTGGTGGATCAGGGAAATGCTGTGGGCATAGTGTATCTTGATTTCAGTAAGGCTTTTGACAAAGTACCCTATGATATTATCACAAGGAAGCTGGTAAAATGGGGGTTGAACGAGGTAACTGTTAGGTGGATTTGTAGTTGGTTGACTGACTGAACCCAAAAAGTACTCATTAGTGGTTCCTCATCATCCTGGAAAAAGTGACAAGTGGGGTGCCACAGGGTTCTATCCTGGGCCCGTTATTGTTCAACGTCTTTATAAATGACGTCGATGAAGGAATTGAGGGGATGCTCATCAAATTTGCAGGTGACACCAAACTGGGAGGGATAGCTAATGCCACAGAAGACAGAATCAGAATTCAAAATGACAGATTGGAGAACTGGGTGCAAGCTAACAAAATGAATTTCAGTAGGGACAATCATAAGGTTCTGTAATTAGGCAGGAAGAACCAGATACACAAATATAGGATGGGGGACACCTGGCTTACAAGCAGTACATGTGAAAAGGATCCAGGGGTCTTGGTGGACCGCAAGCTTAACATGAGTCAACAGTGTGATGCAGCAGCAAAAAAAGCTAATGGTATTCTAGGGTGCATCAACAGAAGTATAGTGTCCAGATCAAGGGAAGTAATAAAAAGTAAAGGTAAAGGTACCCCTGCCCGTACAGGCCAGTCTTGACAGACTCTAGGGTTGTGTGCCCATCTCACTTAAGAGGCCGGGGGCCAGCGCTGTCCGGAGACACTTCCAGGTCACGTGGCCAGTGTGACAAAGCAGCATCTGGCAAGCCAGCGCAGCACACGGAAACGCCGTTTACCTTCCCGCCAGTAAGCAGTCCCTATTTATCTACTTGCACCCGGGGGTGCTTTCGAACTGCTAGGTTGGCAGGCGCTGGGACCGAGCAATGGGAGCGCACCCCGCCGCGGGGATTCGAACCGCCGACCTTTCGATCGGCAAGCCCTAGGCGCTGAGGTTTTTACCCACAGCACCACCCGCGTCCCTAAGGGAAGTAATAGTACCACTCTATTCTGCCTTAATCAGACCACACTTGGAATACTGTGTCCAATTCTGGGCACCACAATTTAAGAAGGATGTTAACAAGCTGGAACATCTGCAGGGGTGGACAACCAAGATGATCAAAGGTCTTGAAACTAAGCCTTATGAGGAGCGCTTGAAGGAGCTGGGTATGTTTAGCCTGGAAAAGAGACTGCGAGGAGATAGGCTAGCCATCTTCAAATATCTTAAGGGCTGTCACATGAAAGAGGGAGCATGCTTGTTTTCTCCTGCTTTGGAGGGTAGGACTCGAACCAATGGCTTCAAGTTGCAAAAAAGGAGATTGCGACTAAACATTTGAAAAAACTTTCTGATAGTAAGAGCTGTTCAGGAGTGTAAGAGACTCCCACGAGAGGTTGTGGACTCTCCTTCCTTGGAGTTTTTTAAGCAGAGGTTGGATGGCCATCTGTCATGGATGCTTTAGCTGAGATTCCTGCATTGCAGGGGGCTGGACTAGATGACTCTTGGGTCCTTTCCAACTCTATGGTTCTGTATTAATGTTGCACCAGCTGCTTTAGTGAGCATGTTTGCTGGTATTTGCTCATGCTCAATCATCCTTGCTAATAAGCACAAGAAATTTACCAAACAACACCCAGGTAGAATAGCTTGAGCAAGTTCGCTTAGTAAGCTGCTAGTGGTTCAGCAGGAAATATTAGTCTCCCTTAGTTAACTGGAAAGCTTTGCTGGAACACTACAAATATACTAGAGGAAGTAAATAGGAAGAGGGAGATGAGTTAGATTCAGTAAATCTAAAGGTACAATAAATAAAAGATACAAACTGGATACTATCAGCTTCAGTTTAGAAGTCAGACTATAGGTTTTTTAAGTAGTGTAAAATGTGAAATAATTTAACTGAATTAAAAACTACTGCTTAGATCCAGACTAAGCTCCCATTGGCAGGAGTGTCCCATATCTGCTCATATAGCTCCCTGCATGCTAGAGTAATGTGTTTTACAGCACTGCACTGGTTACAGGCAGTTTGTCCCATTCTGCTGTCATGTTTCCTGAACTAACAAGCCTTGGGTGGATGGGTGAGTCAGCAAATAAATAAATAAATAAATAAATAAATAAAGTTTTCTCATTCATAGATTATATCCCACATTGATCATATTCAGAAAAGACCCACCAATATCTATTTCTTTTAGTAGGTTTGCTCTGAATATGACTTGGTTAAATATCACCCATTTGTATGTGAAGTGGCTGTTCAAAGATCACAGATGTTCATTTGTTTAAGTACAGTCTTGCCTGATTTCCTCTTTGTTAGGCAGTCATTTACCGTAAGTATTTCTGCTTCATTTTCCTCCATTGTAAAAAAAAAAAGGGTGTGAAAGCCAATGCCTGCTTATGATAGCAGTTGTGATGTTTAAGGTTTGCAAAGTCCATCACAAATGTGTAATTCATTTAATTGCTAAATGTTAGGGCTGGTAGGACAATTTTCTTAATTATACAGAGGCCCCTTTCTTTAGCTAGTCATTTTGTTGTTAAATAGCAGATTTTCAATTAGTGGGTAGATATGGCTAATCTAAGTAATTTGTAGTTTTAACAAATATACATCTGCATATTTCTGAGTGTTGAGCTTTTATTTGAATTTACTACTCCACAAAGTACGGTGCTGGCATTTTACCACTGAATGCTACCCTTCTTGGATTAAATTGCCAGAATGATATGTACAGCAAAGGCGGATTTAGGGGAGCTCGACCGGTTCAGTTGTACTGAGCGTGGAGCCTTAGGGACGTCAGAACTATGATATAGAATGACAGGCGAGAGGTGGGGGCACTGAATATTCCCGTTGCACAGGGCACCACTGAAATATGAAACTGCAAAGTCTGCCAATGCACACAGTTTAGTTTACTCTCATAGAATCATAGAATTGTAGAGTTGGAAGGGGTCCCGAGGGTCATCAAGTCCAATCCCTTGAACCTCATTGACTAGCCTTGTGGAAAAACAGAATCCACAAAAGTTAAAGGCCTGCAAAAAACATTGCTTGCCTCTGGAGGAGAGCCAGCACCTGGTTCCCGTGGGAAACTGTCCTGTGTTGATGCCTGCCATGTTCCCCCTTTTAATTCCCCCACAGCCTGGCACTCTGAGCAGCACAAGACAACCCCTTTTTATTTTCCACAGTGTACCATACAGTGTCACTCTGGGGCATTGTTGAGAATCAAAATGGTGTCAGTCCCCTCAGCTGCCTGGCTCTGCTGCCAGGTTGGCCCTTCAGGGCCCACTGACAGAGGAGGGACCCCATCAGATATCACCCTTGCTGAGATCTCTGTGCTGCTTGTCCAAGGAGTACTGGAGGAATGACAGAGCTCTCATCTGCCAAGTTGTTCTCATTGCCTGGGCGGAATTCCATGCACTCACTTACATGAGGTTCCTGATTACCTATCCTATGGTAACCAGGCTAGTGCTTAAATACAAGGCTGGACTATATAATCTAATATAGCTAGGTAGTCAAAACATGACTTGGATTTTTATTATTATATATCTCAATGCTTTTTTTTTCCTTTCTAGAGCTGAAGATCATTTGTGCTAAGTGGATATAAAGTTCACCCTAGGAACGCTCTAATGGATGACAGGGAATCTCCTACAAATGACCTGCAGTTAAGTTTACAAGGCTCACTTCGTACCGACACACTTGTGGAAAAGATCAAAGCTTGCTTAGCTTCTTCACCAGATGAAAATGAAAATCAGCTTAATGGAAGCAAGCACGATACTCTGAAAAGCAGTGACGACACAATGGGAAAGGTTGAGCAGGACAGCATTAATAATAATGAGGACAGTGGAGACTACACGTCCTCCTGCCAAGAAGATGAAAGCGATAAGCCATCTAGAAGCTTCGCTGCAGATGAAATGCTCATTTTAGAAAAAGGTGACTCTGAAAAAAGGAGTTCAAGGAAAACAAAAAGTTCCAGCAGGAAAGGTACAACAACTGCCACAATATACATTTTGTTACTCATAGTACAGGCCTTTAACCTATAACATGACTTGGGGGTATCTCCTTCTATGATTACTGTTCTCAAAAAGTGTGGTCTTTCTATATCTTCTCTACAAGGCCACTACCTTCCCAGCCAACTCTGCAATCCTGACAGGTGAAGCATGCACCTAGAATGCATTCACCTAGAAGGCAAATGTTAACAAGCCATTTTCTTACAAGAGAGAGTAGTGTTGTTTGAAGAGTAAAAGGTAAAGGGACCCCTGATCATTAGGTCCAGTCGCAGACGACTCTGGGGTTGCGGCACTCATCTCACTTTACTGGCTGAGGGAGCCGGCGTTTGTCCACAGACAGCTTCCAGGTCATGTGGCCAGCATGATTAAGCTGCTTCTGGCGAACCAGAGCAGCACACGGAAGCGCCGTTAACCTTCCTGCCGGAGCAGTACCTATTTATCTACTTGCACTTTGATGTGCTTTCAAACTGCTAGGTTGGCAGGAGCAGGGACCGAGCAACGGGAGCTCACCCCGTCACAGGGATTCGAACCGCCGACCTTCTGATCGGCAAGCCCTAGGCTCTGTGGTTTAACCCACAGCGCCACCCCTGTGTTTGAAGAGTAGATGCTATTAAAAACTATTTTTTGTTTTCAGTTGATAAAAATAATAGGAAGGAATTTCAGTGTCATACTGATTTAATCGCTCTGTCAGTGCAAGCATTTCTGCTTGCCAGGTAGCGTTATCTGCCAGGAATCTGAGCTGAGACGCCCATGTAGCAGAAGTTGCCCCCAGTTCTAGTCGCCACACAGGGGCAGCTTAAGGTCCAAAATAGTTTATTTTATGGCCCAGTTCACACACCACACTCAGGTCCGTGGTTTGCTTCTCTCCCAACAAGCCACAACCAATATTCAAGCTTTGTTTCTGGTTTACAACGTGTAGCTCGTTTTGGGGGGTTGGTTGGCAGTGAGCCTGGATTCAGACAAAATGACAGACCAAACTCTGGCTTGCTTTGTTTATGGTGCAGTGGCAGCAACAACAGGGGAAGTGTGAGATGGGAACTCTTGAGCAGCATACTCCAACACATTGTTCACCTTAAACCATAGTTTGCTTTAAATGTGGTTTAATGTGACCTATAAAGCAGGCCATACAACAAATATAATAAATGTAATGTGTTGAATACACCTAAACCTTTGATTTTGCCATCTGCAACTCCCTTTCACAATACTTCTTCCATGAAATCTGTCACACCCTCTTTCATAAGGTGTTAGTTAACCCTTTTTATTTTCTGCCTCTGTATGATTTTCTACACTGTATGAAATTCTGTTGAACGCATTTTTTTTAATGGCAATCACTCATCTTCATCAGCTGGTTAGATGGCATCATATTAAGGAGGACTGAACTGGCAAATACTTGGGGTGTATAGAAATGGGTATATGATAAATTCATATTTCCATTTTGAATACTGTCTTGTGTACACTAAGTAGAAAGACAGCTAATAAACTGCTTAAAATAAGGCAATTTAGATTTGCATAGTTGAAGACTGAAAAGATACTTTTCATACAGTCTAAGCTCTACTACAGTGACAATTTAAATGTTAAATTTGTTTTTTTTTTCTTGATTATTTTAAGGAGATACAAACATGGGAGAAACAAGATATCATAACGTTAGGATTTGTTGTGCAAACTATTTCATGTAAAACAGAATCCAGCATTGGCCTTTTTTTTTTTTTGCTTATAATGGATGGGAAGTTAGGTTTGCACTTTGCCATCTAAGGTTCACACTTTCCTTCCTACCACATGGTTGGTAGAAGGACTCCACCAGCATTCAGTTTCCCTGTGTCAGCTTGGCCGGTCATCTGAACTAGGAATCGTAGATTATAACAAATTCTGGTTAGTTTCAAAGCACGCCAACTTCAAACCGATATTTCTGAAGCTGGCTTCTTAGCCAACACAAAGGGTTTAGTTTTGCTCTAATTAATACATTCTTGTTCTGAGTTTGTTTTTCACATATCAGCTGTGGTTTCTGTGACCAAATAAAAATGAGATGTCACATTTATGCATGAAAAGGCAATGCAAGTTTGTTTTCAGGAAGGTAGAGATTTCAAGGGAGGGCAGTGTTTGCACAGTGTAATAAATAAGTCAAGGGTTGAGCTGAGCAACAATCTTCTGTAGTATCTTTTCCTAAGAAAGAATAATAGTGTTGTCTTACTACTAAGATCTATCTTAGGAACCTAATTGGGTCAGTTCCATTCTGAGAACTCACGTTAACTCTTAATTCATACTGTACCAAAAACAATTTCTGGCGCTGTTCAACAAATGCTGTATATTTATGTAAATGTTTATGATGTGGATAAAGAGAAACAGATATTTTAGTCTCCCAACAGGTGGAACAGTCAAGTTAAAGATTAAGCTAGTGATTGCAAAGGGATTAGATGTAGAATTCAAAACTGGTGATCTGTGGTGTATGTTGGAAAACAGAAACAAGAAAGGAGGGAACTTAACAGGTGCTAGGAAAGAGTTTGTAATGATGAAATGCTTTCGTTCTCTGTATCAGAAAATGCCCAAACAATGAGGGCACATGTTCTTTTGTTGTAGGTTTGTCTCTTCCAAGGGTAGGTATAGGTGCTTTTTGTATTCTGTTCTTTTTATCTGTGTTGGTAGTGGCTTTTATAGCAGAATAATTGTAGTTTTATAATTACGTTGATGAGCCTAGCTTTCAGGTAGTGGTCCTGCGTAAGGGCCATAAAGGTGGTACTGCTGAATTTTTTCAGCCTGAACTGTATTAATTCAAACAGGAGTGACTTTGGGGAAATGGTTGTAGAATTTAGTCAATATTTGCATCAACAACACTGTGAAATCCATTTCCCATAAAGTTAATTTTTTTCTTCCATTTTAAGTTTGTTTGTTTGTTTGTTTGTTTGTTTGTTTGTTTGAATGCCACTTCCATCATTATATGCAACACTCACAATTAGCTTTACAAATGTCTTTGGAATATCTGAAATATATCTGAAAGATATTCCAAAGCATGATAGCACTTTTAAACAAATGGTAATTTGGCATGACACAAACATAGTGAAGGTCGCATGTTGCCATGAAAATAACCAATTCTTTTGAAGGTAATCTTTTTATGCCATCTTTAATACAATATTTTATAGTTTATTGGAATAAATCCTGGCTCTTGTTGCTTTTGCTCCCAAAGGAGCATTGGTCATGTACTACTACTATTAAGCTATACCCATTTTGTAGCCAATGGGGCCTCTTTTGCTACAGCCCATTTCCCTTCCTAAAAGGCCCTTGACCCCCAGAGTGGCTTTCCATGGGCTCAGGGATGAGAGATGCTCATGCAATTTTGAACAGAACCCTATATGTTGAAATGTTTCTGAGACTCCACAACTGTTCTTGTTGAACACTTTGCAGCAGCCAAGCAAGAGAAGACTGGCATAACAGCAACAGGTTCTACATCAGATGAAGATGGAAACAAGACCAATGCAAACTTTCCCCAAAAGGATCCAACCCAGACTTTGCAGGCCCTCTTCTCTCTTCTTCGAGAAGAATTTGAGCAGATGGATTCAAGAGTCCTCCCCCTGTGCCTCCATGAGGTAGTACAAAAAGACCTACCTTGGTTTCTCTGTGGCCATACTATGAGAGATTTTATCAGCTGAAATAATGGAAAGCCACTGACTTAGAGTGAGTTAGAGTCTGTCTCAGTGTAAGGCAGCGCCCTATGTTCCTAATCCCATTGATTTATGTGGGAGCTAATTTAGTCTGGATCCAACCCATTAGATTATTGAGGGAAGTCCATCATGCCATAAGCTTTTGTAGGTCAAAGACTGTGATGAAATGTGGATTGGTCCATAAAAGTTTATGGCACAATATATTTGTTAGTATTTAAGATGCCATAGTAGTTAAATACCCCAAGTATTTGCTTTCCAGGTGTGTGGGTGTAGAAGGTTATAATCCTGAGGACTGTAGCAGACGTTCTTGAAGATGTAGAGGCTGGAAAGTATATAAACTTTGTGGCTATAACTCTTACTTCTCTGTCTGTATATGTGATGCTTTGATAAAATGAGTAGAAAATAAATTTAGTGCAATCATCTATACACGCTTACTCAAAAGTGTGGTCTCCTGTGTTCACTGGAACTTAATCTCAGATCAGTGTGCCCAGGACTACAATCTTAATTTATTGCATATATGAAACGTCCAAACATATATAATCTCGCTTCTCACAAATAGTATATTCAGCCATGGTTCAGGGTACAACATTCATGTACGTTTTTGGCAGGATATAGATTCTGAGGTGGTTTCTGGAGGATGATATAAAGGGTGATAATGGTATAATAAATATCTGAAAATGTTAGTTGCTTCTTTGCTTTCTGTTACAGATTGCTGAAACGTATTTTCAAGATGGAGAATGTATCCTTTTTAAAATCAAGATTGATTTCTATGCCATTGCCCTCAGCATATGGCTGAAGGTTTCCAGCAACAGGTCTAGTTAAAGCCAAAGTGGAAAAAATATTATTATTTAAGTGCAGTTTCTTAATTTCTTAATTTCCAGGGGGGGACACTTATAAATATTAAATTGTTATCTCAAAAGTGTAAAGAACAGTGTAAAACAGTCTCTGCAAGAACAGTGTAAAAAACAAAAAACAAACCACTATGGCAGGGGTCTGCAACCCGTGGCTCCGGAGCCGCATGTGGCTCTTTTACACCTTTGCCGCGGCTCCGGGGTGGATACTAGCGAGGGGAGGAGGCGCATTGTGCGCCCCGACACTCCCCACTGTGGCGGGCGCTGTACTGGCTGTGACGTCGCATGGGGGCGGTGCGTGTGTTAGTCACGCACTCTCCCGACGTCACCTTCCCGCCCGCCCGCTACATTGTAAGGGGCATGTACGCTGGTCACTGCATTGAAAGGGGGCATGTACGCTGGTCCACTGTTTTGAAGGGGAGTGAAGAACACACACACAAAAAAGGTAACTTGTTAATTGAACGTTTATTTCTATGAGGAGGAGTAATTCTGAGGGGTCAAACAAAGAAATAATAAAAAAGTGACAAAAAAGTTATTTTTATAATGACGAGTTTTGCAGCTCCCGGTTTTTTTTCCTTCAGAAACGGGTCCAAGTGGCTCTTTTTTGTCTTAAAGGTTGCAGACCCCTGCACTATGGTATTGTTCATGAACCATGAGTGTACATGAGCTTGTTCAATCTAGCATAAGAACTTGAATCTAATATAGGAGGTGCTTGCATTTATTCAGGCTTTGCATAGATTCAGTGTGATATAGTGGTTAGAGTGCTGGACTAAGACCAAGGAGACCAGGGTTCAAATCCCCACTCAGCCATGTAACATTAGATGTTTATAGCTGGTTTGATTTTCCTCTTTTGCACTTGCAGTCCGAAGAGATTGATTATGTTAGTGGTATTTGCTAGCTTTCACCCCTTAATTCTAGATGTGCGATCAAAAGCTGAGAAGCTTTTACCCTTGAAAGAGAAATTTATTTCATTTTTGAATTTGGTCATTTGAAGAAATAAGAACTTCCAGGTGGTACTTGGTTGTATTTTTTCCATAAAACTGAGTAACTTTAAATATGAATGGCAATTTACTGCTGGAAACACTCATCCTAGAGAATTCATTGCCCAAAAAAGGAAAACTTTCTGACTACAGGAGGGAAAGATTAAGAGAGTTGATTATGGGGTCCATGTAGCACGTGCATGCCAAGTTTTGAGCACAATTATACATTATATCTATGCTGTGCTTTTTTCGTGGGGGGGGGTGTGCAGGGGTATGAATACCCTTTTGTGAATCTAAGTTTGGCCTCATTGAGGGACAGTATTTCAATATGAGTAGGAAAATGAGAGTACCCGTAAACATTTTTTTTTTTAAGGAAAAAAACACTGTCTATGCTCGACTGTCATTCGGTTTCTGCATTTTCCTTTAGTTTTTCATTCAGACGAGAAAGCCATGAAATTTATTCAGCTTGAACGGTTATATCATGAGCAACTACTTGCAAATCTTTCTTCCATACAACAACAGTGGGGTAAGTGTGTCATATAGTTGGGAAATCTCTTGTTTTTATTATAATAGAATAAGTTTTGGGTTTCAAAATAAAAATAGCTGCACATTTCCCTAGTGGTGACTGTTGTGTGTAGGCACAGTGATCAGTGGTTGATCTTTATTTTATCATGATATATTTTCCTTGAAAAGGAACATCATTATTTTCAGTTAGGTTTCTGGCTTTTAATGGACCATTGCAGTTACTCTGTGCTGTAATTTTTGTTTTTCCATTATGTTGAATCCACTTTGTCTAGAGACTATTCAAAACATTTTGCTTTTGAAGACACTGAAATATTTTTAATATACAAAAATATAAAATGATTGTGTGTTGTTGCAGAAAAAAAATGGAAAGCAGCAGCATCTAATGAGGTTCCAGCTCTAAAACGTTCTGCTAAAGTCCTGAATAATGAAGAGTTAGACAAACTTGCTAAACTTTGCACATCACATCAAGAGTAAGTAATAAAAATAATACTGGTTCAATTGGTTCAATTCTCTTTTTGTGTGTGTTTAGATGCACTCAGGGATGTCTTTGAAAAGCAGAATAAAGTGGTTGAAACTGTTCAGATTTTCAAAAGCCATTTGTCAACTTGGCACAAAGAGCTGATGTTCAAAGGGAGAAAATGTTAAAAAAAACCCAAAACACTAGGCATGAATTCTGGACTGTGCCTGGATTTTTAGATTAATTACTTTCCTTCGTTTGCTTGTAATACTTGTGCATTGTTGTATTTCTTGATAAGAAAATTTAAAAATTTAATTATTAGAAAATGAAATTGCCAAAATCTTCATGGTCTCAATTCAAATATCATGTTAGGAATCCTCCAAAACAATGGTTTGGAAGAATAAGGAATATACAATGGGCTCTCTTTTCTTTCCAAGGTTGCCTAACCATAGTTTTGCTGTGACAACTGAATAGTGCAAACTGTGTTTAACATCAACCATGGTTTCTACATCTTAACTGATTATTATGATTAGTGCTAACCAGAAAGGCGAAGATGAAATAGTCATGTGACAGAGGGGGTTGGATCACATGGTTTGGAAGATCGTTTACCCAATCTAACCTAATCTTTTACCCAAATTAACTGCTGAAGATAAATGTTTTAAATTCAAAGTTTGGTGCCTGAAGTATTTCAAAGTTAATCAAACGTGAAGGAGACTTTCACAAAAGCATGCTTTCCTTCGCCATACGAGCATAGTAATTTTATTTATTTTTATTTCATATGTTCTATACCACTTAAGACGGTCTCTGATGAGTTAACAAAATAGAAAATACAATATGAATATGTAAGAAACAATGAAACTGAGAAACTACAATATAATATTATATAATACAATGCACTGTAATACAACTACAATATAAAACAATAAGATGCTCCCAAAATAAAATCCTAGCAGCACATTTTGAAAACATCTTAAGATCCAGGGATCCTTTTCCTCTTGTCAAAGGCACATTCTAGCTCAAAACATGCAGTACTCCTCCCACAAACGTATCACACCCAATTCTGACTCATACAGGTAACTTGTAGCTTGCACACATTTAGCTTGTGAGCATTACGATTTACATGCTTGGCAGGAAAAAAATGGAAAGGTGGGTGTGTCTGGGGAAAATGACTTTGGCAGTCCCACCCACCATTGAACTCAATGTGTTTTCACTATACGTGATTTTGGCTTTATGCACTATCCCCGGAACGCAACCCCCACGTATTTGAGAGTTGCCTGTATTTACAGAAATGATGTAATATATGTTGCTCATTCAATATCATTCTATTTACACCCTCACACACATCTACCGGTACACATAAATATACCATCTACCCAGTTTTAATCTCTGTTCAGTAGGTTGAGTCGGTTTCCCATTATTTCAGCTATAATTGTTCCTGTTTCTTCACTGTATTCTAGCCCAAATGCCTGCACCCAGAGAGTAAGAACTCATTGGAAGCACTAAGTTTCCAGGCCAATCCTAGAGTGGAGCAGATGATATTTGCTCCAGGGGATGAGTTAGTCACCGGCACACAGTTCTTTTTACAGACAGCTGGCTTGAGGCAGTTGGAATGCTCACAGCCGCCAATGTCAGTAGTGATTCTTGCTGGCTGTGCCTGCATGGTGGTCTTGGTAATGCACACCAGGTCACACTCAAATCCAAGATCAAAGTGTGGATTATATTTGCTTGATCAGGAATTAAACAGCTGCAGACTTCATGGGTGACTGACAGAACTTTTTGGGTACAGTGGATTGGATGGAAAGCCAGAAGAGGACACAGGCACTAATTGTCTGCACAGTCCCCTTCTTACAGGTACCATCCAACTCCATACTTATTACATATTGGATCATGTTACATCTTTTCTGAGTCAGTTACATTGGCTGCCTATTAATTTCCAGGCCTATTTCAAGGTGCTGGTTTTTGTCTTAAAAGAATAGTTTGGGACCACATTATACCTACACCTGCATGAACTTACCCAAGCATTAAGATAATCATTGGAGGCTCTGCTCACTGGCCTACCAGCAAGAGCCATCCATGGTGGTCCCACATCTTTAGGTGTAATAATAATAATTTATTTTTTATACCCCTCCCATCTGGCTTGGTTTTCCCAGCCGCACTGGGCAGCTCACAACAGAATATTAAAAACACCATAAAATATCAAACATTTAAAAACTTCCCTAAACAGGGCTGCTTTCAGATGTCTTCTAAAAGTCAGATACTTGTTTATTTCCTTGACATCTGATGGGTGTTCCACAGGGCGGGCGCCACTACCGAGAAGGCCCTCTGCCTGGTTCCCTGTAACCTCACTTCTCACAGTGAGGGAACCGCCAGAAGGCCCTTGGAGCTGGACCTCAGGTGTAAGGCAGCTTCACATATTTAACAATGCAGAAAGGGTCGAACACTAATACTGATTACCCCAATACCAGTGCTAGGAGCACACACCAAATTTGCTAAGGGGACAGGGCGGAGTGGAGGGTCAGTCAAATAGGCCAGGAGAGCTTATGACATTTGAGGAAGTAAGTATACAGGAATCCTACTTCCACAAAGGGGAAAGGTTGGTACAAAACCTTTTCCCCACCTTCCACGTTTCTGCTTGACAGGTTGCCTATCATGTCTCCTATATGACACTTTGATTTTGTTTCCTTCTATTACCCTTTCTCACCTCCATCATGTCCCTGTCCTCCCCTTATTACCTGCCACTGTTCCAGCCTTCCAACATTCCTGTTAAATTACCTTTCTCTACCCTAGTTCTCCGGTCCCCATACTTTACTCTTATTGCTGTATCCTTCACCGTGTCATTCATTTACTGGCTGAACCGTCCACTGCTGCCTTCCCTACTTCCCCACCCCCTGCTTTTCTACCATTATTAACACTGTCACACAAACCCCCAAGTAACTATTTAAACTCCAGCCCATGTTTAATGAGAATTGTATTTTTAGCTATTAGATTTCGGCTGCCCCAGAAAGCCTCATCTTCTCCAATGTGAGGATTTTTAAAATGGGTTAAGGGGGGGAATACCCTGTCTGGTTTTCTGAGTTCCATTCCCAATTGCATGAGCACTGGAGATTCTCCCTCTTCCACTCACGTCCTGCCTTCCCCGTTGAAAGCTGTTCTGGAAAACTCACGCTGGCCAAAATTATGTCCTTGGCATGACTTGGCTTCTTTTGTGCTGCTGCTATGAGGTAGACTTTTTCCACTGTTCTTTCTGTGCACTACAGTACTGTAGCATAAAAGCCTAAGAGTGACGTAATATAAATATCACCCTGGCCAAAAATTCACTAGGCGGCTTTCAGACAAACCACTCCCAACCCCTGTCTGAAGTATGGGGATAATACTGGCCTACATTACAGGATTGTTGTAAAGTTTAATGAGATAGCATGTGTTTTGGGGAAATAAGAATATCCAGTTTTGAGCCTTCTTTAATAGTGTACTGATCTTTAGCTTTCTGTGTGTTGTAGATATCCACTGTAATGTGGTGGGCTTAGAATGGGGAGATGCAGGTTTAAATCCCTGCTCTTCCTTGAAGCTCACAGAGCAGTCCAAACCCCCTTGTTCCAGGCAGGAATGGGGTAGATTGGTTAGAGATATCCCTCCAACCTGTTCTCCTGGCCTCTGATGGCTTCATGCTGGCTGCAGAGTGATGCCAGTGTCATTCTGCTGATGAGGAGCTTCCCTTTTACCTGCCAAATGTGTGGGCTGGCAGATGTGTCACTGCTGGCAGCCCTGCTGGTGGCAGGCAGCAGAAAGCCCCAAAACAGGATATTCTGAGGGTAAAGAGAAGGCAGGGCTGAGCTGGCTGGGGAACCACCTGATCCCAAACTGGCCCTCCTGCCGTCACATGACAGCATAGAGTTCAATCTGGTTCTGATCGAAGGGCAATCTGCCTGCCCTTCCACTTTGATAACTATGCACTATGTTTAGGGAAGCTTTTAATGTTTGATGTATTACAGTATTTTAATATTTTTTTGGAAGCTGCCCAGAGTGGCTGGAGAAGCCCAGCCAGATGAGCGGGGTATTAATATATTATTATTATTATTATTATTATTATTATTATTATTATTATTATTATTATTATTACTACTATTATTATTACTATTATTACTATTATTATTATGCACAGCAGGGCTATGGATGCAGTGCTGGTCCTGGCATCCCCATTTAGCTCTGCTGGGAAGACAGGGTAGTTGGGATGGCTCCCTAAGTATCTTCCCCAAGCTCACCATCTCATAAGTGAATCACTCTCACAATGCTGTAAGGATAAAATTGCTGGGGGGAAGAAGTTACGTATTCTGCTCTGAGCTCCTTGGAGCAAGAGTGAGATAGAGAATTAATAAATGAGTCAGTGTGGACGGGGCATTGTTATTATGGATCATAAACTGTTATTCAGCTAGTTGCGCTAAAATCCAAGAGCATGGCTGTGTTTAATGTTATTCTACTTACCAGTCACAATACTTTAAAAGTAAGTGTTGCAGGTCTATAGTTGCATTTATCACATCAGAAGCTCCAGTAATGAGAGGCTTCTTTGTCACATGCACCAAGAATTGCTTCCAGAACAATTAACTCCCCCACCTCCACCCCCAAAAATGAAATCTCTCTTCAGTGCATTTGAAGCCGCTTCCCACTGTTTCAGAATTTGCTTGTCGTGCCATATTGAGGGAGAGAATTCTTAGAGTGCCAGTGTGGAGTAGTGGCCAGAGAGCTGGATGCAATCCAGAGAGACCTGATCTTACATAACCTCTTGGCCATGCAACTTATTGGGGATCGTGATTGCTTGAGGACGCTGTTCCGAGCTGCTTGGTGGAAAGGCAGTGTAAAAATGTGATATATAAGTGACAGTAAAATGAAGGTGCTTGGGTGTCAGAAGCACTGCTTTGCATGCAGAACTCACCCTGCAGCTCTGGACTGCATTGTGGACAAATTGCTTCTTGTCAATGGTAAGAATTGTGTGCAGTTAACATTTTAATAATCACCTATGTTTGTCTTTAAGCTTTTATTTTTACTTTATAATTTCTTTTATTGGAAATAGGCTCTTGAAGTATAAAGCACAACATTTAAAAGGTTGAGCTGTCCTGCCAGTGTTGTGATTTTTATGGTTTCCTTCCACTTTTTAAATATGTTGCTATTTCTGTGGAAGACTAGAAGATTGAGCAAAATGGGGAAACTGAGTGTGCTGCCTATGTGCTGCAAAATATTAGGAGAGGCTAGTTTTTCACAGCTTCCCATCCACTCCTAACTCTCTTGTGTCGCTAGAAACAGGAAGTAGTGCTATTCAGGTGGTACTTTCAGTGATCTAAAAAGCACTGTTAATTCCTTTGAGTGGTCAATTTCGATTCAGGACAATTTTTTGAAAGCTGATACATTTGTATAAACACATTCAATAAGAGCACTTCTTGTATTGATTTCACCACTTTTACTGCCTTATGGGCCATTAAGTAATAATTGGCAGTTTGTAATGACGTTAGCATATGGTCTGGCTCTGTGCTTTAAAACTATGCTGGCACAGATAGTGTTTCAGTGTTGGAAACTTCTGTGCTAATATTAGAGCATGGAAAGAACTAATCTGATTTGTCGTCTAGTTTTGATGATGTTTTTTGTGAATAATATTTTGGTGGAAGCAGCTGTTTATTTTGTATTTTCTTTTTTGGTTGCAGGCCGCTGGTCTTCCGAAGCAAGGTAAACTGTGAAGTTTTTTCTTGGCATAGTTTTACAAGTAAATGTCCGGGTGTTCTATAATGTGCTAAATGTAATGTGTAGAGCTTACACTGCATAATAACCTGTACTGCATGAAATGAAACAAAAACAAAATTCAGTAATAGGAATTCTGTTGTGTTTTTCAGCTAATAAGTAAAGAAAAATCCCTGAAACGTGAGAGTTTTGTAGGGTTAAGGATATCTGAAGATCTTAAGGAAAGAGGTGCGGCTGCATGTGATTCAGGTATCCCTCTTGTAAATCTTTTCAGTTTTATTTTTAAAACATGTCAGTGTTTAGAAAGCTTTAATTTAGAATAGCACTAGCTAGGCATTTTTCTAACAAGAGTAATATAAGAAGGTGATTACGTTTTTGATGCCTTAGACTTCTCTTAGAAAACAGCAGAACATAGGAATGAGAGTAGCTCAATTGTTACAGCATGAAACTCTTGATCTCAGGGTTGTGGATGCGAGCCCCACATTGGGCAAAAGATTCCTGCATTGCAGGGAGTTGGACTAGATAATTCTCATGGTCCCTTCCAACTATACAATTTTATTCTTCTGTGTGAGCAGTGACTTCAAATACTAGACCTCATTTCCCTAACATTAAACGCTGTCCAACTTCAGTACATCCACACTGTTGCTAAAATTAGCATGGAAATAGAAAAAGAGGCTGAAGGTGGCTGTGGAGCAGTCGGCTGCAGAGATGTTGTCTGCCTGGATGTGTACCTGCCTGCTGCTTACAGATTTTAGCCTTCTCCTTGCTGGTGTGTGGCATCCTTGAGGGTTTAAAAGACTGTATAATCAAGGAATCCTATACCCAGTATAAGAGTCGGCCTCATTGCCGTCATTGGGATTTACTTAAGTGTACAGGACTGCGTGGTAAATCAGTTGTGAATTCCAACCACAACGTGGGATCATTAGCAAACAATGGTTTTATGATTGTGAGTATAATTAACACCTTTGGTAAAGGGCCATGGCCAGTGTGCCTGTGATCGTCAGGTGGAAGTAAAATTGGAGCTTTTCCAGTTAGCCCAAGGAAGGCTCTGCTTATTCCAAAGTGCCCTAAAATCAAATACAGTGGTACCTTGGTTCCTGAATGGCTTGGCTCCCGAACAAATTGGCTCCCGAACGCCACAAACCCGGAAGTAAGTTTTCCAGTTTGCAAACATTTTTCGGAAGCCGAACGTCCGACGCGGCTTCCAAATGAGTACAGGAAGCTCCTGCAGCCAATCGGAAGCCACGCCTTGGTTTTCGAACCATTTTGGGAGTCAAACGGACTCCCAGAACGGATTAAGTTTGAGAACCAAGGTACCACTATAACCAGGGAGACTTTGTTGAATGCCTTGGTATCAACTTCTCTTCATCAACACAAGCTAGTTGTGTTAGATAATTCTTGTTTAGATGTTTCCCTGTGCTAGCTTTTTCTCTGTGACTATTTTCAGCACAGCTAGTATACAGAAACCTAAGCTGCTCCCTATGCTGTCCTCCAGTACTGAGGCCATCCAAACAAAATGGTGGTGCCAGCAAAGCAGTATATTTCAGCAGGACAATGTATGAATCCTAATCAATCAATTCACTAAAGATCAGGAACATGTCCTCTCGCTACGATCGCATTTCATCTCAGGCAACCTCTTAGCCTCTTTGACCCCTTTAGTAATATCTTGTTTCGCTTCCTTGTGGTCTGTGTTCTTCAGGTCCTCTCTTCACGCCTCATATATGTGGCCCCCTGGTAATGTCATCAGCGGTTAAGTTACATGTATTTGTCTCATCACATTAGCAGATGTTTGTTCCCAAGCAAGCTCTGATCTGCTGATTGCCACACTGTGTGCAGGAAAGGTTTTTGCTGGACAGTGCATCCCCTTAGCATCCAGGCCCCCTGGGGAGGCCTACAGTCCTACTAAGGAAGTTTATTTTGTCAGTGCCTTTTGGTGCGCTGAAGGAATGACTACTTCACGCTATAGAGGCATGACCAATGCTTTTGTTGTGCAGATCTTCAAGTTTCCACAACAAAGCTTCTAGCTGGAAAAGAGACTCTTCAAGTGCATTTTTAACTTTCTACGTAGAAAATGTCAAAATATCTATTTGTTCTTATCAATAATTATGTTGTTCTGAGAAATCTTAATGGTTCTGTCCTCACGTGACCTTATGGGGAAGGTAGCCAAGTTTTTGTGCCTGCATTTCTATGTATCTGTTGCTCTAAAACTTATAAGCTTTATCTAAATATGGTATGGAAACTGAGCCTAGCATTTTATTCCCTAAGGTTTCTGGTTATGCTTTGCGGCTGAATTTTTTTTCCCTCTACATGAGAGATCTTTTTGCTTTGGCGGTACTTTTCATTCTATGAGGTTGTTGTTTTTTATTTTAAAAAAGTATTTAAAATAACCATGTGAGACAGGTTGCGTCAATGAATAGGATGGCATGTATCTCCATCATCTCCTCCTTGTTCTGTATCTGTCGATGCTACACAGGTATCCTGGTGTGATGTACTACATCGGGGCACTGCAAGCATTGGTTCAAAACACAAGATACTGTTATCACTTAAGATCATTTCCATCCACTCTATCAAAGTAAACTTTAAGGGAGCCATCCTATGGCTGATGGCCTAGTTGTAGCAGAAAGTTCCTCTGCCATTGCTCCTTCACTGCTCATGGCAGTAAGGAGTGAAAAGGGACCTGTTGGGTAGACCAGAAGATGCCTCCCATTCCCTTGACACACATACCTAAACCAAATAACTAACCACAGAGCTGTCATAGTTAATTTGTTTAGAGTCAATGGGAGGGAAATTAGGAAACATCTGTCAATAGCAGCAGGTGGGGAAAGAACAAGCAGCTCCCACCTGCAAGCTGGCAGGGCTTAGGAATCAGTGGCTTCTCTGCCAAGAAATCTTCCTTCCCCTCCCCCCCCCCAGCCTTTACTCTGCCCAATAACAACCCATTGCATAGTTAAATATACTTTTTTTAATGGCATACTTAGTGGTGCATAGGGCTGCAGCAGTAAACATCATGGAGATTTTATAATCTTTCATATGAAGGTTTTTTAAAAAAAATTCAGTAAACAGTATGGTTTGTACCTTTTTAATTATAGTTACTGAAGCTACCATTATATTTTTAGCAACCAATATTCATCACAGTTTCCCTTTCCTTTAAAATGTTTAAAGCAATTTGTAATTTCTGTATAAAATACTTAAGTGAAATCAAGCCACTTAGTGCCAAAGCCAAAGGAAAACTTGCAGATATGTAACTAATCACACCCTTGTTCAGCAGGGTATGTAGAGGTGTCTTAAGTGCTCTAAAAGTCAATAGAAAACAAGTTAGCTGCTTCACTTTAACTATGATTTGTATTTTACACATGAAAATTAGTGGAGCAGAGCGATTGCTGCCAGACAGGAATTCAGTCAAAACATTAACGGGTAGTGCTATCAGGTTGCTGATTTTTCTTCTTCTTCTTTTTCCTACAATGCTGAAGTATTGAATCACTTCTAAATGCTTGAACTCTTTCCCTGTTGCATTAGATACTCAGACTTGGCCTGGCGCTGAACCAAAGAAAGAGAACAATCGCAAAGAGGGTGAGAGGTGTGAGAGCTTCCAACCCGAAAAGCGTCATAGGCTTGAAGAGAAGGCAAGTCTTCGACTCTCTGTGGGGAAGCACCACATGGAGGAGGAGCGCTGCAATGATGAATCAACACTGGAGCCAGCCACCCAGCCCACAGAGACACTGGGCACGTCTCAGCCAGGCTGTTTATCTACAAAGGATGCTAGTGAAGATGCCGGTCTGCAGCCAAGAGAAGAGCAGTTCTCTGAGGATGTAGCAAAAATAGAAGCAGCTGCTGAGGAGCCTGCAGCAGAGTGCTCTAGTGAGCCAATGGTAGACACATTGGTTTTGACAGAGGCCGATTATATGCCTCCTGATCTAATTCCCTCAGATGAAACTGTTCAGTCTGAACAAAACTTACTCAGGTCAGCTGGCTCTATTGTGATTTCCAGTACTCCGTTGGGGAGCAACGTATTAAACAAGCACCAGCAACAGACAGCTTATGGAACTGATAAGAAATCTGTGCAGGGCAGAACATCAGACATTACCGGGGAAGTGCATGCCGAAGGTAACATGCCTGAACTGGACAGTGTTCCATATGAAGGGATACAGGAGGAAACAGCAGTACTGGAAGAGGAAGGTGAAAATGAAGAACCAGAAGACCTCTTTGATCGGTTTTTAAATGGTTGCATAACAGACAGAGAGGAGTCCCTTAAATGCCTAGCAAGCCAAGGGGACTCTGAAATTCTTCCACATATGCCTCCTGAACAAGCACTTTATAGTTCACCGGAAGGTTATTCACTGGATGAAAGCTTTTCTTCACTTGATGAACTTGCAAAACGAATAGAGATTGCAGAGGTAAACACTGGCAAAAATAACTTCCAACACTGTTGGCACTATTCGTGGTTTATATTATTTGTGTTCTCTAGCATGAAAAAAGTAGTGGGTTTTTTCCTGAAAAGAAGCCATGTTTAGGAGGATGTGTTGTTTATTTTTCCTTTCCAAGTTTATTGATTAAGTTTTAGGTAAGTAAAGTTTTCTTTATGAAAAATAAGAGGATAACATAAATAAACTTATGCATCTTAAGAGGCCAAACAGTAGCAAAAGTAATCATGAGGAGGGGGCGCAGAATGAAAAAAGCTCTCTGGGGCATTTGCAAAAAAATACTTGAATATTTCAGACCTTTTTGCTTTACCTCAAACTGAGGTTAACAATAACATTTCAGTTATTCTAGTCATGGCTGGCTGATGAACAATCGTGAGTGTATTTTATTCTCTTTGCGAGAATATATTTGGTTCTACCATTGCTGTTTTAAGTTGAACAGCAAGAAAATGGGCAGAATGACTTAGCAAAGGAGTTTTAAGCTGTTCTGATTGATTTAGGTACCGTTGGTAAATGAAAGGCCTGAGGATATAATGGCTTATCCTTTTTACTGCTGTTCCAAAGCACATAGTGCCAGCATCAGAAGTCAGAGATTGAGACAGAACACACCATACTTTTATAGCTGACTGACATATTTGAGGTCACAGTGTACTTCTGGGCATGCTAAATGAATCATCTAGAATATTGTTCACCAAAGGCATTATGCACTGCTCTGTAAAAGGTTGAAGGAAGAGAGCCCTCTGTTTAGTTCTGCCTCCCCCCCCCCTCAAAACTCTTTTGAAAGCAAGATTGATCCCTAAGGCTAACTGTCAGAAGTAGAATAAATAAACTTGTCTTCAGTAGGCAGTCATTTCCATTTTCGTCCAGTAGCAGTGGCACAGTTTGTTAACTGGAACAGCACAGCAAAGAGATGTGTTTGAACAGAGTGTTTGTTTTTGAAGTTTATTAGCAATATTTTAAACATCCTTCTTATAAACCTTCAGTCTTAATACCTAGTTTATGGGTAAGGATTACAATTGGATACATTTATTATCTTCTCTCACTTTTTACCATGTCTCAAGGGAGTATTGTATACAGCAAAAATCTGCTCCAAAATTGCATCAACTTCTATATTCTAAATACTTAAGAGGAAAGCCATCTTTTATGTTACACTTGCTAAACTTCAGTATCCATAAACATAGTGAGCCCCGCACCCCATGTTTATTTATTTTTTGCATTTCTAAGTACCATTTGAATGCCATTCGTTCCTACTTCCCCTCATCTTATGTTTACTGTAAGAAGGCAAAAGCTGATGATACAGTGTTCTTATGGGAAACATTATGTAATTCCTAACTTAGGTTTGCTGTTCTCTGGGCTCTGACTTCTTTGCAGGCAGACTTTGGTCTCTGAAGAGGGGACAGAGAGTACCTTGCATCATTCAATAGCAATCTCTCCAGGCCAAATATGGAGTAATATTGGCTCTCTCTAGAGGGAGTTTGTTCCCTAGGCTGTGTCAACTGGAGGCATGTGTTTCAGAGATACATAAATCAAGGAAAAGCAAGGGGGGGTGTTAGAGCAGGGCTATATCTTGTACTATGTAAGACTCTGTAATGTTCTGGCTTACCTGCCTTGGCTATGCATTTGCAGGGGAAGCAAGAGCAATCCAGTAGTTTTATTAGGTTTCCTGATTTATTCTGATCAGATTTACAAGCATCAGGACTGGAGTTGGTGTAGTTGGGCACCCGCCTAGTTTCACATGACCCCCAAAGCCTTCGTCTCGCTTTTGCAGTCTGTTCACCTGCTCTCTCCAAGCATGTCAGCAGTGACAAGAGCAAAGATCAGGAGAAACCTCCACTTGCCTTGCTCTCTTTTTACAGGCAGTGGTGTGATTTGGGTTCAGAGTGTGAGAGGGACAGCGACTGGGTAGGCCCATTTAGGAATGGGACCCCACTGAGGGAGCCTTAGCTAAGGACCCTCAAAGGCTGATAAGAATAATTGGTTGAAGCCTATGAGTGATCAGCTGTTCAGTATTCACTGTTTTTAGAATTTGACCTTTGCTTTGTTTAGCTTATAAACAGGGGAATTTTCTTGACTGTAGCATTAAAAGTAATGTCAGTAAAGATTCTGTTGACATTTGAACACATAATTTGACCTTTGACCCACCCTCATGCTTGATCTGCATGTGTGTTCAGCATGAAGCATTGAAATATGCTGTATCAGGATAAGAAGAATGTGATGTACAATGACACCCCATTCAGCTAATCTATGGAAAATAATAATTGTCCACATGTAATGTTCAGAAAGCAAATCTTTGTGTGAAACAATTGGTGTGGGGGAAACCAAAAGCATGTCCATACATTAAAACAGTCTGCAAGATATATATGCACACCCCTTATTTGCTTGAAAGTAAGACCCATGGTGTCCATGGAGGCTTACTCCAAGTTAGCAAGCCTTCATTATTTATATAAGTTATGGTTGTCTATTGTATCCATGCTCATGCATTGCACAATGCAATTCCAAAGTCAAGGCAGGGTAATAGCAAATTACTAGGAGCTGAAAGTTTATTTTCAGATAAATAATACATGTTCCAAGTTGCTTGGAATATGCAACATATTGTGAAACCTTTAATATTGCCAGTTGCCTCCATATCAACAGCTAATACTCAAGGTCGCAGTCTTCCTGTTAGGGTTTATATTATTATATAATACAATCAAAAAAACAACGATCAATGTTTTGTTTCTAGCCTGACCACATAAAATTATAATAGCAGTAGCATGTGCGCAGCAGCGGCCTTGAATGTTGAATAATTCATAAAGTATTATTAATGGTTTTGCCAAAATAGCACAAATAACTTCTCCCTCTTCAGAGACAAGCTACTAACATCTCTGCTCTGCGTACTTGTGCTTTTAGAAGTTCAGCTTATTGATTTTCTCTTTTCAGATAGAACTAAAACTATTAATACCAGAAGTATGCATTAGAGACATTATAAAAATGTGCTTTGTAATTGTGCGTTTTGCTTTCAAGATTGCGCCCATTCTAATGCTCTGTTACATTCCCAGCATCTGAGCAAGGGGGCACTTGTGTGGCGAAATAGCTTCCAACCTGTGCAGCAGTAGCCTGTATGCGTCACAGAAGAATCAAACTGTGTCTGAATTTATCCACACAAGCAGCTGAAAGTGGGCCCTTCACTGGTCTCGCTCTTTCCTCAGTCTGCCTCACTATTCTCCTTTGATTGCTGGATGATATGCCATCATAGCAGGGAATGACTCTCACCAACTATGTAGTCTCAAAATAAAGTGTCAGGAAGCTTTTGAGCACGCCCAAGGCAGTGAGTCCATCTCAAGTCTCACTGCAAAATCTGAAGATTTGCTTTGTGGGTGGAAACTGAGAAGGGTTGTCTTCACACTTTATCATGAGACTAGTCACTTTCAACTCTTCTGTCAGCCATTTCTTTGCATAATGAGCTTTGGTGTTAGTCACAGTGTGGTAGGGGCTGATGTGATTGTATCATTCATGAGAAGTGATGTTGTTAGCATTATCCAGTTAGGAATTGTAATACTCATGTGGTCATTTTCCAGACAGCAGAGAGTTACATTGTGATTTGAGAGTTGTATTAAGTACAAGATCCCTTAAATCAGGAACCTATGCCCTCCTGATGCTAAAATTGCATAGAGATGTACGCTGAGCTGAGTGTCTAACTGTATGTGTAAGAGAAGGAAACCCCTTTAAATATATAAAGAGATTGTAATCAAATTGAATAAAGGCAACTTTTCAGCTAAGAAAAAGCATAAATATTTTTCATCATAAATAAATAAATAAATAACATAAAGAAAAAATATGACTATTCAGACTGTATGTTACATTGTAATCACAGTATAGCACTACCTTTACAGTTTATGGTGATTTAGGGGGAAATTCCTTGCAAAATAACCCATGTTAATTATAAGTTCCAACAATAGCAAAGTTTAGAAGCAAATGTCATAGTTTAGTAATATAAATTATATAATGCTGCATAATTATTGGAATATATTGGTGCAATTATGTAGCCAATGAAATGCAGTGTTACCTCTGGTTACGAACTTAATTTGTTCTGGAGGTCCGTTCTTAACCTGAAACCGTTCTTAACCTGAAGCACCACTTTAGCTAATGGGGCCTCCCGCGCCGCCGCATGATTTCTGTTCTCATTCCTGAGGTAAAGTTCATAACCCGAAGTACTACTTCTGGGTTAGTGGAATCTGTAACCCAAAGTGTTTGTAACCCAAGGTGTTTGTACCTCGATGTACCACTGTATATAAAGCCAAACATAGTGGCCTAATTTGCACATCACGGGAAAGCCAAACCACAGTTTACCAGGACCACACAAACGTGCCAACTCCTAGAGAGAAATTCACATGTGCTTTGCTCTTCCCCAGTTCCTTTAGCACAGCTCAGTGTATAGCTAAGCAGCACCAGATTTAGGGTGGTAGAGGCGGTTCTCCTGCATAGGGAACTGAGCTGAAGGGGTGCAAAATTGAAAAGATAAATAATTGAGAAGATCCATTGGGGGTGCCAAATTTGTGACTTTACAGGGCACCATATTATGAAAGATTACCAAAGTCCGCCCCTGAGCTAAACCAAGGTTGAGGTCTCCTCATTAATCATGATTAGTAACCATAGGACAAAAACTTGCCTGTTGGTCATAAGCAAGGAGGAGATCCCTTAACCAGACAAGATGCTGTTCTTAAAAGGACCAAGGAGGAGCAAATAAGTATGAGCTCTTCTCTGGGAGCCAGCAGTAAACCATAGTTTACTATATTGTGATGTGCAAGGCAGTCCAGTCACTTAATAGTCTGTCATTAAAAGCACCTCTTTTATCTTTCCTGTTAGACTGTTCCTGCGGAGGGGCTTGTGTCAATATTAAAGAAGAGAGACGATAGTGATGCTCAGATCCAGCGGAGAGAGTCTAAAAGAAGAGTAAGATTCCTAGAAATGGAAGACACATTTGACCAAGGTACCCTGCTTTTGTTTATCACAACCCCCCGCCCCTGCCCCCCAAATTACACAATATGAGTTGCAGTCAACTAAGGCATACTTGAAATCTATTGAACAAGGGATCATCATGTCTCCTGCTTAAGGATGGACACAGACTAGTTCTTGTGTTCAGAAATGGGAAATTAGCCATTTTATGCTTCTCGTTCACAACAGGCACTGGTGCAAACTGCTACCCACATAGCCCTATATAGCATCCTTTGAATGTCTACTAGCTCCTTCCCCATTTCATTGTAAGACTGGTACCGGATACAGATTCCATAGCTTCAGCCTTAGGCAAAATATTTTTGTCCCTCTCTTCTCTCCCCACTCCATAGTTGCTGTGTTTACCATCTAGCCTGATGAACAATTCTGTAGAACTAAAAAACTTACACTGTATTCAATGATGTTAGGCATTGCCCTACATTTTAGCTACTCGTGGCATAGATTATTATAAATTGTTCTCTTCCAATTTTGTTTCTGTATCTTTATCGGGGGGGGGGGGGGCAACATACACAGTACATTCATTCCATTTCATGCAAAGTTTCATGAAGAGTTTCCATTTCACGCAAAGGCATGTTGACCCATAGTAAGGCAATGCCTTTGTTACACCAACCCATGTGTCATAAAATGGTGAGCAAGGTGCTTTTGAGTCCTCCAGAACTCATCATCAGGCTGGGTGGTAAACGGAGGGGGTGGAGGGTCTTGCAGAAACAAGTGATAAAGCCATGCATCTTTATCTTGTAAGAGTCCAAAAGTAGTTCGGTTGCCTGCGATTTCAACAGCTGTGTGTTATGTATCTTATCTTTACAGAGGAAGTTGGAGGTGGCTCCTGTGTTCTGCTGATCTTATTGTGCGTAGCAACTGTATTCCTTAGTGTTGGAGGAACTGCGCTGTACTGCACGCTTGGTGACACAGAATCTCCTGTATGTACTGACTTTGCTGCCAATATGGACTTTTATTATACTCGAATAGTGCAGGGTGTAGAGGAACTTAAGCACTGGCTATCCTTCACATAGAAGAAATTGCTGACAGCTCACTGACAATTGTTGAAGAGAGAAAAATGTTTCAAGCTGCTTGTACCATGGCACCTTCAGAAGAGTTACAGTGAATGACATAGGAAGTACCTCTGCTCAGGAGATACTTTCCTGTAATCAGGGGTGCATAAGTGGAATTCATGCTACTATATCATGAGGCAGCATGACGGACTGATAAACTGCCCTACTGTTACCTTTGTGTGATGCTTTCAACAGCAATCCACCAACCTTAGGAAATGAAGAAGAGAAAAAGTTTTATCACCTACCCTACAGTTTCCAGTCCCCACATAATTGTATGCAATCCATGTAAACTTAGAGCAGGACTATATTGTCTTTCTGGCTGATCATGCAAAGATGTTGTCTTCAACTATCATGCAATAAGTCCATATTTTATGGAAACGTACCTTATTTGGGTTTAATTACTGTTTGTCCTGATTTTTAATTGTCCTAGTGAGTTTTGTAATTTTATTGGAGTGGTGCAGCAGAAATCAGAGCCCTCAGCCTAGTTGTTAATTAATTTGTCTTGCATTTCAGATTGTAGCAGCTGTAATGAGTGGATGCCTCCATTGCTTCATATACAGCTTTTTAGTTGTAGATTCCTTAAAAGTGGATTTTTAGAAAACGTTTGCCGCAACAATAAAAAAATGGCATTTTAAATAATTTTTACGGCCAATAAATGGTACCATCTGCATCCCTTGTAAAGGGCTATGTCAGAAATTTCTTTTTTAGATATACAACTATTATGTTTTAAGTGTACATCTAAGAATGAAAACAACACTTTTGCAAACACCACTATCATGTCCAGGGAGCCATTATCAGCTACGCTTCCCCACTGAGTCTATGCTCAGTGGCAAATATGGTTTCTTCTTTGTAGTGAGCAAAATAAGCCTCAGTATCAAAACTGCCTTAGCTTTAATAAAGCAATTGATTTCTCCTTGACCAAATTATGAAGGAAAAGGGAAAAAATAATTAAGAAAGCTCTGAAAAAGCTTGCATATCAGCTTAAGAATATCTGATATATATTCTCTCACCCATGAAAAAGATGAGCTTCAGTCTATCTTGTGGTGACAGTACATTCTTAGTTTTCCTTTTAGCCGAAAATTTTGTTAATTCCAGAACTGAAAACGACAACAAACACCGGACTCATGACTGACACCTGCCGAAATCTGTTTGGAACTTGATTCTTATTCTGAAATCACTGAAATTATTCGGTGTCAGTAATTTTTTCTTTTTAAATATCCACTGCATGCTGATTCCTTCTAATCTGCATTTCTTAAGCTTTCTGATAATGATATGTGAGACTAGAGAAAAGTTGGATAAAATCCCCAATTCTCTCCCTACCAAGAAGAAATTGCTTATATAATAATCAGGCATAAGAGACTGCTGGATTAGGCCAGTGGCCCATCTAGTCTAGCATCCTGTTCTCCTGGTGGCCAAGCAGATGGCCGTGGGAAACCCCCTGCCATTTCTAGCCACTGGTATAAATATACATTTGTACTGTAAAACTGGAATATAATGTCTATTTTTTAAATTAATGGTATAATCTGTTAGTTGATAATGAAATTAAGGGCTTGATTGAAGCTCTCAGTCAACAGTTATGTTCGTATTGGAGGAAGCAGGTGGGAAGGCAGTTTTTGCTAGTCTCTCTCCCCCCCCTGCAGTCTTCTTTGTCCCCTGAAAACCTGTCCAGAGCGTTGTGGAATCCTCTGAAACAGGGTGGGAAGTAGCTTTGGGGGCAGAAGACAAAAGAGGGAATTGGCAAAAATCACCACCCCCCCTTCCTTCATGGGCAGCCTCTGCTGGATCCCTGTTCCCTCTCTAAAAGGAAGGAGCCTTTCTGTTCACAGAGGGGCAAGTATGGATCCAACCTTATATTTTTAGAAACCAGTCTCCAGGACTCTAGTGCATTCCACTAAAGGTGTGTGCAGATTATGCTAGTGGTGTATGATGCAGAGTGTACCAATATTAAGGCCTTGGCTGTGCAGAAAACAAAAGTGCAATGGCAGTGGAAGTTAAATCGTGAAAACGGTGTTCTGAATGTTAAACTTCACAAGGGAAGGCTTTGGGGCATTTGAAAGGATATCCATCTTAATGTGAATTGGTAAGAAAAAGATTCGTTTTTATATCACGCTTTTCCTTCAGAAGAATGACGTGTTAACTACAACTGGTAGTGCTTCTTCTAGGTATGTCCCCTCTCTGCTAAGTGGCCGGTGTTATGCAACTAGATTCCCCCCCCCCGCCCCCGTCTCTATCTATGTGATGAGAAAGAGAGAGAGTGCACACCTGGCACACCTGTTTAATTAGCAGTCTGGATACGTCTTTTGGATTGGATCTCCTCTTTCTTCCCAACCCTTCTTGGAGAAGACTCTTTTGCATTTTGACCTCTGGTGCACCAATCCCATTTAGTTCCATTGGCTGGCCAGCCTGCAATGTTGGCAAAGCAGTTAGTTGTAGAGTTATGCTGGCATAGCTGTTGGTATACTCCAGCCCATGGTTAGGATCCAAAGAGCTCCTTAGCTGCCTGTGCACAGATCTTTCCACATTAGTGTTGTCCTCTCTACCCCTCACCCCCATCCCGGCTACAGTTTCTCACACCGCACCACCAGAGATTGCTCTTGCAGTTCTCCAGGGTATAGGAAGTCTTTTTGGTGGAGAGGAAACAGCTTTTGAAACTAAGGATTCAGAAGCACACTTGTTCCCCCTCCCAACTATACAGTGGTGCCTCGCAAGATGAAAAGAATCCGTTCTGTGATTCTCTTCGTCTAGCGGTTTTTTCGTCTTGCAAAGCAAGCCCATTGAAGGATTAGAGGATTAGCGCTATTAGCGGCTTTTAGCAGCTTATCTGCTGATCGGATCAGCTGATAAGTGGCTTAGCGGCTTAGAAAAAGGGGGGGAAAGGGGGGAAAAACCAGCAGGAACTCGCAAGACGTTGTCGTCTTGCGAAGCAAGCCCATAGGAAATTCGTTTTGCGAAGCACCTCCAAAACGGAAAACTCTTTCGTCTAGCGAGTTTTCCGTCTTGCGAGGCATTCGTCTTGCGGGGCACCACTGTACTATACTTGGATTTCTTGGCCTGAAGATTTATGTGCTGACAGAGCAAGTCTTACAATGGGGTAGTTAGCAATTTTATGTGTTTTGTGTCTAATGGGGGGGGGGACTTCGTTATGTCTAAACACAGTTTTCCATGTGCACTCCAAAGGCCTTTTGTGTTCCACTCTAGCAGTGCTTGAACCTTCTAAAAGGGAGGCATGAGTTTTTAACCTGATTACTGGCTGGTTCAGTACATCACTTTTGTCTGCTCTTATTAAGTTAGCTTGATCTGTAAAGGAATTTTCTTATTATTTTATTTTGTAATTTTCTGATGGATTGTTGATGAGCATGCCTTCTGTAGCTATAATGTTGTATCTATAATTATGTAGTTACTATATATTTTGGGGTTTTGTAATTTTCAGTTTGATGTTCTGTTGAATATTAATGTTTAAAGCAACCACGAGTTTCACCTCTGTTTTAAATGTTTGTGCTCCTGATCACCAAAAACATTGAGAATGATAACTTGAATTTTTTTTTTAAGTATGCCATCAAGAAGCCTTGTACTTAGGTTCATTTTGGCAGAAGTAATGTTAAAATTATTTTTATTGCACATTTAAAAGAGAAATACAACGCAGATTTTAAAATATCTCACTTTGCACTAGGGTTGCCAGATGCCCCTTTAAAAATATATATATAGTTGTTTGATTTTAGATCACAGCAGTACCATAGAACAGAACTGATCTCCTTTATTTTGTGACACCCTGCTCCACCAGACTCTGTATATTTTTGAATTTTTACTATGGCAATCCTATCGTTATACCACCTTAAACTGACATACTCTGCAGCCACAGAGCCCAGGCCACAGCACCCATATTGCCCTTGTTTGAGGTGGAGGGCAAACAGAATAGGCAGGTCTCCTGAGCTGGGTTTAGAGCAGTCTTATGGTTGATCTCATTTATTAGCACTATATGGAAGCAGTCTCAAATTTTTGACCATGTTGCATGTGCTGCTTCATCTCTCTGCTGATCATGTGATCCTGACCTGTAGCTAGATATTCCAGTTGGTTCATATAAGAAATTAAAACATCAGTAAAACGTTGGTACTAATTCTTGTTTGGTGTGATAGTTCACATGCTGTGTGGTGACCTTTCAGGTGGTTGGCTGCGTAACAAAATTTGCTCTACCTGGCCTTTAAAATACGCTGAAGTTGCTCTCCATAGTATCTCAGGCTCTGATTCTGCAAACATTTTATGCAAATGTGACCAATTTGAAAGAGAAGGCTCTTGTATAAAGCTATGTTGGGTCTCAACCTCCATGTTGAAACCGCTCTAAATGAAAAGCGCATCTCCAAATTGCTGTGGAATTGAGAGGAACTAGAAGGTAGGAAACAGTTTTTCTCTTTCATTGTAATTCATGTATGCAAAAGGCCTTGAGCTATAACCCATTTCTCATGGTTGTTTCCTCCTAGTTGTCAATGGCTGGGTCTTGTAAATAAAGCTAAGTGAGAGAGAGCAGAAAGCGAGGACAATACAATTAGATTGTTCCAAATTATACTATAATACATGGGATGTGGAACTTTTATAAATTTATATATAAAAACAATTGGCTGAATATTAAGCTACATTTGTTTAAAAGAAAATTCTAGTTGCTTCTACTTTAATAAGGCACATTTCGTCCAATCACTGCCTCCCAGCTTGCTAATCTTTATACAGTATATTGTACATGTGTGTGATTGTGCCTCAGTGGATGTGCAATCAGTTACTGCCAACAATGGGAATGCCTTAAGCTTTTTTCAGTAAAACGCAAGTGAAAATCCTAAAGCCAAATTGGGTATCAAGTTGAATTTTGTTAGTCTAGCTAGCTCACATACTATTGAACTTCCAATAAAAGGGCTGTTACAATCGTAAGAATAAGAAAACATAGCAATTTAACTTCTGCTACTGTGTAAAGTCAAGGCAAATCAAAGTCAATAATAGATGTGATAAATCAAACCTTAGCTACTAATAACATGGGAGGAAAATACTATTTGAAAGCATCAACCAGGCTTGTGATTTCTAAATATAACGAACAAAAATAAAGTGTCCCTGAGAAAACGCATTGAGTCTTTTGAGTGCTGTTATTAATAAAGGATGTAGACCTTAATAATGTGTTCTGGATAACTACTTGCCGTTGTTCTCAAAAAGCATTTTAGTAACTCTGTTATTTTACAGTGACTTATAAGGAATTAACAAGCAGACCTACAACCAGGCCTTGGAATGAACTTGTTCATTTGAACAAGGTTCACTGAACTACCCATGAGATTTGTTACCATAATTGCTAGGTGAATTAAAGGTGAATTAAATTCATTTTGGGATAACTCTGTGAATGATTTCTTGATCATCCTCATGTTCCTTCCCTTCCCCCACCCCCTAGCACTCTGCAGTGGGGAACTCTCAGACCCAAGCACTTACTCTTGAAAAATGAAAGTTAAGTTGTTTTTAACTACTTAATTCTATGGAATTGTGTGATTTCTCTGCCATTCCTAGCCCAGTGCTGCATCTGCTTCAGCCAAGAAATGGTGGCCCCATTCCCTGCTCCTACTGGAGTGCGACAAAGATTTTCCATACAATCACTTAAGAACAAAGTTGTGATTTTGTTCTAATTAAACTATCTAATCTGGAAGATCATATTTTGTCATGTTTTCCAATATGCTGCAGTTTCTGAGAATTATTATTATTTATTTTATGAAAACATGTAAATATAAAAGTTGAACTGCAGCAGATAGTACTACTTCAACTTTTGTTTAAGATGAAACTCTGACAATGTGGGTGGAGTTCAGCTGAAATTGCAAAGGGAGTATTACAAGAAGAAACTAGTGCTATGGAAATAATAATAATTGTTCCACCATATGCTTTAAATTTTCTGTTCCAGTATTCTCCCCCCCCCCCCGCCCCCCGGCATGCACTTTGCAAAGCTTACAATCGATAAGCTAAAAAAATAAGGGGCCTTACTGCCTGGAAATGGGAAATACAAAACCACACAAATGTTTTCTCAGTCTGCCCAGTGTTTTGACTGAAGCCTTTACTGATTGGCCTGGTTTGCATTAAACCATGGTGACAGTAAACTATAGTTTATTGTGCCAGTGCCCACTCCTCAATAGCAGGCACTTCACGCCTCTCCTGTTCTTGCAGGGGCCACACCAGCAAGGAAATCGGCTATAATCTGGCTTGTCATTATGTTTAAACTCAGGATCAGGGTTTGTTTCTCTCCAAATGAAAAACAAGCAGTAGCCAAGAACAAACCTTACCATTTATAAGACCTGGATTATAATGTATAATTATAGACCTGTGATTTGCAACATAAACTACATTCTGTGTACAATAAGATGTATGTCTACTGCATCTGAAAACAGTAACATGGTGTATGTTGTGCAGGCACCTATAAATTAAACACTTTGTCATGAGCAGTCTACTTAGGGAATTGTTTTAGTGTAATATCATCCTTGTGTAAGGCCAACATACAGCAAACCCTGTGAATACCTTCTTGGAACTAAGAACCACTGATTTCATCTAGATGTTTTAAAACCAAGTAAATGTGCATTTGGAAATGCACTTTCCTATAAATTAAGCCCACCTGGAAATTTAAGATCTAAACTAGCCCTGGTTAATCTAGTCCAGTACTAGTTTGTTTTCTTCTATCTGACAATCCTTCCTGTATCTAAGGAGTACTCCCATGTTTTCCCTCCTCTTCTTCAGGTTAAATGTATCAGCTCCTTTCAACCTTTGCTCATAGGCCTTTCCCCCCCACACCACTGGCAAACTGTGTTGCCCTCCTCTGAGTCTGTTCAGATTTGTCTCTGTCAGGAATGGAGAACCTATGGCCCTCCAAATGTTGTTTTACTCAAACTCCCATAAGGCCAGCCACCATGGCCCAATGGTCAGGGATGATGGGAGTTGTAGTCCAGCAAAATCTGTAGTCCAGCAAGATCTGAAGGGTCACAGGTTCCCCATCCATGGTCTTAAACATCTCAGGACCATAGTACCTTTCATATAAACCAACCCGGGCTCTGCGATGATCATCTGAGGCCCTTTGTGTGCCTCCTCCATGAGAGATCCAGAGGGTGGCAACATGAGAATGGGCTTTTTCTGCAGTGGCTCCCTGTTAGTGGAATGTTCTCCCCAGGGAAAATTTTCGGGTGCCTTCACACCCTGGCCAGCACTTTCTTGATCTCCTACCCTCAGGCAGAAGATACAGAAGCATGATTAGTCGCACCAACAGGGTATAAATAACAGCTTCTATCTGTGGGCTGTTATGCTGCTGAATGAAAAGATAACAACAGGGCAACTGACTTTCAGGTTTGGTGGGTGTGCGTCAGCAAACGAGGGGAATTAAGACTAAGAGAGCTGAGTGGGGGGTGCTTGTGTAATCTCACTGTATACAAGTTGTACAAGTGACAATAAAGTATTTCAATTTCATTCAATTCAATATATATATTTAGGCACCAGGTGAAACGGTTCCTCATCAACCAGGTCCTTGGCTGTTTAATATTCTGCAGCCTTTTAAATGTTTTTGGGGTGTGTGTGTTTTTGTTTTGCTTTTGTTCTATTTATTTGTGCTTTTATCCTGCATTTTTATCTTGTGATCTTTGGATGAAGGGTGATATATACATTTAATAAATAAAATAATATAATAAAATATATCCCTCTTAACTATGATGCCCAGTACTGGACAAAGATGTATTCTGACTCATGCAGAACAAAGTATAATTATTACCTCTCATTTACTTGGAAACAATGTTTCTATTAATACAGTCAAAGATCCCATTATCCTTTTTTTCAGCCAACATCACATTGCTATTATGTTCAGCTTGTGATTGATTTCCATTCCAAGATCCTTTTCACATGCACTCCATTCTAGAAGTCTACATTCAAGTTTTCATAATTATATTTTGCCTAAATGCAAAACCTTTACATTTTTCTCCACTGTATTTCATTCTGTCAGTTTTCAGACCAGATTATTTTTGGCTAATCTATAAATTAACCCCAGATACCATTATTATTATCTATTATTATTACTATTATTATTATCGAGAAGGTTCGCTTTGGAAAACAACTTACATCTATTTAAATGCGAACAAAAGATATTAGGAGAAACTGCTTAAAAATAACATCAATGTCTTCAGTCCAAGATGGAGTAACTGGAGTACCTTGTGTGAAAGAAAAACAACCACTACCCAAAACTTTGGAGGAGTCATTGCCTCTGAGTGGTGGACTTCCTCTTCTCCAACCACCTCAAATGTAGTGGCTTTTTAAAACAATGTTAAGTAACAATGTGAGGTTTGCTTCAAAAGCAGCATGCAAGTATCTTCAGTGAAAAATGAATGCATAACATTTGTTCTCAAACTTAATTTTTTAATGTAATTGCAAAATAGCAGGGTGCTTTATTCCCTCATGTTCTCACTGCCGGTATCAGCATATCTATTTTCCCCCCAACAGAATTTTGCCTTACCTAATTTTCCCCATATGATGAGAACCTTTGTACAACCTTTTCCTAGTTGCATAAGAGGACATACCTCATTGTATTTTAAAAAGCAGAACTCCTGAGAGGGTCAGAGGAATACAGTCACATGGTACTAACAGCCTTAGACACACACACACTGCACACTGTGAAAACAATGCCATAGTGCCACCTAGTGACTTTAATTTACAAATTCGCTGTCCCATCTCCAGTCCAATCTATAGTCAGTATTCTTGCAGTACTGTATAGAATTTCAAAGATGGATATGTGCGAATTCATTTGCCACAATGTCCCAGAAAAAAGAAGAATGCTGTTTGTGTTTTCCACATCTCATTGCCTGTACAGAACTGTCTAAGAACCCTGCTAGATCAGATTGAAGGGCCATTTAGCTCAGCATTCTGTTCTCAGGGGCCAACCAGATGTCTGTAGGAAGCCCATAACAATCATTTGTTTGTCTATTGGCTGTAAATTTAGAGGGGGGAAAGTAGTTTGTATAATAATTAGTTCAGCTGATTATGGGGGAGCAAAACTGCATGCAACTGTTCCTCACATTTTAAAGTTTTTTTGTGTGTTTAGCTTTTTGGCAACGGATGTGTAAGTGTAAACAATACATGAATTCAAACATTTGTCGTGCGTATGGCTTAATTTCTAAATAAGAGGTATGATGTCATTCTTTACATATATAAAATATTTTTATTGATTTGCAACACAATATGAACCAAACATTCAGTTTTCTCCATTTCCACCCCCCTGGAACAGAAGAGTAGTAATGTGTCAGATTTTACCATAAGTCTGATGGGTGCCAGTCTTCCAAGTGTTCATTCAAATATTTACAGAGGGGCACCATATTTCAATAAAATCATCTGCATCAGGTGTGTTGTTCAAGGCATGCACACTTTTTCTCAATTTTTCAGCTACGGCAATAATCTATACATTCTGTCGCCATCATGTGATAGGTAGGTGTTCAAGTCCTTTCCAGTTTCGTGCTATGAGTAACTGTGCTGCCACCAGGAGAAAAATGATGAGTTGCTTATGAAGTAAATTGAACTGATCTTCTTTAAATATTTTTAATAAATCCATGTTTGGATTGCATTGTACATGCTGATTTGTAATCACTTACAGTGGTGCCTCGCAAGACGAAATTAATTCGTTCCGCAAGTTTTTTCTTCTTGCGAGTTTTTCGTCTTGCGATGCACGGTTTCCCATAGGAATGCATTGAAAATCAATTAATGCGTTCCTAGGGAAACCGCCTTCAGACCAGTTCCGGGGACAGTCTGTCCCCCGACCTCTTCTGAAGGCTGGGGGGGGGGACAAGGGCTTTTCTTCCCACCCCCAGCATTTTAAAAAACCCCGGGACAGCGGAGGACTTCTCCGCTGTCCGGGGCGATCTTAAAATGCTGGCGGGCGGCATTTTAAAATCGCCCGGGACAGCGGAGGACTTCTCCGCTGTCCGGGGCGATGTAAAAGCCCCTGGGAAGGCAGGCAGGGGGGACAAAGACTTTTGCCCCCCGCCCACCTTCAGAAGAGGTCCTGGACCTCTTCTGAAGGCGGGCGGGGGGCGAAAGTCTTTGCTCCCCCCCGCCTGCCTTCAAAAGCCGTCCGCGATAGCGGGAAGCGCTTCCCTGCTATCCCGGACTGCTTTTAAAATGCTGGCGGTGGGGAGCAAAGCCTTTCGGCCCCCGCCGGCCTTCCTGGACCTCTTCTGAAGGCCGGAGGGGGGGAAAGGCTTTGCTCCCCACCACCAGCATTTAAAAGAGGTCCCCGGAGATTTCCCTATGGGCTTTCTTCTTGCGAAGCAAGCCCATAGGGAAATTCGTCTTGTGAAGCGCCTCCAAAACAGAAAACCCTTTCGTCTTGCGGGTTTTCCGTCTTGCGAGGCATTCGTCTTGCAAGGTACCACTGTATTTCCACAAATAGTCTTTCCCATAATGTCTGCACAAGTTCACGACTGCCACCTATGGAAAGGCATACCAACTGCCTTACTTTCTCTCCAGCACATTGGTAGGTGTTTCATCTATGCCAGTGTTTCCCAACCGGTGTTCCGCGGCACACTAGTGTGCCGTGAGACGTTGGCTGGTGTGCCGTGGGAGGGAGGCGGGCGAGTCGGGCGGTGAGAGGCGGCGGCGGCGAGGATCCGCGTCGAGCCGGGGGCGGCTCCGCGGTGGTGGTGCCGAGCGGCGGGGCAGCGCGTGCAAAAGGGAGGAGCGCGAGACAGCGGAGGAGGAGGAGGCCGGCATGTCCGGGCAGCAGCAGCAACAACAGCAGCAGCAGCAACTCCCGGCGACGGCTCCTCAAGCCCCGCCGCCGCCCCCTCCGCCCGCTATCGCCGCCACCACCACAACAGCCGCCGCCGCCTCAGTTGCCGCCGTCCCTCAGTCCCTCGCTCTGCTGCCTCCTCCCACCCCCAAAGCTTGGAGGTTCCCCGGCAAGGGGGAGGGAAAAAACTTTCACTTTCGTGCGTCCCTCCCGGCGTGACGCTGCGCGCTGACGTCACGGGGCTGTAATGGTGGTGTGCCGCGAGATTTTTTTCATTAAACAGGTGTGCCGTTGCCCAAAAAAGGTTGGGAAACACTGATCTATGCAACTGTATCTTAAAGGTGTAAATGTCATGTATAAATTAACTTAAAATAATTCTCCCTTTTGCGAATTAACACTGATCTTAAAGGGTTTTTGGCCCATAAATTGTTCCAGTCCGTCTCTTCGGTGCTGGCACTTAGGACTGTTTCTCATAATTGTTTGGTTGCTGAGCATCATCCTTTTTTTTTTTTTTTAGAATGCTCAGTCGTATTCAAAATAAAATTTTCAAAGGGTGTCAATGCACAAAGGCCATGGAACTTAACTGCTGAGCTTGAAATAAAATGAGCAACTAGAAAGACAAGTCACTATTTCACATTGCATCCTCCCATCGTTTCCATAATTTGGTTTTGCTGTGAAGTTATTTTCAGTAAAAAAATCATTTAGATTTCTTTCAGCTGTATAGAAGGAAGGGTGCAATGTGAGTCATTCTTGTTTGAAAATCAAACCTGGGCCATCTTACTTGAAAGCTCTTTCTCTGTCCATAGTTGTACAAAGAAGAACCTTTTCAAGAAAGGGAGAGACAATAGCATTCTGCACAGTGGCAGAGCTTCATGCTCTGGCACCGGGGGCCGGAGAGCAAGCGGGGGCATGGCTGGCGCACGTCTTGGGGGCGTGGTGCCCAGCACTGGCAGGGAGGCAGCCACAATGGCACCCCACCAGGATCGCACTGCCAGGGGCGGTATGCTCCCCTGCCCTCTTCCTCCGCCAGTGATTCTGCACATGTGTAAAGGCATACTTTCCTAAGTAAGTGCTTCACAAGGCCTTTTGTGATGAAGACAGCAAGGTTAAACACTGTAGCCCTACCAAGTCAAAATGTTACCAGCTGCCACTGCCTGCAACCCACATCCCACAATGTTTGGGAGAGGGGGCCAACCTTCCAGAGCACCCTTCCTCTGACAAAAGCATCCTATGAGTTTTGTTCACAGGAATTCTGAACCCAGCCCTATAGAAATAACAGTAGTAAATCAGTCTCTAATAATACAGGAATACCTGTATGAGTGTTTTTGTATGCAATGTTTGGGAGGGAATAAGATGGCAAATAACAAACAACAAACTAAATATTGATGTATGTAATTTTTATTTCTTAATTACATTTAGTGGTAGTATGGCTGTATTTTTTTTGTAACATAAAATCATTCAATAAAAATTATTTTTTTTATAAAAAAAAAAAAGAACACTGGAATACCTGCAATAACCAGCAGAGGGTGTGGTTAGGCCTCCATAGATTTCACTGCTTATGTACCAGCTTTGACTATGTGTTCAGGTTTTATGCTGCTTCAATTTTCAGGATTAACTGCATTTCCCGCCCCCCTTAATCTCTTCTTTCAACCTCTTCCACACATTCCTGTTCTTTATCAAAGTCTTCCCTGAACAACTCTAACCTCACCTCTCTGATCTCTCCTAAATTAATTCTTCATATTCCACTGTTCCTCTTCACTAATCCATGAAATCTCTGCCCTTCCCATGCCAGTCTTTTCAGTCAGCCCTCTGGACCAGAACAGTATGTATTAATGAGCTGTGTTGATTTGTCCCTGTTGGTGGTAAACATTTAGTAATAGTAATATTGCCAAACACGCAAAATGCTGTATTACTGTTGAAATACTAAAGATATGTTAAATGCCTCTGGCTTCAGGTGTATCTTTTTCTCACGCTTTGATATGTAGGAGGGAGCAAAGTCAAAGAAGATATGGTAAATTAAAGGTGAAGTATTTTTAAAGTATTGTTACACACTACTCCAATATCCAAGCGGTGTGAGATTCCAGGGATTGCAGGCATGCTTTAACCCAGGGTCTGTTTTCCCTTTGGGGCAATGAGGCACAACAGAGATTGTGATGTCTTTATGATATGTGGTTTATTTACACATATATACAACCTAAATCCAATGGAGAGATCTCCAGCATTACATTCCAAGGGGTTCTGGCTTCTCCCAAAGCCACAGCACTGGATTCAAAACAGACATCAGCATTCTGCTTTTTGACTCTCTCTCTCCAGCCACTGCTTAGTAACTCTGTTTCTTAACTCCTAACTGCCATTCTGAACGCTAACTTCACTAAATACAGTGGTACCTCAGGTTAAGTACTTAATTTGTTCCGGAGGTCTGTTCTTATCCTGAAACTGTTCTTAACCTGAAGCACCACTATAGCTAATGGGGCCTCCTCTTGCTGCTGTGTCGCTGGAGTACGGTTTCTGTTCTCATCCTGAAGCAAAGTTCTTAACCCGAGGTACTATTTCTGGGTTAGCGAAGTCTGTAACCTGAAGCGTAACCACTGTAATTAAGTCTAGCATGAAGCTTAAATACTCACTGGGACTGGTCTAACACACATCTTAAGCCAAACAGGTTTGACATCCCCATTTACTGAAGTCAGGCATTTGGCATCCTCAACTTATAATAATATTAACTACAGTGGTACCTCGGGTTACATACGCTTCAGGTTACATATGCTTCAGGTTACAGACTCCCCTAACCCAGAAATAGTACCTCGGGTTAAGAACTTTGCTTCAGGATGAGAACAGAAATCGTGCTCCAGCGACAGCAGCAGCAGGAGGCCCCATTAGCTAAAGTGGTGCTTCAGGTTAAGAACAGTTTCAGGTTAAGAATGGACCTTCGGAACGAATTAAGTACTTAACCCAAGGTCCCACGGTACTAGGCAGCTGGGGTGGAAAGAGAGGCTGCCAGGGAGGAGGAAGTCTGTAGTGGATAAATTTCCACTTCCTAAGTTCAATCCCGAATGGAATCAGGGCAGCTGGTGGCAGAGCAATAGCAATGATGGTGTCCTGTGGGACAAGAAGGCTCCCAGCAGCAGGCCTTCCTCTCCAGTCTATTCCTTGCTCAGAATTTTAGGATTGCTCTGTAAGGATTGCTCTGTAAACCTAAACAAATTTGATACTTCGTCAGTTCGTAAGCGGTATTGTACTAATGTTTTAAAGAATAACTCTGAATATTAGGTGTTAAGTACCAGCCGTAAAAAATTTTAAGAACTTTTTCTGTGGATGCTGCTGATATGGATTTGCATGGCACTTTTGTCCACAGTCTATTCCATGCCGCCTCCTTCAATTTCTAAATCTCAATTCAGCTCCCACCACCTTCTCAAATTTTGCTGAAGACAAAATCAAACCTCTCTAATAGATTTATACAAAGATGATATTAGTCCTTTTGTTATATTTTCTTCCACTATTATTTTTTTAATATGTTGACAACTGTCTTGTGGCTTCGTTTTTAACCTGGGAATTTGTTTTAAAGGACCTTAACTGGTAGCCTAATAACCATGGTATCTGAATATTTCCCAATTGAATTTGCATCTCATTAATGGTAAGCGGTTGTCCATCTTTGTAAAAATATTTCAAGTAATGCAACTGTTTTATTTCCACATATCTATAATTATAGGCTCTATATTTATTTTTGAAAACTGGGTAGAAGTGTATTCCATTACATACACATTACATGGGGTGGGAGGCCTTGGACCATAACCTATTCTCATTTTGTCCAAATCTTGAAAGTTGAGTGTAAATGGATTTGTAAGCCAGTGTAAAGAGCAGAATTTATTTTATTTTTTAAAAAAGTTATTACTTTTATACGGGCACCATCTATTTTCAAGTTCTCTGATGTGCTCCATTGAGTTCCCTTCTTGCCAGACATTAGGTCTGTCATGTTGCTGAGTTGACATGCATTGTAATCAATGGTTGGGTGAGGGTACAGCAAAGGTTATTTTAATGTGTGACATGTCTGATTAAACATGAATTTGTTAAGTTTTGTTTGCCATTTGGACATATGGCCTGGTGGGAGCCAAACTGGTAATGTTTGAAATTAATACTTTTGGAACAAGTGTCATTTTAGTTTAGTTCCATAACAGAAAGTTTCATTTTGCTCCAGTGTTGTATGCCCATATTTATTGTTTTCCATACTTTGCTATAATTTGTCTGATATGATTAGTTTAAATTATAAGTAATCTGAAACTTTTTCTAGCTATTGGTAAAATGTTGGGAGATTTCCTAAAGTTGCAGGGGAATATGAAAGAACATTACTTCCAATTTTTGAAAATTTACCTTAAGTTGAGAGACATTTGAAAAACATCTTCATTTCTATACCTTCTAGCATTAACTGGGTCTGATGTATATAAAACAATACTGTCAGCATAAAGTCCCAGAAAGTATTCCTTTCCATTGAAAGTTACACTATTTCCTGGCAGAATTTCATGTAATCTTGTTGCTGGGGGTTCTATAATTAAAGCAAATAATACCCTTAAATCTTTCTAAATTGTCTGAAGGAACAGGCCATTCCAAAGTGAAACTTGGCAACTGATAGTTAACCTACTGACAGCTTTGTAATGTAAATCTCTACAGCAACCCACGCACTTCCCACATATCCATGGGCTGTAATTCGTTGCACCACCACCTTATTAAATATAAAGACGTTACCCCTAACATTGTAGTTAATTAGTCTTTTACATTTTGAAACTCATCCCAAGAACACTACTGTGAAACCTGTTTGGACTTTCAGACGCATGGTGGATGTATCAGTACATTGCACTTACCCCTGAAATAATGTTTTGTTTACACTGAAGTAGAATTTGACTTCTTTGGCTCAAGATTTTAAAAGCACTTTAGAATGCAATTGCGTTTTTTATTTTGGAAAAAATGAGTGCAAGGTTATAAGTGTGCAGTTTCTGTCATGCTTCTCTACCCTTGAAATCTGCAGTACAGAGAATATCATATTGGGCAGGTTACTAATACTCCATCCTCCTCTCACTGAGAATATGATCACTGGACCATGGCTGTAGAGAGGATACTACTCCTGCAAAGTGGATACTCTCACGTAGGAGTACAGTATTTTACTGTATTGTTGTGTTATTGAGGAAATTATTATAAACATGAGTAGCAGACACAGAACCCCCTAGATGTGAGATTTGGGGGGTGAAATCCTCTAGACGGGATTTTTGGAAATAATTGAATGGAAAAATTTCCTACACAAATGATTTGCAGATTTATAAACTACCGTATTTTTCGCTCTTTAACACGCACCTGACCCTAACACGCACATAGTTTTTAGAGGAGGAAAACAAGAAGAAAAAAAAATCCGAATAAAACAGTGGATGTATCATTTTTGTGCTTCATGCTGTGGCCACAGACATGTGATTTGACGGTGAGTTTGGGGTAGCCCAATGCAAAAATCCTGAGAATCCATGTGGATCTGTGCTTTCTAACCACGTTTTTGCACCATTGTGGCCCCAAGCAACAGTGGGTGCATGATTTATTTGGCGCAGGCTGTAGCCATAGACATGCTATGTGATCTGATTGTGAATTTGGGGTGACCCTGAGGCAGAATGCAGGAAAGCAGCAGCCTCCTCTACAGCTTTCCCTCCTCCGTGACACGGGATCTGATTTTTGCCTGATTTTTGCCCCTGCACTCAGGCCAGTCTGCTCCAGGGACCACACATTCGCTCAATAACACGCACAGACATTTCCCCTTACTTTTTAGGAGAAAAAATGTGAGTGTTATAGAGAGAAAAATACGGTACTTCACAAACACAAGCTACTGAAGCAGTGTGTAAGGTAAATTAAGCTAATGCTGTCTGTCCCAGCTTGTTACTGAGGAAGTTTGCTGTCCCGTGTCAGTTAAGTAAGCACCAGAGGTTGCAACCCTCCACCAAAGATGTTTTGGGCTATCCCAAGAATACACCCCCACTACTGGGAGGCTGAATCCCATGATACACCCTGGTATTATATGTGGTCCAATGCTTCATTTTACAGAAGTCTTTTATCTGGCCTGCTGCTTCGCACCCAATTACTGCCCACGTGGGCCTAATTCCAAGACACACTTGTAACATGGCTCTAGACATGACCCTTGGGCACACTTTCTGTACCATGCACCCAAGCATGGCTGCCTATTGGTGCATTAGCTTTTAGCCATAGCTGACAACTTTCCCCTTTTCTTGCGAGGGATCCTATTCGGAATAAGGGAATTTCCCCTTAAAAAAAGGGAAATGTTGACAGTTTAAGCCCATATTTCCCGAGGTGTTTCCTGTAGAGGGTCCCCAAGAGACGAGAACAGCTGTTGTGAATGTACTTTATTATTATTACTGTTATTGCCCTCAGGAAGCGCAGCTCTTGCTTCGAGCCCAACATGCAGCCCTTTTGCCTATCATCCTCCATTTCGCGGCTAGGCTGGCGAGGATTTGCAACCATGCGCCTCGGGCACGAGCACGCACATCGCCGGAGCCTGCACGCCGCCTCCCAACGCGTGGAGAACGAGACTCCGCCAATCCACTCCCGCCTCCTGCAAACAGGCCTCACGGGGCGTGGCAGCGACGGGTGTGGAAAGAAACAGCCAGGACCAGCCGAGACTGGCGAAGGCGCTGCGCTTGAAGCGTGTTGGGGGCGGGGCCTCTCACGGCGGAGCCGCTGGTGGGCGGGGCGCTGGGGGCGGGTATTGGTCACGTGAGGCTAGCGCGAGCAGGGACCGTTGTCCGCGGCGCCGCCCCCTCCCCATCGGCAGTCGCGGGTTGCCAGCCGTTGCGCAGCGCCTTTCCGCTTCTTCGCCTCGCGCTGTCTGAGCGCGGCGCCTTCTTCGCGTCCCCATGGCGACCGGGCGGCCTTTCGAGGTGGTGGTGTTCGGGGCGTCGGGCTTCACGGGGCAGTACGTGGTCCAGGAGGTGGCGCGGGTGGCCGGCGAGGATGAGCTGCGAGGCTCGCTGCGCTGGGCCGTGGCCGGCAGGAACCGAGAGAAGCTGCAGGCGGCGGTCGATAAGGCGGCGGAGAAGCTGGGTAAGGGGGCGTGCGAGTGGGGGGTGGTTTGCTCTGCTTGGCCCAAGGGCTGCTGCTTCTTTCCCTCAAAATGAGAAGCGGAGTCAGGGGAGGCGTCGCTCCAGGTTGCCCTTCTCGGAGTCAAGCCCCGCCGCGTTCAAGCGAGAGAGAGAGCGCGCCCAGGATGGCGACGTGAGACATTAAGTCAGCGACGTGGCCCCGGACCCTGAGCTTAGCCCGATTGCTTCTCTCCAGGGTGGTGGAAGGGAGCGAGCGATAAGGGTGCAGGCATGTCCAAAGTCCGTTTCGGGGGCCTAATCCGGTCCGCCGGTCGGTTTAATCCGGCCCCTTGTCGCAGTTTATTTCCCGGGGTAAAATCCAGAAAAACCTCAACAACTCCAACCCTAAAAAAAGCTCAAGGACTTGTGGTAAAATCATAAAAAAGCTCAGCAACTTCAATACTAAAAAAAAAAAAAACTTTGGTTGGCCCTTATGGCCCTTCACTTCATCAAATCTGGCCCTCTTTGAAAAAAGTGTGGACCCCACTGGGGGTAGGCTGCTCACTGCAAAACGGCCAGGTTGCCCATGTCAGCAGCCTGTCAAGCGAGGGGAAGAGCCCTGCTAGACCAGACCAAAGGACCACCTAGTCTGGCTGCATCTTGTTTCTCTGCAGTGGCCAGACAGGTGACTGCAGAAGCCCACAAGCATAAAGCCATGACATTCAGCTGTCATGACCAGAACCGTAGCTAGGTGATCTTGCGCCCCTGGCAGAACCATCCAGATTGCGCCCCCTACCCATTGACAAATTAGCTCTTCTTTTCGCCTTTCCTCCAACCCCCAAATTCAGTTCACTCTCTATTTAAAACCATTTCTTATGAGGCAATAATCAATATTTGTATTTATGAACATATTTTAGCTGATTTTAGCTGATTTCCATCCCATTTAAGGGCAGGGGTGATGATAGCAGACTATTACAAATCTGATCTAGATAATAACCCTTCAAAGTCCAAAGGGCTTTACAGTTTTTATTGTGCTTATTCTCACAGCAACTTTAGCTGGGAAGTTGCCATTGTTTGCAGAAGGGAATTGGCAGGGCGACCCTAACCCCCAACAATCTCCTGTGTAAATTAAGCTGTTTCCTAACTGCTTCTAGCAGGGGTGTGGGCAGGGTAAGCCTTACTCTTAGATTTTTGTGGAGTGAATTAGTTGCAGCTTTATTTTTGGTGCTGTAAGTTACACTGAGCTCAAGTTCCAAGCTCTATGAGCGAGACCAAATGAGTTAGGATGCTTTGCAATTTTCCACCCTTAACACACTCCTTTGTGCCTTCCATGCCAGCTTTCCTTACTCCAGCATAGCTTTCTCAGCCTATGTAAATTGTTACTCCAGGGTAAGCCCATCAGGCTATAGGAAAGGAAGAGATGGGACTGCACAGTGTTCTCATCAGTTCCTAAATAAACAGCAACTTCCCTCCCCCAACTGTCTGTCAGGCTGTGAGAGAGAGGGGGAAATGTAACTGCAGATGCTCTCCATCAGCTCTGCTGAAAGAACAGCAACGTTTGACTCCTCGCCAAATTTTTCAATTCTTGCTGCTCATTGCAGGGTCTCTGTAACTAAGAAATATTGCCTGAGCTTGCTTTTTTCCTACTCCTTCCCAGCCCCTTTTCCTGTTGTGTCATGTCTCTTTGATTGCGAGCCTGAGGGCAAGGACTGACTTTTCTTTGCAAGCCACTCTGGCATCAAGAGAGTAGGATAAATATGCTTGATAATAATAATTTATGCTCATTTATGGCTGGCAACTGGGGTGATGGGAAGATACACAATGTGCTAACCTCTCCCACCCATTTTAACTGGGGATTAGGATTGCACTGTGAAACCAAGAATTTGTGATATGGCCATAGAAGAGGGGGATATTGAACCCAAGTTTGCCAAACCCAGGTGGATGATGCTGTTTGTGATACATATTTTTTTACTGCAAAGGGTTTTTTGTTTCCTTTTTTTCCTGACTAACAACCGGAATGTTTCCATGACTTAAAATTGTAGCTTCAGGGAGCAATTCTAGCACCCGTCTGGGAGCAGCAGGACTGGACTCGGCTGCAAAGCCATTGCCACTTCTGCAGTTCTGCTACTTATGTTCGCAAGGGCAGAAGCAGCTTCATTACATGTTTTCCTCTGTTGTCTTTAGGCAGGCATTTCAGTTGGGCGCAGGTAAGGTCTATTGCCTGTAGCTGGACCAGCTTAAAATCTAGTGGATCATTGGCCAGCACAACCAGTCCTCTTTCCCATTCTAGAAGAGTTTGTTTCAGGGGTTTCTGCTTGTTGGTGCTAGCAGTGATTTCTGCCCAGCCATGGTTTTGATAAGGACCTCTGCAGTTGTGGAAGTCCCCCCATCAATGGAGTCAGGCAGCGCTAAGTGGAGAGGCACCTCTGCTACATCCAAACATCCTCCGCAGTGTATTGGGGCCTTGTATCACCATGTTAGTTGCATACATGGGCCCATTTCTTGTTTAAAATGTCAGCTTTTTTCTGTGTTCTTTGTCATTTTGTGACAGTGTGAGTTCTTTAGTTCTTGCTGTTTCAGACATTGTGCATCTCCAACTATTAATTGTTACTTTGTCCTGACTTGTATATGCTAGCCTTTTCTAGTTAGAGGTTCCCACGCTTGGTCGGTATAACTGAGTTGAGCATTGTTTCAGATTTCTTAGCCCACACCATTTTTATTGTGAAAATTTTTGTTGGTTCATTATTGTGTTTCAGTTGACACTTGTTGCATTCTTCTGCTTTATAGCCCAAGGCTTTCTGGGGCTGGGAAAATGTATTGGTTCTGATATTGCATGAATAAATGCAGTCTTGGAAAAAGGTGTGGTGCTGAGGTTGCTAAGTTAAAACATGCGTAAGGGGGGAAACCCTATTGAAACTGATCTTTAAAACCAGAGTTGTTGCTTGTTCTAAGCCAATGACTAAAATAAAATGTCATAGTGATAATCTTGTGACACGCACTTACATGGTTGACTTGCTGCATTGTATTTCTCTTAAATAGTTTTCAATAATTTCTTGAGATTTTTCTGGTCATCTTTTGTAGCAAGAAGTCCCATCTTCCGATTTGCACAGTTGTTTTATACTGAAAAAGCATATTTGGGGGGTGGCTGTTTGAATTCGTATCAGAACAAAGTAACCTATTTTGCAAGTGTACTGTAGTTGAAAAAATAAAGGATTTTAAAATGACCTGTGTTTGATCCATTCATCTAATAATTCATAACTAAATAATGAAGGTTAAGAAAAAGCAATGTGTATATTAGAGAGCAATTATTATACAGTTCCAGGCTTCTTTTATAACATTCCTCTTTTACATTTTCAGGAAAGACAGAGCTGAAGTCAGAAGTTGGCATAATACTGTGTGATGTCAGTGATCCATCCTCTCTTGCTAATATGGCTAAACAAGCTGCTATTGTTCTGAACTGTGTAGGCCCAGTAAGTATTTTCCTCTTTTGGAAAATGAATAAGTAAAAAGTTCTCATGGTACTAAAAGCTTTAAAAATGAAGATTCAATATATTGCAATATTTTTATTACCTTAGCAAACATTGAAAAAGAAATCTTTTCAAAGTATGTGAACCAAAATATTTTCTGGATGAATAAAAGTTAAAGGGGCATCTCTGCTGTCTGCCATTGTGAAACAAAGGCATATATTAATCCTATATTTTCACTTATTAATTTATAATATTTGTATCACTCTTCTATAGTGGTGATCAGATATTAAAAATAATTATGAGGCAGTTGTTATCAGAAAGGGTTGTAATTTGACAGTGTTGTTTGGCATTTGAAGTACAGTAATCTCTCAGTTTACACAAGGAGTCAGTTCCAAGGGTTATATGTGTAGGCAAAAATTGTGTATAGTCAAACTCGTGGAGCTGCCCCACAGCTAGCAGGTGAGAGGGAGAGAGAGCGCACCCCCAGTACTCCCAGAGCCTGCACACTGAGCAGGTCTTGCCCAGCAAGCAAGGCCAAGTGCTTAAAAGCTCTTTTCATGCCAGAGTGCTTGGGTTATTCAGTGTGAAAAGAGCTTTCAAACTCCCTGCCATGCTTGCTGGACAAGACCCGTTCTGTGTGCTGGCCCTGGAAGGGTAGTTCATGCAAGATTTTGCATCCTAGAGGCAGCCTGCACGCCCAGCAGGCCTTACCCAGCAAGCCAGGCGGAGAGCTTAAAATCTCTTTCTGTGCCAGGTAACCCAAGTAAGCCTGATGTGAGAAAAGCTTTTAAGCTTTCTGCTTTGCTTGGAACTTGACTTGCGTGATTTCACTCAGCCCACCATCAGCTACAATGGTTGAAATTGTGCAAGTCAGATGTGCATAAAATGAGGGATTATTCTAGTTTGACCTTGTGAAATAGGCTTATGCCCAGCCCTCATTAGCAGATATTAAGACGGTGAAGTAACTTCATTAAATAGGTTTGAATGTGAGCAGAGTGATTCCTAGTTTCACCATTCCACCACTACATATTTGCAAGCTTAGAAATCAGCAAGAAGGGCCTGGCAGTCCTTCGAGGCCATTGTAAAATGTACAAGTCTGTATTAATAATAGCAGCTGAACCAATTCAGTTTGTTTCTTGACTCTTAACCCAGTGTGTATAGTGAACATCTAAATAATTCTTGCCATAATTAATTTCCCTCTGTTTATACTAATTATACTTGCAGTTATTAAGTAAAGCTAATAAATTGCTGTATGTGGAAAATATGCTGCTGCTTTCCCCCAAAACAGTGCCTTTTGCAGCTGTGTGTGGTGAGGCTGTGGGAAGGCAGATGAAGAGGAAGGCATTGTTGCTTCATTCTCAGTTGCAAAGTTCTGCCAGCTCATTAAATCTAGAGCAAAGGTTAATAACTGAAACGTGTATGCTGTAGTTGTGGTAGAGGAGGTAGGAAAGGATTGTGTGCAGAGGGAGATGTTTCTTAAAATCCGAATGCTAGTTAAATAGTTTTAATCATTGTGTTTATTGATTAAAATTTCATTAGAAATTAAAATTGCTTGACATAACCTTATTCAAATATGTAAACATAGTGAGATAACTTACTGTCTTTATTAAAGTAGCAGAGTATAATTTATTAAAGTAGTAATTGCTTTATTTCTTCTTACAGTACAGGTTTTTTGGTGAGCCTGTGGTGAAAGCTTGTGTTGAGAATGGTACAAGCTGTATTGACATCAGTGGAGAGCCTCAGGTATGAGAAACTGAGAAAAAAAGCCAGCTTCGCAATTGTATTAAGACATTATTCATATTTGCACATCTTACCATCATGCAGGAATTTTATTTTTTGTGTCCAAATTTGTGATACTGCCATTGAATAGCAGCTCCTGCACCATCCTAAGCATCAGCAGTCAGGGATGCTGAGTTTGCTTGTGGTGGGTCCCCCTCCCTGTCACCCATCTCAATAAATGTTTTGATAATAATATAATAACCTTCTGTAATGTTGCAAAATGGAGCATCAGCCACTGAATATAGTTCAAGTGACACAGCTATGAAAGTTATCATCTTCGCTTGAACATTGAGACAGAATATTATCTAATTTTCAGTACAATGTTGTTTCATTTCTTTCAGTTCCTGGAAGGAATGTATCTGAATTACAATGACAAAGCTGCAGAAAAAGGAGTATATATTATTGGAAGCTGTGGCTTTGACTCTATCCCAGCAGATATGGGAGTATTGTACACCAGAAACTCTTTGAAAGGTGACTCTTAAACTTAATCACAATTTTGATATGTGGTGCAGAAATTATTTTCCTTGTGGAGTGTTAAAATGATATTTGAGTGTTTAGGAACAATAATATGCTCTGCATTCTGCTTCTTCTGTAATTCTTCACAAGGACTGATGTTGCTACAAAATATTTGTTATTGTCAGGGGTTTAGGAGCAGAAGCACGGGCAAGGGAGGAAACAGAGAGCGAAGGGGAGGAGGCAGAAGAAAAGATGAGTGACGACGACGACCCGAGATCTCCTAGTCTTTCCAGTGAATCAGAGGATTCACAGAAAGGAGCACCAGTGGCGAGGGCAAGGGGGGAGTCTAGGGGGGCACCCCAGGAAGACAGAGCCAGAGAGGACTCAGGGGGGAGCAGCTGGAAATCGGGACCAGCGTCACCGCCAGGAAGCAGGGAAGAGGAAGGGAGCCAGGGGGGAAGCGCTGGCAGCTCACCACAGGAGGGAGGACATGAGTCAGGAGTGGCCACACCTCCACAGGAGGGAGGACATGAGTCGGGGATGGCCACACCTCCATCGGGGAGCGAAGAAACGGTTGAGAGGAAAGTGGAAGGTTGGGCGCGCGCGCCAAGTTCAAATGCAGAGGAAGGCGGCGCAGTAAGCAGCCCCGAAAGAGAGCCAGGTCCTAAAGCCCGGCGCAAGGAGGCAGGAGGGTCTGGGTCAGCGTCAGAAGAATCCCGGAAGGAAGAAGCCCCGGGGGGTAGAGGGACCCAGAGGAGGACAGTCAGGAGGAAAAGGTGGAGCAAGGCTAGGATATTAAGTTGGTGCACACAGGGCGGAGACTCAGACGGAGCTTCGCCGACCTAGCTACTAGGCGTAGAGTTGCGCGCAGCAGCGTGAGAATGGAAACTGTAATTCAATAAAGACTTTTACTTAATGACCGCTGGCTAGCGTGATCCTCTGTGAGCTAGGATCTTCAAGCAGCTCTGACAGTAAGCTCCGTCTCCACTTGTGGGCATCTACAGCCTCGAGGAGGGGAGAGACACAGGTGCCTACTAGCAAGCTCACGAACGGCAGACGACATGACGGCTGAGCAGCAGATAGAGGAACTCAGAAACGCGGTGGCACAACTGAACGCCGAGGCTCTAGCATCCAGGAAGAGGGAGGAGGAAGCAGCCGCAGCCTGCAGGGATCTCCAGGTCAGGTTAGACGTGCTGACAAAGCAGACACCCCGGCAGGAGGGCATTGGGTTGGCGAGACGGACAGGCGGGCTGGTCTCTCACTTCGATGGGAACCTGCAACAGTATCCCAACTTTAGAGCCGACGTACTGTGCGCACTGCAACTGCTGCATAAAGACTTTAGAGATGAACAAGAGAGAGTGGGGTTCATCATGTCCCATCTGCATGGGGATGCGAGAGCATGGCTACGCAATTTATGGAGAGATAAGGATCCGGCGCTACAGAATGCAGATGCCTTTATTAAAGCGATGGATGGGTGTTTTTTATCAAGTATTGACGTGGATCTTGCACGGAAGGAGGTGCATGGGCTGAGACAAGGGAGGGCCAGCGTCAGGCAGTACCATGCCCGCTTTTTCGCCTTGGTCAGTGCCCTGGAATGGGACAGAGATTCGGCTCCTGTAAGAGACCTCTTTTGGGAGGGGCTGCATAACTCGATTAAAGATGAGATCGCCAGGGGAGAGAGACCCCGAACCACCCAGGAGGTCGTTCAGAGGGCACTGGCAGTGGGGGTGAGGCTGGAAGGACGTCCGTGGAGCAGGGACGAAGGGCGTGGAGGGCGCGAACCAGCCGGGGGCCCCTCCTTCCTTCCCAGAGAAGCAGCGCGGGCGCAATCCACGCCTCCGCCAGGAGGAGGAGCCGAACCTATGGAGGTTGGAGGTGCAAGGGCTCAGTCAGCAACCAGAGCCCTAGCACCGGCAGCAGTGAAAGCGAAGCCTCCTAGAGGGAACAGGAAGTGTTACGTCTGTGAGGAGCCAGGGCATATGGCAAAAGAGTGTCCCCAGAGGCCCCACAAGCTCACTGCAGCCTCAGCAATGGTGACTGCAGCAACGCAGCAAGGAGGACCACAGCAGGGAAACGACGCTGTCTGGCTGGAGGAAGAGGCACTGGGGCCCAGCCAGACGTGTTAGTGACGCAGTCCCCAGAGATTTTACAGCCCGTGAACCCCCTCCCGCCCAAACCAGTAGTGAGGCTCACAGCATCTCTCCAGCTGCCCAATGGAATCACCATGGACGTGCCAATCACCATTGACTCAGGCAGCAATGCGGACTTTATAGGGCAGGACTTTGTCGACAGGCACGCTGTGCAGTTGCTGCCGGCCACACTGCCCCTGCAGGTTGTCACGGTGGATGGCAGGGAGCTGCTCGGGGGGCAAGTGGTGAAGCAGACGCCACCAATGGTGATGCGACTTGGGAATCACAGAGAAATCATCAGCTTCAACGTCACTCGACTATCTGACACGCCCATTGTATTGGGCATGAGTTGGCTGGACAAGCACAGCCCAGCGATGGCTTGGTACCAGAGGCAGCTGACCTTCGGCTCTTCCTTTTGTGCTGAACACTGCATCGTGCCCAGGCAGGAAGGAGAGGAAGAGGAGTCACAGCTGCTGCTAGGCACGCTGCAAGCGATTCCACACAAGTACGCTGAATTTTTGGAAGTTTTCTGCGAGAAGGAGGCAGACAGGCTACCCCCTCACAGACCATATGACTGCAAAATTGACCTGCTGCCGGGGGCGGCGCTGCCTAAAGGGAAACTGTATTCCATGTCAGAGGACGAACTGCAGGAACTCAAAGAGTTCATTGACCATAATTTGCAACGCGGCTTCATCCGGGAGTCCAGGGCAGTGGGGGGCAGTCCCGTATTCTTTGTTAAGAAGCGGGACACGCCCCAGAAAAGACTGGTAGTGGATTACAGGATTTTGAACAGTCTGACTAGGCCATCGGACTTCCCCATGCCCCGTATTGACGACCTCCTCGCAAAGGTACGGAAGGGCAGAGTGTTCACCAAGTTGGACCTGAGGGGGGCGTACAACCTCATTCGCATGCGGGAAGGAGATGAGTGGAAGACAGCCATGTTCACGCCACTGGGGACCTACGAATATAGAGTTATGCCTTTTGGATTGCAAAATGGCTCCCACGTTTTTCAAGCGTTTATGCATCACGTGTTGGCGGGACTTCTCTACAAGACGTGCGTCTGTTTCTTAGATGACATCCTGATCTTTTCGGAGTCGCAGCAGGAGCATGACGGACACGTCAAGGAAGTGCTGAGCAGGCTAAAGCAACATAGGCTCTACGCCAAGCTGGAGAAGTGCCAATTTGACGTGCCGGAGGTGGATTTTCTGGGCTACAAGCTGTCTGACAAGGGGCTCGCCATGGACAGCGCCAAGGTTCGAGCGGTGTTGGATTGGAAGAGTCCGCGCAACCGGAAGGAGGTCCAACGGTTTGTCGGCTTTGCGAACTTCTATCGCAAGTTTATCAAGGGCTTCGCGATGCAGACAGCGGCCATCACTGACACGCTTAGCTCCAAGAAGAAGAAGTTCGTTTGGACAGCGCAGGCGGAGCAGTCCTTTCAGGCACTCAAGCGTCTCTTCGCGTCGGAAGAGCAGCTGCTTCATGTCAACCCCAGCAAGCCGATGAGGGTGGAGACAGACGCCTCGGACAGAGCCGTGGGGGCGGTCCTGTTGCAGAAAGACCCGCAGGGGGTGTGGCGACCGGGAGCGTTTTACTCCAGGAAGCTCAGCAAGTCCGAACAGAACTACACCATCTGGGACAGGGAGTTGCTGGCCATTCACGCAGCGTTCAAGGCGTGGAGGCACTTTCTGATCGGCGCCAAGCACACGGTGCAGGTTTGCACGGACCACAAGAATCTAGAGCACTGGCGCACGGCACAGTTCCTGAACCAGAGGCAGATACGTTGGGCTGAGTTCTTTGCAAACTTCGACTTCCGAATAGAGTATGTCCCGGGGGACACCAACATCATGGCAGACGCTCTCTCCCGTAAGCCACAGTATCTGGAGGACGCAACACCAGCGGCCGCCATGCACATCTTCGCACCAGCAGTGTGGGCGTGCGCCGCGGCGACCGTGGACCTAGAGGCGGTGCGACGTGCGTTGCAGGAGGACTCCTTCGCACAAGCAAAGATGGCAGAGGTGCAAAGGGGCAAGGCAGCGGCCGACGGTTTCCGGCTACGAGATGGATTGCTCATCCGAAAAGGGGCCATCTACGTGCCAGGAGACGAACTTCGAGCCAAGGTGCTGCAGCAGCTGCACGACGCGCCCACGGCCGGGCACTTTGGCAAGGAGAAGACGGTGGAATTAGTAGCCAGGGATTTCTGGTGGCCTGGAATGAGAGGGGAGGTCGCAGACTACGTGGCGAGGTGCGACACCTGCCAGAGGGCCAAACCAGTGCACAAACCGCCGGCCGGACTGTTGGAACCGCTGCAAACCCCGTTCGAACCATGGGAGAGAGTGGCCCTGGACTTTGTCACGGATCTGCCCAGCTCAAGGGGCAAGACGGCAGTGCTGGTGGTGGTGGACCTGTTTTCCAAGATGGCGCATTTCATTCCGTGTGCGAAGGTGGCCACGGCGGAGCAAACCGCCAAACTGTTCATAGACCACGTGTTCAAGGTTCACGGTCTGCCACGGTCTATTCTGTCCGACCGGGGGCGGCAGTTCATCTCGAATTTCTGGCAGAAGCTGATGGGCTTCCTGAACGTCAAGATCAACCTGGCGTCGGCGAGACACCCGCAGACCAACGGGCAAGCGGAGCGGGTCAATGCCATCATGCAGCAGTACCTGAGATGTTATGCAAATCAACAGCCTGCGACGTGGGTGGATTACCTACCGCTTGCCGAGTTCGCCTACAACAACACGAAGCACGTGTCCACGGGGGTCACGCCGTTCTTCGCCAACAACGGGAGGCACCCCAGAACCTTCCCGGGACTGGAAAGAATGGGGGAGGGGGAGCCGCAGACAGCAGATGCGTTCGCGTCGGAGCTGCAGGAGGTCCACGATCAGCTGAGGCGCCACCTGGAGCTGGCCAAGCACGCATACAAGGTACAAGCAGACAAGCACAGAAGGGTTGGAGAAGAGCTCCACGTGGGAGACTGGGTTTGGTTAGCAGCCCACGCAGTGCCGGCCAGGTCGTTGGCCAAGAAGAAACTAGGGCATAAGCAACTGGGGCCCTACCAAGTCGAAGAGCAGGTCAACCCGGTAGCTTTCAGACTGGCACTTCCGGAGGGTTCCAGAATGCATCCGGTATTCCACAGATCGGTGCTCACTCCCTACAAGGCACCGCACAGGTTCCAGGAACCCGGAACAGCGCCGAGTCCGGTCAGAGACAGAACAGGGCACGCGGAAGTGGCACAGAAGGAGCGCATCAACGAAGTCACTGAGATTTTGGACTCCAGATGGGGGGAAGAGGGGGTAGAATACTTTCTCGCCAAGGAGGGCACCCCGGCCAGTGCGAACAGCTGGGTGCCGGGCTACGCCTTGGACGAACCTCTCCTCAAAGACGAGTTTCATGCCCTCTTTCCCCATAGACCTATGCCAGCAGAATATTTTGACGACTGGCTTTTCACGCCCACACTTTCGGCCAGCACTTTCCGGGGGTTCGACTCGGACGAGGACCCGACACAAGACGTCCGTTCCCCGGAGGGGTCACCCTCGGGATCTGCATCAGAACCCTCGTATTGGTGGGACGATAGGCCAGAGGAGCAGTGGCGCAGACGGTGGCTGGAAGGCCCAGGACGAGCAACACCGACAGGAGGAAGTGAGGGAGAGACGGACATGGACGTTTTCGGGGACGACCCTGGTTTCGAGCACGGCGGCACAGAGATGGAAGCGGAGGTGACTGTCGTCGACGAGAGCGGGGAGGAAGACCCGGGAGACTTCAGATGGAGGCCTGCCACGGGAAGCGACCGATACCCGACGTTCGTCCCTTTGCAACAGCAGCCCCCAGCTCCAGCACCGGAAGGAGGGGAGGGGGGAATGGGGGGCTTCGAGGGGGGGATGGATGTCAGGGGTTTAGGAGCAGAAGCACGGGCAAGGGAGGAAACAGAGAGCGAAGGGGAGGAGGCAGAAGAAAAGATGAGTGACGACGACGACCCGAGATCTCCTAGTCTTTCCAGTGAATCAGAGGATTCACAGAAAGGAGCACCAGTGGCGAGGGCAAGGGGGGAGTCTAGGGGGGCACCCCAGGAAGACAGAGCCAGAGAGGACTCAGGGGGGAGCAGCTGGAAATCGGGACCAGCGTCACCGCCAGGAAGCAGGGAAGAGGAAGGGAGCCAGGGGGGAAGCGCTGGCAGCTCACCACAGGAGGGAGGACATGAGTCAGGAGTGGCCACACCTCCACAGGAGGGAGGACATGAGTCGGGGATGGCCACACCTCCATCGGGGAGCGAAGAAACGGTTGAGAGGAAAGTGGAAGGTTGGGCGCGCGCGCCAAGTTCAAATGCAGAGGAAGGCGGCGCAGTAAGCAGCCCCGAAAGAGAGCCAGGTCCTAAAGCCCGGCGCAAGGAGGCAGGAGGGTCTGGGTCAGCGTCAGAAGAATCCCGGAAGGAAGAAGCCCCGGGGGGTAGAGGGACCCAGAGGAGGACAGTCAGGAGGAAAAGGTGGAGCAAGGCTAGGATATTAAGTTGGTGCACACAGGGCGGAGACTCAGACGGAGCTTCGCCGACCTAGCTACTAGGCGTAGAGTTGCGCGCAGCAGCGTGAGAATGGAAACTGTAATTCAATAAAGACTTTTACTTAATGACCGCTGGCTAGCGTGATCCTCTGTGAGCTAGGATCTTCAAGCAGCTCTGACAGTTATAGTTACCAGAATTCTGCTGTATTAAGCTATGCAGTTATAAATATCTTCAGTTACCATCATCTTAAAATAATGTACATCAGTCAGTCTTTCTGCTGCATTAGCAAAAAACAAAAACTTGGAGCTTATGCTCCTTAATGGAATGGAGTACGGAGCTAGAAAGGGATGTAGAAATAACACAGACCGCTCCATTTCTGTAGTGAGTTGCTGGCACACATCCCAAGTAGAAACAGGGCTTGTTATGGCCTATGGAGATTTTTCCCACGTCTAAAGTGTACTTGATTAGAAGTTGCATAATTCTGGAAATACTACCATTAAAATAGGTTGTGTGTGACTTAAAACAAGGTGGCAGGTTCAGTACTGATAGAATCTCAAATGAAATGATGAGCAAGCTGTTGCTTCTCAGTACAGGATGTCCAATGTGTCCTGGTATCTTCATTTATATGATGTCATGACAGCCTGAGTATAAACTGCTGTTTAATTCTTTGTTACAGCCACTCTTAATGATTAATTCTCTCCCTTCCCCAAAGGTACATTAACTGCAGTTGAAAGTTTCCTGACTGTAAAATCTGGACCAGAGGTTGGTTGATTTCTTGATTAGCTAAGTTTATTATAGGTACTTATCATATAGGCAATATAAAAATAAATTATTACACTGGCTGTTGCATTGGTAGTGGTAGCCTACAAAACTGTCAGACAGAAGAACATCACTCTTTAATGCTTGTTCTGTTATAGCACTTCTAGTACTTGAGTAATGCAGTACCAGTTTGATAGCCTTACCTAAGTATATGCTTTCTGTTTTGGTAAGGTTAGGTGGTAAGAAATTGCTTTATTGCTGAAGTTGGGTAGATAGCTACTTAATATTTGTTAAAAATAAGTGATTGGGGAAGGCGCGGACAATAACAATATTTTATAACACTGTTGGAGGAGGAGTAAATGCAATATTAAACTCAGCCCAGTCTAGTAAGATACATCCTTGAGCAAAAACAGGTTACTTTCTGTCTATGCAAACAGTTTTTGTGGGGTGAAAATCTTGCAGACATACATACTGTGTTCTCATTAGTGCTTCACACAGCTAGCCACTAGAGAAAACTAATGCCAGATTAGTCTAGACATCACTAGAATGCACTCACACTCCTGCTTCCTACAGCAGACGATAAATGCCTTAGGAGCAGACACACTAATCTTTGGGAGGGGAGAAGGAGAGGTGAAGTGAGAAAATGGTCATGCTTGGGATCAAGTATATAGCTTTCAGCTATACTTTGATTTAATCACTGAATCAGGTGTATAAGTAAGGTATGTTTTCATTATTGTGGCTAATGGTATAGATGTGTTGTGAGTATAGTATATTGAATTAAGATAACATTTTAACAGGGTTCCTGCATTCATGATGGGACCTGGAAATCAGCTATACATGGCTTTGCAGATCAAGGCAGTCTGAAAAAAATTCGAAGGCAAATAGGACACAAACCCCTTCCAGTGACTGGAAGAAAGCTTAAGAGAAGGTATACTACTTTTGTGGATTAGAATTTATTGTTTACATAGCTCAGAAGATGTTTCCAGAAGGAATGTAAGGTAAGGAAAATTGTAGGTGCCTTACATTTTCCTGAAAGGAAGCATTCTGGTAGAATTTCTTTATACAGATTTGTGTGCTTGAAAGGACAGGTTTTAGATAGTGCCTTGTCTCAAACACACTTTGCCAAGCTTTGTTTTAATTGTCTTTGCTTCTGTTTTTGCAGAGGTGCATTGTTTTACAGTAACGAACTTAAACAATATTCCATTCCGTTCATGGGATCAGATGTCTCTGTAGTAAAACGAACTCAGCACTATTTGCACACAGACCTGAAAGAAACACCTGTAAGTTTACTTAAACATCTATTTTAAAGAATGTCCTATCATCAGTAAAATCTTTGAATCTGATAATGTGAAACTTGCAATAATATGCATAGGTGCCTGAGGGGAAATCATGTGCCTAACACTGCAAAGATTGCAGGCCTGTGCTACTTTATGAGCTTCTGGGAAATCTTATTCTGCTGAATGTCTGTCACCACTGCCACTTATGTGGGAATATTCATGTAGCTCTCTGAAATGGGAAAAAGTGTCAAACAGCAAGGCTGTCATCACTCCTTCTGCAATAGTGCCACATGATAATGTATTTGTGTTACTGTAATTGTAGTACTAAAAGAAAATTGTATTTCTTTTAATGCCTCCAGCTGCTTTTACAGTGCCCACAGTTAAAGCTAGCAATCATATCTAGCCTATTTCTGGATTTATTCTTTGTCACCTAAGCAAGGCTTGGTTGTTTGTGAATTGTTGTTCTTTAAGATCTGTATTCTGTTTTCTGGAACAGTTTATACATAAACTGTCAGGTTTTCATTGATATAAAATTTCTCTTTTCAGGTGCAGTATGCTGCTTACGCGACTGTGGGTGGTCTTGGAACTGTTATTAAGCTAATGTTTGCTGGCCTTTTATTTTTAATGCTTGTGAAATTCAACTTTGGAAGAAAGCTCCTGCTAAAAGTAGGTTTTGTTTTAAATACTTCGGAAGTTTGATTTTTTTCTGTTATTCTGGAATTTATTATGGCTTGTCTTATTTCAGTATCCCGAATTTTTTTCTGGGGGACATTTCACAAAGGAAGGACCAACAGAAAAACAGGTAACTACTTTTGTTCTTAGGCAATTGTATTTGTGATGTGACCGTTTTCTACATAATTACAATAAAAAATTCCTTCCAGTAGCACCTTAAAGACCAACTAAGTTAGTTCTTGGTATGAGCTTTCGTGTGCATGCACACTTCTTCAGATACACACTTCAGTGTGTATCTGAAGAAGTGTGCATGCACACGAAAGCTCATACCAAGAACTAACTTAGTTGGTCTTTAAGGTGCTACTGGAAGGAATTTTTTATTTTGACTATGGCAGACCAACACGGCTACCTATCTACTACATAATTACAGTGTCACAGGACTAGCTTACTAATTGCAGCAATGGAAAATTCCTTAATTCTATGTGAGATTGTAGATTAAATACTGGGGAAATTGTGGAGGAGGAGGCATCTTGGGGTCTTTCAAGCAGAATGGGTAAAGGAAAGGGATGATGGGTAGTCTGATGTGGAGTATAATAAGCCCACAGTTTATGCTGAGGTTACATTCCAAGGATCACGCATGAAGCCAAAATAGTGTACAGTCAAAACCCATAGAGTTCAATGGTGGGTGGGATTGTCAAAGTTATTTTTTCCAACGCTGCACCCTTTTCATTTTTTAATAATTATTTTGCCAAATGCATAAAGCTGAATATGCACAAGTTTAATGTGCTTAAGTTGAGGGCTTACTGTTCTAATATTGGGACACTGTGAATATTGAAGTAAACGTTCAGCAGACATGTTTAACCCATGCATAGCAATGAGTTCTCAGGTGAGCACTAGGAGAACAAGTGAACAGTAGTCCTCCTGTTGCTTGAAGGCAGGAAAATGGCATCACTCCAACAGAATCTTTGACCCACCCTTTTCTTGGGGTGACAGTTTGTTTTCCTACCTTGTTTGAAGTGGACCTATCTTGCTTGTGCTACTCTGGCCTTCCCTTGTTGTTCAACAGCTTGTGAAATTTTGTGGTGTGCATGTTGAGTGAGTGTGTGTGCGGTGAATCTTTCCTTGTGTTGGATCCAGTGCTTACAGTCTTCAATGAAAGTTGACTGGAAAAAAATCTCAACTTAAATCTGAAACCCGTATCTATTCAGACTGTGAACCTTTTCTACCTACTTTGGCAGTTTCTTATTCAGAAACTAGCTTAAAAGCAGTATTTGAGACCAAACTTGTGGCAGGACCACTGAGATAATTTTAACTTCATGAAGGTTAAATGACAATATAAGAGTGCTGGATTGGATTATAGCAAAGACAATCTGGAACCTCAAATATATTTTATGGGTGGTAAATACCACACTTTTTGCGGTGCTAGTCGCACTGTATTCAAATAACTGGCTTATTTTGCGTAACATTTTACAGTGGGTTTTTTTGTACACAAAACTACTCCCTCAACTTTGGTTGTAGTTCACTGTAGTTAAACTGAGCTGAAATTCAGTGGTATAAGCAGTAATGTGTGTTTGATAGAAACTGTGGCATTGCCTAGAGATTTGATGCTGTTTCTTTCTTGTCTTTTGAATTACAGATGGAAGAGTCATCCTTTGAAATGACTTTTTTTGGTGAGGGATACAGAACACAAGATGATTTACAGCTGGGCAAACCAAATGTTAAAATCTGCACCCAAGTAAAGGGACCAGGTATAGCAAAATTGTGTATAACAATATACCTTCACATGTCATAGGTTTTGTACAAGATTTGCTCAGATGCCCTCCCTGTTTAGGGGCTTGTTGAGGAAGGTTTGGCTGCTTTTTATGAAATGCTTTCAATTTAGCTGAGCACATAGTGGTGCTGTTTGATTCTGATTATATTGTGATTTGTGATTGAACCGGGCAGATGACTTCTTTATGTACTGTTCATAAGGTTATTGGGAGATTTAGATTGTGTGTGTTACTGTCGCATGTTTAGTTTATATAAAGCAAACGGTACATACATTTACAGCCCCGGGGGGGGGGGGAATGCTAGCTAGATGGTACTGGCCCAGTGTTTAGGGAGATGTTTAATCTTGAATCAAAGGTAATTCTAGAAATGATAGAAACAGAAGTAATTTTATTTGCATGCTGCCTTTCCACAGTTCAAACCACACTCAAGGCAGCTTACAACATGAGAAAGTATATAACTGCAACATAACAAAAGTCGTCATAAACAATAAATAAAATGTCAAAAAATACACAGCCTTGCTGAACAATTTCCACATAGCTCATAAGCTCTAAAATTAAGATAGAGAAAAACAACAGCAACAACCCCCCCCCAAACAAACCTCCCCAGCTCAAGAGTCAAAATTATGAATGCAATTGAAGTGTTTTCCCCTCCCGCATATTTTTGTAGAGGCTGGCTATGTTGCTACACCCATTGCAATGGTTCAGGCAGCTGTGGCACTTCTGAAGGACAAGCCTTCTCTTCCTAAAAAGTAAGTCTTAATTTTCTTGATGTGAAATAGCTTACACTTTCAGGGTTCCTAGCAGCCTTTAAATTATTTGGCTGTAATAGTACTGTATCTGATTTCTTTCTTTTTAAAAAATCTTGGTATTCTTACCATTTCATTTCTTTGCCATTCCCGACTCTTTGGGAGGAAGGATGGGATACAATTGAATAAATAATATATTAGCATGAAAGTAAGCAAAGTGATTGAAAGCACTACACAGTTCTATGGTGTAGTAACTTCCTTTTCTCTCACTTTGTCAGCCAGCATTTGCCTTAAAAGCATTAAACTTTCTGTCAAGTTGAGTTATTGCAAACATGTGAAAAAGTGCTTGGGTGATAAATGCCATTATATCTGCAAATGACCTTAATTCATGTTGTAAGGTGCAAGCTTTAGGTCATTTAATGGTTTGTAAATCACAATATTTATTAAGAAATAGTAAAATTGTCAAGTTCAGTATTAAAAACTATAACAAAGTATTTCAATCAGTTAATTATTAAGTTTTTCTATGCATAGTTCATGAATTAAACATTTGTTGAAGGTTCACAGGGGGGAGTGGAACTTAACTATCCCATTTTCAGTAAGTATTTGTTCATAATAAGTGTTAAGCTTGCTTGCAGCTACATGTCACTAACCCCAAATGTGTGGCTGTTTTACAGGGGTGGTGTCTATTCTCCTGGGGCTGCATTCTCCAATACAAAACTTATTGACAGGCTCAAGCAGCATGGAATTGAGTTTTCTGTCATTAGCCAGCCTGAAGTCTGAAACAAGAAAAAACATCCTGAAGGCTGCATGACCAACAAATCTTTGTATGGTACTTGTATACCAAAAAGATCAGCTACAAATGGTTGCTAAATTTAATAAAATACTGACATAATCTTATGTAATGTGAAAACATGTTTCATATTGTTGCTCAAAATGGAAGTAAGACTGAACTTTTACTACTGGAAATGCTTTTTAGACTCAAGGGCTTGACTGAACTAGCTGTGGTAACTAAAAAAATCAGTAACAAATTACAACTGCAGTATTTTTATTCAGAATTGTGAAAGCTGACTTTACTATAAAATCTGTGCCTTAACCAATTAACTCCCTATGAAGATCAGCAAACTGAAAAAGCAGAAGGGTGTCTTCAGTAAATTGCGTAGGCATTCCTTCAGACAGGTTTCCCTAGCTTGCTATACCTTCTCATGATTAATACTGTAATTTACACTCATATAGACTGGGATCAAGTCCCCTTGACAACTGCAATTTCTCTGATAAAACATAGTTCTCTTGTTAATGGAACCAATTCATTATGCTTAAGTTAGGTCTCATGGTACTTAGCTGGACTCTGCCTGCAGTGTTTTTTCAATATGAGCTTGGTGGAGTAATATTCTTGCTTGAATTGGTAACATTCCTTTCCTGTGTACTGTGACATCCTCAAGGCAGGGGAAATATGTCATTGTGAAAGGAAGAAAGATTTCTAGCACTTAATTCCTTTGTTCTAATTTTTCAGTGTAATAAAAGAGGGTTACAAATTTGCTTGGTTTCTGTTTAACTCAACACAGATCACTGTACTTAAAAGTCAACCATTTTAATTAGCATTATCTAATGTGCTTAGAATAAACTATGCCTTAAGCAATAATCCACTGTCATTTTAGTAGACCATGGAATGGAACGAAAATACAAGTTAAGTCCCTTTTTTAAGCCCAAATTACAGCTAGGGTGCTAAGGGTATTGCATATAATAGCAAGGGCCCTTTTGTGTAAATGATTTTCTGCTTTTACCTTTTAGCTGCTCTAGCCTCCACTCCACACATTGCTACCTTCAGGAGCATGGGGCTGTTTTAAGGAACATAAGAGGACATCCAGGTGGTGGTTTGTTGGAAATAAAACTGCACCATCCCAAATAATGTGACATGCTGCTTAAAAATATTTTTTTACTAAAACTGAAGCAGAGCATCACCCCTACCCCAATTACATTTCCAAGTGTTTTTCAATTAACTAGCAGGAAGTGCACAGGGCTGCCCAGGTATTTTTAGAAACCAAAAAATACTGTGATTTTTAAATGGCTCATGCAATTTGTGAGTTTGGACCCATGACACCAAAAATCAGGTGAAGTCATATTTTGGTCCAATGGTTGGAACAAAATTGTGCACAGCACCCAAACTGTGGCAGAGACCGCTATCCGCACCTCAGGAACCCTTGTCCTTGAATTTTGTGACAACACCTCAAGAGGCAGAAAACCTAGACCAATAAATGTCACGCCAAAGTCACATTTCAGTCCGCCACCTTGATTCAAAATGGTACCTGCTGTCCAAACAGCGGTATAACCTACTACCTCCCCCCTCAAAAACCCTTGTGCCACGTTTGGCACCCCTATATTGAGAAGTGTACTAACATAGAGAACAAACAAGTGGACAAACGACTTTTCCAAATACTGATCAGTATTCCAACACTAATTATTCTGAATAAGGTATTAGTGCACAAATTTAAAAGTGTATAAACATTCCTGATGGAACAATTCCTCCTATGTCAGTGTGAGAAGAACAGTACAATGGTCAATGGAACTGTCACTCTCCTACCACAGACACAGTACAATGCCTGAAACTGTTTAGAACTGGCAGACCCATAGCTGTTTCCCATCTACTTCCTTCTCAGGACCTATGAGTTACAGCAGGAGTGATTTACACACAGGAAGCTTAGGAACACTTATGTAGAGGTATCAATGATACATAATGACCAGCACATTCTAATGCTCTCATATGCACTGTTACTTATTTTCTTACATTTCTACACCACCTTTCTTCCATCATGGGTCACCCACCCAGGCACTGACCAGATCCTGACCTGCTCAGCTTCAGCAAGGAGACTGCCTCAGGTGCCTTCAGATCATACCCTGGAACTAGATTATTCCCCTCTTGCGGCTGTGTCCAGGGTGGGTCTGGTAAATACATAAGTTGTGCTCTTAATTTGTAGTGACACAAAACAACATATGCTTTAGCACAGTTACAATTATACTGAAACACTACTGTTTTATTTCGTACAATGACTTTATGGTTTGCTGCAACCTAGCCTCTCCCGTTTCTTTTTAACTATCAAAGCAACATCATTTTTCAGTTTACTTATACTTGACTCAAGTTGCTCTCCAAAGTCCTTTAACATGTGTGACTGTCTCTCAGCAAAATGTCGAAGTAGTTGCACATTATCTTCTTCCTGGAAATGAAATACAGAAGCTGCAGTGTGAAAAGGAAAGAATAGCTTACACCAGCAAATGGGCAACTTAACTCAGCAAGGAAGAGCACACCCAAGCTACAGTAAATCCTAAGGGGGGGGGGGTGAAGTATGAAGGCAGCTCTACAGCTTTATTCAAAAGCTCTTCTAGTCTTGACAATGGAAGTGAAAGCAGAGGCACACTCTGCATTCCTATGTCCCAGTTTCAGCCTTCGTAAATAAACCCTCTCACTGGACACAAGGTGCATGTGCCCTGCAATATAATACATTTACAAGTCTGGAAAACATTAAGTACTTCATTATTTGGCTGCTAGGTGTGAAGAACACTCGGGCATTCTTAGAGCTGTAGAATTTAGAGAGCAGTAAAAGAGGAAAGTTACAGTCCTGGGAGGGTTTTCTCCTGGTTCACTGTAGATGTTTTCAAAAGGATTGTACTGATTATTAATTTTTTGGAAAAAAATTAAGGATAGATTCAGCCTTTCTTTTTAAGAATCAGTTAAGATATATATACCGGAGCTCTGCAGTGCTTTATTTTCAAAAACTGGCCTCTGATCACATTCATATTCTGGTAGAAGGCTTTGAGGGCTTTAGCAAATTCTGCATCGCAGCTCATCCGAGAATTGCAAACTGGGTGAGAATCTTTTGACGCTGATTGAGTTACCTTAGCAGCTTGAGGTTTTGTAGGAGATTTTAAGATCTTACCTAAAACAGGAAGATGTGAAGATTAGTATCAACAGACAGAAGGAAAGAACCACTTACGGCCAGAATTTTGGTGTTCTTGCTGCCCCCCTCCAGCAATCTCGACAAAAAGTTATGTGAAAGCTAAATGCTCCATACTCAATGGTGCTGAGATTCCTGGCTTTTACTTGCGGCTCTATTCTCATCTTCACTTCCTCTTAAAACTTTTTTTAATTTGAATTTACTAGCAGACTTTGGCAGTGGGGCAAGGCCAACTTCCTGTCCTGAGTTTCAATCAACAGATGTAAAAAATAATAATCCTGTTTTTGATTACTTATAACAACCAGAGCATCTTGCACAACACATGTAAAACATTTTTACATAGATAAACAAAATTTGCATTAATGTGCATTGATGTGAGACCTTGAGGTGGGCCACTACTACAATAAATCAAGCATGATAAATCTCATCTGAAACATGCCAGCTGTCACCTGTCCCAAAATGTATTAAAGTAAATATGAGCAGTTAATGCTCTATGGCTGCAATTCTATGGCCCTGGGAGGGCATGCAAGAGGACATAGTGTACACTGGTACTCCCTTCTCCGGCATAAGGGAGGGGAACCTCCCTTCCTGCCACCAAGGAAACCTCCAACACCCTGAGCCTACCAGCATTGGAGCTCTGACATCTGTAGGCCCAGTAGCGAGCATGTCACAGGGAGAGGAAGAACCAGGTAATGGCTTGAATTTGAAGGCTCCAAAGCTGCCTCAGCCACCTGACATATCTCCAAACCAGAAAGACGCTTAAACTAGCTTAGGAGCTGATGTAAATATCTCTCCCTTGTATTTCCTTCCTATTAGAACCAAACTATAGCTTGGTTTATAGCTTATAGTTTAAAAACAAACTATAAAATTGTTGAGGGAATATAAGAATGCTCCTCCGTCCTCAGTTCGACCCAGTGGGTCTCAGGGTATGGAATTAAACAGCCTTCAGTTCCCCCTCCGCCCCCCCCCCTCAGGATTGCAGCCGAAGAGGGTCAAATTCAACATAATTAAAGCAGAAGTAAAAGGGGTCGTGTGGCGCTGTGATCTAAACCACTGAGCCTAGGGCTTGCCGATCGAAAGGTCAGCGGTTCAAATCCCCGTGACAGGGTGAGCTGTTACTTGGTCCCAGCTCCTGCCAACCTAGCAGTTCGAAAGCACGTCAAAGTGCAAGTAGATAAATAGGTGCCACTCCAGCGGGAAGGTAAACAGTGTTTCCATGCACTGCTCTGGTTTCGCCAGAAGTGGCTTAGTCATGCTAGCCACATGACCCAGAAAAACTGTCTGTGGACAAACGTTGGCTCCCTCGGCCAGTAAAGTGAGATGAGCGCCGCAACCTTTTTAAAAGGGGCCAGGTGCTTACTTTTATGGGTTTCCGTCTCGCACGCTTTCAATTTATCCTTCAGAAGTACATTTTCTTCCCTTAGAGCTCTGTTAATGTCTCTAAGCAGTTCAGTCTCTTGCTCTAGTTTTAACAGCTTTTGGTAAAGTTCAGCAATCTGGTTTTCTGTGTCCTAAAAATAGAAGAAATTCTTATCACAAATAAGTGTGTACATGTGCAATAATTCATATGGAAATGGTATTGGTTTCATGGCACATTTGGCCATCATATGGCTGCATAGCCTCCAGCTGTCCCCATGTACAAGGAAAGCCCCTATTGCCTTGAATTTGTCCCTAGTAAATAGTTATCAGTTTTTTGTCCCTAAGTTTGTTTCTGGGGTTTTTTAGATCTTTTTCCATTCTCAACGGCAGGGGGAAAGCAATTCATGTTAGCAGCAAAAAACAAACAAAAAAAAAAAAAACACCTGCCATATAAGCTACATGAAATTGGGACACTGCTTGGTTATGATCTTTGACCACATGCAAGAATACCAAAAATACACTTACGTACCAGACTGGTGTGTCTCAGAACCTCAGCTCTGGGATTATCAATGATAATAGAGCTCTCCCTTGTTAATGCCATGTCTTGCCGAGAGGAATCCAGTTGCGCACATCCTTCTGTATTATTGGGAAGATATTGCCATTATAGATTATACCCCCCACATTCCCATTCTATATCACTTTAAACATTGATAACAAAGAACAGCATGTTCCTAGTAAGAGCTTCATCAGCCCCCCTTAATTATCCCTCTTTCCCCTAAAGCTACCTTATTCTGCTGCTTCAGGTGTCTGCTGCCACTCCACTCCTGTCTAACATGTGCCATTATGATACTGCACATGCAAGGTATCCTAGGGAAACAAGGGTGATGGACAGGCGCCAGCATCTCCTGGGAGAACAAGTGCACTAGACTAGTCATTGGTCCTAGGTGGGGTTAGAGTGTGGCTGCTGAGTAATGTAATTAACTTTAAATGTAAGACAGGTCAAAGCCTTGTAGCTGTCGTGGTCTCACAATGAACAAGCAGAACAAGCCAGCAAGAGTTCAAAATGTTTTGTGTCAATAGTTCAAAGTGTAAAGAAGAGCCAGGAGGATTTAAACTCAAGGTCTACCTAGCATCTCGCATAACTGAGCACTCTTTATTCTATCATAAAGGGCCCAACCACACAGAATCAAGGTACAGTGGTACCTCGGGTTAAGAACTTAATTCGTTCTGGAGGTCCGTTCTTAACCTGAAACTGTTCTTCACCTGAAGCACCAGTTTAGCTAATGGGGTCTCCCACTGCCGCTGCAGCATGATTTCTGTTCTCACCCTGAAGCAAAGTTCTTAACCCGAGGTACTATTTCTGGGTTAGCGGAGTCTGTAACCTGAAGCGTATGTAACCTGAAGTGTATGTAACCCAAGGTACCACTGTACAGGGCTAAAAGTCAGCATGACCTACTTGCAGCACCACAAAGCTGTCCAAGCCTTCGATTCAGTTACAACACATACCAGAGATTAATATTAAAAGCAGGGGTGAACTGCCAATCACTTGATGTCAGATGATGTAGTGCTTTGTAGCCTTGATTGTCAGGACTTCAGAATGTAGCATGGGACTGTTTGAAAGCCCTTTTACAAACAGCCCCATACTGCTGTGTAAACATGCAAAAGCTGGAGGTTGAAGGAGAGGTGCAGGGCAGCTTGAAAGACCTTTTGCTTTCACCATGCCATAGTCTGCTGCTTGTAATGCAGAACAGGCAACTAAAAGCACAGTGCCTGAGAGCTGAATCAGGCAGGTTTGGTCTGACAAGACAGGAGAGCCAATACACAACAGGGTGATTGGTGAGTAGGGGAATAAAGCTGATAGGCTGTGGCAACAGAGTGGAGGAGAGGAATGGAAATAAATTCTGTAAAGAACTTCATGGGGCAAGGAAAGGGAGTTGGCTGTTGATTACAGCTGATTAAAAACTTCAGGAACATTTCCACACACTGTCTAACAGGAATGGGAAAAAGGAAGCGCCATGAGTTGGGCACCACAAAGATTTTTGGGATAGTAGGTAGAGCGACAGGAGATGGTGGAAATAGGCAGGGGGAGGAAATGACTCAAGGTATGATGAAACAAAGGTTTGCTTGATTGTCCGTGGGGCAGCTTATGGCTTAATAAACTATTATTGAACTGTGGTTTAATGAGATGTACATGCCATGCCACCACAAGTTGAGTAAGCAAGAGTAAGCAAGCCTAGGCAAGAAGGATCAATCGTTTGACTTTGTACATGGCAACTTTATGTTATCTTTCCAAACAAAAGCCATGCTTTTAGATACAAAGTACTGAACATAAAGGTGTATACATAGCTTTATCAAGATAAAAAGTCAAAAGCATACCTTGAAGCCCCCACAAGTCAACAATTAGAGCATTTTTCTGCAAATAGTTCAAAAAATCATGGGACATATTAAGGGTTGAAAAATTTACTAGCTCTTCTATCTTCGGGTTCACATTTTTCCAAACAGGCTTTGTGTATAATGAGCATGGGAGATCATAAAATTTATATCTAAAATAGTAAAACAAACGAAGACCCAATTAAAAACTAATGTCTGTGTCCAAAGAGATCAACTGCTTGAAATAACAGAAATATGACAATTTTGAAGCAACATTTCAAGGTTAGATTTTCCTTCCTACTTATTAATTTTAAAAAATTGTCTTGCATGCCCAATAAATTTCATGAAATGGTTTCTTAATTTCTTTATGGCAGTCATTTTTAATACTGTTTTTCGGCCAAAAATGTCACAATTTCCAAAAATACATTTCCCTTGATTAGAACCCAGTTCTAATCTTGACTACTTGACCTAACAGGCATTGGCGTCCACTGGACACAGTTTATTAGGAAGTTCTTCTGAACAAGCTTCATTAAAATCAGGGATGGGGAACCTGTGGCCCCTCTAGATAATGATGGACTCCAGCTCCCATCATCCCTGGCCACTGCATATGATGGCTAGTGCTGATGAGAATTAGAGTCCATTAACATCTGGAGGACATCCTATTGCCTACTCCTGGTTTACAGTGCTGTGCAATACTAGGAGTTGAAAAAAGCACAGGCTGACCCTGCAACAACCCATGGAGTTGCCGTGGAGATCATTATAATCTATTATTTATAAAGCTAAATTATTTACTAAATCAGCAACAACAGGAAAGAGACCAGCAAGTCAAGAATGGATTTAAGTGCATAACTGAAGAAATTCAGATACCCAACATTATCTGAAAAGATTGCTATCTTGGTAAAGTTTACATGCAAAAGAAAACTCAGTTGTGAAATTGTTATTCACTCCGAAGAGCCAAACTGAGAATATTTCACAGGAAGCTTTAAACTAACAATACCCAATCTGAATCCCTCTCTGTGCCACTTCTTTTATCCATTTGACTCCAAGGCATTGTAAAATGTGAATTTGGAAATCAATTCTTTTGCCCAGCAATTCCAAAGGATCAATGACCATATCGTCCTCTCCAAAGGCTCTATTTAAAAATAAAATGGGGAAAATGGGAATTAATATGCAAGATGGTAGTGACTTTGATCTTATTTGGATGTAACTCTAAACCAGCACTGCGCTCTGGACTATAGAGCTAGTTAGGTCCAGCAAGGGTCCCAATCTAACTTGCAATACAGTTTCTCCCCAAACCAGACCCATTCCTCCCACATCTGATGTCATACATGTCATCGGATGTGGGGCATGTAAAGATCATATTGGAACTTAAAGTATACCTTGAATTAATCAGCTGATTAGTGCTGCCCAAGCCCCACTGATATCAGTGATGCTACAGAGTTGCTGCACAGCCAATTGGGTTTGCTCTCAGCTTGTCAGCTGATCAAGTCCAAGGCTAGTTTATAGACCAACAAAGTCACAAGGTAAGAGATGGCAAACCTGTGGCCTTCCAGATGTTATTGGGCCCTATCTCCCATCAGCCTTAGCCAGCATGGCTGATTGTCAGGGATTATGGGAGTTGCTCCAACAGCATTTTGAGGGCCCTATCCCTGGACAAGGTTAAAACTGATCTAAGTATGACCCTGCTCTATGGCTTGGAGTTGAAAAATGCTGCACAGATGTCAGAGGCAGGACTTTGTTGGTGATAGTCTTGCACTTGTGGGTCTCATTCTTTGTGGAAATCCTTATGGCTCCATGTTATTAGCTTTGTTTAAAATAGATTTTGTATTTCAATCTGCAACTTATTCATTGCCATTTTGGATCAACTTCTACAGTTTAATGGGTGAATGTTTTAAACAGATGGTTTTATTTGTTTTATTTCACAACTGTGCACCACTCTGTGAGGACTATTATGCCCAGAATAGTGGTTTAGAAGTATTTATAAACAAATGTATAATAAATTTATACCTAGTCAGACTTTAAATGTTCTCTGTCGGTTAGAATTTTTATCTGTAAGCTTCAGAAGAGGCAGTAAGAAACAGGGTTGTCAAGTTTCTGCCTCCAAGTTATTAAATGTACAGTGGTACCTTGGGTTAAGTACTTAATTCGTTCTGGAGGTCCATTCTTAACCTGAAACTGCTCTTAACCTGAAGCACCACTTTAGCTAATGGGGCCTCCCGCTGCCGCCGCGCCACCAGAGCACAGTTTCTGTTCTCATCCTGAAGCAAAGTTCTTAACCTGAAGCACTATTTCTGGGTTAGCAGAGTCTGTAACCTGAAGCGTATGTAACCTGAAGCATATGTAACCCGAGGTACCACTGTATAGGCATGTTTCCTAGGTAGTAGGAAAGATACAGCCCCCCTGTCTTCTGCCCATTGCTCCATCAGCCTCTGCCCATCCTAAAGTCGTGTCTGTTGTGCAACAAATGGGAGAGGAAAATAAGCAATGGGGCTGGCAAATCAGTGAGGGAAGGGGAAGGCACAGCAGCTGCATAATTTCTTGTTGCATCATAGCTTTTAAAGCAGGCGTGGCTGACCTATGCCCCTCCAAGTGTTATTGGACTCCATCAGACCATGGCCAATAGTAGAGGATGATGGGAGTTGTAGTCCAACAACGCCTAAAAACCCACAGGTTACCAACCCCCGTTTTAAAGCTACAGGCATAAATCTTCAAGTTAAGCCCAAGTAACAAACAGCAGGCGCTCACCTGCCATTTGGAGAGCATGGAATGATATTGATAAGTATGATGGCTTCCTCCATTCCTTCAGAATTCAGGAGTTCTGTTTGTTCCTCAAGTTTCATGCAATAAGCAAGGGACTGGAGCCAGATGTGAGCAGATCCTAAATGGATTACTTCCACGGGATCCCAGAATGGATCGCTTTCTTTGTCAACCTGCACATCTTCTCCATCTAAGAAACGCTGATAGAGCTCTTCCATTAAAAACTTTCTGTTGATGAACTTGGGTTTTGACCAAACCCATATCTAGAGAAATGAGGTAACTTGAATTATTCTAATCATAAGGTTCATACTGTAAAAACTAAGTTGTATTTCCAAAAAGCTGACTTATGGGCTGCACATGTCTTGAACAAAGAATACACAGAGAAGGGGACAAACCTGGGAGACTGGGGCTTTGGCACCAGAACCAGCAGCCTCCCTTGTCAAACTGGAACCAGCCATTGAGACAGTAGCAGGGAGGACTTTGGATGGGCAGGGAAAGCCCAGCTGGTGTAAAATAGAGTAACCTGTGAAGTGCGCACCATAGTCTTTCTCAATACAACTTGCCATGACTAATAGTTGAGACTACTTTACCTGGTTTGTAACTTTGTGCGCCACTTTAACTATGATCTCCTTTTGCAGATCATAGCCTCTAGAGTCAGAGGAAGCCAAATTTTTCACTTTCAGTTCCAAAATTAGGTCCTGTTAAAAAAAAAAAAGAAACCACACCTTATCAAAAAAGTTTTTTTCTGTAGCTGACTAGCTTTCAATTTAGAAAGCTAAAATAGAGAAATGTCTCAAGAATCATTAAAATTGGGTATATATGCAAAACACTATAATGCAAATTCCTTTTTAATGGTATAAGAGGTAAATGACATAAACAGTAGGGTGTTACTAGGTAAGACAGATAGATAGATGATAGATAGATAGATGATAGATAGATAGATAGATAGATAGATAGATAGATAGATAGATAGATAGATAGATAAACTCTCTCACAGTTTAAAGAATGGGACTAAATCACAGCAAAGGCAGTTATCTTGCAAAAAAGAAAAAAAGGGAGATGCCAAGTAGTTCTTGTGGTTGCCTTCTCCTGTCTAATAATGTAGTTTTATTTTCTAGGAGAGACAAAATCATAAATTGTGATCTTTCAGATATTTCTGAAATTGGAGAAAAATTCCACCATCTTCCACCAGCAGACTTCCACTATCTCCCCCTCAAAAAAAGAAAAGTAGGCCTCATCCTGCAACACAGTACAACGTAGTACATATTGAACAATGCAGGCAATATAACCCATCAAAGGAATGTAGCTATCCAGATAGCTGCAGCACCGGTATAGGCTGGAGACCCAAACGCAGAGAGACAAAAATAATCAAAGGCACTGGACAAGTTAGTCCAACCCCTGAACACACTTTCGGGAACACATATTGTTAAATGCAGCCCCTCTCTATTGTAAGAGGCATTCACTTTATGTACTCCTTTTGTTTCGCCATGCAGTACAGGGTTGAGAATTAGGCTTGCAAGCTTTATTCTCAGCCCTACAGGAGGAGCCTTTTCTCCTGAAGAAAATAAATTTGTTATTTCCCATAGTTCCATGTGATGATATCTGGTTTGGACAAACAGAATTACCCAACAGGTGTAATCAGTGGACTATCAGGTCTGTTGAACTAACAGGACGACTTTCGCCTGCAGTAAACAATGGCACACGCAAACTTACCTTTCTCAGCTCCACACTCATTTGATTGGCTTCAGCAACCAAAGGCATTAACTTAAGATAATCATGGAACACAGCAAGGACACTGGGATCTGGCTTGCCATTCTTCCTGTTTGCAGCACCTGAGGGGGGGAAAAAAGCACCTTATCATCAAGTCTAGGTAAGAGCAGTTTTCATGGTTATGGCAGAGAAATGACTAGGTTATTGAAATTTCAGCTGCTGTGCAACTGAACAGAAGTTGGACTTGTGCATTGTTGAAACATACAATAATCATGCTAGATGAAGATTGGTTGAAGTCTTGGAACTGTACTAATTGGCAGGGTTTGACTACCCAGAAAAATATGTACATTTATAACACAAAGATACATCACTCTGATTAAAGGAAGCAAAATTTGATGCCTATGATGAAAGCACTAGGTCCCCTTTTGCAGTCATTTTATGCCTCCTCCTATATCTGCAGAACAGTCCATGTGAGCTGGTGACCAACCCGTTAGGAAGTGAGCAAAAACAATGAGAAGTTTAAAATATGAAACTGCATGTGCTTGAAGTATTTTATTTTTTGCTAATTTTATTAAGGGGTGTGTGGGTGTGGGTGGGTGTCATCCACGAAATCTTATACAGTAATAAATGTGTTAGTCTTTAATATATTTCAAGATGTATTCTCGGATACCAGTACTGTCAGAGCTGCTTCCAGATCCTAGCTCACAGAGGATCACGCTAGCCAGCGTTCACTTTATAAAAGTCTTTATTGAGTTACAGTTTCCATTTTCAAGCTGCCGCGTGCAGCTCTACCGTCTTATAAGCTAGACCGGCGAAGCTCCGTCTGAGTCTCCGCCCCCTGTACACCAACTTAATACCCTAGCCTTACTCCACCTTTTCCGCCTGACCGTTCTTCTCTGGGTCCCTCTGCCCCCCGTGGTCTCTTCCTTCCTGGACTCTTCTGACGCTGACCCCCCGGACCCTTCTGTCTCCTTGCGTCGGGCTTTAGGACCTGGCTCCCTTTCCGGGCTGCTTACTGCGCCACCTTCCTGTGCATTTGAACTTGGCGCGCGCGCCCAACCTTCCACTTTCCGCTTGACCGTTTCTTCGCTCCCCGATGGAGGTGTGGCCACTCCTGACTCATGCCCTCCCCCCTGCTGCGAGCTGCCAGAGCTCGATACCTGGCGCCCTTCCTCTCCACTGCGCTCTGTTGGTGACGCTGGCCCCGATTTCCAGCTGCTGCTCTCTGAACCCCCTCTGGACCCTTCTTCCTGGGGTGTCCCCCTAGGCTCCCCCCTTGCTCTGGCCACTGGCGCTCCTTTCTGTGAATCTTCTGATTCACTGGAAAGACTCGGAGATCTCGGGTCGTTGTCATCACTCATCTTTTCTTCGGACTCCTCCCCCTCGCTCTCTGTTTCCTCCCTTGCCCTCGCCTCTGCTCCTGAACCCCTGACAAGTACTTTATTTCTTGCATTCCTTTTTGGGGGGAGGTAGGGGGTGCCTTCTTTTGGGAACTGCACTAGGGGCCCCAACCACCTTAATCCAGATTTGTTCATAGCATATTAATTTAGCACCATGTTTAATTTGTGTTGGGATTAATATGTGAAACATACCTTTCAATCAAGTTATCAGGGTAGGTAGCTTACCATGAAATATTAAGGTGTAATAAAATAACAAATAAGCCAGGAGCAACAAATCTAGAAAATCAACATGAAAACTAATATATTATAGTGCTTACCAAGTTTATCTACACTGAAACCTTCTGCTGCTGCCAACTCTGATTGAATGAAATCATAATCGTATCTGGTCAGGTCCTCGCTGGTGCGATCTGAAGGTGGTCCAATGTAGAGATATGCACTATTTGACCCCAAAATAATACGGTCCTGAGGGATTGAGTATACAGGGCTTGCTGAAAGCCTTTCTACTGCACAATTGGTTGTTAAGCATTATATTTAATTATATTTTCAGAGCCTGAAAGCTGTCTTCAGAAACCTGGTCTTTACACAGCAAGAGTTAGTATAATAACTAAGAAACTGAGCTATATACACAGTACACCGAAGCATGGGGAAACGGTTAACAAACAAAGAACTTACCAGATGCTGCAGTTTAGTTTTCACAGCAATGGGGACACCATTAACAATGACTTTACACTTATCCCGAGGTGTTATAGTAACTTTACCGTCAGCATTTGTGAATGTTGCATGCTTATCCAAAATGCTGAAAGACAGTTGTAAAGCAAGCTATTCAAGATCGTGACAGACATCTTTCACCGCACCACCAGAGTAAAATTAGCACTGCTTCATTTCTAGTGAAAATAGGGAAGGAGTAGTAAGGCACCATTTGGAATAAGACGCAAGGAGAAGTGGGTGGGAAGGGTCTCAAGCTCAGGGTCCAGATGCCTTCCAAGACACAGGTCCTAAGCTGGATCCTTCATTATCCCCAATGAAAAGATCTCAAGGTTCATTAAAAAATCTGCCTAAAACCTTGGAGAGCCCCTACCATATGGAACAAACAATTAAATGGGTTAGATAGACAAGTGGTTATTAATGTTATTATATACAGTGGTGCCTCGCAAGACAAAAATAATCCGTTCCGCGAGTCTCTTTGTCTAGCGGTTTTTTTGTCTTGCGAAGCAACCCTATTAGCGGCTTAGCGGCTTAGCGCTATTAGCGGCTTAGCGGCTATTAAAGGCTTAGCAGCTTAGCAGCTAAAAGGCTATTAGCGGCTTAGCAGCTTAGTAAAAGGGGGGAGCGAAAAAAATGGCAAGACTCGCAAGACTTTTTCGTCTTGCGAAGCAAGCCCATAGGGAAATTCGTCCTGCGAAGCAACGCAAAAACAGAAAACCCTTTCGTCTAGCGGGTTTTTCGTCTTGCGAGGCATTCGTCTTGCGGGGCACCACTGTATTTTAATGCTAAAGTAGGCATTAAATAGGTGTAAAACCCCAGTTACAATAAGCAGAGGAAATGAGGTCCCTTGTGTATTTGAGGCTGCATTCAAGTTTGTTTGGCATTCCCACTTCTCAACCACGTAAACACAGTGGGTTATATGACCCTCACTTACAGAAAAGGCCAAATGATCCAAGACAAACTAAGAGAAAGCAATAAATTAAACCCACATCAAAGTTTTGAATGAAATATCTTGCAATGCTAGACAGAGCCTTAGTGACAGAGACAGATAATAACTTTAGTAAGCATCATCTAGCACAGGGGTCAGCAACCTTTTTCAGCCGTGGGCCAGTCCACCGTCCCTCAGACCATGTGGTGGGCCAGACTATATTTTGAAGGAAAAAAAGAATGAATTCCTATGCCCCACAAATAACCCAGAGATGTATTTTAAATAAAAGGACACATGTAAAAACACGCTGATTCTCGGACCATCCATGGGCCAGATTGAGAAGGCAGTTGGGCCTTAGGTTTGTTAGGATTTTTATCTCACTAGCTGCTCAGCAAGTAGCACTATGGTTGTTTATATCATGTGAGTGTCTGAGAGCGTGAGACAGGAAGTCTCATTACTGTTGGAGTACTGAGAGAAGTTACTTTCACTTCTGTTTGAGATGTTCTGTACTGCTGCTGAGAGAGAGCAGACATGCTGATGGAGTCTCTGTATATAGACCGTTGAATAAAGTAGTTTTAAGGCTACGATTGTTTCTTTCTTCTGCAATGAGATACCAGAAGATGAGCATGCTCCTCTCAGGAGGGAGGGGTCGCTTATCTCTCTGGACTGAGGAAGATTTACAGCCAGAGGGTGACCACCGGAGAGACGCCCCCGTGTCTTGGGAAGGTGGCGGCCTTCCCGGCGTTTTTCCAACAAGGTTGCCTACCCCAATCTAGTAGCATATTTATTGTTTCTATCTCCCTCCCAACTAATTATAATCAAAACCAAAAAAAGTTACCACACTGTTGATGAAATTTCCTGTAGAAAGGAATAAGCTCGTCTACATACCCTAAACCTCGAAGAGTTATTGCATTTGAGGATGATTGACCAACATCTGAAGAACCTGAAATAAAACGTTTCCTGTGTAAACTTTGCTTTGGAAAACTGTGGTGAACATCTTTTTTACGGTGTATATAAACACGATTCCCTGTGAAATGCTAAAGACAAGAACAATCTGGGTGGCTATCAGTGAGCTTATTTGGGAGATATAATTGCAGTTGGTTAATTTACAAAAAGAAAAAGCTTTATCAATATGCTAGACAATAAACTAGAATAAGGTATACATTTAAAAGCATGCGTAACTGAAATTGTACATTTTATTTTAAGCATTTGTATGCTGTTCCACAACTCAATATTCTGTGGGTAAGCAAATACACTGCCCTATTGAATTACCCTTTCCTCCCTTCCATCTTGTCTCCCCAGGGGTAAGAGTTTTGTTTGCAACCTCCTTGGAAAAAGACTCACTTGTTTTGGTTACATTACTCAGATGTGTAATAATATAAAATGGATCACCCACCTGAGCAACACACATTTAGCACTTAAACAAAATAATACCGTCTTGAATGAAATATTTGAGAACGCCCGAAAGCTGAGGGTCTTCGTTTATATTCACAAGATAAGGACATGTCTCCATCATCCATCTTTCCTGTGGAATTAATTAAACCTTATTTCAGCACACTCTTCCCACTAAATGACAGCCAACAACATATGTGACACGTGGCTTCCAAATAACTAGTCTCTTCTTTCCAGAGACTGCACCTGCTATCATAAACAAGGCTAGCAATTCTTCCTCTGACGAAAAATCTAGCTCTTTAATAAAAATGCTCAAGGTTAAATGTAAGAATAGGTAAGAATTCATACAGGACATAGCATCTGTGTGGCTATCTGTAACCATAGGATGCAAGAGTTCCTGGACACCTACCCCCCCCCCCCCGGTCATTCTGTCACATATGTTTCTCAAGTTTAGATAGTAATTGCATGGACTCCTTGTTCCTATATTTTTGGTTCCTGATAACTGACCACACTGCCCCATGACCAAATACATGTTTCTGTAGCCATTAGCAACATAGAAGCCTTTTTCGCAATTGCTCTTTCCCATACGCCTGCATGCGTTTTTAATTTGTTGCACCCATATGAAGTGACCTGGCCCCTGCAATCATCATCTGAGGCCTGTTTTCATGTGCCCTCTCCACGACAGGAGAAAGGAGGAAATCAGGTGGTGGCTACTTGTTGGTGGAATGCTCTCCCTAGGGAGGCTTGCCTGGAGACATCATTCGATATCTTTAGGTGCCAGGCAAAAGCTTTCCTCTATATCTAGGCCTTTGGCCTTTAACTATTCATGTTTTTAATGTATTACTTTTCCCTCTTAGTTTTAAAGTATCGATGTGGAGTTTCTTCTGTTTGTTTGTTTGTTTGTTTGTTTGTTTGTTTGTAAGTCACTTTGGATTACCCTGGGCAGGATACAGAGACTAACAAATTAAATTAATAATATTAATAATAATCATCCTTCAACACTAGTTCTACAGAACGATATTTTCTGAGCACACACACTGCAACATTTTATACCCAATAAAATGTGACACATTCCAATATTTATAATCATTATAATGAATGATTTTAGAGTGCTGTGTTGTGTTGTACTGTTGTACTGTTTTATTGTTGTTAGCCGCCCTGAGCCCGGCTTCGGCTGGGGAGGGCGGGATATAATAATAATAATAATAATAATAATAATAATAATAATAATAATAATTATTATTATTATTATTATTATTATTATTATTATTATTTGCTGCTGTGGTGGCTGCTATAAGAAGCATAGCTCAATCTTATTAGTATATCAGCCACTGCTCACCACAATCCAATAAGTTCTTCAAGTGGAAGGCACCAACCTGTATTGTAGTACCTTACTCCACCAGCAAGAGCTCTCTCACTCATTTCAATAAGAAACGACGGGCTGCCCTCTCCCTTGAAATTAATGGGGAAGCCTGCCTGCAGAAGTCTCCCAAGTACATGGTATATAGTCATGCTAATTAGGTACATATTGTTTTAAAAACATTCAGAAGAGGATGGCCTTTCTGAACCACATCAAACGAACATTTTGGGCACAGCTTTCCAAACTGTGCATTGCGACACATTAGTGTGTAGGCTGGAATGTGTTGCGCAAACACTCCCCGGTCTCCTCCCAGAGCTGGAAAGGGGTTAGTTTAACCTCTGGTTTGCTAGTAAAAATGATTTACTGTGTCACAAAATGATGCATGTCTAAAAAGTGTGTCACCAACATGAGAAGTTTGGAAAGCTCTGTTTTGGGGTGTATGCACACCATACATTTAAAGTACACAGCTTCCGTCAAAGAATCCTGGGAATTGTAATTTGCCTCTCAGTGCCATAGTTCCCAGCACCCTTAACAAACTACAGTTCTCAGGATTCTTTGGGAGAAAAAACAGAATTTAACTGTATGGTCCAGCACTTTGCTCCAACAATTGCTACTTTAAAAACACGGGAAAGCTCTCAAGCTGAGGATTGATGGAGATGGACATCCAGTGTCCAGATGTCCTGACCTGGGTTACTGCAGCATATTGCTGCTCCCATTCTTTCCGGGCTTCTTCCAGACGATATTCCCAGGTAGCCTGAATGGCTTGAATCCGCAGCTCATTTTCAGCTAGCAAGCAGCGAAGCTCTTCTGGAAAGAATAAACAAAACTAAACTAATTACGGATGCAATATGAAAACAATAATAAAAATCCAATTTATAAACAGCGTTCACTCTTTCTCTCTCCAAATGAATTCTGTGGTACCTTCATTAAGCCACCCTGAAATAGCAGGCTTGAAATACTCAGATATTTATGATTCTTATATATTCCGTAACTGAAACAAACAGTTCTTAAGCACTAGTGAAATATTTATAGCTAGGAACTTTAGCCATACAGTATGTTCAAGTGCTTCTATCCTACCAGAAAAACTGATGAAAGGTTTCTGGATCTATTTTACTACCCCTAATTTATGCATATTGGAGATCCTTGAAGAAACTTTGGCTCACATTACCTATGTCACGTGGTAGGCACTGCATTACAAATGTTGTCTACTTATAAGGTCAGGTATAGAGTATTTTATATAGTATTTCAAGGTCTGCACTGCTTGCAAAAGGAATAATCCTTTTCAGACTGAAGCTCAAGCAGCACCGATCCTGTGAGGTTCAGCGTGTTTTTAGTTATTGGGCGTGGTGGTGATGAGGCCATTTGCTTCAGGCAGTGCATCTGACCGCCTCCCCTCCCCCACCACTGGGCTGCTGCCAGCCTCCCTGGGGGTTTGTCTCTGCTGCCAACCCAGCCCTGTTACCCTCACAGCTGGCGCTGCGCCTTCACCGCCGCTGTTGCGTTGTAGCAGCAGCGCAGGCACAGCGACAGGTGAGGGTACAATGTGCGGTGACAGAACTGGCACCAGCGCAGGCACAATCGTGGGGCAGAAAGGGGGAGGGGACCTGGAACTGCAGGGGGGCATGAGGGGGGCTACATTGAGGTCCACTCACAACCAAGCACTACAGGGAGAGGTGGAATAGCTACCAGACTCATGCTCACAAGCAAGCAGGCTTACTTGGTGTCAGTAGTGTTTTAACGGTGCATTACAGCACTGCTGCTGGGTAAAGCCCGTGAGTGAACCTGCGGGAGAAATGGGGGAGCTGGCAGCTGCAGGAGTGCTGCCACAAGGGTGCAGGCAAGATGCCAACCCCAGTGGGCCCCAAATGCCTCAGCATTTAGCTCTTGCATGTGAGTGACCTGTTTCCAAGGCAGGTATAACACACCTAGCTCCGTTCGCCTTAATACACTCCCGATAGGCTCATTCCCTTAAAAACAATGGGTTGGATTCCAAGGACCAATACAGCCCTCTCCACCACCTCCCTGAAACCTGCTCCTGAGGGGCTAGGTGACCTCCTGAAATAGATGGTAGGTCCTCTGTGGGGCTGTAGTTGGAGGGCAGGGTGGGGGAGTGTGCTAAAGAGAGTGTGCTTAAGCTAGACGCCTCAGAACTCAAGCCTCACCACTTTGTGTAAGTCTCTCAGAAAAGGAAAACAGTAGAAAAGACAGCAGAATGGTAACACGAGGTTTTCTAATACAATAATTGTTGTTTCTTCCTCTACTTACTTGTTTCATCTGCTACCGTTTTACCAGAGTTTCCAAGGCCTGACAATCTGGACAATAGATGACAATTTTCTGCCTTCAGCTCATTTATCAGTTTTGCAGTTGGACCTGCATTTATCACAGCTTTGTTCTTTATCTTTTTGGTTCTTTCAGATTAAAAAAAAAACCGGGGTTGGGGGTTGGGGGACAACGACTATTATTGTGCTGTATAGCAAAAGCAAATAACATAATCAAATGAAACATACCCTCACGAAGCTTCAGTGGCAATTTGGAGGATGCAAAAACAATAGTCATGGCAACATGATTTGTTGTGTGCTGTAAGGCCCTTGTTTCCTGCTTGGCAGGGGGTTGGACTCGATGGCCCTTGTGGTCTCTTCCAACTCTATGATTCTATGATTCTCTTGTAAGATAATAAGCAGCCCAGCCCAGTTCTCTTTCTCCAGACAGTGAGAAAAAACACATCCCAGTCTCCCTTAAATTGCTTCCCCTCCTCAACACTCCCTTTTCCCTGGGCTGCAGCAAAGGATTGACATGAGATATAATTAAAGCACAATAATGACTTAATTTCCAGAGGGGTTCCCATGTTACCTTTTGCTGCAAGACTAAGACAAAGTCTTGTGGCAGCTTGAAGACTCACAAATTTATTATGACTTAAGCTTTACTGGAGTATAGTTCACCCCTTCGAATGCACGAAACATTATTATGAGTTGCAGATAAATATACACACAGGATTGAACAAATGCACTTAGAAATAAACGAAATGTAGAAAACTTCAGATGGTAAGAATTAAATTCTTAACAGTGGCCATTCACAAAAAAGTAGTCAATCCCATATAAATCCCCTAAATGTGTTCTAGAAGTTAACTTGGTTTGGAAAAAGGAACAGGACCTCTAATTCAGGAGTATGCATTTAAAACTAACCACAGAGCCTAGGGCTTGCTGATCAGAAGGTTGGCGATTTGAATCCCCATGACGGGGTGAGCTCCCGTTGCTCGGTCCCAGCTCCTGCCCACCTAGCAGTTTGAAAGCATATCAAAGTGCAAGCAGATAAATAGGTACCGCTCCAGCGGGAAGGTAAACGGCATTTCTGTCCGCTGCTCTGGTTCGCCAGAAGTGGCTTAGTCATGCTGGCCACATGACCCGGAAGCTGTCTGTGGACAAATGCCGGCTCCCTCAGCCTATAGCGCAAGATGCACGCCGCAACCCCAGAGTTGTCCGCAACAGGACCTAATGGTCCGGGGTACCTTTACCTAACATTTCTAGGGTGACAACAGTGGATCAGATCTTGAACAGGGTAGTATGTGCCCACACAAATAAATAGCAGCTAATGATTATTTAATTTCTTGCTCTCCTTTGAAATCCATTCCAATCACTTCTCTTACAAGATGTGAAAACAATATACCTCTCAGCATATCGCAAAGTTGACAGCGTCTCCTCATAACACATGTCTGCTGGACTAATAGCTGCAATCTGCAAATATGTTAAAGGACAAGTTTCTTTTCAGTAATTTGTTCTCTACTGTGACTATGACTAATAGAATATGAATTGGTAACTGGCAGACCTCTTAGCCAAATAAACCCCTCTCAGATAAATGTTGATAACAGATTACTGTAAACAAAAAAAAACCCAAAACAAATAGCAAGCCATGCTGCTCCATTGTGGGGGTGCGTGGGTGGAGAACCTCCAAAATAAGAAGTAGAGAAACGTTTTTAGGGACAACCAAACTAGCAAACAAACTTTCTAAAGCAGAAAGACTTTGTGGCTTTAATTTCATGCAAACTTTTGATTTCCTCCCTGTCTCCCCCTGCCCTGTTTTGCTTCACATTCAACTTAATACGGAGTTCTGAAAAACAGGAATGCTTAAGACATTTTTGTGTGACATATGGGCTGGTTATAATTGCCTTACTGCATATTTTGGAGTTTGCATTAATGTTTCCACACAGCACCTGTGTTCCAAGAATGGCTTTGACTGCACATATACAGGAGAAAGCGGTTTCACAAATCACTAATGTAGCCTTCAGTCGTTTTGTATTACAACTCCTATCCTTCCCAGCCAGTATGTGCTGTAGTCCAAAACATCTGGAGCTTTACAGGTTGCTGAAGGCAGCACTAACATGACAAGACACAACAGGCTCTTTACTTCAGATGATATACCTGCCCAGATAACGGCTTAAGAGAATCTGGCTGTGAAATTCTAAATATCTCAGTGATTGAAACTGGGGGTGGGGGAGGATAAGATATGCAAATACAGTTCAGTAGCCAGAGCTGGGGAAATATTTCTCATTCCTAGGTGATGTAATCAGCATCCAACTCCCAAGTAGCCAGTGTCTCAGATTTTTTTCAGTCCTTTTTACTGCACCCAAACAGCAAATAACACAGAATTATGTACACCGTCTCAAATGTGTTTACAGAACAAGAAACACATTTTTATCTTCTAGTGGGGGAAATTGCTATAATTTACTAAATTTACCGGGGGGGGGGGGAAGCTTTACCATAATAGTTCTGCTGTTTCCTCCCAAAGCAGATTGCAATAGTTTTGTTAGAACTGAATCTCTATATGGGACGTGCAACACTTTCTTCCCTACAGCAGCCTCAGCCAGGGCACTAGAAGAACAATAAATGATAGAAGGGAAAGAGAGTGAACAGGAGATTTATTTCTTTAAAATAAATCAGTCATATATCTGAGTACCATATTCACTGAATATGTTGCAAGCTAAAGAGCACAAGAGTTTCTATTTGTTACTGTTACATATGAGAATTAGTCATTTAAGGTCACTAGATGGGATGTGGGCTGATGTTCAGGAAATGCTAAAAAAAAAAGTGGCATAACTTAAAAAGTTTAATATCCCAAATAATACATTAAAATATTTATTTGTCAAAAACATCCCTTAAAGGAAATTAACAGAAAAGTGAGATTCTCTTATCTTTGAAATAAGGGCGTACTACTCAGGGAAGTTTCTAAGTTTGGATTTCTAAGACTGGAAGCTTTGTTTACTACAGTGGTGCCCCGCAAGACGAATGCCTCACAAGACGAAAAACTCGCTAGACGAAAGGGTTTTGCGGTTTTTGAGCTGCTTCACAAAACGAAAAATTCACTAGATGAAAAAACTCGCGGAACGAATTAATTTCGTCTTGCGAGGCACCACTGTATAAGGATTTTTTTAAAAAAATATCATATGTACCTGGTACTTTAAAGACTAATGAGCAAAAAGACAGGAGCCTGCCCTAAGATGCTTATCATCTAATTGAAAGTTACTATTCATGCAATACTCAAGGGATGGTTAGGTCACTTCACAAAATCTATTTTGTACCTGATAACATTTCCCAAGGTGGTCAAACTTAGATTTACACGTGACCCTTCCCTCAGCCTGTCTCCTTCGGATCCTGATGATTTTTGTCTTTCACTTCCAGCCAAGTCTACCAGATTTATAATGGATTGCTTAGTGATGTCTTCTCTAAGAAAAATCTACAAGCAGCAGCATTGGGGAAAGGAGAGAAGGGGAACTTCATCAGTGCAAGTCTTTTAAGTTCTCCTCCTCTCGACCAGCATTTGCAGAGGAGACATTACTACTGGACTCAGCAGATCCAACTACAGTACATGCTTCACAAGTTGATAGGGCTCTAACCAATCAAAGCAAAACTCTGTTGGCTCAAAACAAAATAAGTAGTATCCCAGATTTCAAAACATGCAAAACCAATTCTTGAAATTGCAAACCTAACACAACAGATGTTGCAAACTGTTTAGTGGTTCTAGAATCCCTCTTCCCCCAAGTCATTTCCCCCTGTTGTCAACCATGGCAGGGGCTGGCTTAATGTTATTGCTTAACATCCAAGCCAATGATTTTGACAATGGTGTGCCACAAGCCAAGTCCACAAAATACCAGATAGCAGCTCCACTCTCAGGTCTTGTCCGCCATGTGCTAGAAACTCTTGCCACAGGATCGCTATGCATGACCTATTAAAGCAGTCCTTTGTTTTGATGGTCTACAATATATCCATGGAAATAACACAAACCTCACAAGGAATCCAATTCTTTAAGATCTAACTCTCTGCTTACATTTGGCCACACCTAAAGTGTTTTGTACATACCTGTTTGAACTGAATGGTGATGACCATGTGAGAGCGACTGCTGGTGGCATTCATGCTGGTTGAAGCAGTGGTTCTTATTTTGGTACCTTGTTCCATTAGCCTCTCAATTTGTGCATAACTGTCGCAGGGCACCAGTTTCAAGCCATCCACATAGAAGCCTTGCTGTTGATCTTCCCTTAACTTGAGTCCACCCCGCTTCTTGATTTTAGAGAGCAAGTCTATAACCTTGGATTGCAAACAAGTGTCTTTATTAGAGTATTTTTTTAATTGAAAAGAAGGTGAGTTCCTAACAAGATGTTATATATATATAATTGTGTATATAGTTAGGATTAATTGGCAAAAGAACAGTATATTTCAGAAGTATTTTTTAAAAATACCTGCAGTAATGCCACAAAAACACATCAAATAATCTCATTCATGGACAAAAATAATTGCACCCTTGGTATGTGTAGCTAGAACACAGGCCCATTTCATGGTTTATAAAACAATTGCAACTCTGTAGAACTGACAAGTTGGCAGGAAATATGGATACTCTCAAGGAGTCATGTGATCTGAAGTAAACATGTGCATATACATGAGAAGAAGAAGAAGAAGAAGAAGAAGAAGAAGAAGAGTTTGGATTTGATATCCCGCCTTTCACTCCCCTTCAGGAGTCTCAAAGCGGCTAACATTCTCCTTTCCCTTCCTCCCCCACAACAAACACTCTGTGAGGTGAGTGGGGCTGAGAGACTTCATAGAAGTGTGACTGGCCCAAGGTCACCCAGCAGCTTCATGTGGAGGAGTGGAGACGCGAACCCGGTTTCCCAGATTACGTGAGGTAGCTTTAGGTTAAGCATTTTCTGGTTGCGCTCCGCGGCGACCCGGAAGTAACGGAGCGCGTTACTTCCGGGTTTTGCCACTTGCGCATGCACAGACATTCAAAATTACGTCAGGCGCATGCGCGGAAGCGGCAAATCGTGACCCGCGGACGCGGGTTGTGTTCACTTCAGGATGTGAACGGGGCTCCAGAACGGATCCCGTTCGCATCCAGAGGTACCACTGTACAATGTTTGTGCATGTACACTGTGTACATATGATTCTCCCCACATGCTTCCCAAACTATACAGAACATTTACTATATATTTAATAATAGCATTCCCAATAATAGCCATCACACTTGTAGGAACTTGAATATACTCAATACTTTTCAGCTAAATGCACATGACTGAGACTGCCAGTTTGCTATAAGGTCAATTCATTACTCAGCTAACACAGGGAGATGGACAGCCTACAATGCATCCGATACTAGCCTCAGAGGATGGAGCTTGTAGATTAAAGAGGGAAATATTTTGGTTACGTATACAAGCCTATGGAAGCAGCAATACTTGAAGAATGAGAATCCAGCAGTTTAGTATAGAAATGGTTTCTCACCTCTCACCCAAAGTGCTATTAGTCTGGCATTACTTCTCTAAATATGAGACTACAATAGTGTTGGCCCACACAACATTGAAGGTAGGCTACTTAATACAGGTGTTTTCCCTTCCCTCGCTAAAACCTGCTTCTGCAAGCTATTATTATTATTATTATTATTATTATTATTATTATTATTATTATTATTACCCCATCCAATCTTGAATATGCAAGATAGGTGCAGTGTCACATGACATGGGTGTAAATGACTGGGTTTATTTTTGAAATGTTAATGTCTTTCTGAACAAATTTCAAGTTCTCTGCTATTAGAAAACATCCTTTCTTGTATAGGTTCTAAGGGAGAAACACTGAAAAATAAAAGAATGAGTGTCATTTACTGCAATTACCTGTTCATTGTAAATTTCCAGCATGCTAAATGTAACCTGCAGATTGAACAGCAAAATACAAAAAGTCACCGTTTCTACTATGAACAGTTTACAAATCAATTTAGCAAAATTCAGCAATTTCATGTGTCAATCTGCATTGAGTGCACTGAGCCTACTCAGCTATAGTGTTTTTTTCAACTCCCTCCACACCCAGTTTCTCTCTTCCTTATCGCATTTTATTCACACTCTTGAGACTCCAACAGCTTGAAAAGTTGCTTTTTAAACGGGTTTTTTTTATTAAAAAAATCAACTCTCAACAACAAACCAATACAGCTTATGTGATTTCATACACACCCCCATAATAGAAATTGTGACTTTTTTGTCACTAGAATCTTTATGTGATTAAATCTCTATGGGTTTAGCTACTCAGAATCGCTCCTTTTAGAGTCGAATCTGTTTCATCCTTCAGCACCATGGCATAATATATTTAGATTTACATATATACACCCCTGAAACACAAAAACTGCAATTAATATTGCCCAAATATAGAATATGTTTTAGGCATCCAGCAATGCTGGCATTTACAAACTTTTTATACAACTTGAACCAACCTGATATTGCTTGTTCTGCTCTTGGTTTTGAATTGTTTTAAAGAGCTCTTCACAGACCACTGGGATTATGCCTCTGTTTGCACCATATCCAATCATGGAATAGCTTTTCCCTGAGCCAGTCTGACCATAAGCCAAGAGGGTAGCATTGTAACCTTGCCAAGCGCTGTCTAGAACTCCCTGCCCAAGGTCACGGAAAACTTCCTTCTATAATGGGGTTTAAAAAATAAATAAATCTAAGTTAGATTTATAAGAACACACAAATAAGCTGTCTAGTGCACATCTACACAGAATCTTACTTGCCTGCTCCAATGCTGCCTTAATATGAAGGCTCAGAAATGCAAGAAAAAGGGCGCAAGGTAACCGGTACGACTTTTCATGTGCATGTGAGTTAGTGCAACTATTTTGGGAAAGGTATTCACAGAAATAAGTAAAATCACAAACCAGAATATACAGTGTAATCCATGCCTAGGTTATTAACAATCTTCAAGGTAACCTATTACACAAATAACTTATCACCTTTCTTCTGGTACAGTGGTACCTTGGGTTACATATGCTTCAGGTTACATACGCTTCAGGTTACAGACTCTGCTAATCCAGAAATAGTGCTTCAGGTTAAGAACTTTGCTTCAGGATGAGAACAGAAATCGTGCGGCGGCAGCAGGAGGCCCCATTAGCTAAAGTGGTGCTTCAGGTTAAGAACGGACCTCCGGAACGAATTAAGTACTTAACCCGAGGTACCACTGTAGTTGCAAAACACTGGAAAGGACACAATGGAAACAGACAATTGTTTTATCTGAGAAACTACCGTAACTAATAGAGTACAAGCCCTGAATGACATATCTGATACGGATTATTTTTTAAAAAGGAACTCCTTTATAAAATATTCAAATGAACACCCTGATCGCTGGCACCCACTGACTGCACACATAGACTTAAGAGAACATTTGATGCATTAGTCTTCTGTTCTGGAGGGAGGGGAGGGGAAGGCAGGAGAACAAATTATTTTGATAATGCTTATGTTTGTGTTTTCCTTGAAAATCAGTAAAATCTTTGAAACAGAAATGTGAGGAAAATAGTCCTCAGCACCAGAATAGATGCCAATGTGTGTGTACAGTGTGCGCTATTGTACACACTAGGAAGGACATTTTACTTCTTTTGGCAGCAGCCCCTTGGATATCATGAAGCACTGCAGGTATGGATAGGTTGGTCTTGGTGCACTGACCATATCAGATACTCCAAAAAGTTCAACAATAAGGTGCTCTAACACTGCGCTCAGAGCAATGACAGTTGTAAACATGCAACCCAAGTGCAGATGTGAAAATCTAGGCAAAGGAACTGGGTTTTTAAATTGAGAACTTTAAGTTTTCTTACTGAATCCAACCTCTGCTTTACCATCCTGTGAACTGGTCCTAGTGCAGAATGAGTAGTTATGCTTTTAGCATTGCATTGCGAAAGAATAAATCACTGTATGAAATGCATTTTACCTGTCCCGCATATTTGCTGTTTGGCCCAGCTGAAATTAGCTTGCCATCTTGGTCCTTTAAAAATCCATTGTGTGACCAATACGCCAGGTCAAAGGTAAAGGTTTTTACATGGCTTGGATTCCTGGGATCATGTATGCTTGTAGTGCTGCAATTCATAGAAATCACACATCTGCTGCCTGCATTCTTCTCTCTCTATTGAAATTTAAAAAATCACATTAATATTTAAAAATTAAAATTCACTCTCAAGAGTGGTTCAACAATTAATCCCTATTTTCATTGAGCTGAGAATTGTAGCTTTGTGGGGAAAATAAGGGTCTCCTAACAACTCTCAGCATTTTTAACTACTGTTCCCAGGATTGTCTGGGGGAAGCCGTGCTTGTTTAATGTGGCATGATACTGCTTTAAATGTATACTACAGACAGGGCCTTATTCAACATTTCATCTATGCTGCACATTTCAAATGGCCATTTATAATGTATCACACACTACCACAGTTCTTTGAAAGTGTTAGATATTCATATAACGCAGTACCTCCCATCACTATCTACATAAATACACCAAAGGGCCCTGCAACACTACAATCCAAAACCCAGTCGGGCAGCAATGGGGCTGCCCTTGCATCTTTGCTGCAGTGGGGTGCTCCAACCTGGAGCTAGGACAGCAATTGGGCCTGATGACATCAAGTGATGACAGTGGGCTCAACTCAGCCCCTCACCTCTAGAATGCCTGGTTTCAGAGCTCCCTGCTGGCATCATTTCTACCTGTGCCATCAGAATACTTTCACATCAGAGGCCAGCAGGACAAGGTAGTGGGATGCCTCTGTCCAAACCTCCCATAATAATGGGATCATAGAATTGCAGAGTTGGAAGGGACCAAGTGGATTATCTAGTCCAATCCCCTGCAATGCCAGAATCTCTTGCCCAGTGTGGGGCTTGAACCCACCACCCTGAGTTTCAAGCTCTACCAACTGCGCAGTTCTCAGAGACGGGGTTTAGATGGTTTCCCAAAGAAGATTGAGGGGGGGAAATCTTCACATGCTAAACCATCCAAAAATGAAACACATCACATTTATGTTCCAATCTTCAAACAAATTTACTTAGAAGTTAGCTACACTGACTGTAATAAGATCTATGCATGCTTGAAAATGCAAGCTTAAGCAGCAATTATGATTGTTTCTTATACTCACAATCTTTTAAGTGCTGCTAAAAAATGAGCAATTTAGAGGAAGTTCAAATTTAAAGCCTACATTAAAATGTTGTGGGGTGGGGAGGGAAACACACACCATCACATCCATGAGAGACCTATTCAGGAGTTCAGAATAAGGCTTAAAACTTAAACGTAATCATGCCAGGAGAGTAGAAGCATGTATGAGCACAGGCTTGGAAGAAACAGTAAAGAATGGATTTTGGACATTCAGAGTTAAATATGAAATGCTTTGGTGGTATCAGTAAGGTCATTCCTGCCAGAGAAGACCTTGGGATCTTTGCCTCATGTGAAAAGCTGCTTCCAGATTTGGTTGCTGATGAGAATCAAGATTAATTCAAGCTGATGCAAAGCAGAGAAAGTAGAAGTGTTGCACTGCTAGAGTGGCTAACTTTTCTTGGATCAGAGGTCTGAACTTACTCTTAGACAAGCCTCTGGAGGCCACATGCTGGCAGTCACTTTGAACAGATGGTGGGCAACAGGTAGGAAAATAGGAAGTGATGTCTAACCATTGGGTCCATCTAAACCCAGCATTGTCTACACTGGCTAACAGCTCTCCAGGGTTTGTAGGGAAGGGCTAGTGTGCTCATGCATACCCTCTTGCCCCTCATATGCTTACTTAAGCCTTGGTAAGAATGCCTCAAGACAGATTCATAATTTTATTCAGTCTGGAAGTATCTCCATTAGTTAGTCACATTTGTCTCCTCTTTTCAAACCTTTAGGAGACTGAATTGCTCTAGAAAACTGAAGAGGTTCAGTACTACACATGCTATCAGCCGAAGTGAGGAAACCAACTGTGAAGGTTGTTTTGTTTAGGGATTATTGGCTTGGCAGCAGCAGAGACATCTCTTTCCAGCTTCCACCCGCCCCACCCTCAGGCAATATCCATGTTTGTTTACCTCACTCCAGACAGCTGAGACAAGCTTTTAGAGCAGGGGTCAGCAAACATTTTCAGCAGGGGGCCAGTCCACTGTCCCTCAGACCTTGTGGGGGGCTGGACTATATGGGGGGGGGGATGATCAAATTCCTATGGCCCACAAATAACCCAGAGATGAATTTTAAATAAAAGCACACATTCTACTCATGTAAAAACACTAGGCAGGTCCCACAAATAATCCAGAGGTGCATTTTAAATAAAAGGGCACATTCTACTCATGTAAAAACACACTGATTCCTGGACCGTCCGCGGGCCAGATTTAGAAGGCGATTAGAGCCTTAGTTTGCCTACCCATGTTTTAGAAAGCCTGGCTTTGTCCTGTTGAAAAGCTGCATGACTGACAGGTGCACAACAGGTGCAGATTGGGAAAAGCTGCAGCTGTTTACACACTTGCTTGTCACACACATTTAAGAAAGCACAGAAGCCCTGGCAGAATGAAGTGGACGACTATCAGGCCTAGGACCAAATGGATCCATTAACTGTGGACCAAAAAGTCATGTTACTCCCCCACCCCACCCAGTCCATGCAGTAACAGCAGCCTCTTGCAGATATTAAACTGGCTTTAAAACAAAACAAACACACAAAGGCAGAGAAAGAGAGTTCAGGGTCTTCAGGAAAATTTTGGAATCAAGGGGCTACACTATAAGAGTTTCCAAGACCAAGGGCGAATCTACACTGGTTAGTTTAAACGTTAAAAATGCGTAATAAAAAATGTGACACCAGAAGCACTGTAGAGTAGCGATCTGCCGGCAATGGGAAACTGCAAAGAGAGCTATACTACTTTTCTTTTTTACAGCATTTTTACATATCAGTTTAGATCCAGCCTAACTCTAAAAAAGTTCTGTAATGGTTCTAGGGGTTGCTCGTGCGTAAGCCGGTGCAAACACCTGGCTGGGTTGCCTGGGTGAACCTTTTCTGTCCGGACAGCCACTCTCTCGTGGCTGTCTCAATCACTGGCAGCATCCGTCAGTGGGCGTTTCTTGAACTTCTTCCAGCAAAGCAGCTCTTTTGATGCCTAGTCTCCTCCTACTCTCTCTGCGCGAAAGCCTTCTGCGCAAGGAGGGCGTAGGCAGCGGAGGACCTCTACTCTCCCCGCTGGTCCCCGGCAAGGAGTCATGGGACCGCCTCGCCGCTTCCCCCATCTGCCCCCTTCTCCACTGGTGCTACGCTGATTCTCTTCCCCAGAAAATGGGCTGCCTCTCCCACTCCCGGGACGCTCTCTGGAATCCCTCTGGATTTTGCTCTCTCCCTCCGGCACTGATGGCAGTTCCCTGACAGGTTCCTTCTCCTGTTACTGTTACAGTAAGATAAGAAAAGCAACCTCAGCTAGATTCTTACTTTTATAGGAAACCTTAAGGACCTATCAAGGACTAACATGAATACGAAGAGACATTTTCACAAACCTGCCTGAACTAGCCAGACATGCCTACCACACCCAGAGAAAGGCACACCGTGATCCAAGCCAGGCCTGATTTGCTACATGAAAGACTTACAGTACTGTGTATGAAGGACTGGCAGCAGGGCAGCTGTTCCAAGCATCACTCTCCCCTCTCTTCACCCCCTCCATAGCAGATGTTTTGCCCTCTAAAAGGTGCCACCATTACTGGAAGGGGTCCTTCTTCACCTTACCAAGTGACACTTCCTCCTCTTTTCTGAAATGTAGTCCCCAGCCTCTCCCATCACCAACCACTCAGCTGCCCCATTGTGATCTTAGGCCTGATAGTTTCAGTGAAGACAAAATAAGTGACTAACCTTACTGAAAGGTCTTACGCGTACTGCCACTTTCACACTGTCCGAACCGGGCATGCTTCTGCCGCTTGAACTCTTCCAAGGAATTCAGAAAGAAAACAGAGTGCATCGCTCAAGTTTTCTCTTCAGGACCTTGTTTTGGAAAAAGAAAAGGGTAGAGTGGATCCTAATACAGCTGCTGCTTTGTTCCTCAATTATTTATGTGTCCACTCATTACCTGAATGTTACCTGATACATTATGTCTAAGAGGAACTCCAGAAGGTCACATTTGCCAGCAGTGTGTACCGTTTCTAAAAGAGGCAACTGAATATTGGGCATCCTTTGTGAAACTTCATTTAAAGTACTTGCCTCTTTCAGCTTCTTTCTCAATTTGAACCACAAATCTGATTCAACCTGACTCCACTTTCTCTGTGCTGCAGTGATATAGGTCAAACACTACAGGAGAATGTATATTTCCAGACCATTTTATTTTACCAAAATTGTGGTAGCATTTCTCTAGTAACCACAAAGTCTATAAAACATGCATCATTTCAAAATATCAAATTTGGGGGCAAATTTAAGGAGGTGAAATCCCTGAAAGTGTTGAGTCCCATGGTGAGTAAATGCGAACATATAAATATTTCTAATGTTAGAGACTCCTGCTGATGCAGCAAATTGAAAGAACAATGAAACATCTGAGGTGAGATTTTGTTTTATAAACTGAAGAGCAGCTTTCCCAAGTTAAGACAAATACAAAAAAATATTGCACAGCTTCAATACAATTGTTTACATTCCGACTTCAATAAGGTACATGTTCAACCAGGAGTAAGGAACTTGTATGCAATGGATAACCCCTTTTACCAATTCCCAAAAGGTCAAAACATTTTCTATAAATTCTAAAACTGCCAAATTTTAATTTTCAAAAACATTGCAAGATCAAACTGTTAAAAAAGAGTAGCCTCCCATTAGAGAAGCACCAACAGTGACAAGCCATCATTAAAATCCTCTTTAATTTCTTTGCACCACACACCTCTTTTATTCTTTCTCTCTCTCTCAAAAATCTAGTGGACAATAATTGCTGTTATGTATACATTTTTATTTAACATTCCTAAAATAAGATTATTTACATATTATATAAATGTATGAAGTCTTATAAAATAGAAAACCTGCATTGACTGAAGAAATCACACTCCATACGGAGTTACTTATTGAAGACCTTTAGTTTTCTGAAATTTTACAATAATTTATATAAATTATCTTCCAAATTAATGATTTTTTCTTAATATTCCACACAATGATGACTTTACAAGCATTGGTGTACAATACACATATTTAAAAACAGTTATAGCCTCTTCTTCTGAACAATTGGCTTTGGAAAGCTAGTTATTCTCTCGTTCCTATGAAGAGTCTTACGAACAGTCTTTTCTGCTTTATCCACAGACTCCTTCTGTTTGCTTTTTGCTCCATCTACTGGTGTGCCAAAAGGAGAAATGAACTGAATTTCCATGTGTGGCGTTGACCAACTGCTATCTTTCTCTAGGACTCTGCAAGGAAGAGGAATGAGAGGTTACACTGACAAGTTATGTTTCTGTTTAGATGAATGAAGACTGAATAATTAGCTGTAGGCTCAGTCTAAATGAATGAATGAATGAATGAATGAATGTAATATATATATTACTTATATCCCGCACATCTGTCCGTGCCTCCCCAGCTACTCTGGGTGGCTTCAAACAGGATATTAAAAACACAATAAAACATCAAACATTAAAAACTTCCCTAAACAGGGCTGCCTTCAAATGTCTTTTAAAAGTAGATAGTTGTTTATTTCCTTGACATCTGGTGGGAGGGCATTCCACAGGCGGGCGCCACTACTGAGAATAATAACAACAGAGTATAGTCATACCTCCCTTTGCGTCCGGGATCTGTTCTGGAGCCCCAGATGCTCAACAAAGTGCTGCTCTGCGCATGCACAAAGCGAGATTTAGCGCTTCTGTGCATGAACGAGCAGCAAACTCGAAAGTAACCCGTTCTGGTACTTCCAGGTTTGCCATGGACGTTCGATGAAATAGACCCTAAACAGTGAGGACTCAAAACGAGGTACAACTGTACGTGCAAATGGTCCTATGTTCAATCCTGAGCATCTCCACATAAGGCTGGAAAAAATGTCCTGTTTGAAACCTAGATTGCTGCTACCAGTCAGTATTGAACTAGATAAACAGATGGCCTGACTTGGTATAAAGTATTTATTATGCTTTAGGGCATGGATGGGGAACAGAGGCCCCTTTAGATGTTGTTGACCCCTACTCCAATCACCTCCAGCCAACATGGCCAAGATAATGGAAGTTGGGAGTCTGGCAACATTTGAAAGGCCACAGAAGACCAAATTAATGTCTTTTTTTTATTACGATACCAAATGCCAAATGCATTACTGTGATAATTTCTGCACATGACTGCTTTTGAAATAACAAGTTATTTTGGGGGGAGGGTATATAGAATCATCCCATACTTGCTTGCTTTTTTTGCTTTTGACCTTGTAGCTCTGCTTCTCTTTACTTTCGGCTTCTCTGAAGTTTCTATTGAGACTGCATCCTTCTCCTCTTTAACTGGTAATTCCTAAAGGACAAATGTAGAGTGGTAAACCTGCACAAAGTGAAACTGTTTCTCTGACATCTCCTTTTTATTTACTTTTTAAATTTATTGCGTAGGCACTAGTAGTGACACTGATAAACCAGTGCCATACAGTAGTAATTTAAAACATTCACACTCAAAACAGAAAAAACAAAACCCCTTAAACACAAGAAAGCCAACAACAGAGGCAGGGCTGGGACAAGCGTGCATAGTGCTAGGTCAATCTATTCCCACCTTTCTTGCCTCTCCCAGCTTCCTTTCCTTTATGTATGGCCCCTCCACACGGACAAGCTGGATAGAGACCATTGGTTCCATAATGATATATGGCTTCCAAAAGCCCACGGAGCTGAGAAGCAGGAACAGGCAAACACACACACACAGAGCACACACAGCAGCAGTCTCAATGTCGCACCGCTCAGCTAGCAGGGAACCCCGCGATCACTAAAGGGCTAGCGATTGCCAGGCACCAGGAAAGGGGGAAAAAATGGTGGATTTAAGACTGAATGAGCTCAGATTAAGCCGGCCAGTAGCAAGAGAACGCAATACCCCCCCAAGCCTCGTGGCAAAGTACTTCCCTGTCTTCCGTGAGCATAGCAACAACGACCTCTTGACTCGAAGAAAATGTGTGTGCAATGCTGGGGATGGCTGGCGCGGCTGCATTTGAGCAGCAAGCCATGCCCCCGCCGAGCTTCCCTATTGGGTGCCCAACTGGGGAGGGGTGTGGCGCCAGCCCTGGAGTTGAAGCAGGGGGCGGAGCACCCCCTGCATGATGCGGGAATCGTCTCCCGCTCACAACCCCTCCCCTTCTGGCTTATATTGGACAAACCAATTTATCAATACAAACTCCTTGCTTTTCCATGTAATTTCTAATATTGACTAATAAAGATAAAAAAATAAGCAACATAACTGCCCTGTGTTGCTTGCTGTCAGCAGTTCTTCAAATGCTATACAGTGGTGCCTCGCAAGATGAAATTAATTCGTTCCGCGAGTTTTTTCGCCTAGCGAATTTTTCGTCTTGCGAAGCACGGTGTCGGAAGTTTTGGGAAAGCTTCAAAAATCACCAAAGTCTTCAAAAACCTCAAAAAAGGCTACCACATTGCGTTCTATGAGTTGCTCCTTGAAGTCAAGTCGCAACTGTATTAACGGTGTTAAGAAAAAGGAAACAAACTTTCAAGACGTTTTCGTCTTGTGAAGCAAGCCCATAGGGAAATTCGTCTTGCGAAGCAGCTCAAAAAACGCAAAACCCTTTCGTCTAGCGAGTTTTTCGTCTTGCGAGGCATTCGTCTTGCGGGGCACCACTGTACAAGGAACCTGAAAGATTGCCTAAAGTGTGTTAAATATTGCAAAAGCTGGCATCTTTTAATCTTTTAAATCATCTGTCATTCGCTGTATAGCAAAGGGGTGATGTGTATATTGTTTTTCCTTGTCATTTGAGTTGCCCTCCAGATGTTGTTGCACTGTTCCATCATCCCAGCCAGCATGATCGTGGAGAACCACAGTTTTTCAATTACATTTTAAAACTTAAATAAAATTAAGCACTTTAAAAAACAGTAAAAACCAATAAAACCAATTAAGTGCCCTGGACACCCGAGAAGCAACAGCTCAAGCTGGTTCTAGCAAGCTGCAAAAGGTGTTGAAAAGGTCCATTGCAATTATAAACATGTGGAAAGCTTAATCTCCCAATCATCACATCATGTCAGAAGGGAGAATCTGGCTCTTTCACTAGAAATTTGCTGACTTTTTTCTCTTCAGATCTTTGGAGAAGGGATCAAAGGTTTTACTTACCAACTCTTCCACAATCCTTGAAATACTGGACACTTTTTTCTTCCTAGATCTCAAAGCAGGGGGCGAGAAGACAAACTGAGAAGTCAAGTCTGCCTTGAAATCTTTGAGCTGCACAGGCGTCACTGCTTTCTCACCTAGAATCAGAAAGCATGCGTTTATTTTTGAACTTGAAACTAAGCATTCCAGGCATGCAACTCTATCTGCAATCCTGAATAAGAGGAAAGCAGGGAGCAGAGGAGCTTTCCATATACCCACAATTTAACTACTCATTGTTTAAGCTTCTTAGAACACTTGGCATGGCTTTGTTACACAAATACCCTTTGAACCGTGTATGCCATGGTAGCCAACATAGAATCATAGAATCATAGAGTTGGAAGAGACCACAAGGGCCATCGAGTCCAACCCCCTGCCAAGCAGGAAACACCATCAGAGCACTCCTGACATATGGTTGTCAAGCCTCTGCTTAAAGACCTCCAAAGAAGGAGACTCCACCACACTCCTTGGCAGCAAATTCCACTGTCGAACAGCTCTTACTGTCAGGAAGTTCTTCCTAATGTTTAGGTGGAATCTTCTTTCTTGTAGTTTGTCATAAAGCACAGCTTTGCTCCTACCCTTTTTCTGAGAATAGCAGGGACATTAGGGGAGGTGGGAGCAGGTCTCCATTTAAAGAGGTGGGGTCTTCATTTAAAGCAGGTGTGGGAAACCTCTGGCCCATGAGCCATACTTGGCTCACCAGGCCATTTTGGGAAAACGACACCCAACCTCCCTTAACCTGCTGTCATACATAATATCAGGCACACAACAAGTAAAGGAACAATCAGGAACTTAAAGTGAGCTCCAACTGTTTCTTTGCTAAGCAAGGCATGCTTCCGCCATCCATCAGCTGCACCTTGCTGCTAGAGAGAGAAGTAGTTTTCATTGAACCTGCTTCTCCCTCTCAGCAATGCTTCTTGAACTTCTAAAAACTGGAGCAGTGATATTTGAAAGTCCTTTGGCAAGCAGCCCCATGCTCCTCTTTGACCCTCCTGCTTCAAAGGATCACCTGGCAAAATAGTGACATCAGATGATTGACAGTCTCACCCACCTAACAAATTTGGTCTGGGACTAATGGGGAGATAAGGTTCTGGGCGCCCCTGATTTAAGGTGAATGGGCAGTTAAGCTGCAGTGCTGTCATTACAGCAGTAGTGTACCAGCTGATTGCACATGGAGAAGGCAAAGTAAAAACTAATGTCTTATGGAGGGCTGCTCCACACCCTATTGCACTAATTGTGGTCTATGGCCTTGGAAAGTTTTGTTGCAGAAAGTAAGCTCATTCTACGGCTCTCTTCACATTTTACAGAACAGATGAATCCTAATGCCTCCCCTGCACATGAACTGGGTCTTTTTGTAATGGATGAGGCAATACATATATGCAAAATGCACTCAGAAGTCACATCTGGGTGAAACTTTTGGGTACACAATTCCTATATATGTGCCTATGTCAGGTTTGTGAGGGTTGATTAAAACGTCCTGGTGAGCCAAATAGGAAGGCCCAGCAGGCCTAATTAGGTCCATGGGGTAGAGGCTCCATACCCAGTAGATGGCATACTGATACCGTGCAGTAATGTGGGCAGGGTTATAGGCAGTCTTGCTTTAAGAAAAATCCCCAGTATTTATCCTGCTCTGGTTATGTTTTACCCTCAATGGAATTCATGCATAGTAGGCAATTTTAAATAAGCAAAAAAGCCTTATACAGCCGAAGGCAACATTTCAAGTACCTTTAGATTTTTCTGTCAGTTTTGTAAGAGGAGGAGAAAAACAGAATGTCTCATTTGTATCCAGGGTGGGACTCTGTTTCGTACTCTTTCTGCTGTATCTGGTCCTTTTCACAAGAGTACCACGATGTGCCAACGTTTTCCCTGTTTCACTAAGCCTTTGTTTGGTCATGTCTGTGGAATGCAATCCTACTGCAATCTCAGCTGCTTGTGGCAAGTGTTCCTCCTCCTCCGTACCTTCCTCAGAAAGAGATGGTAACTGGCTTCTCTTTCTGATTGCCGTCATCTTGGACTGCCTCTTTTTAGAACTCCTTGCTAAAGTCTCTGCCTCACTTGGTTGTACAGAATGTTCTTCTGCATCCATTTTCTCTATACTTGTATTTGTTTTTTCTATTTTTACGGATGCAATTCTTGCAGATTTCCTCTTTGTGGTGTCGACTGGAGTCTTTTCTTGAACAGATCCTCTCCTAGCATTTCTTCTAGGAGTGACAAAAGATTGACTAGGTGTTGGAGGAGGAGACAACAGAGACAACTCCAGTCCCAAATCTGCTGACACATTCAAAGGATTCTTTCTTGGTCTGCCTCTGCGTCGCACAGGCAACTGTTTAATAAGCCCAGTCTCTTGATCAGAAACAGTTTCTGATATACTTGTGCTTCGGGCCCTCTCCTGCTCAGTTGATACAGGTAGCTGTGGTTTACTTGGCTGTATGTCATGTTCAGAAATGGCTTCTGGTAGACTTGACTTTCTATGTCTGCCCCTTCTAACTGGTGAAGGTAATGGCAGCTTCCCAGCTGCAGTTTCTGACTGCGCCATCACTTTCAGTTCACCATGCTTTCTTGGCCTTCCTCTTCTTGGTTTTGTACTCAGCTGCTCTTCATGAGGTTCTACCTCCTGATCTGAAATCACGTTCTCTGCCAGGTGGAAAGCAATGCTTTTCAGTTTTCTTGCACTTTTAGGATTGACCATCATCTGAATTGTATGGTCAATGATAAACTGACTACCTTCTTGATCCCCTACTAAACTTCTTGTGCTTCTAGGAGTCCTCCTGCGAGAAGAAGGTAGCTGTTCACTTGGATGCTTATGAAGTTCTGATGCAAGCTCTTTTGGTTTTCTAACCCCTCTTCTTGTAGCAACGGTTGCCTGAAACTCCTGTGTGATGGGATGAACATTTGTTGATATTTCTAAGTCACACTCCTTTGTTTCCTTAGTATCTAAGACTGGGAAAGCAGGAACCTGTGTTGTCTGTTTTTCTTGAGGTTCTTGTTCAGAACCAAGGGGAAGGCTTTCGGGAATGTTCAATGTTTCTTTTGCCCGCCTAGCACTTCTCCTTGGAGTTGGTGGTAGTAGCAGATCTGGTTTATCCATCTGTCCCAGTGGCTGACCATCAGGTAATAAGTCATTTACATTCTGTGCCATCTGTTCCACAGTGCTGGTGCTAGACATCACTGAATCTTCAACTTGACTCAATTTTACATCTTTACTTATTTCGGTAACATTTTGCAGAGGTGCCTGTGGTGAACTTAATACCTTCTTACTTATGCTTTCATGAAAAGACTGGTCCACAACCTCACTTGAAAATTCTTTACTTCTTGTGTCTTTGATTACATCCAATAGGTTCTCAGCAATAGCCATCTGAATAGGTTCAGGTACATAAGGCAACACCTCAGCAGTATTCTGTGATATCTGATCACTAGTTACAGTGGACACTGTATTTATGATGAATTCTGGGTTGTTACTTCCAGCAGTATTTACACTGGCACCCTCTAACTGGTTGGCTGATTTAAGAGGGGAAGTATGCAATGCACTAGAATCTCCTATCTCAGCTTCTTCATCCCCTTCTAATAGTAACGTAAAATTGTTTTGGGTCATCAGCAGATCTCCATCTCCTCCAGTAAAGTCAGATTCACCAGCATCTTTCTTGAGTAATTCACATGTGACTTGCTGCGCCATAGCATCACTGCTGTACTGATATTTCAGACTGCTTGAAGGACATAGCTCATTGTACGGAAGTGCCTCAACTACAGCTTCTGAGATGTGTACTTCACGTGTGCCATCACCAACAAGCTAAAAACAAAAAGTATATAAATTTAATTCCAATACACATATTTCAATAAATTTAATGAATGAAAAGAGTTCTTCCAATTTTAGAGGAATATTCAAATTGTTTAAAGTTAGCCATTGTACTCAGCTATTTGTACATTTCTCCGCACAGTACAGCTCTAGGAACACAGCCACATGGAATTGGTTTTTCAGCAGTTGCATGCATGCAAATAAATGGTCACTGGGAAGCAGTAGCTGCATCTGTGGGTACTCTGGGAGAAAAACTGTCTCCTCCTGCAGCTGTTTCCTTCAGTTGTCCCAACATGTGAAAGTTTACAAATATCCAAGGTATTTACACTGGCAAACCAATAATTCCAAACAGATTTCAAAGAAAGTTCCGAAGTGCTAAATGAAGCCCTTACACTTACTTCTTGACTTGCAGGTTCAATATTAAGTGGTGTTTTCTCTTGCAGGACTGCTATATTTTCTTCACTTTCAGCTTCTTTTGACCCATCTTCATCTAATGCTTCTCTTTCTTCAAGTTCATTTTTGGAATGAACACTGACAATGTCTTCACTATCAGGAATACTTATGACAGCTGAAAAAGGATTGTCATCTCATTAATTTTCTTGTTTTATTGTTTCCACATTAAAACTTTTCAGTGATGGATAGTATGATGAATGAGACCAATAATATTTAAGGAACTGTCTGGACCTCTGCTCACTTCTGCTTTGCAGAATCAGAAAAACTGAGGTTTTTATGAGCTACTGTGCCTCTCAGCCAGCAATATGAAGCTACCAATGTACAACAGAAGTTTGCAGTTGGATAAATATTTGCTCTCCCATTAAATAAGCAATTAGCGCATTTAAAGTCAGTGAATAATTGTTAGCACAATTGTGCCTCCTAATCCAAAGGAAAAACGTGTCACCAGTTACAGCTTTTGCAATGTCTGAGATCATCCAGCATATCCCCATTTTTTTTTAAAAAAAGATGTTAGTCTTTTGCGAAAACGTATCATATGCTAAAAAAGCATCCCAATCTGCAATTTTAATTGGCTTATAAGACAGTAGTGCTTTAGTCCAAAGTTAATGTAATTGCTTAGAAAGACCCCTAAGTCATTTTTAAATAAAATAAAAGCACATCCAGATTTCCAATTACAGCCAACTTTTAAGTTTGTACAGGATTTGGAGGCTTATCACTTCCCCCACTGTAGAGTATACCAAATTATACAACAGCACTGCAAAATGTGAAGCACAGATCTTAATAAGTATAGGAAATGTTTTTTGGGTATATACTTATAATTAAACATTTCATTTAATAAAAAACGGTATCTTGAATAGTTCAGAAGCTACTATTTTAACATAAAGTAAATATACCAGGCTAAGAAGATTTTAGCACACATGCATCAAAGGTACACAGTGAGAATCAAGTCACACAACTTCAAGCTTTTCAATATTATTTCCCTTGTCTGTTTGATCATTTGAAAATTTGCTCGATTATTCAAATATACATACATTCAGCATCTGTTCCTAATGGCTCCAAAGCTTGGGGAGTTGCTTCATCAAGGAGCTGGTTGTTTTCCAACAATGGCAGCATGCTGGACTCTAGGACATTTGTTTGACTTTATAAGAAGAAAGTAAGGGACAGTTTCACTTACGGTTTTTAAATAAAATGAGTTTTATGAAAGCTACTAACACATTTTTGTCCACAAATACTTTAAACCGTTCCAATTATTATTGAACTGTACTGCAAGAGATACTGCAAAGCCAGTTCTGTGGAAAAGTCTGGAATCTACCCCTTTGATATATGCAAATTATACAGTTCTGCAGATGTGGCTAACTAAAGTCAAATTTTTACTATCCTGTTTGTTTGATTAACCATTCTCAAGTATTAATGTGCATATTATCCTATGCATATTCCTCTGAGTACACTTCACTCAGGGCAGTTGCTATGCAAAATCCAAATGCACACTAATGTCTAATTTGCACATTACTGTGTGGCAAATTGTCAATGCCTGCCTTAGAGTGGGACATGAAAAGAACTGACTAGGGCAGGGGTGGGAAACCTTTTTTTACCCAGTAGGTCAGATCCTTATCTGTTCCCACCATGCACAGGCAAACCTGGACATGTGGATAGGATAACTCACATATCAATCATCATAATTTCATAATTTTATTACGATCAAAGACCCAATTGCCATTATGATGTCATATGATTGACAGGTGGGTGGGACAAAGGTCCTTGAACTTGCATTTATACTAGTCCTATGCTCTGCGTTTGGGAAGCTCTGTGCAGAGTTCTATGTAAACCCTCTGTCTAGTGCTTTCCATGTGCTGAACATATGGTAGAGAGAGAGAGAGAAAGCAAGCAAGCTGAACAATTGATACTGCAATTTGTCAATCTACTGAGATTATCAGGGGATCAAAATAGAAGCTTGCAACTATCAGCATGCTGTTTGGGAGATAGTTGATCACAGAAAACAAACACTACAATCAAGGCTGTGAAATGGTGCTCCAGCTGTGTTCCTTTTTTCACTAATAAATATATAATAAATATATCGTAATCACAGTACTCAAGAAACTGAATGCAAAAAAATGTAAAAGGTATGAAGCATGCTACATCTGGGTTTTAAAAAAAAGATGTACTTGACATGTTCACCTTTCATTAGATGGTATAGAAGAGACCGAAGTGTCAGGAATAGCATTTAAGTGATGCATCACAAATACTTCATCCTCAGGAAGTGAGCCATAGTCTTCACCTTCTCTTTCAGGTAGTCCTATGAATGGGAGAACCCATAAACAAACAGACAGATTGCATCCTTCATGCTAATTTCTAAAAACAGTATAGCTGCAACCAGTAAGTCTTGATTTTAGTAGCAAGAATTTACAATTTTGGCTTGGCTATCACCAACCACAATTTTTGCTGCCTCTATTTCCTCTCTGTAAGCTTAACTGCCACCAGTAATCTTTAATCTCATAGGTTCTTGTTTGGCAGTCCACACCCCCACCCTCTTCTTGTGATTCACAAATTGTTATACTTCTGCATACCTTGGATGGCCCCCAAATATATAAAGCCACTGCTTCTTTTCCAAATTGATGTGTTTGAGTTTGCTATTAGAGGGAATCATAGAAAATTTCTCCACACACACACACACCCTTTCCAGTATCTGCCAGATGTACTGTTTCCAAATATGGTGGCTGTGTTTTGGCTATCTCCATCATGCCCTATTTGGGAGTTTGAGGATCTATTTTAGCAGTGTTGGAGAACCAATGCTGGATTAGATGGATCTCTCCTATGTTACAGCATGCCCTATTTCTTATTAATTCATTTGCATATATGTAGATCACATACCAGCCGACTGTTCTCCATCTGTAGATGTTTGCTGTTCCATTTGCGAAGGATCCCTTGCTACTGCCTCACTGCTTTCTCTCTCAGCTGACACTTGTATGTTTACAAGATCTTCAGGGGAGAAACCCGCTGGCTGAGAGATTCTGAAGGAATCACTGTTGTCACCTGGTGATTTTGCATCTTGATAATCTGAAGTAGTTTGATCTGACTTTACAGAACCATAACTAGTTTCTTTGGAAGGTTCAGCTTTATTCAAATCATTGCCTGGTACACATTCTGATGACAAGCCCGCTTCTTCATAGTCTTCCTGAAGACTGCATATTGAAAAGGCAGGAGTTTCTCTAGTCTTAGACCACATATCTTCCATGTGAGCTTCAATAATGCATTCAGATGAAACTGTGTTGTGTTTTGTTTTACTATCTGTCATCTTAAAAAAAATAGTCCAAGTTAAAACCAGCAATACCATTTCCCCAGTGAGCAGAAAATTTTGACCATTCAATGCCTTGATCCAGAAGGCAAACCCTGAACTCTCTGCTCAAAATAGTCGATGTTTTTACTTCTAAAGATGGAGACGTGCATTTTTGAACAAGCAGGCTCCAGCTACTAAAATTCACTGACCAATCCACACATGCATACAAGGGCTTTGCACATCTGGAATGGTAAAGGTAAAGGACTCCTGGACGGTTAAGTCCAGTCAATGGTGACTATGCGGTTGCGGCGCTCATCTCACTTTCAGGCCAAGGGTTTGTCCACAGACAGCCTTTTGGGTCATGTGACCAGCATGACTAAACCGCTTCTGGCACAACGGAACACCATGATGGAAACCAGAGCTCATGGAAATGCTGTTTACCTTCCCACCGGAGTGGTACCTATTTATCTATTTGCAGTGGCATACTTTTGAACTGCTAGGTTGGCAGCAGCTGGGACAGAGCAACAGGAGCTCACCCCATCGCAGGGATTTGACCCACCAACCTTCTGATGGGCAAGCCCAAGAGGCTCAGTGGTTTAGACCACAGCGCCACCCACGAATCCCCGCAACAGGGTGAGCTCCCATTGCTCTGTCCCAGCTCCTGCCAGTCTAGCAGTTTGAAAACATGCCATTGCAAGTCATGGTGTTCTGTTGCGCCAGAAGCAGTTTAGTCATGCTGGCCACATGGCCCAGAAAGCTGTCTGTGGACAAACGCAATCCCAGTCACCTTTGACTGGACTTAACCGTTCAGGGGTCCTTTACCTCATATCTGGAATGCAGATACAGCCATGAGAACATGATGTGGGCTTCCTGAATTAAAAATGTTAACTTAGAAAACATAGAAGACTGCAAAAGAGGCTATAGGCCTGGGAATTAGCATGCATCAAAGTACACAAAATGCAGTTTTAAAGCTCCAGGAAGAGTTCAGTAACAAATGGTATATTAAGGGACTCTTATGCCTGTATGTGTTGGCTCTACACACTTGGTCATCATTGGAATAGGACAGTAAATGCATGGGTGTCAGCAGACCTGGAAACGAACCCAATCACCCACATCATTATTATTATTGTTGCTGCTGTTTTATTATTTATACTTCATTCCAGAAAAGTTAAATTCAAAGTGACTTACAAAGATGAACCTAAAATGCACAATGTATGCATAGATATAAACCAGATTTAACTAAAGCCCACCTTGCCAAAAGGTAAGCAGAAAATTAAGGTCCTTTGCACAACTATCAACTTGTCTGAATATGGCTCAAAACGTTCTACTTTCCAGCATCTGTTTCTTCCAACCTACCCCAGCAGTCCATCCTGAAGCTTTGCTTTCTTCCATAAATGATATTTTTGTTTCTTTTGCACGCAGAGGGGGTGTGATAGACCTTCCTGGAGATGCAGTTGGAGTAGCTAAAGGAGTAGTCCGAAGGCTGGATCTCAAAATAGATTGAGGAGTAAAACCAGGAAAGCCAGAGGAAGATGTAGATGTCAAAGCTTTAGCTCTCTAAGAAGAGGAGGAAACATGTCAAAATGGGAGGCAGAACCCACTAATTACATGGCACTTCAGCCTCTGCATCAAACAAGTTCATGAAACCTTCACAATTCTACATACCCTAACGACCAGAGGAGTTTCTAGGAGCTTTAATTCAGGTGCTCTTCTACTGCTCTTGTATAGGGAGCATCGAGGGCTGGAATGCAATGGACTAGAAAGCATACAGGATGCAGAAGCTCTTGGTGACATGTGCAGATTGCTTCGAAGGGAAGGTGAATCAAGAGGAATAGGCTGGACCACCAAGTCAAGCAATCTGCAAACATTTCAAAACGTTTAAGAATTAAGTTGTATTAACAAACAGAATGCAAATTTAAAATGGTGTTGCCATAAACAGGAGGATATTTTAGCCATCCCTGCCCTACCACTATGACTCATCTAGGCTTTTCTGATTTTAAAATCTGAAGTTGCTTTATGCTTTTATCAATAAATTATCACAGCTCACCTGTCATTTTAGTTTAGTAATTAAAAGAAAGAAGAAGCTTTTTTGAGAATATACTTCCATTTTAAAAAGGCCCACGTAAAAAAATATATAATAATTCAAGGTAACTGTCAAAACAGATTTCCACTCATTACAACTGATGTTTTCAACAGGACTGAAAAGCACCCAAAAGATACAAACACTTATTGAAAAATTTTACCTGGAGCGTTTTCTTAAAGATTTTGTTGCTGGTGTCCCAACAAATGGATCTGGTATCTCTGTGTCAGTGCAAGAATCCACTGTAGGTGGTTGTTCTTCAGTTCTAGGATTTGAAAACACGAGAGTGACAAGCTCATGAAAACCACTAGATGCACAAGTACTGTCTTCCAAAAGAGGAATAAATAAAGAACACAGTCATTCAGAAGCCAGGTAATTATGTTCAAGTTTGGGCAAGGAAGCAAAGGTTAAGCAATGAATTGCTGCCTTTTCAACTCTTTTGGCTCAACCATATTCCCTTCTTTTCATACAAGCTATTATAAAAGAGCAGCACACTGCTTAGTATGTTACGTAACGGTAAGGGCCCTGGTATCTGTCAAAGTTTCTACCCTAAAAATTAACACTTTTGTTAATAGTATCAACACCAGGCTATTCATTATGGTCAATGGAAAGCAGGTGAAAAATATGAACAGCTGTGGTGAAACTCCTATTTTAGTACTGGGCAACTTAAGATGCAGTAATTTCCTACGACAACAAAATGAATACTTACATATCATTTTGAAATGACTTGTTTTTCTGTTCAGTTCCCACCCACACCTCTCCAATTTTGGACAATACATTATTGATTAAAGTTGCTTTTGTGATGACATTTCCTGCAGTAACTTTCTTTGCAACTGTTGACAGTGGCTTTGGTCTTAAAACTTGAAGAGAAAAAAAAGGAAAAACAACATTAAATACTTAAAGCAAGTTTTGAAAGGTTTCACCACAACACACTGAAAAGACTTACTTTCCCGCCGTAGTGAAGTTGGCAAGTGGTAAGGCTTGGCTCGCTCTACAGCAAGCTTCCTTTGTACTCTGGGTAGAACTTTCCCATACTGGTCTAATATGGAATTTCTGGCAACTGATCTCTCTCGCCAGCGGGGATCGCGATCATTCTGTTTAAGAAAGGAGTGATAAGAGGAATTTAAGTTAATATTTTACAGAAATACATGAAATAGTAAACCCAGGGTTAGGCGAGGCAGTTCCACAGTCAAACTCTATAGAACTGCTTATTCATGGGCTCTTAAAGCTGGACAGGAAGATTTTTCTGACCAATATTAATAGATCAACAGTACACTATGCAAACTATATATAAAAAAGGTAAAGGACCCCTGACAGTTAAGTCCAGTTGTAGACAACTCTGGGATTGCACTGCTCATCTCAGCTTACAGGCCGAGGGAGCTGGCATTTGTCCGCAGACAGTTCTTCTGGGTCACGTGGCCAGCACGACTAAGCTGCTTCTGGCGAAACCAGAGCAGCGCACGGAAATGCCATTTACCTTTTCGCCAGAGGGGTACCTATTTATCAACTTTTGAACTGCTAGGTTGGCAGGAGCTGGGACCGGGAGCTCACCCCATCACGGGGATTCAAACTGCCAACCTTCTGATCGACAAGCCCAAGAGGCTAAGTGGTTTAGACCACAACACCACCCGCATCCCATGCAAACTATAATCGTGGATAAACCTGGATGCTGAAAGGGTCTCTTTGTATCAAGACTAATACAGTACTAATATTACCCCACATACCCACAGTCTATTTTATACAAGCAGTTCTGCTTATCTTGAGCACTGAGGGTAAAACAGCCTTTATAGTGTGTCCTAGAAGAATTCATTCTGGGACACATATCCACATTGATGCTGCCTTGTCTGGACTAGTCAGCACTTCATGGCTGCGTAACAACCATGGAGCTGTCTCAATACAGCATGTGTCCGACATACTTCAGGTCATGATCAAAATCTGTTTCTTGCTATAGTAGATATTAGAAAGAATATGGTGATCAGGGATGGGGGTGAATACTACCTTGTTATAATATACTGTCTTTTTCTGTGTATAAGATGCCCCCATGTATAAGACGGCCCCTATTTTTTAGCCCAAAATTAAGAAATAAATGTTTTTAAAACCAAACAGAACAACTTTGATATTTTATTACATATTCAATATACCAGTATATTTAGTACCGTATACTGAAACAACAAACAGAACAACTTTGCCGATATATTTGGTATCGTAATTACGGTAGATAATTTTTTTATTTTTTGGAGCTAGTCAGCATTATTATAACGTGCAGTATAAGAACTGGAGTGGCAGCAGCACTGGAGCAGAGCTGGGAAGCTGAGCTGGAACGAGAACATGTCCCCGACGGCCGGGAACTGGTCAGCGCCACAATGCAAGAATCATAGCTAAAGAACCCTTTGAGAGGGAATTTGTATGCTGCAGAAGTCTAATTGCTTTTTTCTGCTCCGCTCTCAAACACCCAGGGTAGCAAACTGCACTCTGCCCCTTTGGCCTAAATGGCCCGCCCACTGCCTCCCCCCCCCCAGCTGTAGGGCGGCTGAGTGGGAGGAGGCAGGCAGTCTCCGGCAAGCTCACCCCTCCCCAGGCGCCAGAGCGGATTCCTCCGCCGCTGCGAGGAGCTGCGATTGCCAGATCTGCCTGAGTGAGTGTGCTTGGGGAATGGGGGGTCTGGGTAGCCAGGGAGCGACTGAGGGAACCAGGTGGAAAGCACAATGTGGGGGCTGCTGCGGGGGAGTACCAGACCAGGGTTTGTCATGAGTTCAATAGTGAGGGGAGGCTGGGGGGGAAATAATATGGATGGCGGCATGTATTTATTTATATATTTAATTGCAACATTCCATGTATAAGACGACCCCCAATTTTAAACTTGAAAAATATGGTAATACAAAACCTGATGAGGTTTGTATTAACTGTGAATGACTCCCTCTGCAGAGGTGGGGGACCAGTTAGATCAGAGCTGTCATCTGTGGATTTGGAGAAAGGTGTCAACAGCATGCTGATGACACACAACTCTATCTCTCCATTCCATCAGAACCAGGAGAGGCTGTGAAGGTGTTGGTCAGGTGTCTGGAAACAATGATGGAGTGAATGGGGACCAGTCCTGATAAGGAGGAAGTGTTGTGGGTGGGTGGTTCCCATGTCTGTGAGATATGTGTACATCCTGTGTTCTTGGATAACTTGCTCCACTGAAGGATCAGGTTTGTAATTTGGATTCAAACTCCTCAATGGAGTCTCAAGTGCCTTCTGTGGCTAGTATGCTCAAGCTTAGGCTGGTCCACCAGCAACCAATATTCATGGACTGGGACAGCCTGGTCTCAGATGTCTATGCTCTAGTAACCTCCTGATTGCACTACTGTAATGTACTCTATGTGGGCCTGTCCTTGAAGACAATCTGGAGGATACAGCTAGTGCAGAATATAGCTGCAAGCAGGGCACTCTGAAGAGACCACTTAACACCAATCCCGAAAACATGGCATTGGAGATTAGTGAGCTACCAAAACAATTTTGAGGTATTAGCTCAGCATATAAAGCCCTAAATGGCTTGGGACCCAAGTACCTATCAAAAATTTCAGGCCCCAAAATTGGCAGGTGAGGCCTTGATGGTAGTTGATGCTGACCTGTGACATGGCCTTTTCAGTGGTGGTTCCCTGGTTGTGGAATGCCCTCCCTAGTTCAGTGTTTCCATCACTATTAACTTTAAATAAATGGGACCTGAAACAAAATGCTGTGGCATGGAGTGCTGTGGTTCAGAATTCCAGCCATTCCATGCCACTCCTCAGCCCACCTGAGATTTTAAGGGAAGCAATTCATAAATGGAATCAATTAAAAAATATTAAGGCTTACCATCAGATTAGCTTTCAGTGATTGATTCAGCTGTAGCGCAGGAACATAGTTGGCACGCTGAAGATGATGAACTAAGAGGAACTCATGATTGTTAACACCAGCGCTTGTCCTCAAGAACTTCTCCAGACACTCCTAAAGGGAAAAAAGAATTTATAATATTAAGCTTCCTTTTCTGGAGCAATAAGGGTCTAATTATGCAAACACACATGTACATAGTGTCAATGAGATTTCCAATCACTTTTTGGAGTAGAATTGTACTTTCAGAAGTTATTCATCCCCAAGATTACCTGTTCAGTTTCTGTGAATGGTAGCTTTAGCAAATCTTCCATCAGTCCCAGCCCCTGACAGGTTTCGTATACATGTTTAAGCATATCTTCTACATTTAACCGAGTAGAATGCTGCCGCAGCACACTCCAAGCTTCCACCATACAACTGCAATCAATTTTTGAAAAGTAGATTAATGTTGTGACAGATACTTCCGCTACAGGAAAATTGCATTAAAAACTAGTATTGCAGATGTGCCAAGGATGTAGGTGTTCATCCAATACATGCTATCATGGCATTTATTTATTTATTTTATTTTATTTATTTAAAAAGCACGCCAATACCATAAAAATGAGTATTAGTATCTTATCAACTGGGGAACATTTTTCTTCTTGAATACAGTGATATCACAAAGAGTAAAAAGAAATGCTGCCCTTTTTTCACCTGTTAAACAGCAAGACAGTAAGGTGAAGTGTTACTTCACTGTTGCTCATCAATGATGGCTTCATTGTTTGTATGTATCGGAGGGCTCGCCTGTGCTCTCCTTGACACATCAAGAACTGAATTATCCTTATGTGCTGCCAAGGCAATTTGATTGTAGCTGGATGAAACAGATAGGTCAGGGAATTCTGCAAGAGTACAAGAGAATATTCAGAAACCTCCTGTGCACTTTCAATCTATTTTCTACTAAACAGTTTTCTACACTGAAATGAAATTATGGAATTCAACATATACACCAATTCTATAGGACAGTTAGATCTGTCCTATAGGGCCACCAGTTAGTTGTGCTCCCACTAAAGCAAGTTATACAAGACATTGTAAGCAGGTCAGTTAGTGTTAGTATAGCTAGTGCAGTGATGCTGAGAACTGACACAGCTCAAAGCCAGATGATTTCTAATTCTTTCCCCATCTACACTGAAAGGGACTGTTGCCAGGGTAATAGTCATGTCCCACACTGGTGAAGCCAATAAGCTACTGGCAGCATCAGCCCACTATGATCCTGAATCTAGAGCTAATACAGAAACCATTGCACTAGAAAGCATTATAATTTTATTCCATTAGTATGCCATTAAATTGAAGAAGGGCCTTAGCTCAGTGTCAGACTATCTGCTTTGCATGCAAAAGTTCCCAGGTTCAATTCTCAACATCTCCAGCTAAGGCCGTGAGAGACCCCATCTGAAATCCTGAACAGCCACTGCCACTGAGCTAGACAGACCAATGAATTATCACTTTATATACCCACCTCAAAGTCATTGTGATCCAAACACCAAAAACCTTGGATTAAGTTAACCAGACCTATAGGAATTGCAAATGCGGTTGGGAAGGAGCCCACTGAAGTATCAGCCTTGTTTGGACAGGAATGCATGATGTCCAATAGTAAATAAATTGTCTAATTATAAATATTAAGGGCAATCATTATTTGAGTTTGTTTTCTATGACGTGCTAGAACAGACACATTGTACAGCATAAAACCATCTTTCCTGTAGCTTCTTCCTTTGGTTTTTTGTCTCCAATAATTAATACATTATGTTGGTGATTTGCATGAGAACAACCAAAGTCCAAGTATACTGTATTCTTGTTTGCTCAACCACTTATTTGAGTTGAAGCATGCAAACTGCTAGGGAACCTGTTAGAAAACTGCATGAGTTCCAGTGAAAGCCCTTGTGGAACAGCAGTAGCTGTTATTTTCATTTTGCTTACACTTCTTTTAACTATAACCTTATGCTTAAGTAGATGTATTTGTAACAGACATCCTGACTGAGAGAATACAGTGCTGCATAACAGTATTATTTAACATATACAAATAACCCACAGTTTATCTGGAATGCAGCAATTATTTAACAACAAGAACTTGCATTACAATGGAGAAAAATGCTAGAATTAAGCAATGCTTGACATAGGTAGCTGACAAACCTTAACTTTGTGTATGAAGCAAAAAAAATTAAGAGATAACTAAAGAATTAGGATGCTGCCTGTAACAATGAGATTTACCAAATATTTAAATTTTATATAGTGTCCAACTAGAGGTCCGTGCATCTTGCATCACCTTGATAGACAAACAAAATTTGTTGATGCAACCAACCCAGGTCACTAAGCTTATTTATTGCCTATGACACCGTGCTGAGGATTAGCAGCCAAGTGAAACTACAAAGACAAACACTTGCACCTCCCCCCTAAACAAATAACTGAGCCTCAGAAAGACTTAAAAGGAGCTACACTTGCAGCACAGCAAGATGGCGTGCTTGCTTTATAAATTACTCTGGGGTTCAGACTGAGGTCTGGGAGATCTGAGGGTTTCTCACCAGAGTAAGAGAAATGCAGAGTAAAGTGTCCAACATAAAAAGCTGGGGTTGGGGTGGGGGAAGAGAATCAACTCAATGTTATTCCAATAAGAATCGAACCAGTTTATGTAAAAAGGTTATATTTCAAGAAACAGATTATGCTTATGGTTATGTGAAAATTATGAGGTCCCAAAAATAATATATACAATTAATTTATATGGGGGAAGTAGAAAAAGCTAAAACTGTGAAGCTTTTAAATAATGATTTAGTTTAGTAATTTGAGATCCTTGGTTATGGTGTGCAATACATGCACAGGTGACAGGACTGGCGGTTCTGTTCTTCACATTGTAGCACAGTCCTCAGGTTGATATTCTCTAAGTCCATGAGATGGCAGATACTGCTCTTTTTTGCAATTCCGTGCTTTTGGACATCTTACGTTTTCTTCATCACACCCCATACTCCTTAAATTCTACACATTCATGAATTGCCAATAAAAGGCTATTCTCTGTATGACGTATTTTAAAGACAACGTTATATTTAAGTCTTTGAAAGGATACAGTTGCATGCTTGTAGAGATCTTCAATATTTTCCAGTAAGTAGAGATCAAGTAGTGCCTATAATGAAGAACACACTGAGTCAAGTACAGTATTCCATTTGTTAAAATATTAGAAAATCTTCACCAATCATACTTACATGTAATGTAGGAGGAGGGTATTTTCCTGTTCCTCCATCATCTCTCTGCCACAACTTCACTACGGAATGGCCTAACTGGGAAATCAATCCATCAATCATCAAACAATCAGGGTTCCATTTGCCTCTACAAATAAAAAAAAGTTGTTGTTTTTTAAAAAAACTTATTTCCCAGATGTTGAAAGCATATTTACCATTTCTATTCAATGACTGTGCAATTTAGATTTCTCTCACAGAGAGCGAGAAATCTGAAACAAAATTTGAAAACTTGAATTCATTGGAACAGGGATCTCTGTAGGAAACCTTTCAGCCTGACAGTGACATTCCCTTCTGTATAACCTTCTGGAAGCTGCATGTCAGTGGTGGGTGGGACCAAAGGAAAAAGTGGGTGGGAGAATGAATGCTAATTTTACCTTAGTAAAGTAGCCGAGTTTCTATGCACAAACAGACACATACCCTATTCATCCATCTAGGCAAGCAATAGGTATCCTCAGAGTTCAAGGACACGTTTCAGTCAAAGAGAACATTCAAGTGGCATTTGAATCAGGGTCAGGGAAGGGTATAGCTTGGGAGAGGGCATGTGGCTAGGAAGAGTCCCAAGTGTCATAGACAGTGGAGGAATGTATTTGGTCCCCTGGCCTGAGGCTCCTCACTCTGACTGTAGACGTTCCTTCTGTAAAGCCACTAAAACCAATTTAAGCTTTCCTGAATATAGGAAGCAGCTGGATTTTATTAGGCATAGTTTTTTATTACATGCTACAACAGATCCTGACAGAACAGCTTACAGTTCGACAATATAAGAGAACGGAAGAACAAAAACTGCAGTTAAAGTGCTTGTAGAAGTAATGTTTATATACGGTAAGTATTTTGCAAACAATGAGTGTCCATAGGCAAACATTTTGCAATTTTTGAAATGAAAGCAAGTCCCTTAAGCAATCTTGCCTACACCTTGGTGCTTATCTCCCTGATAATGAAAACCCATAGGCTATGACGTAATTTGAAACTTCATTTACTAAGAGATTACCTTGATAAACGTTCCAGCTTCTGACGACACCCAGCATAAAAATGTTGTATATGCTGGTAATTATAGAATGGTTTTGACAACTGCATATCTTCATCTACCGACAGGAGAGAAATGCTCATTTTAGAAACATTCTTGAATGAAAACAACTAAAAACAGAACGCAGAGAAATGATCATCTCTGCATTTTGAGAACAAACAGCCTCAGCCCAGTATACCTGAAGGAGCGTCTCCACCCCCATAGTTCAGCGCTGAAGGCCTTCTGGCAGTTCCCTCACTGTGAAAAGTAAGGTTTCAGGGAAGCAGGCAGAGGGCCTTCTCGGTAGCGGCACCTGCCCTGTGGGACGCCATCCCATCAGATGTCAAGGAAATAAACGATTATCTGATTTTTTAAGACATCTGAAGGCAGCCCTGTTTAGGAAAGTTTTTAATGTTTGATTCTATTTTTAATATTCTGTTGGGAACTGCCCAGAGTGGCTGGGGAAACCCAACCAGATGGGCAGGGTATAAATAATAAAATGTCATTGTTGTTGTTGTTGTTGAAAACAGTTGAACTCTACTGAAGCAGAGAAACTACCAGTGTTACCACATTTTTTGAAAACTACCTTTGAAAACCACTTAGCTACTCAAATCACTGAAAAGTATAAATGCTGTATTAGTCAAATTTTAGCCAATGGGATTAGAATTAAAGATAGGCTTGTTCATGTATCAGGTTATTTTGATGCAACTGAGTTGTGTCCGAGAACTGAAATACGATTTTTAAAGGCTTACCTAAACTTTCTGGAAGAAGGCTGGATCGACAGAACCAGATGACCACTTGCACGTACAGTGAAAGGAGACTGGTTACAACCTGCTTATTTGTCAGATCTGTAATGCCTGAAAATAAAGCAACAAAGTTGTGTCAGCTTTTACGCATAATGCATCCTTTTGAAAGCACTGATAGATCACAGCAGATCATTCACTGGTAAACTGTCACAATGCAAACTGTCATCGTCTATCTACTTGGTAGATTAACAGTCTACTTGGGTATGCATTCCTTCACGCATCTTGGTGAACAGAGTCAATTCTGGCTCTACTTCCCTCCAGACTGATTTTAAAACATACTACTCCCATCCCAAGTACAGCCATAAAAAGATACCAAGCCAACTGTATTAGAAGTTCAAGACCCAGAATTAAAAGTCTAGAAATTCTGAAAAAGCTTTCCTTTAATCTTTTTGGTATAAACATCCTATGATTTTGCAATCAGACACCAGTTATTATTATTAAAATAAAATTTAAAAATAGAGGCCCTCTCTCTTCACCAAGGAGATGAAATTTAAAACAGCTGTAAATACACATACATACACTGCCTTACAGGAGGGGGGGGGAATAACATTCCTATTCATTAGAAAGTTACATAAAATGTGCACCTTAGATTGGATCTCATTTACACACCTTTTTCTGTGAGTTCTTGTGCTTCCATTACAAAACAGCTCAAAACAGTGCTAAGGTTGCTAAGAAGTAACTCGCAGTGCTGCAAAGACTGTAGAGTTTGTGGACCAATAAAGTTAGATGACCCATCAAATAGTGGGACACCTTTTAAAACAAAGACAAAAATTATGACAATATTAGTTTAAGTGAGTTTAAACATGCTTTCCCTTATCACTAGATGAACAACTAACCCAGCCCATTTACTAAATATTCTCAACAGAAACTTTCATACCACTAAATCATACTACTTACATAGTCGAACAAAGTCTTCCTTAGTGCTAACCACTTTATTCCATGTCCATTCAAGAACAAAGCGCAAATTAGGGGCAGAATCTGGTTGCTCTTAGAAAGAAAGAAAAAAGCAGAAGTTATGATAATAAGTTTTACGTGCTAGAGGAAATTTTAATCAAATTGTAAGGCTTTATTTACCTTCGGAGGTCCACTGTTTGATGAAGCTAGTGAGAAGTCCTAAGGAACTAGTTTGGATAGCAGCTGACAATACAGCTTCAAATTGCTCTTCCTAAAACAAAATAATAATAACAACTCATTGGTCACTCCTAATGCTGATTCAAGTATTCTCATGCTTATAACAGGTACAGGTACAGGTAAGGGACCCCTGGAATGGAGGAATGTGACTGGGAAAAGATGAAAAAGGGAGAAAAACAGACATCAAAAGGATCCTCACAGTGTCTGGATAGGTCAGTTCTTGGTTTACACCGAAAAGCTATTTGAAAATGTGTGCCTAGCCCATAGATATGAATGGAGAAATCTGGAATCTGGAAATTAAGTGATTCCCTCCATAACATTTTGTGGCAGGGCCCCATTTATAAAGTTTTTATGCAGATGTTAAAGTCATGAATACTATATAATACAGTGGTACTTTGGGTTACATATGCTTCAGGTTACAGACTCCGCTAACCCAGAAATAGTACCTCGGGTTAAGAACTTTGCTTCAGGATGAGAACAGAAATCGTGCTCCGGCAGTGCAGCAGCAGCGGGAGGCCCCATAAGCTAAAGTGGTGCTTCAGGTTAAGAACAGTTTCAGGTTAAGAACGGACCTCCAGAACGAATTAAGTACTTAACCCGAGGTACCACTGTACTGGTCAGGGAGGGATGTACATCACCAAATGATCCAGACAGTCAATTAAAATGAGTCCTGAGTGCACACATTTAAGCCTACTTTCATGCATGCCTAGATCAGGAACAATATCTGAATTTAACTAGATTTGGGTGTTTTAAAAGAGAGGCATTGTGAAAACACTACATTTTCTTTTCCGTATTTGTCATGGACGCACCTGGCTCAGACTTGACGGCTGTACATCGATAAATCTTGGAGAAAGCAAGCCAGCGACAAGACATCTGTTATAACTATCAGGAATGGCTTCATTTAAGGAACCACCAAATTTTTTTAAGAAATGCAATGTCTGTAAATAACAAAACACTATTTATTAAGACAGCAAAAATTAAGCTGTCAGCAGTAAACTGCAAAACACAAGTCATAAAAAAGATTAAACACTCCCTGCCAAAACAAAGGCTGATGAGTAGTAGTTATACAGATCACTTTCCCCTATAACCATAAAGGGAAGATTTATAGAATTCATTGTTTTCTTTCTGTGGATAGGAAGGCTAGTAAGAATCTTGGAGCCAGGAACTTCTGTGGACTTTTTTGCAAGGCTGTGTGTTACTGCTCTTGAGTACCATTTTGGCAGCACTCCATAGAGATTCATGGACATTTAATTGGTCTGTACTAAGGGTGCTGCTCACTGTTGAGCCTATGTACTACTGTTGTTAGAGATACACTGGATACAGCTAGAACTACCTGGGGACTGGAATCCAAAGAACCTTGTGCATGCATGGAAAGCACTCTGAGTACACATAGACACAGGGTCTTGTTTTCTATTCCACCTACAACTTACATAAACTTTCACAGTGGAGGGCCTCCTTGAATAGCCTTTCAAGGTTAGAGGGAAGGTTGCATCAGGAAAACCCTATTACGAAGCAGGACTGCTTGCTTCTTCTGCATAAAGCACTCTTATGCATTCTGTTATTCATCTACCCATCATCTTCCAGGGGCAGTGTGCAGAAGTATGAAAATTCACAAAACATATAAATACAGTACAGCATTTCTTTTTTAAAATTCAGGCTAAACGCATAAAGCTAAACAACAACAAAAGGCAGTTTCAACTAAAATTCTATTTAAAATGCTTGGGCAAACAGGTCAGTCTTAAGTCATGAGCAGGCTGGTATGGGAAGAGGCACTCCCCTCAGGTGTCTGGGTCCCTATTTAGGGTTTTGAAGGTAAGGGCCAGCCTTTAAATTGGACCCAGAGGGGAATAGGCAACCACTAAAATTCTTTCACAACAGGTATAATATGGGCCACCCTAGCTGTACCAGCTGGATTTTTTCACTAACTGAAGCTTCTGGATCATGTTGAAGGACAGCCACACATATAATACATAACAGTAATCCCACTCAGAGGGTAACCAAAGTGTGAATCACCATGACAAAGCTATCCTGCTGCAAAAATAGTCAAGGTTGGCAAAAGCACTAAAACAGAGAAAAGGTGCTCTAAGCAACCAAGGCCACCTGAGCCTCATGTGGTATTTATGGAACAACTAGTATCAACTGTGTATCTGGTCTTTAAGGGGAAGAAAAAAAGCTGCCTGAATACCAGTTACTGAGAGATGAGAGCTACCTACATACACTGCCTTCTCACGATTCAGTTTCAGTTCACTGACCTTCATTCCAAGTCATTATTAAGTGCAGAATTGAATGCTTCTGATAAAAGTGTATAGTACGATCAGGTAATCACAATCTGACTTTTGATTAGGAAGGCCTTTGCTTGCTTTCGGTGAACATTCTCAGACACATTAGAATAAAACTGCCATGGTAGAACTTACTTCTACCAAATGTTATATGCTGATGACTGCCAAAATTAGTAAAAATGTGAACAGGAAAACATCATAATGAGAGCAACAGAGAATTAAAACTTACATCCTTTTGAAATCCTGTGCAAGTGACATGAACAACCCCAGTGTTCAGCAAACAAGTGGCATCTAAAGAATAGAGAATTTCATTATATTGCTACCAGCAACATTAAATAGGTATAATGCTCAATTAGCTGAAAGGTATGACAAGTTCCTTATTTGCTTACTATTCTGACAACTTCCAAGCTTTTCTCTAGATACAATTTATGACACAAATTGTGCAAGAGACCAGAGCAATACAGATTAACTATTTTGTAGAAAGATTTGTTTAGAAATGTGCAGATGTGCTTGCAGCCTACATGCTGGGTGAGAGACTGAAAGTTTGGAGCAGAAGTGCTCAACTACGTAAGGACCTCTGCTTATTATATGCAGAACAGAGGCAGGCACAGCTCACGTTCAGTAAGGCCGCTCCTTAAGTCTGATTGCATGTTCAACTATCTCACTTCTCCCATTTGCCTACATACAGACTACATGAATGCCTTTTCTAAAATAGTGCAGGGAAATAGTGCAGTTCACAATATAAAAACACATAAAAAGTTATACAGCCACTATACAGAAGAGTTCACTTTTTCCACCAATGGTATTATTGGTAACAACCAATAAGCACCCTGTGACACAAATACAACCAATTCCATATGAAAGTGCAGCAATGTGTTGTTAGCTGGGTAAAGAACTGGATTTTTCTACCTTAAAAATACCAAAAACGAAATGAAGAAAAAATGCTTTCCCCTCAAACTGACATTTGGACCACCTGCAATAGAGCAAGGGCTGTGCATTTTTTGCCTAACAAATCATCTAGACATTCCCTTCAATTAGTAGCAGTCCTAATTGCTAGAAATGATACACAGAATACAAATATCTTTGAATGTATTCCTGAACATGTTCCTGTAGAAGTAATTGATGGTACACATACCAAAGTTGTAGGTGCTTGGGTTAAAAAATTGTTCCGGTGGAGGATACGAAGGAGGTACACCACGACTTAAGCTTCGCTCATGTACCAAGACATCCAGAATGTGATGTGGAGAAGTCATGCTCACTACAGCATCCAGGGACCATAATGCAAAATAGGGGCAATTGTGTAGAAATTCCCCAGGCCTTGAGAAAGCAGACCAAAAAAATAGTTAGACAAGCTGTTAACATACTAGATATTATTTCTGAAAATCTATGAAGAGAAGATGCCATTTCTTACCTTAATGAATCTGGCATTTGAGCATGATACCAGCGATTTATGTCAAATATACCTAAATAGGTAGATGGATTGCCTTGACCATATGTGTTTACTTGCCAGCTGAAGACTGATACACTTGTATCAGGTGATATGACTAGGAGGAAGAAAGAGATGGTACTACTATAAAAGTGCTGGCAACTACCAATTACAGCTCAAGAGCAGAAGTTCAGAAACCTTTACTTTATACAGCACTGAAAATATTAACCAAAACTTATGTATAAACGCATTTATCACAGAATACTCAATGCAGAATTAGGTTTTTACACAGCATGTTCTCATTCTTAGTTCTAATGTTTAAGTTTTTTAATGCTTGCTGTACCAACCTTCATTAATACCATCTTCTCTGTCAACATGGCTTCGAAATTTCTCTACTGTTTGACAACCGATCAATTTGGTGTTGCTAGTCTGCCCTCTTAAAGAGAAAACTCCACCTGTGAGGTCCAGGCTGTACCTTTCTTCACAGTATTCTAAACCCTGAGGGGGAGGGAGAGTAATCACGTTAAGTCAATGTGCAGTCTACAGGTTAGTAAGGTATTAAGAAGTTCTGTTTTCATAAAAAAGGAATGCTTAAAATTAATATCCCAATTATGACACAGAAGAGTGAGATTAATACAAGATAAAGTGCACAAAAAGCAGGGAAAGACTGATGCCAGTAGCAGTCTTTTTGCTTCGGTTATACATGTTGACAATTTTCACATTTTTTGAAAGGATGTCAAAGACAAAACTGGTTCCACCAAGCACAAAAAGCATATTTAATTATGAGAATAGCCTGCAGGAGCATTCCAACAATGAAAGAGTTCTCCTGGAAAGCTATCCTATGCAGGTATTTTAAATAAAAAGTTGATGTTCAGAGTTGCTTTAGGGACAAAAATATCCTGTCTCAAAGTGGAGCTCTTATTGTATGAGTTCTCATATCCTGTAAAACATACCTCTTATACGGTACACACTGCAGCATTCCATGAAATAGAAACAGTTTGTGACAACCAATATTAGTCATTCAGAATCCACCCACTGAAATAAATAGGGTCTATTCCTAGTATGACCCACACTGGATATCACTCAGTGAAATTTGCAATATATTCTTAGTAAGTTGTAGACAGAATTATAAGACAAAATCCTCTTGGCATTAACCAACTGGATCAAGTAAACAGAACTAAACACCGTCAAATAGAGTTAGAAGTAATTTCATTTTTTGACAATCAAAGAAAATTGCTATGAAATATAAATGTGAATGTATTTTTTCCTATATCTTGAAATGTTTCATCAAACAAACATTTAATTATTGCCAGAGAATGTAAAGTTAGCATAGCTCTGGAGATAAACAGGAGAAGGAACCTTTGCAACTCTTCAATTTATACTGTGAAAGTCACTGAAGGAACAAGTATGAAAAACATGCAAATGGTAACTGAAATATCAAAAATAAGACAGAGGAGGTGTCAAGTCTGAAGCAATACTTAATCAAAGTTAGACCTTTCTGTGAGGTTTCAACAGTCCATATGAATTCATGTCAATTTGTTAGGCAAACTGTGCTTGAGCTGTAGTATATGAATATAACAGTATTACGTTTAAATTAAAGCAATATTAAAAGAGGCAAACCCAAGAAAAAAATCACTTTATAATGACAGGATGTCGAAGCACATGACAAACTAGGAAGCATCTGGGGAATTAAGCCCAGGGGAAGAAATAAAACACAAGCACAAAAGTTTTTTTTAAGCTAGCCAGAATGCTTGGGGCACTGTTAAAAAACAAACCCAGAACTCATACAATCAGTGAGTGACAGGCAATAAAAATACCTGCTCAAAACACAAGTAGATAAATCCAGGAATTTGTTTTGGCTTTTTATGACAGTGCCTGAGCCTCAAACAAACTAGAATAGAAGTAATGACTTTTGCATACAGGACAAGTTGATCATTTATATGAAGCATTGTTACAGACAATTCAAATCACTATAAAGAGATCACTGAAACTGCTTCCACGTGTTTGTTCTTCACAGGTGCCTCAAGTCTGGAAGCTGTTCACCAAAAGAAAAGTCTTTGGCTAGTGCCATGAGCTCCATTTCATGTAGTCTAACTGACTACATACACCTTCAGGTAGTATCCTAAGGATTGTTTTCCACATATTTGGCTTCTTATAGATTCAACGCCAGGAGCACTGACAATGGGTGGCAGGAAAGAAAGCTAATTTACACCTATTTTTAAGCCAATTGCATTATATTATTGTGCATACAAGTTTCATTTTATCATTTCATTTTTTAAGAATGCAAACTCAGTGATACAAGCACACTCCAGATTTGTTAATTGGATTAATAAAGAGCAAATGTAGTGAACATTTAAGAATTAAAAGCTGAGGAAATGTCTTCTGAAATATACATACATCTCTCTCTCTCTCTGAAACTAAACTCAAACTGATTACATCAATTTTATCAGTGCCATTAGGACATCTCTACATATTTGTACATCTGTAGCACAGTAATAAATACTATCTAATCTCCGAGATGAATGGAGTAAAATCTTAAAATCTAAAGTATTCCCCTATTAGCAAGATTACGGGTGGACTACATATTTAGAACCCAGTTGTAGTTTTAGAGAACACCAGTTCAAGTAAAGCAGTATTGAATTTTAGTATATACAAATACCGTATTTTTCGCTCTATAACACGCACCAGACCATAACACGCACGTAGTTTTTAGAGGAGGAAAACAAGAAAAAACATATTCTAAACGTAATAGTGGATATATGATTTTTGTGGTTCATGCTGTGGCCACAGACATGTGATCTGACAGTGAATTTGGAGTAGCCCAATGCAAAAATCCTGAGGATCCATGTGGATCCATGCTTTGTAACCACGGAGGAGGGAAGGAAGGGGAACCATGGATCCTCTGCTCACGACTGTAGCAGATCCCCCCCCCCCGCCACCCGCAGGCATTCGGTCCATAACACGCACAGACATTTCCCCTTACTTTCTAGGAGGAAAAAAGTGAGTGTTATGGTGCAAAAAATACGGTACTTTACCTCATACATGATTTGTCCTGATGCCAAACGCCTTCTGTCACTGAAAGCCAACTGCAGTAGATGTAAACTAACAATATCCCCTTCACTAGAAAGAAACAAGTTAAGAGTTTAGTATAAAACCTAGGCACCTTTGTTATTTGTCAGGTAATACTACTTAATATAGTTACTATAGAATATTTTAAAACACAGCTGCTATATAATAAATATTCCTAATGTTATGCTTTAAACCAGAAGAAATGCCAAGTCTCTGACCAGAAAAACTGCTGAAAAACTTTGTTATGCAACTGTAGCAAAGAGAACTCTGATTAGACAAATTTTAAAAGTCCTCTAAAACAACCTGCAGTTTAAATGGAGTAGAGGTAATTGGATAGTGGTTTAGTACAGAGGTAGAAACAACAGCAAGTCTACAGACACCTCTTTAAAGCAACAGAACCATTTGTAAACAGTTATTAAACTAAGTATTGTTATGTAACCAACTAAGTACTGTTATATAACCATAGCCAACCTGAAAATAAACCTATTATTTTTTATCACAGTAAACTTTAGTAAGCTTTAACAGAATTTGTTAACTTTCAAACCATAGCCTCCTAGTTTGCTCGTGACATGCCTATATTGGCATGGCCTCTGTGACATGTGCATAGAAATAGTCCAGTCTAATCTATATGGACATTTCGTTAATCACATAGATTCATTCCACTGAATTGATGGAAAACCCTTGCATACAAGAGAGATCTGCAGACACTTTTATATCCCCATAGCAATCAAGAATCAGGCATATTATCACTGGAACACTTAAAATCTAAAGTAGTGTCTAAAACATTCCACAAAGACTGTAGTATTCCATTTGTAACAAATCCAACTTTCCTAGTATACAGGTTCTCAGTAACTATGATGAATCATTCATTATTAAATGATTCTAAATATTTTCTGCAAGATTCACAGATATAGCTAAACATTTTGAATTCAGTTTCCAAAATTATTATTAATTCAATCACCATCAAATTATTTTATCATATTTCACAGGCAGAAGTCAAACACATGAATCTTACCATGGAAGTTCCCTACTTTTGTTACCAAGACCTTAATTCTGGACTTGTATTCAATTTACTTCTGCTTTGAAAATAGTTATTACAGAACATGGGTGGGGAACAGAGACCTGTGGGGCTGGCTACAACCTCTGAAGCCATACAAATGTTTTTTCAAGCCTAATTGTGACAGGGTGGTCTATCTCATAGCTAGGGGTGGATTTAACCCCTCTGTGTACTGTGACCACCTGGCAAAAACAGCCCCCAATACCGCAACTAACTTTGAAAACAGCTTTTTACTGGTGCAAATGGAAGGGTTAACTCTTCCCTTTCCTGCTGTAGTCTCCATAAAGATCATCCCACTTTTTAAAATCTTGGGGAAGGGAGCAATGAGAATCTGTACTGCGTGAGCTCTTGATAGCAGGAGAGTGAGATTATCACAACCACTCTTATTTTGGCCTCTGTTACTGTTGGCAAACAGCTCCCCAGATGGTTGGGTCAAGAGATAATGCAGCTCTCAAGCATTAAAAGTTCCTTATGCTTGCTACAGAAGGCTTTGGTAAAGGATTTCATTCTGACCAGAAGATTAGGTACTAGAATGTAGAACTAGACTGACCGTGCAGGAATAAGCAAAGCCTTGCAAGCAAAACAAGTTAAGACTTAACTTACATACAATTTATTATCTTGACAATAGCCAGCTACTATTTTCTAAATTTGTCAGAATGCCTATACCTACCTTTCTTGTGTTGACTGAACAGCCCACAAGTAACAACAATTGCGAGGATCATTTTCAGGTTCTTGAAAAGTAACAGTGTACACAGGAATTCTACCTCCTTCTAACTGGGAGTGGTATCTAAATGGGTAGAGGAGAAAGGTAGGTGGATAAAACTGTGTAAATCCGTTGATTGTTATGCATTTAGTAATTTAACCGCTTTTTGTTTTGTATTGAATATGCATCTAACTGATGTACTTGTATTCCATAATCCAATATTTTATGATCAGAACACAAACTATCAACACATCCATTCAGTTTATTTCATTAATGAAATACCGCACTTTTCAGATACATATACTCACTCTTTCTTCAAACTTTTCATATTCCACAGTGAGAGATATCCATCAGAAAACCCCACAACTAACTGGTTGCTCCTGTGTATGTATGAAAGAGTAGTCACAGGAGTTCCTGATGGGTTCAATAACTGGAAACAAAGATGGCGTCCTTTCCTTGTTATAGCTTCCCTTATTTGGGGGATTTCAGGAGGGATTCCAGTGATGACTTCCAGATCTGTATATGAAAGTATGCAACACAAACACACAATGCCATGCTTTAAAGTAGCTACCCTTTAAAATGTTGGTTCAGAGTGTCAGGCAGCCACTACACAGTTAGTTCAATTGAGGAATGTACATGTAAAAAGTTCCCTATCCCATTAGTTTTCATTCATACTGTATTATTTATTTTGTTTTTCATTTGTCAGAACTGTAATTATTCATTAGTTCATTTGTTTTTCCATATATGTCAAATTGAAGATCCAGCCATTATTATATATAGTCTAACTCTAGATGCATACCTCTAGTTAGTTTTTCTTAATATACGGACAGTTTTTGATAATTTGTTCACATCAATATCTGCTCCAATATCTGAATAAGCACATATCACAAACTGAAGGTTCACAATATAACAATCCCAAAATAAACTTTGTCTTTTAGCTAGGTTCTTGAAAAAACAAGGAGGTCACTGTATCGTGCCCCCTAATTTTGGCATAGGTTTCAGCAGCAGCAAAAAATGTTTGCTTAG